>NC_081566.1:23283558-23883558 GCF_022355385.1 Mustela nigripes | reverse complement strand
TTGGAAAGAATCATGTGACCTGAGATAAATCCAGTTGTTTTTCATAATAATACACAAGATTTAGAATACTTATTTTCTAGAATGACTCTACGATGATATTGTAGAGTTATAATATAATCAACAACATTAAAAAAAAAAAAAAACCTAGGTCCAGCTTAATGGAAGATTAAGGGCTCTATGACATTTATATTTTCATGTATTATAGCACTCAAAAATCTAGAGAACCTCTGTTAACATCATTTTGACTGTGTCAGCTGGATAGGTAGATACAATGTTGATGCTTAGACTGACTCTCTTTTCTGGACTGGGGAGACTCGGACCTTTAGCAGGGACCCTTTTGATTGTACACACAGCATTCTTCCCTCCTCTTCAAGGTTTAGACAGAACCAATTAACTCTTAATAGGAATAGCTCGAGAGGGTGTAAACCCTAAGTAGGAAATGACTGGAATTCTGGTACAAATCGAAAACAATGATGGAGTGGTGTACACAGTGTTATTCAGTGTTATTTTCTTTGGAGAGAAACTACAAATGTTGGACATTTTTTTTTTTAAGATTTTATTCATTTATTTGACAGACAGAGATCACCAGCAGGCAGAGAGGCAGGCAGAGAGAGAGGGGGAAGCAGCTTCCTGTTGAGCAGAGAGCCTGATGCAGGGCTTCATCCCAGGACCCTGAGATCATGACCTGAGCTGAAGGCAGAGGCTTTAACCCACTGAGCCACCCAGGTGCCCTGAAATATTGGATTTTTTAAGAATTATAACAATGAAATCTGAGTTTAGAAACCAACATAAGTCTCCACATTAGGCCTGTGAGCCTTCAGGAATGTTCTTATGCCTTGGGTTGAGAAATCTTAAAACTGTTTTGAATTTGCCTCAAGAGTAATTAAGGGCCCTCTTTTTCCACAGTGATTTGCATAAACTCAAATCTCCAAGCCAGGACAACACAGATAGCTATTTCAGAGGGAAGACATTATTGCTGGTTCAGCAGGCGTCCTCCCAGAGCATGACTTACTCTGAAAAGGATGAAAAGGAAAGCAGCCTTCCTAATGGCCGGAGCATCTCCCTCATGGACCTCCAGGACCCTCACGCCGCTCAGATGGAGCACGCGTCTGTCATGCTTGATGTGCCTGTGCGCCTGACGGGAAGCCAGCTTTCCATCACGCAGGTGGCCAGCATCAAACAACTGCGGGAGGCCCAGAGCACTCCCCAGAGCGCCCCCCAAGTGAGAAGGCCCCTGCACCCAGCCCTGAACCAGCCAGGCAGCCTCCAGCCCTTGTCCTTCCAGAACCCTGTCTATCACCTCAATAACCCAATTCCAGCAATGCCAAAGGCCTCTGTGGATTCCAGTTTGGAGAATCTAAGCACTGCCAGTTCCAGAAGCCAAAGTAACAGCGAGGACTTCAAACTCAGCGGGCCCAGCAATAGCAGCATGGAAGATTTCACCAAACGCAGCACCCAGAGCGAGGACTTCTCCAGGCGGCACACTGTGCCAGACAGGCACGTCCCTCTTGCTCTGCCGCGGCAGAACAGCACCGGGCAGGCCCACATCCGGAAGATGGACCAGGCTGGGTTAGGTGCCCGAGCCAAAGCCCCGCCATCCCTGCCACACAGCGCTTCCTTACGGAGCACGGGGAGCATGTCGGTGGTGTCCGCAGCGCTGGTGGCCGAACCTGTGCAGAACGGGAGCCGGTCCCGGCAACAGTCCTCCTCCTCCAGGGAGAGCCCCGTTCCCAAAGTGAGAGCCATCCAGAGACAGCAGACGCAGCAGGTAGGGGCGAGGGCTAGAGTGGTCTGGCTTCCACCGGCCCAGCTGTCTCCCTGGTTCTTTGTATATGAATCATTAGGAAATCTGATTTCCACTAAAAAATATTTTCTGCAACTTTAAAATGAAATGAAAAGATGAAATGAAAAGTCTGGGAGGCTTCTGGCGAGGTGAGGCAGCAGAACGTGGCTTGACTCATTCCCGTCAGGAGACCACACAGAGGGCTTTTCCTTCTCTGCAGGTAGCTGAGCTGCTACCTGGGTTTGCACTGAGAACAGATCAGTGTTGAATGAATAATTAGAACACATGCACTACAAAACCTAGAGGCCAGATCAACTAGAATATATTTGGGGAATCCGGACATTAATCCTCCTTAATTTTTTTCCCCCTTAAGTTTCCAGAACAAACTTCTGCTTTCTGTGCCGAGCAGTTAATGTAACCACTCTCTACTCCATCCCCCACCTCCCTCTGGACATGACAAGTCTCATGTGCCTTTTCCTGGAAATGGTTAGAAAAATAAACAACTGAACGCCTACAAAGGCAAGGTAAAGGAGAGGGATAGCAAGATAGAAACATAGCTGATTGATATATATGCTAACCATTTACACACCCCTTCTATTTGCATGGGTAAGCCCAGTCACACCCCGTCTTAAGATTTCCAGACTTTTCTTCTTGATACATAAAAAATTTCCCCAAGAATTTGATTATTCATGGCTTCCATACTTACTACATTCTGAGGCACCAATACTTGTTTTGCTTTTGGAAATGTCACACCCAGTCTTAAGATTTCCAGACTTTTCTTCTTGACACATAGGAAATCTTGCCAAGAATTTGATTATTCATGGCTTCCCTACAATATTACATTCTGAGGCACCAATATGTATTTTGCTTTTGGAAACAAATTAATAACCTGAGGAATACATGTATATGTATACATTTAATATCTTTCATCTAAAAAAGACTTTTCTCCTTTGTATTTGCTGACCTTTTTTTGAAACCCAATCATACTTTATAAGTACTAGGAAGCTTTGTAATTGAATGAGTTCTATGGTATGTCCTTTTGTCAGCAAAACCACTGGTCAGAGGAGACTGCAATAAAACCGCAGTGTATCTTTTTCATATATTTGGTTTTTTATAGGTAGGCATTTAATGATTTGGCTGCTTCTGCCTCCATTCTGCTCTGATCAGAGGCCTTGCCCCTAGTTTGATAGTTAATGTTTAAAAAAAAAAAAAATTAGCGCACTGACAGAATCCTGGGGTGCAGAAGTAGAGGGAGAGATGAAAAGCATTACTAACTTAAGCTGATTCCCGAAGCCGATTTCCTGGGCAGAATCTTCCAGTCAGTCATTCTTTCTGGAGAACTTTCTGGAGAAATCCCTTCAGTCTTAAATTTCTCTTTTTTATTTTGTTTATATTTCTCCAATTCATTCAATTTTTTTTTTAAGATTTATTAATTTATTTTAGAGAGAGCAAGCATGACCTGGGGGAGGGGCAGAGGGAAAGGGAGAATTCTTGAGCAAACTCCCTGCTGAGCCCGGAGTGCAACACAGGGCTCAGTCCGAAGGCCCTGAGACCATGACCTGAGCCGAAACCAAGAGCTGGCCACTTAACCCATTGAGCCACTCTGGCCCTCCCCGAATTCATTCGATTTAATGAACATTTTCATTTAAAGAAAAGGAAAAAGATTGTATACAATGAAAATGCTTATGCAGAGTGCCTGGGTGCCTCAGTTGGTTAAGTGAGTGCCTTCAGCTCAGGTCATGATTCCAGAGTCCTCGGGATCGAGTCCCGCATTGGGCTCCCAGCTCCATGGGGGAGTTTGCTTCTTCCCCTGTCATGCTCTCTCTTTCTCTCTCTCTCTCTCAAATAAATAAAATCTTTAATTAAAAAAAAGGAAAGAAAATGCTTAGGCATATCTATATCTTTCATATGTATGTCATATTATGTCATATAAGCTTAATTTGTCAGATGGCAGTCATTTACACCTTATCATGATCATTTCCACATGTTTATGCTAGCTTCTAGTTGAGATCAGCTATTTTCAGAGAAAGTGTTTATTGAGAGGAGAAAGGAAGTTTTCGAGATGGAGTACGACATGGAGACAGACATCCATGGGGGGGGGCGTGGTCAGGGGTGGCAGGTGGCTAAGTTGGCATGGGGTCCCTGAGGATAAAGATAAGGAATAGAGAAAATATCAGATTGCCAGAGAGGGACAGGACAGTGGAAAGGGCCCTCCAACCTGCTTTTCCAAAAGCTGACTCGGGCCCAGCCCTGGACAGAAAAGAGGAATGCTAACCCGTTCTTCTGTACCATGCAGTCCTCAGTTCCCAGGGCCCATGACTCAGACTCATGGTTTATAAATACTACAAATTACATAGCCTTCTGTGTGACCATCTGGAACCGATTGTCATTTATAATATTTAGGTGTAGGAAAATGTAGCACCCATCACACAAGCAGTCAGTACATGTTTCTGTGGGTGAATAGAAGGCCGTCTGGATAGACTAGAGGCAAGAAATGCACACAGTCTCCAAACAACCAATTTAAAAATGTTTTGTGCCGCAAGCCATCGATGAATTGGGGTATTTCTGTATTACACTGGCATGAAGTGAGGCACAGACACGGTGAGATGGCCTAGCACAGCTTGAAATATTCATCTCTGTTTATGCCTTTGCTGGTAGTGGCACCTCATATCAGTTCCAGCATAAATCACTATTTTTATTGCTCAAGTTTCTGGTTTTTCTACATTGGCTTTTTCTATGCAGATGGTTTATTCTTTCAAACTTATGTTGTTATTTTTTATTCCTTATCTTCTGGTTTCTTGCTTTTCTCACTCCCATGAAGCCTCTTGAATTTCTATATAATCAGCACATTTTTGGCAAATTCCTTTACATATTGTAATTGCAAATTGTGTTGGGGAATTCGTCTCTCCCCAAAACTAGAGGTTTTCTTTGTGGGGATTGTTCTGTAGGCGTCTGTAATTATTGATGGCTTTGTCCCATGCAAATTCCTTCTGTATCTTAGCACAAAGGAGTGCCCATTGTTGGCGGCATTACTGGCTTCAGTCTTCATATACGTACTGAGTAGGAAGGAAATAAAATCCTAGTTGAAACAATCTACAGAGAAGAGAGGTTTGGGGGTTTTTTGTTTTTTGTTTATTTTTTGGTTTGTTGTTGTTGTTGTTTTCAGGAAACTGCCTTCGAATTTTTTTACCCTTTTAAGCCTTTATTTGGATTTTCCCCGCTCATTTTACTCTCCATTTTGTTTTTTCAAGCATCACGTACTATCTGTGTACAATAGACTGTATTTACAGTGTATGTGTTCAGATATAGCGTGTTATATAATCTTAAAAATTCAAATTTGACAGTCCTATTAGAAGGGTGCAGCTTTCACGTGTGCGTGGGTCGAGCCCTCTCCTAACCAGCCTCTTCAGGAACCCCAGATTTGCCTTTTTAGCCAGCCCTTTCTTTGGTGTTGACAGCAGAAGGGCTCTTCATTATGAGAATTGGACTGTTTCAGACTTGGGAGAAGCTGCAACCAACAAGCCTTATGTATATCTAGGAAATACTAGCAAGGAAGGGGAACTGGCCTGTTCTTTATTGTCCTCAGCATAGCCAGGCTATGACTGATGACAGGATCGGAGAAGCTGCTGTCTCAGCCCTTTTGCCCTAAAGCATTAGTATTTTTTCCAGAAAAACCCATACAGCTTTAACTCAAAGCAGAAATATCCCTCGTAGGAATTCCTACTGCTTTTCCTTCTGTCTTTTTTATCCTTCCTTTTCTTTAATGATCCACTGTTGAAAGCCAATGGGTATAAATACTCTTCCTAAGGCTATAGCTAAGCAAAATGGGATTTGAAACACTTGCCAACAACTTCTTTTCCCAATCTCTTTGACTATAAACTGGAGATAATAAATTTTGCTATCTATAATAATGCCTAAATAATAACTAATTAACTACTAACGATAAAAACTTGAGATAATTTTTTATTTTTTATTTATTGATTATTATTATTAACATATAATGTATTAGTTGCCCCAGGAGTACAGGTCTTTGCGCTCTTCTCCAGCTTGTAAGGAGGTGGAACAATCATTAAAGAAAAGCCTCAGATGTACTTCCAAAGAACTAGAGGAAAAACACACTTTCTCTTAGTAATATATTATACTTTAGTAATAAATTCTAAAGAGAACCAGAGTATTTTTTTTTAAGATTTTATTTATTTATTTATTTGACAGAGAGAGAGATCACAAGCAGACAGAGAGGCAAGCAGAGAGAGAGAGGAGGAAGCAGGCTCCCCGCCGAGCAGAGAGCCCGATGTGGGACTCGATCCCAGGACCCTGAGATCATGACCCGAGACGAAGGCTGTGGCTTAACCCACTGAGCCACCCAGGCGCCCCGAGAACCAGAGTATTAATAAGTGAATAATATTTTATTGAGCATCTAATGTGCAATTACATTGCTACCATTCAAAAATAACCTGTATAGTATGGTGCCATGCATCAAGGATTGATGATCTAAGTGGGAAATAAGATCAGCACATACAAAACCAATTTTTAAAAGTATGGAAGAGGCAGTATATAGTTTTCTAAATAAAGAAACAGCAACAACAACAAACTCACCTCTAACTATTTTTTATTTGTTCAGTATTACTTTTCTGTTCTTTATGATGTTGTAAAGGTTTTACCATGAATACCAGGAATACTTAATATTTTTTCAGCAGTTACTGGCCACCTACGATATGCCATGCAGAGTGCTTTGTTAAATTAGGAAGTGATGGAAAATCAGATTCAACCAATAAAATAGGAATAGACCCAAATGCCCAATTCCATCACACAATCTCTTAAAATTCATTGGACATTGTAAGCCCTTCTGAAAATAGGGTAGCCAACACCATCACCAGTGGAATGAACCAACTCTTGTTTTTACAGCTTCTCACTTAACAGTCAAAGCCTAGATTGTGCTAAGGAGTCGTCATTGCTGTTTTAATATGCTTTTAGGGGCTGAGATCTCTCCTCAGTGTGTTCTTAGGAATATCTTTAGTGTGCAGTGCATATTTAGGCACTCAGTAAATAACTACCCCCTGACAAATCACCGGGAAAGAAAGTCAATTCACACAGCATCTTGTTAACTACATAAAGCAAAAAGCTATTGAATTAGCCGACTTGAAGTAATAAATTCCAAACAGTAAAGTTATTAGTTTTAGTATCTGCTTTATCTCAAACCACTACTGAATAATACAAAATCCTGGTTTCACAAAAAAGCAGCTTTTCTGTGCCCAGGTGCTAAGATGATAAGATTATAAAATTTAAAAAGGGTTGGGGCGCCTGGGTGGCTCAGTGGGTTAAGCCGATGCCTTCGGCTCAGGTCATGATCTCAGGGTCCTGGGATCGAGTCCCGCATTGGGCTCTCTGCTCATCAGGGAGCCTGCTTCCTCCTCTCTCTCTGCCTGCCTCTCTGCCTACTTGTGATCTCTCTCTGTCAAATAAATAAATAAAATCTTTAAAAAAAAAAATTTAAAAGGGTTGTCTCCTTTAAATATTGGCTTTCTATTAATTTTTTAAAACTCAGAACCACATTCTTTTATCTTTCAGGTGTACATATATCAAATAAGAACCTAAAACTGTCATAGAACTATTTTTCTCTGCCAATGCTGAATCAGTTTATTGTGCTCTGCTTTTAGAACCCAGTAAGGGAAGAAGTGTGTGTGTGGGTGTGTGTGTGTGTGTGTGTGTGTGTGTGTGTGTGGGGCGTTGGGGGGGGGATGCATAAAGTATCCTGCCGTTTATAAAATGCTTTTACATGCTGACTCATTTGTTTCTCATAATAACTTTTGATGTGGGTAATTATTACCTTCCTTTGTAGATGATACTCTATCCTATAGACCAGTGTTTCTAAAGTTTGATACTCAGAATTATATACAAAAATAAATAATAAATAAATAATAAAGTATATACAAGATGCTTATTAATTAATCATGTAATTATTTTAACATGTATTAGAAAATTTATAACTATTAATATTAAAATATATTTATAAATATATAATATATATAACCTCAAACTTATGATTGTACTGATGTTATTACTTAGCATAAGGACTCAGGTAACAGGAAAAAGTTGTTTTAAAGAGATAATAAATAATATATCAGTGATGATGTGGTTATGACAAAAATAATAAAGCAATACACAAATGAGTGAAGTATACAACATACCTAGATACCAGAGTGGAAATGGAGGTAGACTTTTAAGAACTGAAGATCTTGACATTTAAGCCATGTCTACATGTTTCTTGACACAGTGGAAAAAAAGGAGGAACTTCTAGAGGTCCATTAATAATTGCTTATATGTGCCTCCGGCATGATGCCACTTTTTATTGATACATATTTGTAATCTGCAAATCAGCCAAAACAGGTTCTGCTTCACATACTTCTGTGACTTGTGTATGTGTATCTTGTAGAGTTTCTCCCAACCGGTATTTTTTATTTGGTCCTAAATTGCAAAGTCATCAAAAAAAAAAAAAAAAAAAAACCTTCTTTTAAAATAGCTATCTATAGAAAGTTTAACTGGATTCTATTTCAGAATGACATAAAGATAATCTTAAAGTAGATAGCTCTGCATGGGAGAGAAAATCCCCTCCAATTATGAGATTACACAGTGTTGGTCCTCAAAATAGAAATCTACTTTAATTCTAAAAAGGCTAACGCAGGGGCATCTGGGAGGCTCAGTTAGTGAAGCATCTGCCTTCAGCTCAGGTCATGATCCCAGGGTCCTGGGACCAAGCCCCACTTCCCTTGTCCCTCAGGCTCTCTGCTCAGCAGGGAGTCAGCTTCTCCCTCTCCCTCTGCGTGCCCCTCCCCCTGCTTGCACACTCTCGCATGCACTGGGGCTCTCTCTCTCTCTCTCTGTCTAATAAATAAATATCTTTTTAAATAAATAAATAGGCTAACCCACATACAGTGCTGTATTCTGTCCTTCTTTCTCACCCTCCCAGCCTTCCTCATTCTCTCTCTCTCACTCTCACAAGCACACTGGAGGAAAATAATTTGTTTTATATCTCTAGCATTATTTGTAGAGAAAGCTTGTTCTTGTTCAAGCTTGTTCTTGTTCTTGCTACTGAAAGCTTGTTCAGTAGCTTAATATAAATTGTAATATCCAATGCCAGTTTTCTAAACATAAATATGGTAACATGCAAGCTCTGTAGTTTCCAAAGGCCTGTCACGTACATTATCTTACTCAGTACTACAACTCTCTGTGAGATACCGGGATAGGTCATGTCATTTTGGGGGTGATATTCCTAATCAGTAGATTAAGAAAAGAGTATTGAAGAAATTAAGGGACAGTTTAAGTGGCAGGCCTTTTTTTTTTTTAAAGATTTTATTTATTTGAGAGAGAGAACACGAGTGGGGGGAGGAGCAGAGGGAGAAGAGACTCCCCACTGAGCAGAGAGCCTGAGGTGGGGCTCGATCCCAGGACTCAGAAATCATGACCTGAGCTAAAGTCAGACGCTCAACCGACTGAGCCACCCAGGCACCCAGGGCTGCTACCTGAGGCCAGAATGTTTATCCCTCTGTATGTCAGTATTGGAAAAGGACAATTTATCTGGCTATCCTAACTGGATGGAAATATCCCTTAAACTAATCCAATATCTATTGTTTTGTTCCTGTATTCATCAAGAAACTGTGTGGTCGGGCGCCTGGGTGGCTCAGTGGGTAAAGCCCCTGCCTTCGGCTCAGGTCATGATCTCAGAGTCCTGGGATCGAGTCCCGCATCGGGCTCTCTGCTCAGCGGAGAGCCTGCTTCCCCCTCTCTCTCTCTCTGCCTGCCTCTCCATCTACTTGTGATTTCTCTCTGTCAAATAAATAAATAAAATCTTTAAAAAAATAAAAAAATAAATAAATAAAAAAAGAAACTGTGTGGTCTAAGATATAGACTTCTGAGTGGTCTTCATCCATCAAGAAGTCAGCACTCAAAATCTTTAAAAAAAAAAAAAATGGGCGCCTGGGTGGCTCAGTAGGTTAAGCCGCTGCCTTCGGCTCAGGTCATGATCTCAGGGTCCTGGGATCGAGTCCCGCATCGGGCTCTGCTTAGCAGGGAGCCTGCTTCCTTCTCTCTCTCTGCCTGCCTCTCAGTGTACTTGTAATTTCTCTTTGTCAAATAAATAAATAAAATCTTTAAAAAAAAAAAAAAAAGAAGTCAGCACTCTGTAAAAATTAGCAATACCACTTGTTTTTCTCTTTGTCTAAATGATTAATGTGAAGATTGCAGACTTGGCTTTCTGATGAATAAATGGGTATCTTGTGGGTTTGTTTAGCATTAATCAGTTTGTTGGTTCCAGATCATCTCTGGGTTACACAGGCATTTCCTCAGCTGAGCAGTCAGCCATCAAGTCAGGCCTTTTCTCTCATTCTTACCATCATTGAAATTTCATTGGTAATTGGACCATTGGACTAATGAATGATTTTAAGGCCTTGGCTTTCTTTTTCTGGAAGTAGTGCATAGGCATTTCTCTTCAGAATAGTGTGTTCTTATACAAGGAGATATTCTCATTCCTCACCCCCCAGCCCTGTCTTTAATAAAATATTGCTTAGAACTGAGAAAATTTATTAAATCACAGTTTTGTCCTCCAAGAATATCTCCATTTGCGAAACCAAACTAGTGAGCTGTTTGGAGAGATGCTAATACGTGTTTCTGATGCAGGTACAGTCACCTGTGGACTCTGCCACAATGTCCCCAGTAGAGAGGACAGCAGCCTGGGTGCTGAATAATGGGCAGTATGAAGAGGATGTGGAAGAGACTGAGCAAAATCAAGATGAATCCAAGCATGCTGAGAAGGTAGAACTAGCCTGCCTTTGTTAGCTTCCTGCCCCCACAATGATAGGCCACCAGAAGGGTTGCGTAGCCAACAGTGTGATCTTTTTCCCTCCCCAGTTTCAACTCCATCTCTTATGTTATCCAGCACATACACATCTGTAGATAACAAGTCAGTAGTGTCTCTGGGTGAAAATACGCAGAAAATGCCTGTCCGGCTGGGATGGGAGGATCAATTTTCTTTTCGTGTAGGTTACCTTGAGTTGGAGACATTCTGCTATTCATTTCTATTGAGTGGGGAGTATTTAGTGTTTCTATAGACTGGTGGTTAGTCTTAGGGCCAAGGCAAGAATTATCTTTGGACTAGACTTCCTTTCCAGATCTTGTTTAATGATTTTATTTTGTTTTGTTTTGTTTGTCCTTTTTCCCTTCACTGGATAAAGAACTTCTAGCTCTATGTTGACTTTTAATCAGATATTATATATTTCTGTTTTGTTTTAAAGAAAAGTTGACATGGAGAAAAAGGATTATCAAATAAGAGGCTTGACATCATGTATGGCATTTTCTCATTTAATTAACAACCACACAACTGGTCCTGCTTACTTATCAGCATGATCCTAAAATATGCTTACTGATGCGGTCTGCCTTTTTCAGTGGTCATGAAAATCGTCATCTTTGACCTTCTGGATAGAGAATGTAGTTTAGGATCGTAATGTTGGGTAAGCAGAAGCTAACTGCCTGATTGTCAATTAAATGGGATATTCTGTGAAAATAGTTTGCATTTTGGAAAGCACCATATAGATTTATCATGAATTACTCATTAATTTAAATAGACCATATACAAGAAAGCTTATGCTTCTCACCTCACCTAGAAATGTGACATTCCGATGTACTCACACCCCAGCTACTGCATTGTCAGTACAAAAAGAACGGGGACTCTAGAAAGCTTTAGTGAGGATTTATTATATAAAGCTTTAGTTTATATATATATATGTATATAAAGCTTTAGTGAGAAAACAGACATACGTGTTCCAGCCAACAGTACCAAATTGAACCAATGAACCACATCATGAAAAGGGGCCAAAAGGGCAGTAATCATGAGCCCTGGAGAATATGTAGGCCTTTTGCTTAGTGCCTGTGACCTGAATATTTTACACTTGTATAGTTGGGGAGAACGCAGCAATAGCTTACTTTGCCATCAGATTTTATCTATTAATTTAGTAGTGTAACATTATAGAAGTATTGCTTGTTCTCTAAAGGCTGATTCTAATAGAATGAAGGAATGAGATTCTGATGAGCCAGGATGAGTCAGAGGTCCTCCAGTACAGGTGATGACACAGTAATCTTTTCCCTGGTAGGCGACTGGTTTTTGGCTTACTTTAAATGTTTGACAGGCTTCTGAGTACTTGATCTTTTTTTCCCCTGCCCACATTTGATACACATTGGATGTAGTTTGTAGCAACTGGTAGTTAATTTGGAAAGAGATACATAAATATATAGATTGAAAATGCCAAGTTCAGATTAAAAATGTGATTTTAGGGGGAGGGAGGACAGAGCTCCTTTACCATGTATGGTTTCTGGTCTTTTTTTTTTTTTTTAAGATTTTATTTATTTATCAGAGAGAGAGGGGGAGAGCGAGCGCAGGCAGACAGAATGGCAGGCAGAGGCAGAGGGAGAAGCAGGCTCCCCGCTGAGCAAGGAGCCCGATGTGGGACTCGATCCCAGGACGCTGGGATCATGACCTGAGCCGAAGGCAGCTGCTTAACCCACTGAGCCCACCCAGGCGTCCCTTTCTGGTCATTTTTAAGAATATTAGCAGCACATGGAATGGCAGCTCAGACAGCATCCAACCACCTCGATTTCAAAAACCACCGTAACTCGAGTCCCCCGCCCCCACTCCTTGTTTTTGATACCTTTCTTCTGCTCTAGTACGAGCAGGAAATTACGAAGCTGAAGGAGCGCCTGCGAGTGTCCAGCCGGCGGCTGGAGGAGTATGAACGCCGCTTGCTGGTGCAGGAGCAGCAGATGCAGAAGCTGCTGCTGGAGTACAAGGCCAGGCTGGAGGACAGCGAGGAGCGCCTGCGCAGGCAGCAGGAGGAGAAGGACAGCCAGATGAAGAGCATCATCAGCAGGTCAGACCGCCCGCCGGTGGGGGGTGTGGGCCAGCTGGGGGCACTGGGAGATCGGAGGATGAGCCGGAGAATCCTGAAGTCGCAACAGCCGAAGCCGATTCAGTTCTGCATATGCTCTGTGGGACTCCCTACAGATGTGATGCAGGACCGTATCGCTTAACGTTTCTAGATATGAGATTTCCCAGCCTTCTTTTGAAGACCCAAGTAGTCTTCCATCATAATAATTAGAAAAAATGGAAACATAGCGACTCACTTGCAAGGTCTTAGTATTTAACGTCCAGGGGTCACTTAGGTCTTCGTGAGTCTAGAGACGTAGAAGGGCAGCATCACTGGATATCTTTAGGGCCAGAGAACTAAGAGACAGAGAGTGCCAAGATGTCCAGAGTCTACTGGAGGGCTCAGTTGTTCCAGACACTCAAACAGCACCCACCATGGGCCAAGTATTTTGTGAAGCACTTCACAAATAGTAATTGGTTTGATCTGTTAATGAAGATGTGTTTAATGCCAACCTCGGAGGCAGGCATTGATCTCATTTTACAAATAAAGAAACGGGCTCTAAATCCATAAAGTCACCTGCCCGAGGTCACTGAGTGGGGCAGCCAGGACTTGAAGCCAGAAAGTCAGACTCCAGAGCCCAGGCGCATAACCACTGTGCTTCCCTCTTGTCAAATGCTACCGAGGGGTCAAACAAAATGAAGACAGAAAAGGTTTGTTGATTCAGAAACATGGAGGGAATTAGCAGTCTTTGAGCTGTTTCGTGGAGTCGAAAGTCCATGGGTTAAGATGCAGGTGGTGCCTGAGAGAGAAAGTAGGCCGACTAAGTGTAGCACACTCTGAGAAACTTAGCTGTGCAAGGAGAGAAGAGATAGCTTGTCACCAGGGAACCTGAAAGTAAGAAGGGGTTGTTTGTTTGCTTCTGGTTGGTTTGATAGTTTGCGATGAAATAAGCTCTGCCAGGGCAGGGGGGTGGATCTGACAGAGGAGAGGGAGGAAATGATTTTGGGGACCTTGTCCCAGAGGAGATGAAAATGCGTGGGATCCGGTCACTGGCCAAGAGGTCAGCCTTGGATGTCTCCTTTCAAGGTGGGAGAGAAGAAAGTAAGCATGATTACGGACCTCTCGTTGGAGAGGAGTGGCAATCTGAACTCTGCTGAGTTTGGGTGTCTTGTCCCCTATGTCATCTGGCTCTCTTTGACGTTCTCGATGTCTCCTTGCTGCCACGTTCTAGGCTGATGGCTGTGGAAGAGGAACTGAAGAAGGATCACGCTGAGATGCAAGCAGTTATTGATGCAAAGCAAAAAATAATTGACGCACAGGTGAGCAGGCCTTGAATCTAGTAGGAAGCACTTGTTTGTAATGACTGTTAAATTTCCCGACTTCCAGCCCTTTGGAAATGCCAAGGCATGTACTGCAAAAATGGGTCATTGGAAAGTTCTCAGCATTACCTTTTGAAGATTAAAAGAGTTTCTATGTGACCTGCATTACTTTTCCTTTCTTTGACTGGTGACAAGTCTGTTAATCCAGCAAAGTATTAGCGTGCTTAGGGCAGTTGCTTGACAAATCTTAACCTACTGCATGATGGGGTTTCCTTCTTTCCTCATGGAAAGGAGGGCATTCTCTAAGGGGGTGACTGTGAGAAGCACACCGCATGTGTCTGGCTTGTGACCTCCACTGACCATCGCTTGGCTGTGATGTTCACGGTCTTGTTAGTCACGTCCACTGTGCCATCGACCTCGAGCCCCACATACGAGTGGAACTGGAGGGGAAAGACAGGGCTGTGGCAAATACCTTTCCTTGCAATTCTTCTGGTGCAGGGTTTGGCAGTGATGCTTGGGACTTGCTTGGCTGCCCTCCTTTGTCGGCGCTGTGCTTAGAGAGCCTCTTAGTCTTGATGAAATCAGAACCTGGGCCTCTGCTCACTCTAGCTTATACCCACAGCACTAATGGCGCAATGACTGCCAAGAACACCTCACAGGGCACATCAGTGATGCGAGCCAAATCCAGGAGGCAGGAAACATTGCTGATTTGGTTTCATTTTATCATTGCTAAATATGGTTGTATTGCTTAGAGTGAAACAAAGAACAAAAGGCAGGTGCGGTTTTCATAGTGGCTGCTCTAGCCTCCGAATATATCCCCTTCCTGGAAACAGCCAACCCACATGGGTTTGCATGTGTCACCCTCAAGACCTTATCATATCCCCAAACTATGGAATAAAAATGGGACTTTATGTTCTACCCTCTTCTCTGCATAGGGGACCATCCATGTCAGAGCCCCCGGGACTATTAAGCATGCACTTAACACCTGCGGTCTGGTTTCCTGACAGGGTTTAATGGGGAATGGGATTTATCTTTCAAAGGAGTTGGGAGGGAAGCTGAAGGCAGAACCATGGAAGGAGGCTTCCTGGGTTCCATATTCCACAGACACCTCCAACCTGTAGGCCAGTGTGAGCTGTGATGCTCTCATCACCGTAGCTCCTAGAATACTTGGGACTCCGTAGTTTCTGGATATTTGGACCTCATAAGAATCAGAAGAAAGGTTTGCTGTAATTATCTGACTTGCTCCTTTTTTTAAACCTTTCTGGTGTCCCCAAGGTGGGTGAGGGAGAGTTGGTGGAGACAAGGCCATCCTGCCACACATACTATAAAAATTCATCCCAGAGTCTTCAGAGACACAACCTGGATACAGAAAGCAATTAAGTCAGAAAAACCAATGTTAGTAAGTTTTCACTTACGGATTTTCAGTGTGACAAAATAATACACAGAGAGTCCTATTGATAATCACACCAGGAGAGATTTTGGTTCTGATGAGATAAAACAGACCATTTTCATAATTCCAGCTGGTCGAAAACTATGCCAGTCTTAAGCAGAGGAAGCTTGGGTGTGTCACAGTCGTGGCTCTGTGCACAGAGCATTTCCCTCTTCCGGCTGCCTGTCATGTCAGCACATCCTCATGAGCTTCTGACAATTTCTACCCACTCCCGTCCCCTGTCTTGATATCGGGGGCCAAGATGACTGGGTGTGAAACAGGATTCGGGCGTGGACAGTGAACACAAGAAGGGAGTAGGATCTATCAGGCCTCAAAAGCTCTGGAAAGTAAGGACTTTCTCTCAGCAAACCAGGAGGGCGTTGTTGTTCAGGGATGGGTGAACTGTGATCCTCAGAGCATCAGTCAGCGTCCACGTGTGGTCTGGCTAAACAAGATATTTTGGGTCCATACCTCAAGGCAGTGGTTTTCAAATGCTTTGATTACATGGACTGTTTTGGTCAAACCAATGGTACCTTCCATAGATGACATTCCAACTGCTCAGACTGCATACCACCAGCAAAGACCACTTTCAGCTCATGGATGAAAGCCCACCGAGGTTGGCTAAATATAGTAAATCACTTTGTCAAACACAGGCATTACTGTGCAGTAAGCCCACCATGGATCCCTGAAGAATACTTGGAGAATTCACTGGACCACATTTTGAAAAACAGGGTCCTGTATATAGCACAGATCATAAGCACTAAAACAAATTAAAAAATGATAATAACCTCCAATTCTAGCTGTTGTCTTACTGATACATTAAAGTCTTATTATAGCAGAAGACTTCGAACATCTTTGGGCAACTTTTATAATGAATGACCTTCTATATCAGACCCTCTCCTCTGTCGGGATAAATCTTACATCATGAGTCTCTGATGGAGCAGAGCAGCCCTTCGGCATCATTTACTAGAACGCACCAAGTTTGGGGTGAAGCCTTCCCAGGGAGGTAACCCATACTTTTAGGTCCCCGCCATCTTCCTTGGTGCCACTGGTAGTGGAAAATATTTCTGAAGTGAATACGGTTGCTTTCCTTATATTCGAGCTGAGCCCAGCATTTCCCAAAGCACTAAAGGCCTGGCGCCCAGTGAACTGATTTTCATCTGCATCAGCAGCCCTGCTCCCCTCTGGGCAAGGCTTGTCGCTGAGGCCAGCCCATCCTTCTCCTGGAGTTTATGCCATGAGGCCTGGCCTGGGCCAGCCGCCTTCTAACTGGCCCTGCAGGGAGGTGAGCGTTCCACTGGCCAGGACAAAACCAGCTGTCTTAGACCTTGTAGACCACGGGGATCCTGGTGATGGAACTAAGGGGATCATTTCTGAAGCATCAGACCAGGGACTGTGCCACTTTCACCCCCCAGGATCCCTCCATGTGACTCAGATGGAGAACAGAGAAGGGCTTCCTCCTCTGAGAAGCAAGCAGCTGCCTAGTTACTGTTGCAAGTGACATCTCCACTGTGTTAAATTACAGGTCATAAATGGAGATGAGATTATTCAAACAGGCAAGTAAACCCAGTCCGTTCTCTAGCTGAGCAGTTCCCAGCCCTGGCCCAGGACACTGGCCTCCTACACATTCCAGCTCCTGCACTCCCCTCACTGGAAATCCCTTTGGATGGGGATTGCTTTGCCTTCCAACCCAGGCGGAATCAAAATGTCAGAGCATCTTCTGCCAACTAACTTGACTATCAAAAGTCCCTGTTTGATTATTTTTCTTTCACTTTTTATTTTATTTTGAGACGTTGGCAGTGGGGGGAATTACAAAAGGGGATTTGTCCACTTGAAACTTCTGGCTGTTCAGCCCGGGGGTTATTTGGCTTCAGCTGGAACTCTTATAGGAAATAAATAATTGCAATCATTCTTTGCCTCTTTTTTTGACCCTTTAAGAATCAAATAATTTTTTACTAATGCCTTAAAAAACTTTGGGGGTGTAAACCTAAAGAGTCCTACTTTCCTTCATATTTGGGGCCTTCTAATTTATCCTAATCCTGAAATTTCTTTTTAAATCATTTCAGGGTATTACCAGTTATTCTGTTCAGAAACCATTCTTTTTTTTCTTTTCTTTTCTTTTTAAGATTTTATTTATTTGACAGAGAGAGAGATCACAAGTAGACAGGGAGGCAGGCAGAAGAGGAGGGGGAGGCAGGCCCCCTGCTAAGCAGAGAGCCCGATGCAGGACTCCATCCCAGAACCCTGAGATCATGACCTGAGCCAAAGGCAGAGGCTTAACCCATTGAGCTACCCAGGTGCCCCCAGAGGCCATTTTTAACCAGAAGGGGAAATGTTGTATTTGGCCCCCGACTTCTTGTTTCCTGGTGACCACTGGCCAGTCCTTACCTACTTGCTTTTTAAGATTTTTTTTTTTTCATTCATTCATTTGACAGAAAGATCACAGGTAGGCAGAGAGGCAGGCAGACAGAGAGGGGGAAGCAGGCTCCCCGCTGAGCAGAGAGCCTGGTGCGGGGCTTGATCCCAGGACCCTGAGATCATGACCTGAGCTGAAAGCAGAGGCTTAACCCACTGAGCCACCCAGGCGCCCCCCTACTTGCTTTTTAAAGATCTAGACTTGTTATCCCAATAAACTCCATTAGCTATGATTTTTTTGAATTATATTTTTTAAGCCTCACAGATCTTTCATTGAGTTTTGCATACCCCTAACATGAGCTACCCTCCCAAAATAAAAAGCATCTTATACTAGATGAATGCTTACCTAATAATGCTGACTTTATGTGTCTTACTACTCAAGACCTCCATCAGAGAAAAGGAGGACATTTTTTTAATGCTAGGAATGGGGTTTTTTTTCATACTTTTGAAACCCCTAGCCCAGCTGCCCTGCCCCACCCCCAGAGTAGGAGATTAAAGGGGAGCATTACTTGATGCTATTGTCCATATGCTTTTGCCTCCAGCATTCCCCAGGGCAGTGGAGGGCAGCGGTCCTCCCTCCTGGCAGCTCAGTGCTGGGAGCACCCCGACATGGCCCTGGGGAGCTGCTGCCCGCTAGCAAGGAGCAACATCCAACCCTTGGCCCTTCCTGTCCTCTCTGCACCTTGCCGTGACCCACCTTACCACACTTCTGGGGTAAAGTCAGACACTCCCGGGGAGGAAAGCTCCTTTTGGCTTTGGGGGTTGTTCCTCAAGTTTTTTCTTGTTAATTTCATGGACCCTTCTCAGCAGAAGCCTCTTTTCTGAAAAGTGACAACTTTATCTTGGAAAGGTTCTGGAATGATCTCCCTACCTGCTGAAACTAAGATTAGGGTTTCTCTCCTAATCTTTGGGAGACTGATAATATCTTATTTATTTTTTTTCTTCTTATACTTAGATGAGCCTACTTTCCTTTAGATTGCCATATTTTGGTTGGGGGGGGTGGCCCTTTTTCCTCTTGGGTTTTTGTTGTTTTTTTTTTTTCCATGCATGTATATTCAACAATGTTTGGTTCCAAAAATTGGTCCTAAAGCATTTTTCCCCCCAGAGACTCAAAAGTAAAATGAAAGCAATCTCCTTATTGGGCAGCTTTCCTGGAGTAACTCTGAGCTGGAATGAGTCGAGGAGCTTGTGTTCTCTGTTTGTTTCCATGTGTTATGTTCATGGCGCCCCCCTTCGGCCACATCTCCCTTCCCATATTCAAATGACCCCTTGGTCTGAGCTTCTGGCTGCTTTTCCCCTCTTGCTGTTGCATCCTCACTTTGTTGGTGACTAGAAACTGCCACAATGTATTGTTGTAATTTTGAGCACAGTGTGATTTCTCTTCAAACATGATTGATGGGCCCTCTTGAGGGGCCAAGAACCCATAGAGCACATGCACTTCTCCTCTGTGAAATGAAACCTCTGGTGCTTCTTTCTTTGCCACCTAATGTCTATGTTTTAATTTTGACCCAAAGCACTTAATCCCATAAGGCAGCTTGACACCCCTGTTGCACAGTCAGAAGTAATACCTGGTGTCTCGTTCACATCATCCTCGCGTCCCAAGGGGGTTATCAATAACCAGTCCTGCTGTGCTGCAAGGAAAAAAGAGAGAGAAAAGAAACACAGACCCACTGGGCTCAGGGAAGCCGAACCTGAGTAGGGTGCAGAAAGAGGCAGAGACGTTCCATTTGTCTGGGAAGCATCATGTGTACTGCTGTTTGGTAGAAAGCACTAGAACAGTCCTTCAGCAGAGCATTACCATGGGGTTTCCTGCATGTGGCCCCAATAAAGCCCCGATTGGTGTGTTGCAGGAAAAGCGGATCGTGTCGCTGGATTCGGCCAACACCCGACTGATGAGCGCGCTGACGCAGGTGAAGGAGCGCTACAGCATGCAGGTCCGCAATGGCCTCTCCCCCACCAACCCCACCAAGCTTTCCATCACGGAGAATGGTGAATTCAAAAACAGCAGCTGCTGACGGCCTTGGTGAACACACAGACTGTGGGAGGAGACAGAAGGAAATGTCCCCGCTCTCCTGGCCCCAGCCCTCTCCCCGACCCCCCAGGTTTATAGAATGTTGCTACTTCTGAACAGTAGAGTGGCGAGACATTCTCGAATGAAGAAAGAAACCTTGTCTTTCAGGGCATAAGGCTGAGACTTCCAAGGTCGATGCTTTCCCCCCATGTCTCTATGTACATAGGGAACTTAGTTCTGGGCCATGTACAGAAAATACCACTGTAATATACCAAAAGGAAGTGAATAATGTAGAATACCTTTTTAATTATTACTATTTTTATTATTGTTTTCCTCTTGTTGAAAGCACTGCGGTTGTTAGAGGAGGAAAAAGTAGGAACGAGGGGTGAGTGAGCGATGAGCCCGCGGGCTCAGTAGGTAGAGACCAAGTGTCTGTTGGATAGAAGCACGTGGAGTGCAATAGGACATCGTCAGAATGAATTTTTCAGGGATTCATCTGCCAGTCTAAAACCCCACTCTGGCCCCCTTGTCCTTTAGGAGAACATACAAATACCAAGAGCCAACCAAAACAATTGATCCCACTGATCAACCAAGACTGGTTCTGGATGGACAGCTAATCCGATTTGGGGATACACTGTTTCAGAAGACACAGATAAGAGCTGTTGCATCAAAACTGGACTTTAGGAGTGGTTTCCATCGAACTCCTGTTGATGTCTATTTCCTTCTGTCTACAGCAGATGGGAATTTTCCATTTTAGATAGGGGGCTTTTTTTAACCCCAGTTGTAATAAAGGGTGTTCTTTTTCCTCTTTAGAGTTTACAGAACTATAAATATTTGTGTCTCTGCATACCATCTTCATCTTCACACACCCACTGCCCTTTCCTCCCCCACAGCGGGAGCAGTCTTCACCAACAGGGTTCACTCTCCCCTGGAGAGGTTGTTCAGATATGCTGTCCATAAGCCATCCAGAATAAACACCCTTTCTTCCATACAGAAAAGGGCTAACCCTACCATAGCAGGAATCTCTGAATATTTCCTATTTAAAAAAAAAAAAAAAAAAACTAAAAAAAAAAACTTTTCTATTTGTAACTTACAATTTTTGTTTGGGATAAAGATTTTATCCATTGTTCTAGCAAATCTCTGGGCAGGGTAATTTTAACTGAATCTTTAGCTTTGAAATGGCTTCTTCTAATTCCCTCACTAAAATTTGGAAAGGAAATCCGGATTCAAAGTATGGCTCTCTTAAAAGTCATGACTCCGTGTATAAACAAAGAAAACTAAAAGTGCAAGGACCATGCGTTTCAGTTGTTACTCCCATGCTCTTCGTAGATTTGGCAATAATGACTTTGTTTCACCAACTGTCATCCTTGGCTTTATTGTAGGACAGAAACAGTCACGGAAGCTAGTTTACTACCTTTTTTCCAGAGGTGTGAAGTATCATCTTGAATGCAAACCTGATTATCAGAAGTATGGAATGTTACGTGTTAAAACAGACATTATATATACAAATATATATACATATATACTCACACATATGTACATATAACTGCACAGATAGGACAAGTTCATGCCTTCTCTGCTGTCAGATATAATGTTAAAAGGGTTTTGAATCTCTTTAAGCAAGATCTAAGCAGTTCTTTATCCTGAAAAAGCAACAACGTATCTCAAATAAGTTAAGGATGTTTATTTTAAATTATAAACTTTTAAGGAAATTTAAAAAAAAAAAGGGGGGGGACAAAAGACCCAAGGGAGCCCTATGCAGAGAGTGAGTGTTTCTACATGAGACATTTCTCACGGTGCCCCGGGCTGGTGCTCGGATCTCCTGAGCCCTGGCCTCTCCCCGGTGGATCTCTGTGTTGGACCTTGCATCTCAGCAACCTCCCAAAGGCCCCCGCCCCACAACCTTTTAAAACATTTCCCTTCCTAATCTCGTTTCTGCCAGTCAGAGCTGTAAATCGGGCTGCTCATCCAGCTTATCTGATCTACAGTTTTCCTGCCCTCGGATTTTGGCACTTGGTTAATTTCTTGACCCCCTGGTAGTTGTTTTACAAATTCTTGAGTCCTCCCTCAAAGTTTAGGGTGCACTGTGGTCAAAACCCCTTCTTTAATATGAAACCCACCTTACTAATTCTGAAGGTGTGCCCTGTGTTGGCTGGGGGGTATGAACACAGGTGTCCTCATTTAAAGCTATTCTCCGCTCCAGTCACGTTTAATCTGCTCTGTAAATCCTTCATCTAGTCGCAGAAAGCCTGATAAAAGAGGTATCAATCTCGGTTGGCCTTAAGTCTGTAACTTGGGTGATGTCTTGCATTGAAGTTTGGAAGCTCGAAGGGTTGGTTATGGATTACAGAAGGCAGATAAGCTTACGTGTAGTGGGGGTTGGGGGAGACACAAAAAAATAAATGTGCTTGTGATGGCTGGATGGCTGCCTAGATCTTGCTGGCATTGTGAGAGCCTCTCAGATGCAGCCCTCTCTTACCAGGCTATCTTGAATGAAAAGAGTTTAAAAAAAAAAAATCAAATTAGAAGTCAGCTACAAGTTCAGATCTGTTGCCAGATGTTACGTTTTAGATTATCCTTTGAGCCTGTTCCTGTCCAAACATTTTTCTGAGAATTTCTTGAGAGAAGCTGCCATCTGTAGAACTTACTCTGAAAGATTTTTAAGTCTGGAAGACTGGAGCAAACAGCTGACAGTTTTTATGGAGTTATCGCTGAACTTGGCTTTTCTTCAGCCCAAAGAATATATCCGGATGTTCTGCGGGGAGGGAGGGTATGGTCCAGGAGAGGCGGGCAGGCTGAGATCGCTGTGGCCGCACTCCTCCTCCAGGCACACATCACCATGCGGGCTGCAGCCTGGACCGCAGTTCCGTGGCATCTGGGGTTCAGGTGAAGTGTTTGAGAAGTGCTTGTCTAAGCTGACTGCCAGACTTGGCTGTTGACAAGGACAGTGTGGTTAGGATTTAGGAGTTCAGGAAAGCCCTTTTTGTACTCCTTTTTTATATCACTGGAGCAACAGGCTTTCTGGGCCGGAGGAGCAGAAAGAGTGACATTTCCACCAGGTCCTGATGTTCTCCAAGCCTCTGCAACATAAGCCCAAACACAGGGGTTGACATCTAGGTAACTAGAACAGACACCCGAGCGCCCACCATGCCCCAGGCACACTCACGGAGGTGCCGTCAGGAGTCCAGGGCAGCCCATTCATGAGGAGAATGTAGTAAAATAAGCTCATCGTGCTGTTGTATCTGTTCCTTGTCTTTACTGGGTATCGAGTTGGTCACAAGTTGCTCTCTCTGGTCTGCTGCCACCTGTCCCTGTGATGGTGTTGGACAGTGAAAGAGCAGGAGTTTCTGTCTTTGACTGCTGTATGACCTTGAGAATTTGCTGGTCTTAAAGTTTTCCAGATCTTGGCCGACCTCAGCCTTTATTCACGGAGCTGTGGTTCTTTTCGGCCCCTGAGTCTCACACTGTCCTCAGAGGTGTCCCAGGTGTGGAGCAGGTTCTTATGGGATGTTCCAGGGCAAGACTATGACCATGGAGTGAGTTTGCATTCATATTTGCTTTGCCTTGCACCTGGATTGAGTTCTGGTTAGCTCCAGTTCGGAGTTCCTAAGAAAGCTGAACTTGAGGAAAGAACCTCCTTCCGGATTACCTAAGTCCCGTGTGACCTTGAGCCGAGGCTGGTCACCAGACTAGACTTATCGCTGGGCCACAGCCTTAGTTTATCGTCAGCTGTACCCACAGGGGCCACCTTCTCCTACAGATTGTGGAACCAAAAAGACCTTCTCCATTCCCCTTCCCCTTCTCAAGTCACGTGTGAAAAGTCACATGTGAAATCACCTGCTTGGCCCAGCAGTCAATTGTTGCCTTCCCACCCATTACCTGAGGGCCAAGAATTTGGGATACTTTGTTTTTATCAGTGTGTCAACTGGAAGACCTATTTTACTAGTCTATTAAAGGCAAGATATGTTGGGGTGTTGAATTTTTAAATAGAATCTCTTTCCATGTTCAAGTGATTATTATTAGTTCTAAAAGCATTCTCTTGTTGTCATGACCCAGTTACGAATTCTCTTGAGTTAAGAAAGGACAAAATTGATGAAATTTGCATGAGACGGAATAAAGATCTTACGAGGAGTGAAAGAACGTGAGGAAGATCCATGGTCCAAAAGGGGACTGATGGATGGCAGCCTTCTCAGTAGCCCAAAGGTTCAAGGAAACAGGATTTATATATCCTTTGCCTGATCTTAAAATAGAGAAGTGGAAAGGCAACATGCACAGCCACACAAAACACAATTCCTAGGGCTTCCTTTTTCTGAATGTTAGTTAGTCCGTCTTACAGAACAGCAATTCCCAGACTTTCTTGAGCTTTTAAGGTTTTGTGCTCTCATTTGTTAGATGTTACGACTGTGGTTCATTCCTCTTTAAAATGTACCATATGTGTTATATGTATATAGGTTAAAGTGACTTGAAATTGATTTGGTCTGACATTGTCTCAAGAATCCTAGCTATTGTCATTGATACCATGCGGGTCATAGAAAGAAAGCTGAATATCACTGATCTGAGAGCAGTTTCCAGAAAGAAGGAGCTTTGGTTCCTGGTCAGTTGATCCTCAGGTGTTTGAGAAACCAAGCCCGCAGGATGTGGCCAAGACAGGAGAGCAAAGGGGTTGTTCTGCCCCTGTCTCAGCCTGCATTCGCATTTCCTACTGCTTTCTTTCTCATTCGAATGCCCTCATGTTCTACTAGGAAATGTTTTCATTTGGGACCTAAAACCAGATTTATCTGTATTTGTAGAAAGATTTCCACCGAAGAGATGTTTTAGGGGCTTCCAACATCCGTGGGAGGGTTTCAAATGTTCATGTATAAATATCGTATTTATGTCATTTCTAAACTCAGTTCCCAGTTCGCCAAAAGGTTAAAATATTATTGACTCAATGACCACTATCCTGCAGAAAAGTGGAAATAAATAGTAAAGGTTAAATCTTGACTGGTGCTTAGATATTTCCTAGTAACATTAGAATTAACCCAAGCAGACAGCAGCACACTAACCCGAGTCACACTTGTGAGGAATTTACCTTCTAAATTTGATTCTGTTTGTCATCTCCAGGGCCTTAATAAGAATGTGTTAATGCACACGACTATTTTACAATGATAACTCTAAATAATTTATTTTTTATTTCAAGAAAGAGAAATACACCTTAGAAAAACAAAACCCAAGATTTTATTTTATTTTTAAAGCCATATTTTTGTGCTGGTAGCACTTAGATTGTTCCATACATGAGATCCATATCTACATTTCATTACCTGGGTTTGTTCTAAAGAAGATTTATTTTTGTTCTGTGAATAATTTTTGATGGTTCTTGTACATGTACAGATATAGATACGTTTGAGGTCTTTTATTGATATTCCTACAAAGAATACAAATAAACTTTAACTTTAAACATTTCAGACTAAAGTTGCTACTGTATTTCACATGATTACCACCTTACTTCTAGCCTGTTTTCTGGGTGAGTAGAACACTTGGAGAAAAACCAGAAAGGAAATGTATGCAGGGAACATTCTTCTGAGGTCATGTATTTTTTTTTCTTAAGTTATAGTTTAACATTAAGAACAATGTGTCACAGAATTTCCCAATTGACAAGTAAAAAATATTTACACGTAGTAGGACAAATAGCTTGCATTAATAATGTATTGTGATGAGGTCCACAGAGAGCTCCTCATTCTGGAGAACTTAAAATCTCTTCAGTAGCTCGTGGCTCGGAAGGAAAGTGTCCTCCATGTCCTTTGCTAGCGTGGCCTCACTTCACTTCCTGGCCCACTACTGTCCCCTCCCAATTCCCCAGGTAGATTAATGGGCTTTGTTTCAGGATTTTTGTCGCTTCGTTGGAGTTTTTTGTTCTTGTTTGCTTGTCATTCTCCAGGTTACTGTCCCCAAATGCTTCCCTATTTCATCCTATAAAATCCAGGGAGACCAGTTTTTTGGGTTTTGTTTTTTTGTTTTTTTGTTTCCTCCTAGGTAGTCTTCTTGTGTGTGAGATATGGTTCTAAATTCTACCAGTTAGCCTCCCCATATAGCTGGAGTTATTTCTAAAAGCCTGGGACAGATGTATTGTCTGACCTACTAGGAATGAAATTAAAATTTTGCCCTCAGAATCCAGAGAAGATTATGCGAGAACAGACTCCAGGTCAGTCGACATGGGCTAGTCTTTGTTTACTTCACAGTCAACCCATTTCAGTCTGAATTGCTCATGGCCTAATGTAAGCTTTAAGACTTCTTGGATCTGAAACATCAAAACAAGAGAAACTGTCGTTGCTATCTTGTGACCTCCCAGCCTAAATGGCCCACTGCTACCCTTTATGTCCTGCCGTGCCTGCCCTTTCTTTTCCTAGCCCCCTCCAGCTGCCCGCTTTTTGTCCTCAGCACCTCCTCTGATGGGAAAGCATATAAATCTGTTTGGTTGGGACACTATGACCCCCGCCACCACACACACCCACACATACCCCCACACGCCCGGGGACAAAGGGGACTAAAACAAATGACTTAACCAGTGCATCTCAATCCTGTTTATCAGAAACACTACAGAACTTTGAAATCAGAAAAGAAGGGGGAGGTGCCTATGGAGCTCTTTTTTCCACGTCCCCTGAGGATTCTAACGAGTTGGGGCTAACAACCACTAGTCCATAGTGAGCCCTGAGCACTATGTGTGTCTGTCCCCATATTTCTCTGTCCCTGTTGCTAGAACTGGGTAAGTTGGCTCCAGGTGTTTCCTCACCTTCTGTTCGGAATTGAAAATGCTGCTAAAACTAATAATATACACTCTAGCTTCCTACACAGACACACATTGTCCCTCACCTTTCCATCCTTTAAATCTGTGAGGTAGAAATTCTCTCCATTAATAGGGAATAGATACGTCCTAACAAAGATGGAATCCCCTGTTTGACTCCCAAGTTTCCCGTTATTGGCTTTACTCTAAAACAGAAGGAAGATGATTTCTGGTTTGGGTCCTACCACCCACCCCCCCAAGAAATGGTCCTTGACTTTTGAAAACCTACTTTTGAGCACTGCAGTCTTACTACTTGAACTTCTACTGAAAAAATTATCAGGTGTTGAATTGCCTCATTCGTATCTGTTCTTCTTTCAATAGCAAAATCCACTGGAAACTTTCTAGTTCTTCTGCCCAGTCCCCAGCAGGCTGGTGCACATGTGCACACAAACACTACTGTTCTTTCCAGACACTTGAGTTCATGAGGTTTTAGAATGAGTTGCCTGGTGCTATTTATTCCTTTGGCCTGTGAATAAACTGCCGTTAGCTACCAGATCAAAGCCAGTCTGTTTTCTTGTCGGTGACATCATGACGTGGTTAGGCGACCTATAAGGAACTCTCTAGCTCTGTCATCTATGGCCATTATCTGGTATAACTGAAAAACGTGCCCTTCGGCCATATTCAAACGTGAGTTTAAGGTTTCGGTTGCAATATTTGGGAACAATTTTCCTCTTCACAATGTCCTATCTTATAATCCTTGAAAAGAACAGAGGGCAATAGGAGGAGCCTTGAACAAACATATATTCAGAAAACTAATAATGTTGATAGTAACAGCTAATGTTTGTGTTTATTGAGCACTTACTACGTCCCAATTTGTTAAGCATTTTGTATGGAATATTCCACTTATAATACCAACCATATTGGTGTGGTTGGTATGGAGTTCGGTTTTATTGGCTCTAATTCATGGGGACACTGAAATACAGAAAGATTAAGTTATTTGCCCAAGGTCAACTAATAGGTAGAAAGCCAAGACCTCAATTCAGGGCTTCCTGACAAGGGGCAGGCAGGGGCGGGGGGAGGAGAAAAGCTTAGGAAAAAAGAGTAAAGAAGATCTGAACATCTCAGCACATGCACCAACCTGTCACCATGAGCCAGAGTGACGGCAGTGGGAACAGATGAGCTAATTTTCCAAAGCTTTTGCTCTAGGTATATTGGGTCCCACAGTATTGCCTTGCATCAAGTCACCTGACTGGTCAAAATCAGAAGTGGTCTGAAGTCTCACCTCCCTCAAAAATTGGTCTTTCAGATCTTCTGGGTCTGTCAGAGCTGGGATGGTAAAATCTGCTTTCAGGATTCCAAAGAGTTTCCCTGAAAAAAAAAAAAAAAAAAAAAGTGCTCTCTGGCTCACGGAGAATTATCCTGTCGCCATTTGGAAACTAAGTTCTTAGCAGCCAGGGCTGCCCCCAGTGGATGGCATGGGTGCGAAGTAGTGATTCTAGGTTTCAAAAAGGAAGCAAGAAGAAGCTGCAGGCAGAAAGTTCAGCCCGAGGCTGGCAGGAAAGAGCCACCTCCTGGCCCACCACCTGGCCACCCACAAGACGTTATCTTCTGTCTCTTCTGTATTTTCCCTCTTTTTTAACAAATCTCTTATGTAGATGCTCCACACTGTACTGGAAATACTCCCCTCTCCCCAGACCCACATTTTAAAGGCCCGATGTACCCCAGAAAACTCTAAGTAGGTTCTCCAAGTCTCTCAAGCTGCTCAACCCTGGGCCGGGCGCCTCTGCACTCATCATGGGGATGACAGCCGCCTGCGGGGACCACTGCCTCCTCGTGCCGCATTCTGTAGTCCACAGTGCCCTTGCGTAACCATCGCAGTGGGGCCTTGTGATACCCCTGGGCTGTGGGCAGGGCAGTCCTTACCGTCCCACTGTTGCAGATGAGAAAGAGAAGGTGGGGTGAGGGAGTCTGCTCCCCAGGCTTTGGCAGGAGTCAGGGAGCTAACTCCAAGCCCCTCTGCCTTGTTCCTGTTCCCAATGTTTCATGCCATCTGTCATAAAAAGCTCTCAAGTGCCCTGTGCTAGGGCATGGCTGTCCAGATTTACAGGCTCCCCTGTGAAGAGTGGGACCTGGAGAACCAGAGGCAGTTACCTGGGGCGGGTGCCGGGGTGGTTTCTGCAGACGCTGGGTGCTTAGATGAGCTCAGACTTTGGGCCTGAGCGGCCATGGCTGTCTCTCTCTGATCGCTGCTGGTTCCCCCAGTGGCCACAGCTACAGGAGGGGAACATAAAAGAGCTACTGCAAATACAGCCAGGAGCAGGGGAGCTGAGACTGGCGAAAGCCCCCGAGCCACAAGCCAGGCTTGGGCCGCCACTGCTCTGCACACCATTGCTGCAGAAACCAGCCAGTCAGCGGGAGCTCTGTCCTGGCCAAACCCTGACTCACTCCCACAGGCTCGTGCGCCCAGCCCTTGAGCCCCTTCCCCACCGTTCCCACACGGTGTCCCTGCCACAGGGTGTGTGGCGCTTGGGCAATATGATGAGACTTCTTCCCAGTAGCGAACATTTTCTTTCAGTAGGCCCTACTCCACAGAGCCTGATGCCCTTATGTTGCTGCCAGCTTCACAGAGACCCCACCATGGCAGCCAGGAACCCCCGACATTTCCATCAAGAGGTAGCACTGTGGGGCACCTGGGTGGCTCAGTCTGTTAAGCGTCTGCCTTCTGCTCAGGTGGTTCTGGGATCGAGCCCCACGTCAGGCTCCCTGCTCTGTAGGAAGTCTGCTTCTTCCTCTGTCCCTCTCTCTCTCTCTCTCTCTCAAATAAATAAAGTCTTTAAAAAAAAAAAAAAAAAAGAGGTAGCACTTCAAACTCAACATATTCCAAAACCAAGTGCGGTGGCCTCTCAGCAACCTCCTCTCCCCTGAGAGGAGTATGTGTGCAACTTGTAATCTTGTTTCTTCATAAAGTCCCCAAAACAGGATGTCTGTGTGGAAAGGTATGCACATCCCAGAACTGACACGCTGCCAGAAGGCCAGCACCACCCAACTTTCCCATCCAGGGTCTGGGATCACTGATTTTCCCTGCATTTGCACCAGCATATTATCACCCCTTTAAATCTTTGCCAAACCGGTAAGTAAAAATATTATTTTAAGGGGCACCCTGTGTGGCTCTGTCACTTAAGTACCCGACTTGATTTTGGCTCAGGTCATGATCTCAGTCTTGAGATCGAGCCCCAGGTCAGGCTCCGTGCTGGGCGTGGGACCTGCTTAAGAGTTTCTTTCCCTCTCCTGTGGCCCCTCCCCCTCAAAAAATTATTTTAAAAATGCATCTTGTTTTTAGTTTCTATTTCTGTGATTCAATGAACAAAGCTGACCGTTTAAAAAAAATGTGTTTGCGATTGTATTTCTTCAATTACTATCACTTGTAAATGATAAAACCAATCCCCTCGCAGCCCTCCTCATGCTGCTGGTCTACCCCGCTAGCCTCAGTCCCACGTCCCACAGGGGGCAATAGCCCTTACCCACACGTGCCATTCCTGCCTCTCCTCTCCAAATGCCCCCTCCTTTCCCCACCCAAAGTCCTATCCGTTTCTTTAGTGAAATGAATAAATGTATAAAATCCAGAAACAGAACGGAAGAAACACTGTAACCACTATTAAGGTTTTCACACATTTCCTTCCAGCCTTTTCTCCCAAGCATGGGTGGTTGTCCTCTCAGTGTGGTCATGAGTGTGCTCCATGTAGGACGCTGAACCGCGCCTCTTTCCTTGTGTGCCCTGACACACGCGTTGCCCTGCGTCATTACGCCCGCTCGGCTCCTACGGACGACAGCGCTGAGCCTCCCGCTCACTTGCTAGATGCCTCGGACGCCTCTACGGACTGCGGGGGCATGTCCTTCAGACTCTGCCCCTCTCTCCCTCTTCTGCTTCTCCTTTCCCAAATACGTGGCCTCTACTCTGGTCACATCAGACTCCTCGTCGTCCCCAAACCACACACTGTCTGTCACATCTACATGCCTTTGCCTGTGCTGTTCCCTCTGCCAGGAAGAATGTGCCAGTGTTTGCTGCCTGAAATCCTCCGTTAACTTTCGGTCCAACGGCCACCACCTTTCCAGGCAGAGTGAACAAGGGCCTTCGGGTCACACTCTGGGCTCAGCACTTAGTGAACTGTTGTCGCTCTTAGTCCCGATTAGACTAAACTCTCTTAAAAACAGGGAACAGGCCCTGCTCATCTTGATACCTACAGTTCAATGTCTTGTTCAAACCCAGTCCTTGGGAAGTGATTGTGGAAGTAAATCATCCACCAGCGTGTAAATCACTATTCAAGGCCTGGGAAAGATACAAAGAGGCATAAAACAGCTCTCGCCCTGTGAGATTCTGCCATCTCAATAATTCATAATCTGATCATTCACAATCATTTATAATTAATAAAATGAGAAGGAGGCCAGCCCTGTCTATTGAGTAAGGACACGGGCAGGAGATGGCAGGAATCCCTACACATTTCACTAGCGAGTTGAGACCCGGATCGTAGTAACTGCCATTAACTGTAGGTCTGCCAGATGCCCGGTACTGAAAGACACTTCCTGACCCTGGTCTCTTAACTCGACTTTAAAAATGAGGAAAAGGGAGTTTCTGAAAAGTTAGGGAACTTGCCTCGGGCCACGGAGTAAGTAGGAGAGTCAACATTCCAACCCACGGCCATCAGACTCCAACAGCCAAAAGAGAGGACTTCTCCCCTAGATCCCGCACCCTAAATGATTACCCAGCCAGGAGGAGCTGGAGAAGGGGCTCTGGCAGCACAGGGTCCCCCAGAGACTGGACTGGAATGCAGCCAGGGGAGCCACAGCCCCCGCCCTCAGCCTCCTGGCCTGTAGCCTGGGTACAGAGCCTAGGGCTCCATCACCCGCCAAGGAGGAGCCAGGCGCTGGGGCCAGGCCAGTGTGGGGTCCCCAATTCACAGTGACGTGGGCGGACACCTGTGTCAGGCCCTGACCAGCTTCCACCTGTCTCTGAGGCATGCATCCCGTGCTCAAGGAGCCCGAAGGCTTCGAGGCGCTCTCTTTGGTCCCAGGGAGCTCCCTGGGGGAGAGGCTGGGGGCTTGAGGCCAAATGCCTGGGCTGAGCTGGAGCGGTGCCCTTCTGCAGGCAACTGAGGCGTGAAGGGGGGAGCGGTGCGCGGGCCACGACTCTCGGGCCTCCTTGGGCGACAGGGCCCTCCCCCCAGGGACACGTGGACTGGGGTGGGGCTCAAAGCGGAGGCCAGAGCGCCCCGGGCCCCACCTCTGGGACAGAGAGGGTCACCCGACAGCCAGCCCAGCTCAACGGCGAGAACAGGACCTGCAGGGGCCGGGGCCCTTCCTTGCAGGGCTAGGAGTTCCCGGGGCGCGTGGGCTAGGAGGGAGGGCGCGGGGCGGCGTGGTTCCCCGGGGGCTGGAGAGCCGTTGGTGGGGTGACAGGGGGGCGGCCAGGGGTGAGCTTGGAGCCATGCTGTGGAAGCTGGGCCTGGCGCTCATCCCTGTCGCAGGAGGGAAGGCTGGGGACGCGGCGGGGGGTGGGTGGGTCTCGTCAGGCCACGGACAAGGACAGATGGCATCCAGCGACCAAAGCCGGACACGGCACAGAGTAGGGAAGCCGGCACCGGCCTCCACTCCCCCAGGCCCCGCTGCGGCCCTCTGCTTCTTGCACGCCTGGCCTTGCCCATTCAGTTTGGTCTGGGGCCGACAGGCAGGGGCCAGGCTAGACCTTGGATGGGAACCAGATGAGAGGATCTCACCCAGTTTCTGAGCCACATCTGCCCACTGGCCCAGCCCTGGCGCTGTTGCCTTCAGGATAAGACCATTTCCTTTGACCCTCTCAGGGGTTTCCTCTGCAGGACCAGGGTGTTCCCGCTCAGCCTTAAGCACCTAGCCCACCTGCAATCAGTCACCCACTCCCCTTTGTGAGCTAACTCCTCCTGTGGTCCTAAACAAGTATAGAATCACCTGTTCCAGGAAAGCCAGATCATCACAGGGACTGGCCACTCGCCTCCCATGTCCCCACCATGCCTGTGACTGTACATGCGACACTAACTATCACGGCCTTGGGGTCCTTCAGAGGGGTCCCTGATTTTACTGTGTCCCCAGAACATAAATGAAGCTCTGGGCGACCATGAGCAAGTCCCCTATCTTCTCTGTGTCCTCAGCAAAGACAATAAAGTGTTTTTCAGATGGAGGGATCTGGAACAAAGCCAGGAGAACTGTTTTACCCTCAATTACCCTACTTAGCTTCAGAGCTCTTGGGAAGCAAAATGAGGTAATAGCTGTGAAGATGTTTCCGGAATTTAAAAGGGCCATAGGAGTGCAATCACTGTCGTTCCGAACATGTCGCCCCACAGAATCCCATCTTCCCTCCACCCAGAGGAGCCTGAAATCACAAGGGATTCCTCAGCCGCCTCTCCTGTGCCCCCTCTCTAGTTGCCAACCTCAAAGTCCCCTCTGATGACTCGGGAGCACGGCCCAGCATCAGACCCTCAGTCTCCCAGGCTGGCCCTCACCACCATGCACGGGGCCACACAGCCTCTCTGGGGCCTCCCCGTTCTGGAGCTGCAAGTTAGTGGCCCAGTTCAAGGAGGGAGGTTGAAGGAGACCGAGTCCCCCTTCTCCAAACCCAGCTGGCCCTGCAGAGGGCTGGAAGGTGGGCTGGAAAATCCTCTTCTGGGAGGCTCCCATGGGGCCGACCCCGTGCTGCTGCATGCAGGTGACCTCTCCACCTCTCAGGCCCTGGAGAGCCCGGAACCCAAGAACAGGTCCAAAGAGCCCGCAGAGAACAGAAAACAGGGATGTACTTGGCCTGAGTGTTGGCTCCACGGTCGCTTCTGAGGAGGAAGCGTGAAAGGCTGAAGAGAGAGGGGCGGACTTCCGGTGCCCAATGGAGGGGTCTGCAAGGAAGGAGGGAGAGCGGTGAGGGCAGGCCTGCCGCGGGACACAGCGCCCCGGTCGGCCTCACCTGGGCGTCGCTCAGCGGCCCACATCTCAGCCACCTCGGTGCACCTGCGAGGGCTGATCACAGAAGGGGCTTTTGGGGTCTTTAATCCTCACAGGAGCCCTGCAGAGAGGAACCATCGTTCCTCCTTTACACATAAAGACTGCCGTTCTCATTAAATCCGAAACATGAAAAGAAACCGCCAAGAACAGGCAAATCCACAGAGACAGGAAGTGCATTAGCGGCTGCTGGGGCTGGGGTGTGGGAGAAAGGGGAGCGACTGCTCGAGGCTGAGGAGTTCCTGCTGCGGTGATCAAACGTCCTACAATTAGGTAGCAGTGAAGCTTGCGCACCCCCATAACTACTAAAACCCACTGAGTCAGACACTTCAAAGGGGTGATTTTTAAGGTATGTGGACTGTATGTCAGTAAAGCTATTGCAAAAATTAAGAAGGCTGGACAGGAGGAAGGGAGGGAAAGGGGGAGGAAGGAGAGGAAGGAAGGCAAGGGAGGAGGAGCGAAAAGAGAAGGGAACGGCCAGACAGAATGCGACCTGCTGCTGAGGACACACGATACAGGGATCCAGAATAAGCAGGCGGGCCTCTGGCTCCCGTGACCTCCGGTGCAACACTGACGCGGGCGAGCGTGTGCGGGCGCTCACTCCGGGTCCGCATCTCTACCAGCTTCCTTTATACTCCTCCTCATTCAGTCTCTGAAGCCCTCCTCAGAGGTGCGTATCAACAACACCATTTGGTTAAATGGATTTCCCAAAGAGGAAAAATGTCTAGCTCTGGTAGAGCCAGTCTACTCTAGGTAGACCCTGATTCCAAAGTCCATGTTTTAACCTCTGCATCGCCCTAAAACTCATTGCCATTGCTAATGGCGAAAGCCCTGAGACTCCGTAGGGTCCATGTCATTCTTGAAAACTCCCTCAAAATTAGAATAAAGCCTGTGCCTGTTACTCTCGGGGCCTAGAAGCTCTTCCTTGGGTCTACCCTCAATGTCTTCGGCTGCCATAAACCCACGCGCCGTCCCCATTCCAGCCCCGGGGGAGCCCGGGGTCAGCAGGGGAGGGGTGGCCACGCACCGTAGAAGCAGATGAAGGGCTTCAGGGCAGAGCAGGCCAGTGCATACACTCTGGGGGGGTAGCGCGCGTAGGTGCGGAGCCCCGCACATAGTCCTGCCCCGAACTTAGGCACCTGGAGCCAGGTGGGGACGCTGGCGCCCAGGCCGCTCGACCAGCTCAGGGTCCCAGAGGCTGGGTTGAAGTAGAGGCCGATCCAGGCCTCAGTCTCCTCAGTGATGGACCTCAAGTCCTCCCTGCCGGCCTCGTCGGTCACCTGCTGCAGGTCGGCCAGGTCCGTGTGGTGGCCGCGGCAATAGAGCAGGGCTGCCTGCCAGGTCAGCTCCCGGGAAAACCGTAGGAACGTCTGTCGGCCAATCTGGACCACGGCTGCGGGCGAAGAACAGGGACACCCGAGGCCTGAGACCTGGACCTCTGATAGCCCAGGCCTCGCTCCTCCCCCAGGACAGAACTCTGGTCTGATTCAGGCCCTTCGTCCCCACTACCCCCGACCTGGGTGTGAGGTTGGATGAAACCCCTGATTTTCCAGGACTAAACACCAGGTTAGGAGAATGGAGGAGTTATCGTGGCAGCAGCTGGGAGCAAGGACATTAGGAAAAGCATGGGTGAAGCAGAGCTCTCCTCGTAGCGAAAGGCCCTATAAGTGAAGTCAAAGTCTCAGTTTTGTCACCTGTGCAATGGGGCGAGTAATGTCACCTGAACAGATTTAAAGGCTCCCATGAGAACCATGGAAACGAGTGGGTTCACACAGGACATGCAAATAATTAGCACTTAATTAAAGGGTGGTTAAACTCTGTGGGGGCGTGATGAGGAAGAGGGGATAATCCTGGCTAAGAGGCAGCCTCATGTGTGAGTCCCAGGAGCCTCTGGTGCTGGCTCTCAGGAGGCTCTGGGCTGAGGCAGAACAGAGAAAGTGTGGAGTACTCTTCCTGCCAGGAGAGTCAGGGAGAAAGACGAGCCTGGTGAGGGAAGACCCGCGGGACGACAGGAGGCAGAGTGGGCCCGTCCCCCTCGCCCCTGACTTCCGGTGGGGCTCAGGCATGCAGGCTGCCGACCTCCCACAGCCTCTACCCTCGGTCTCTGCCTGACACTGGCCTGGGCCACCCCTCACGAACCCCACCTGCCCTGCCGCTTGCCAGTCCTGTCTCATCTGTCGCACACCAGCCAAACATCCGATTCCAAACAATGGAAGGTAGGAAATGATGTGGCGTGGGATCCTGAGGGAAGGATTCTGGAGCCCCGCTGGAAGAAACGCCTCTATTTGCAGAATACAAAGCCACATGCTCAGATTCAAATCGGGCCTCCCAAAACCTCGGACACACACCTGTTCATCTAAGCCCGTCAAGATTTGCCTGAGGTTTCCCTAACTTTCCCTATCTAAGCTGATTTTTTTAAAGCTACTGTCTATTAAGTAACCAATGCTCCCCAGCCCTGAGCTGTGCTGCGGCGTCCGTCATCTGCTCAAATCCTCACTATAATCCTGAGAGGTCGATGTTGTGAACCTCATCTTACAGGTGGGAAAAGGGGGGCTCGGGTGGGTGATGATTTGCCCAAACTCATGTCATATTAAACGCAAGACGAGATTCAGCCTTGGAAGCCCCGGCCATCTTCACGCTGCAACTACACATTCCCTAGCATGCAGAAAACCACCTCTATAAAGCCGGTGGAGGGAAGGGTTTAGATTTCCTTTGTCATGGATTCTTGACACCAGATGTGAAGAAAGTAAAAAAAAAAAAAAAAAAAAAATTTAGGATAGTAATAATCAGAAGGGAAGTCCCCCTCACCAGCTGGGTGGGCCTGGGCTGTGAATAGGTGCTCCCTCTCCCCCACCTCCAAGCCAGTGAAGCAAGGGTGGTGGTGAGGGGGGCTGGTAATCACAAGAGCTGGGATACAGCCTTGGCCACTGATGTCACTGTCTGGTCGGAGACCTTTCAGCAAGTCACCTCCTTGTCTGAATTATAAAACAATAATAAATAATCTGCATACTCTTTCTCTCAAATAAATAAATAAATAAATAAAACTTGGGGTGGGGTGGGATGTGGTGTCCCTGGGTGGCTCAATCAATCAAGCCTCTGACTTCGGCTCAGGTCATGATCCATGATCTCAAGGTCGTCTGCTCTGCCCTCTCCCCACCCCCTCCCCCAGCTCGTGCACGTGTGCGCGCGCTCTCTCTCTCCCACAAATCAATAAATAAAATCTTTAAAAAAAATAATAATCTGAATAATAACCCTGGGTTGATTCTCTCTATGGGGTTCAGCCCAGGGACAGCAGAGCCTGGGGTCCCTCAGCCAGGCAAGGGAAGCAAAAGGGACACAGGCGGCATGACCTCCATGTGGATGACTCAGGAGGAAGGCAGAGCTCCCCAGTGTGTACCTGGCTTTGGAGAGGTGGTTGGGCTAAGAGCAGGCTCTGTGAAGAGGCGGTGCCCCACAGCAGGGTCTGCAAAAGAGAAAGAGACCACACATTATGGGGAGGGAGAGGGCTGCCGGGGATCCCCTCCACAGCCACCAAGCTGAAGGCAGGGGGGTAGACAGGCTCACCCGTTTCTATTACATGTATTCAAGAACTACATACACAGAGAGAGGGGGTGCCCCTACTTTGTGGCAGCTACATTCTAGGCTCTGGGAAAAGAGCAGAAATAAGGGAAACAGGATCCTCGCTCTTGAAGAGAATATGAGAAGCAGGCAGCCTTGCAAAGCAGGGGGAAGGAATACCCCCAGGAGAGCCAAGGCCAAGACCCTAAGTGGGAAGGACCAGCAAGTATCCAAGGAGCAGAAAGCAGTCAGTGGGGGCAAGGCCAGGGATAGGGGAAGAAGCCAGAAGGGTCAAGAGGGCCTGGTTGGCCTCAAAATGGATAGGATTCTAAGGGCTTAAGGGAACCTACTAAATATGTTCATGCAGAGTGACATGATTTGCATTTTTTGGAGCTCACACTGTGTTGAGAACTGACTATGGGGTAAGGCAGACCACCCCTACCTCCCCAAAGGAGGCCCAGGCGGTGGGCTTGGGGAGAAGGGGAGAAGTGGGTGGAGTCAGGATGCGACTCACTGGAGCCCAAAACAGGGAGAGGAGAGGAGAGCCTACATCCACGGTCCTTTCTTCCAGAGGACTCCCACCCCTGCACACTCAGCACCCCTGAACATCTCTCTGCCAGCTTGGGGAACCCAAGGTCAAACCTCACCCTTGTGGGGAGAAAGCAAAAACTGGCACTTTAGACCAGAAAAATGCCCTCTGGTGTCCAAGCATCCCCCTGCTGTGGGGTCCCAGCACCTTCCTAACGAGGTCAGCATCAGGGGCCAGCAGGAGGCAGGATGGGGGCGTGTTGAGTACCCTGGATATCCTGCTAGGAGGCCTGAAGGTGTGGGCTCCCACCCACTCCCGCCCAGGAGCAAAGTGGCTGCTCCACTCTCCCTGCCGGCAGGAGACAGAAAGCGGGCCCCCTGCTCCGTGAGGAGGAGGAGGAAGAGATGGAATCCGACTCTCGCTGCTGCAGAGATGCAAGTGGACACCCCCCCCCCCCGCTTTTCCTTTCTTCCTCCCTTTCTTTTTCCTCTTCTCCCAAGTCCCTAATTGGTAGGAGGAGACTTGGGGAACATTCCAGATTTTATTTTCTCTCTACCCTGATTTACACCTGTTTCTCTGATGTCAGAGTCTCGGGAATGAGGGACAGAGGAGACAGAAACTCAGGCTGCAGAGAGGACTCTCTACAAAGGTAGATTAGGCTACTGGTCAGTTGTCCCGTGAAAGACTCGAGACTGTCCCCCACCACCACCACCACCACTTGCTCTGAGAATGGGACTCGGAGTGGGACACACCGTAGTAGCAGATGAAGGGCTTCTGCGCCGTGCACGAGGCGGCCCCCAGACTGGGGAAGATGGAGATGGAGTACAGGGTGGCGCAGACGCCCTCCTTGAAGACAGGCAGCGAGCTCCACACCGGCGCGGTGAAGGCGGAGCCACTGGACCACCTCAGGCCCTGAATGCGCACGTCGAAGAAGAGGCCGATCCACGCATGCGCGCTGCTGGTGAGGGCGTAGAGCGAGCCCACGCTGCGCGCGCTGTTCATGCTCTGCAGGTCGGCCAGGTCCGTGTGGTGCCGCCGGCAATAGCGCAGCGCCTCGGACCAGCTCAGCTCCACCTCCACCCTCGAGAAGTTCTTGCCACTGCTCGTAGGCTGCCGGGCTGGGGTGGGAGAGGCTGTCAACGCCCAGCCGGCTGCCCCCTCCCAGCCCTGGTTCCCCAAAGAGCTTTCAGCCTCCACGCAGGTAGCCTCCCCAGTCTCTTCTTTCCCACTCCACCCCTTACGGTGGGCCCTGCACCCACACACCGCTCTGCCCCTGGGCCTTTGCACAGGCTGCCCTCTTGCCTGGAAGGACTGGTCATTCTCGACCCCCTGCTCCCCGAACCCCTCAGTCTCCCATGCTCTGGTCTCCTCTTTCCCTTTGCCCAACTAACCGCTCTCTGCTCTTGCGTCTTCCTGGGGAGGCGCCCCTTTCATTGGCTGCAGTGTTTAATAACTTTTAATAAACTTAATAACTTAATAACCTTTGTTAGTGCTTAATAACAAAGCCCGCGTTTAACTGAGCACTCCTGGCGCGCACCTGTATCTCATTGAATCCTTCCACCAAGTCCCTAGGATGGGCATCACCATGTCTGTTTTACAAATGAGGAAACCTAGTCACAGAGAGGTAAGTGACTTGGCAAGGCCACCTCTGGGGAAGGAATGGAGCTGGGATGCAGGGACTGTGGGTGGAGTTCCCAGGTCCTGGCCCTTGATCATAGCCTGGCATGGCCCTGTGGTAGGCAGGGCTCATCCCTAAGGCTGCACATTAGAGCCCCCTGAGGAGCTTTCCAAATACACTGATGTCCCAGCGCACCCTACAGCAAGGATCTGAATTTGCTGGGATTGCATCAGAATTTGGTAAAGGCCTCTCAGGAAAGGACCTTTTTGCTTGTCTGTCTTCATCACCAGGTGCAAGCAACTTGGGTGCAAAGAATGAGCCTTATTCATCATTGTATTCACAGTGTCCAGCATGTCAGAAGGACCCATTGTGTTGAAAATGAATGAATGAATGAATGAATGAATGAACTAAGGGGCAAGTCAAACCTCTCCTGGGAGCCAACCCCAAGCCCCAAGATCTCCATGTTGGCTTCCTTCCTTCCTAACTCCATGCCCTTGTGGGGTCCCCCCAGAAAAGGCTGCTCAAGGGCAACCCTGCCCTGCCAAGCCCTGCCTGTGTGGAAAGATGGAGGGGCCAGGTGGTAGGGGGGGTGTGGCTAGACCTTAAGGGATCGGCCTCAAACCAGATGCCCTAAGAGAGGAAAATAAGACTAAAAAACTGGGCATACACAGTGGGCAACATGTGCACAATCAGAAGGAGAGGGAAAGGGGTGACGGGACACTTGCCGCCCTGGGTGAATCTCCAGACACCCACCAGAATCCAAGATGCTGCCTGTGGCTGAGAAGAGTCGGAGGATCCCTGCATCAGAGAAAGGGAACATGAAAAAATGTCAGTCTTTCTTATGATGTGTGATTCACTTTGATGCTTTTTATCCTATTCTGTTTAATTTTTTAAAGTCACTGACCGTGGCCCATAGTCGATTTAGGACCCAGTGGGTCACAGCTCTCAGTCTGAGAAACTGGAGGTCAACACTGTGTCCCACTACCTCTCAGACTCCAGCCTCTAGCGCTGAGCTCTGGGTCTGTGTCCCACTCTCCATCTGTCACACATAGATCCACCCTCTGATGTGGTCTGTGCTGGGCTTCCCAGCTCACACCAGCATCCCCAGCTCCCACCCAGGAGTCATCGCGGGTCCCTCCCCTATCCCTCATTCCTGGCATCCAGTCATACCGCAAATCCTGTCATTCCTTGGATCTGGAAACTTCTTGAACTTTCCACATCCTTCCACGCCTGCTGCCATCCTTGCCCCAGCCACCATCCTCTCTGTGACAGACAGCCAGCGGGTCCCTCTGCTTGAACCCCTGGCCACCTCAATAAGTCCTCATGGTCCCCACCCAGTACAGTAGTTCACCGCACCGCTCAAGCCCTCAGTCCCAAGGATGCTTTTCTAGGAGGCCATGGTGGACCTCAGGCATCTTCTCCTCACACGCACCAGGCTCCACGTGGAGGGGCCCAGGCTGCTCCTTTTCCTGTCTTTACTCTCTGCAGTCCTTCATTCACCCCTCAGGCCCAGCCCAAAACACCCCGTTCAATAAACCTTCCCACCCACCGGATCGGCACAGTCACTCCCCGGGACTCTCCCTTCTTGTCACCCTGCTTATCTCCGGCACTGCATGGGGCACATTCTCTAATGTTCAGTTTGCTGTCCCCCAGTCAAATGTCTTTCCCCCATGACAGGGTATGCTCGGGGAGGTCAGGGTCCATTTCTGACCGGCAGGTACAAGGCACTTTGAAAGCAGCTGCCCGCGTGAAGACACAAACGAGAACAGTAAGTGCTAGGTTCTGGGCCCGGGTCTGCGGGGTTGGAAGGGGTGAGAGGAACCCAGCTGGCAGGGTGTGGGGGAGCAGGCTGGCAAGCAGGGGGGAGGTGGCCGAGGCTGACAGCTGAAGAACATGCCTTTCTTTCCACTTTGTCTCCCCTTCAACCTCTAACTGTGAACCTCCAAGGACAGGTGCCCTACCTTTCATGGGACCAGAGCCGTGGGCGTGCACGGAGTCGGGTGCCCTCCTGCCTTCACCCTGGGGACCCCGTGACAGGTAAGGGCAGCCTTACCTGCTGCGCAGCAGAGGGACAGTGACCTCCCCTGGATCCGCATGGCGGCAGCACCTGGAAGACAGAAGGGAGAAGACTCCTCCCCAGCAGAGGCAACACCTGGTCTTCTGGGGTTTTATACCTCACCCTCCACTCCCCTCCTCTTCCTACAAAAACTGACAGATTTTACTGAGCAAATACTTACTCAGTGCCTCCTGCCGGCCAGCTGCTATGTGAGGTGCTGGGGGCAGTTGTGGTGGGGGTGGGGGACACCCAGAAGGAAACATCCCTGTCCTGCAGGTTATAGGGACAGCAGCAGGACCTGGTAGTCAATGAGCAGAGAGAGGGGAGGGGAGGGGGGAGAAGGAGCCCTCGTGAGGGCCCTTGCTTTGCTGGACCCTCCTTCCTGCTCATCCATGTGCCCACACCACCAGGGAGTGGCCATCGGATCCCCAGCGTACACGTGGGAAGCTTGTGGCTGGGAGAAGTGAGCTAACTCACTTATGACTACCTGGTATATGGGCAGTGGCAGGACAGCAGCCCAAGGTCACAGGAAAGCAGAAGGTGGAGGCGGCGGGCCCCCAGCAAGCCCTACTTCAGGGACATCGGAGCACGCCCCCACACACACCCTGGTCTGGTTCTGCCTCCGCGATTAAGCGCAGACCAGAGACCAAGGCATTTTTTCTGGGGAGCCAAGAAGAGCTCTCTCTCTCCCCCTTCCTCCCTCCCTCTCAGCATCCTGTTTATGCCCCAGCTCTCTCCATCCCCTTAAGGGCTAAGCCTTTGGAAACCAGAGTCTGGAAGATTCTTTGCTGCTCTCCAGCCCCTCACACCCTCCCCAGAGGGAAGCGCAAACAGCCCCTCTGACTGAAAGGGCAAAGGGGAAGAGAAAACAATTATGAATGCTTCGAGCCAGTGCTCTGTCACAATATTCTCTTGTGCCGTGATGGCCTCAGATGGTGTCCTCCACGTGGCAGGACGCCTTTGTGCCAGGGCCTCTCCGGGGACAGAGGAAAGCCCGACGATGCTGGCCTAGATGATGCCAGGCCTGCCGGGACCCTCCTCCAGGGCAGCTCGGCCACTCATCCAGGAGTCGTCAAGTCTCGTGATTTAAGGGCCCAGCAAGGCAGCCCTGGCTGCCGGGGGGAACGCAGATGGCACCCCCTGGGGAAGCACAGCAGAATCTCTCAGTAGAGATCCGCTGTTCCGGTTTGTCTCAGGAGAATGTGCTGTTGCTTTTCTCTTTGGATTCCCCCTCCTACCCTGGACTGTCTGGTACACAGACAGAGACCCTGAAGCTGGAAGGAATCAGGAGACTTCAACCCCCAAGGAGGCCCGGAGTGCTGGTGAGGAGGGGAGGATGACAGCCCTGCTCCCAGGACCCGGGTTTCACGGGACTTGGGTTAGGGCAAACGGAAGAGAGAAACAAGGAAGCAGCAGGCTTCCTAAGTGACCTAGGGATGGACCGTTGGATTGCACAAGCGACCGGAAGCAAAGGGGTTCATGAAAATCCCCAGAGTTTCGTACCCCATTCCCCAAAGTAAGAATGCATTTCTGCCCAGACATGATAAACCCTTAAGTGTAAGTCTATGTAACCTTCACTTTTTCACAGTTGGTATATACCTTTTCTCCCAAACCAACTAGATCTGCATTCCCAAAGTGGGAACCTCATTGCCCACACTTGCTTTATTCCTGGGACAGGATCTTCGCCCCCTAGAGAGCAGGCAGGTGTTCTCCTGCATCTCGAGCTGCTAATGACTGTCTAGGGCCCTTGTTAGAGGTGCGCTTTGTGGCCACAAGGCCCCAGCCAAGAACAATGCGAGTGGGTTTCTCTAAGCCTTGATTCCAGATAATGGAAAAAATATGTATATTGGTCTCTAGCATTTCTTGGCACACAGCTTCTAGAACACTTGTCACTTCCTGGGTGACAGGAGTGGCTTTTGTTCTGCTGAGGTGACTCTAGGTAGGCTCCTGCATGGTATGGGGAGCTGCTCACCAGGAGTGCCCCGTCCCCTCGCCAGAGTTCATGACTGGTCATGCCTACGCAGTGACAGCTCCATTAAAATCCCCAGAGTACAGAGAGTGTCCAGGTGGGTGGATGAACCCATGGGGACTGGGGAGAGTGGTGGGCCACAGAAGGGGCACAGAAGCTCCGCCGTTCCCCAGCCCTTGCCCTACGCCTCTCTTCCATCTGACTCTTCCCAAGTTACTTCCTTTTGTGATAAACCAGCGATCTAGTAAGTCCAATGTTTCTCTTTCTGAGGGGCCCTCGCAAATTAGCTGAACCTGAGGAGGGGTCATGGGAATCTCCAACCTATAGCCAGTTGTTCTGAACTACAGACCACCACCTGGCTTTGTGGCTGGCATCCGAAGCAGGGGTTGGGGATTTGGGGTTGGCAGGCTTCCAGGACAGAGCCCCTACCCTGTGGGACGGACCACACACTATCTCCAGGTGCACAGCGTCAGAGCTAAGATTGCCGGGCCCGCAGCTGGTGTCACACAATTGCTGTTGGGGGGGACGTCCCCCCAACATCTGGTATCAGAAGGGTTGTGAGTGTGGCGGTGGCATCCGAGTGAGAGAGACACACAGGAAGACTGGGGACACTTTTCCTGAACAGTTCCCAGGCAGGGCTGTCAATTCCTTGGCCAGGAGGGTCATGACGGTTAGCTTACCAGGGTGTTAGGAGGACTAAACGAAATGATCTTTGCAGCGGATTTGACTCATTCCACAAATTCTAGTGTGCCACAAAACTGTACTTCTTGATTACCAACACCCCAGAATGTTGCCTCCAGCCCTTTGCTGCAGTCCCTGCCCCACCCCAGCTTCTGGCCACCCCCCATCTGCTTCCTGTTACTACAGATGCACTCTGAGCTCTCCGTTTGTTTGGAATTGCCCTCAGGACAGTGTGGGTAAGACTCGACCATTGGTCACACATACCCAGACTTCAGCACTCCTTACAGGCTCAGTGCTGTTCTACTGTAGGAACACACCGCAGTCTCTGTTCTATCTCCTGTTGGCAGTGTGCAGTCTGGTTAGGGGTCATTGTGCACAGAGCCTCTGAACATTCATGAGCAAGTCTTGTCTGGATATATGTGTAGTGTCTGTCTGTCTGTCTGTTTGTCTCTCTCTCTCTCTCGACAGGGGCTGCCGCAGGTTTCTTGGTACAAATAGCACCGACAGAAGCCTGGGGTCATGTGGGTCCCCTTGTCATCACACTGGCAGGCAGAACCCTCTCCGCCAGAGCTTTTGTGGGGGCCTGGGCCACTGTGGGAGGTGCTGTAGCCTGCACCTTGGTTTGTGTCTCGGCCTTGGCCTTTGGCCGGCAGAGCCCGAGACCCTTGGCAATGCGGCCTGAGCATGCTTCCCCAGCTTGGAGTGAGCAATACAGGCAAATCAACTGAGCTCGTGGCTGCTGTTCTTTGGGATCGTGGGCTTGACCCCCTTGGCCTTGACAAGAGCCTTGGTAGCCTCGGCACATGCACTCGTGGCCTTGGTATTGTTGGCCTGCGTCTTCTTCAAACTCTTCCTGTGTACCTTGGCAACACGCACGTTCCCCAGGAACTTGGGTTCTACCTCTTAAGAGATTCATATCTTTGTGACTAGGGTCTTCTGATGCCATTTCTGTGCCGTTTTCATGACTGGTTGTGCGTGGTGTGATTCTTGGACTTGGCCATGTCTACACGGAAGCCCGTGGCTCCCGAAGAGCCTCGGACTGGAAGAGAAAGAGAAAGTCTGGATATCATGTTCTTATTTCTTTGGGGTAGGTGCCTAGAGGTGGGACTGCTGGGTAGCAGGGTAAGATCCATAAGTGGGTGCTCTGAAGAAACAGCTAACTCTCTTCCAGAGTGGCTGTGTCATTCCCACCCCTCCCGAAACACAGGAGACTTCCAGTTACTTTGCTACCGTGGCAACATTAATTATGACTCTGAGCTCTCACCCTACCAAGTAAGGAAGAAATTCAGCCTCGTCTATTTTCAGGGCTGTTCCCACAACACAGACACACACGCACACACAGAGTGGGAGAAGAACAAAGCTTGGGTCTTATACTGTCTACACCACTTACCACTGAGATCTCCATTTTCCTGGATTACTTGACATCTGCCAACCCGGCCACCACTGAGCCCCACAGAGCTGTTCCTCTGTGAGGTCCTTCTTCCCTGGGGGCTAGAAGAAAAGCACAGTTAATAGCTAAAAATGTTATTCTGCCATATATGTAAAGCACTTAGCATAACCCCAGACTCATAGATGATGCTTAGTCAATGCTTCCTCCTCCTTAGTGGAGGGGAAAATTGTTCTCTCCCCCACGGAGATACGTTTTGAGCTGACGGCTAGGACTGATGCTGAGAGCATTACAGAGACAGCACGTCTGTCCTCTGAGAAGGCTCGCTCAGCTGCCTGATCTGAGCATGGTCTACAGTGGCTGCTTGGCTCCAAGTTCCAGCTGCACCTGGTTTGTGTTGTTTGATCCTGTAGACCCACAAGCAATATTCCAGTTAATAAAGGAACAGACATCTCTTAAGTGGACGTGCTCACCACCGACCACATTCTCCACCACAAATTGGGGCTCTAGGGTGAGAGGTTCTTGAGCTTTATTCCAGCTCATTGTTATGAACCATTTATTCCGGTTGTAACCCAAATCCACGCCAACCGTCTTCTGATGCAAACCTGAGTCTCAGGGCCTGGCAATAGGCAGCTGGTACACATATGGATTGAAGAAATGAATGAATGAATCATTGACTGTTGGTGATTTTATGGATGGGGACACGACATGTTGAAGTTAATCGTGCTCTGTGGGGCCATTTCTGCTCAAGAGAAACGTTGTGCTGGGCCTAGCCTGTCTAATCGCTGCATACCTGGGGAAAGTGGTGGGGCACCTGAGGAAGTCCCCAGGAGCCTTCCTTGGACACATTGAGCTCTTGGAGAGAACCACCAGGATCCTTTGCTCTTGGGCGCCCCCTATGGCCGGCACGCAGTAATGGACTTATAGTCCTGTTTCCTCCTGAAGAAATATTTTTCCTTGTGCCTCAAGGAAGAGGAATCCTTAGACTCTAAACTACTGCTAAGTGTATTTTTCATTTATTTGCCCCCTGCTTAAGTGCTATTTTAGTATATCATCTTTTTTAAAAAAAATTCTACTTTATTCCTTTAAAAGTAAACATTTCAGTTAATAAATATATGAAAAAACCTGTTCAACATCACTAATCATTAGGGCAATGTAAATCAAAACTGTAGTGAGATACCAATATACATCCATTAGGATGGCTACTATCAAAAAATCAGAAAATAGCAAGTGTTGGAGAGGATTTGGAGAAAAGGGAATCCTTGAACTCTGTTGGTAGAAACGCAAATTGGTGCCACTACCATAGAAAATAGTATGGAGGCCCCTCAAGAAATTAAAAACATAAGTACTATATGATCCAGCAAGCCCACTGTCAGCAAACACCCAAAGAATTGAAAGCAGTGGGGCACATGGGTGGCTCAGTCAGCTGAGCGTCTGCCCCTCTGACTCCTGATTGCAGCTCAGGTCATGATCTTGGGGTCTTGGGATGGAGCCCAGCCTCATGTTGCACGCTCAGCAGGGAGACTGCTTGAGTTTCTCTCTCCCTCTGCTCCTCTCCCTTACTGTCTCTCTCTCTCAAATATATAAATCTATTTTTAAAAAGCATTAAAAGCAGAGACTCAGAGAGCTGTGCATCTATGTTTATAGCAGCGTTTATTCGCAGTAACTAAGACATGGAAGCAACTCAGTGTCCATGGAAGGAAGAATGGATACAGCAGGGTGTGGTATATACATACACTGGAATACCCTTCAGCCTTTAAACGGAAGGACATTCTGGGGCACCTGGCTGGTTCTGTGGGTAGAGCATGTAACACCTGATCTTGGGGCCATGAGTTCAAACCCCCTCTTGGGTGTAGAGATTACTTAAAAATAAGATCTTTTAAAAATAAAATAAAATAACAAAATAAAATATAAAATAAAAGGAAGGACATTCTGATTCAGGCTACAACATGGATGAACTTTGAGGACATTATGCAAAATGAAATAAGTCAGCCAGATGAAGACAGATACTGTATGATTCCACTTAAATGAGGTACTCAGTCAAATTCATAGATACGGAAAGTAGAATGGGGGTTACCAAGGGCTGGAGAAGGAAGTGCTACTGTTTAATGAATACGGGGCTTCAGTTTTATAAGAAAAAAGAGTTCTAAGTGTATCTAACATCCCTGAACAGTACATTTAAAAATGGTTGAGATGGTAGATTTTGTGTACTTTACTACAATAAAAAATAATTAGAAAAAAATAAATGTCTCCTGAGTTAATATTTATATAATTTGACTCTTTTTCTTTTCTTTAACCTATTATGTGTATTATCTCCAATTTTGCTCACGCTATCTCTCGGGTTACTAAATTCTTTTGGTTTCATCTCGCCGTGTGTAAGCATGTCAGCCTTTTGGTTTAGGCTGTTCTGTTTCACATCATTTTCTTCAACAATTACCTCATCTTCTTAGTAGGTGCCCTAACTTCCTAGATTCATTATTGATTTCCTTCCAATGTTTTATTTCATTTTAACTATGCAGTGAGGGGTTCCAGGAGTTTGGGGGGCACACAGCCCATGCACCAGGATATGGCTTTGTCTGCTGAATCTCCCCCACCCTCACCCCAGTCCACTCCTGGGCTGGGTCCAGAGCCACAGGGGACAGGGGTACGATTACAAATAAAAACGAGGCGCCACTAATATCCCTGCTAAAGCGCTGCTGCCTGCCCTGAGAGGTCCTGGCCACCGTGTGAGGGATGGAAGGCAAAGGCGTTGTCCTCATGAACGAGAGGACGGGGGAGCAGCCACAGGTCACAGGAAGCAGGTGCCATACCCTCCACGTCTTTGCCTTCTTTAATTCTAAGAGATAAAATTTTAAAACGCCAGGAGGTAGGTACTCTATTATTACCCCATGCTCTGGAGAGAAAACAAGTTCAGGGTGTGTAAGAAAGTAGCCAAGGTCTGATAGCTGGTATGGAGAGCCCATGGGGTTTGCAGCCAGGTCTGCGTGATCCTGCGGACCTTTCCCCACCCCAGGCTGCTATGGAGGCCTCCCCTCGGGGCTACTGAATCCGAAGGGACGGAGTCCCCAGGTCTGCCGTGTGCGCGCTCCTCTCCTGCAGGCAGGCCGGCCTCACGTATCCTCCTCTCTCTCTCTCTCTAACCCCAATTTTACAAACGTCGAGGTGGGCTGCAGCGGTCCCGCGCCTCGGCCCAGGTGCTCTGGGGAGCAGGTTAGCGGCGGCCTGGGCTCAGGGCTCTCCCACCCAGCTCTGCGACTTCAGAAAATGATTTATGCTGAACCTAACAGCTTGCTCATCTGTGAAACCACGGGAAGGCCTACTTCTTGAGATAGTTCCTTGGATGAAATACACCACCCCCCCAAGTGCTTGGTTAAGACACGAGTTATCTTACTATAGCGATGCCCGGTCTCTGTAGCTGAATCCTTGGCTGTAGTTCACCATGCGAGGGGGCACCCTGGCAGGGGTGCCGGGAAATCAGGGCACCTCTTCAGGGGAACCCTAAGCCCTAAGTCCCTCCTCCCCAATGGGACCGCCCAGTGCTCCTGGCGGGGGGGGGGGGGGCCTTCCGCAGTGGTGCGTGGTGGGGGTCTGTACTGTTGCCATTGACTGAGCTGTGCCACAGGCCTAGGGGACGCAGGGGCTGGGCAGGGGTTTGGAGCTGGGTTTGCTCTCTTGAGAGCAGGTCCGAGAAGAGGCTCAGAAGGGGACCAAGACTGAGCGTCGCCGTGCAGACGTGGCCGAGGGCTGCTGGGGGATCTGAAAAGCAGAGCATTCTGTGTTGAAAGGATCGGGGATCGGAAGGTATGGACAAAAGTCCTCCTAGATAGTTTCCAGGGGACAAAGCACTGTGAGTGAGCAGAGGACGTGTGGCTTGGATAGAATGGGTCTTCCCACAAAGCTCAGCAGACAGAGAGCAATGCCCTCCCTGAAGACTTTGCCTTGATATCACCAGGCATGCTAGTGGCCCGGGAGAAAGCTCTCCAACAAGGAGAAGGGGAGGAAGGCAGGCTCTGGTATCAGAACAGCCAGAGGCCAAGCCAGAGGCCAGTGAAGGCAGATAATGAGCTGTTCTCCAGGTGAAGATTCGGGTCAGGAAGGCAGGAGAGACAGGTCATGTGATGGTTAATTTTATGGGTCACCTTGATTGGGCCAGGGGTCCCCAGATATTTGGTTTAACATTACTGGGGGGGGGGGGAATGTGTGAGGATGTTTCCAGAAGAGATTAGTATTTGAATTGCTGGACTGAATAAACGTGATTGTCACCCTAATGAGGGAGCGACCCAGCCCACCCTGTTGAAGGCTGAGGTCTAGTCCCATATACAATGCAGGTGTTTTCAACACCACATCATTGTTTCAAGCCTCTATCCTCAGAGCAGCCTCTGGGAGCAAGAAAGGCAAGAAGAAAGAAATCTTCCTCTCTGCCTGCCTGTCTTCCAGCTGGGGTGTCAGTCTCCTGTGCTTGGAATGGAACTTTCGCTGTGGGCTCTCCGGGGCCTCCAGCCTGAAGACAGCGCAATGTGTGACTTCTCTGCCTCCATGATCACGTGAGCCGGTTCCTCAAAATCTCTAGGTAGCTAGATGCATGGGTCTACCATAGGCAGGTCTCCTATTGATTCTATCTCTCTGGAGCACTCTAATACAGGTAACCAGGTGGAAGACAAAATAGAAGGTCCAGAGAATGTCCGGGGCGGTGGTGTGGCGGGAGGGGTGGGGGGTTGCTTCTGGCAGGCCCTAGCAGGAAGGAGGTCAGGTCAGGTTACCAAGTAGAATCAGCAAGAGGAACCTCATGGACACCAGACCAGCACAGAGAAGTCTCCTTCGTGTGGACTTCGGGGTTTCCAGTCTCTAATCCTCTGTGTCCTGAGAGCTGAGGGAGACGCATGTATAAAAACCTCAGGGCCGCTCCGCTTATGAATATCCCATTCTTTCCTGTGGCAGGAGCCCATAGCACCCCAGAGAATGTGTTTCCTGCACACGGTCTGACATGGTGAAATATGAGCTTGACCCACACAGCTCAGAGGACACCTTTTTCTACACTGTTTGGGCGGTGCAGATGTAAGTCCTGTCCAAACCGCTAGATATAGTGACAAGGCCAGGTAGAGGTGAACTTGGGCCAGATGGAGCGGAGAAAGCTGATTTGGTATGCGATGCACCTGCCGGGACAGGCTAGGCCCTCTCTAGCCTGGAAGGAGATGTGCCAGAGACCAGTGAACACCATCTAGGGCCCAGCATGGGAGGTGTGTGTTGGTTTCTGGCCCTCCTGGGAGCTTCTCGGGTATAATTTGAAACAACCCCTGTCCTTGGGGCAGGGAGAGCTGGAAGGAGGAGGCAGACATGGGGGCTGGCGGTGGCAGGTGCAGTAAGCGAAGGGGACATGCCAGCCCTGTCCTGGGCAGCAGCAAGAAGAAAGCGACCCTGCACCTGCCCACTGCATCTGAAGAGTTTCTAAGAGGCCTTTACAGGGTCTAGTTCCATAGGCCTGCAGGTGTCTTCAACACCACATCACTATGTCAAGGCTCTATCTTTGGAGCGGCTTCTCGGAGCAAGAAAGGCAAGTGGAAACCATGTACCAAGGGCAGGGGAGGGGCTAGGGGCCTGCAAGTGCTGGGGCCCAGCTCACGGGTCCATGGGTGTCATGTCTATTTGATGACCTTCCCCAGCGGGGTGGTGCCCCCACGGTTAGAGGGAGCCCATCATCTCCAGAGGTCCAGGCAGGTGTTGATGTTAGGAAAGCCAGGCGTGTGGTGCGTAACATGGTGGGTCCTGTGCTCGGTTTTAGAAAAGAACCTGGCTCTAGAGGAACCAGCGTGCTGGGAAGCTCACAAGGCCAGGAATGGGGTCCAGAAGAGCGTGGCAGAGAACCAGCTCCAAGAATGGGCCGGGGCCTCTCCTCTGGGCTCCCTCAGCCCCTCGGCCTACTAACCATGTTGTAAGTGCAATTCTACGGAAGCTTCTGTCAGCCCCACCACCGAAGGGTTCCTCAGAGCCAGCACCATGTCTTAGCTATCTGTGTGCCCCTAGGGTCCCGCAGAGTGCTTGGCACGGAGCTAGAGCTCAGTGAGCGTGAGCTGAAAAGCCCAGGGACTCAGTGTGGAGCCCCCTGCGCAGTGAGCCAGAACTGCGTGCTCAGAACCAGCCTGGCCTGGAGCCTGGGTGAGCAAAGTGTGTGGGTGACTTGTGGGGCTCAGACCCAGGAGCGCCCCAGGCTTCACGGTCCTCTGGATGGGATGTTGTGGTCATGGTTTCTGGAGGTGGGAGAAGGAAGGGGGCCACTTTGTTTCAAGCAGTAATTAGATAAAAATAAAGGAACACTTGTGTTTTAGGGGGCTTGGGAAATGAATATGGCTTGCTTCAGTGTTTGATTCCTTCCAAATTGTCTTCCTCTGTGCCATGATTTTCACACGAGTTTTGCCACCCAGAGGAATGATGTCACTTAAGGCCTCCCTCCTTCAGCTTCAAGTAGGAGCCCAGAGCCCCAGAGTGTTCATCTGTCACGTGGCCCATGAGAACCCCATAGTGAGAGGAGCTGGGGCTACAGATGGCTCTTCTGTAGGAAGACATGGGCCTGCCTGCAGAATTTTTCCAAGCAGCTGAACAAGATTTCTGGAGAAAGCACTCCCTGCAGAACCAATATACAGCTTGACATGCTGTCAGCCTTTTGGGACGAAAAGGCCAGCCAAGGTGTCTTGATGCTGTAAAACTATCTGATGTTTGGCCAAAAAAAAAAGTCAAGGGAAAGTCCTCAATATAAAAAACCATGAAGGACTTGCTTCCACACCCCCTTTTCTCATGGTCATTAAGGAAAATTACCAACCTCGAGGATCTACAGGATGTCATCAAATAGAAGTACTCGACATTTCACAGGTAATGTCCCCATGGGTCACCAGCCAGGAGTTACTGCCACATGTGTTTGAGTTCCCAACGACCTGCACTTAGCAGGAAGGCATGACCAACTCTGTCAGTCGGGGTTAGTTGCGGAGAGAACCCACATTATCTGCTTTGATTATGGGGAGGCTGAGTGAAAGGGCAAACACTCAGCCTGTAGGAGGGGTGTTCAGGCCCACAGCAGAGAATGGGCTCCTCCTGCTCCACAGACGAGATGCCTCGGCACGGGCATTTTCTCACGCTTGGACTGGGGGAGCTGGATAGAGGTTAGCTTCCCACCAGTGCCTTCTTGCCAATAAAGAAAAAAAAATCCACAGTCTTGCATAGAACTCTGGGAAACTGCCCAGTTCTTAGTCTTTATTTATTTATTTTTTTAAGGTTTTATTTATTGGACAGAGACAGAGAGAGATCACAAGTAGGCAGACAGGCAGGCAGAGAGAGAGGAGGAAGCAGGCTCCCTGCTGAGCAGAGAGCCCAATGGGGGACTCGATCCTAGGACCCTGGGATCATGACCTGAGCCGAAGGCAGAGGCTTAACCCACTGAGCCGCCCAGGCGCCCCAGTTCTTAGTCTTTAAATGAACTAAGGTTTCTCTTGCAACTTGGCCACCCAGGAGAACCCTCCAGGCTGGCCCCGCCTGTGCCAGGAGTGGTTCTCTCCCTGTTTCTCCCTGTCTCCCCAGTGTCTCCCTAGCTCATTGACCTTCTCTAACTCATTGATCTCTCCATGTGACTCTTGGCTCTACACGCTTCCTTGCTTTGATCACTACCCACAGCTTGAGGTCAGAGATTCCCTTTTCTCGGTGCAAGCCCGGAAACTTCTACCTACGGAAGAAGATTCACACCTTCTGGACCATTCTTCACATGGACCCAACTCTGAGGTACTAATGACCCTGGGGGCAAAATGGGCAAGCACAGAAAGTAAACCAGGTGTGAAAACAGCAATGGCCAGCCTGACCCCATAGGAGACTAACCAGCATCCAGTGTCTCTAAGTGATGGAAAACTTCAGATCCATCTAAGTTGTTGTCAGTGTTTGTTGGTAGAGCCCAGCTATAGGTGTCTTCAGGCAGGGGTCACTTTCAGGTGGCTTCCTGGGATTAGACACAGAGAGTCATCGGTAGCAGGCTATGGACCCTCAGCCAAGGGGATAGTAGCAGGGCCCATTCCCCAGGGAAGGTGCTGGCAGTCATCTGGGACCCCAGTGATACTCACAGAGCTCAGAACAGCAAGAGAAGCTTCAGAGCAGACCCACATTCCAGCACCTGCAGGAGGGAGGGAGATCTGCAGGGGGGTCCTGAATAGACTGGGGTTATGATACCTTGGACGAGCGAGATCATTATTACAATCTCTGTGTCGATAAGCTAGCCTGTTGGCGGTTCAGATGATGAGAGGAGGGAGGGCTAATCCCAGCTCCAGTGTCCTGTGTAGCCTTCTCTTTTGATCTTGTCAGCTTCCTCCCTTTGTACAAAAAAAAACCCCAGAAGAACCCTAACTCAAGTTTTGGTGCAAGGAGACTTGTTAGAATGAAACAGGAAAGATGGGCTGTCGCAGAGCCTGGCTACCTGCTGCTTACACCTATTTCCTCGTGTTCCCAGGAGAAGCTCAGCCACGTGCCCTGGCCTCCTTTGCAGTTAGGTGTGGCCTTGGGGTTGCATTCTAGCCAAAAACGTGGGAGGCAGCGTTGTGCAGGCTGCCCCCAGGACCAGCCCACAGGACCCTGCCCTTTGCCATCCTCCATGGACACCATGCGAACCCTAGTCCCCAAAAGGCCAACCCAGAGAGGCCACTCAGGTGTATGGCTTCAGTGATGGAATTTGGAGCTGTCAGAGGTTGGGGGAGGCTTTTAGGGTCTAGGGTAGCAGCCGTGGGGAATCTCTTAAAAGGGATGCCAAAATAGGCGGGGGTATAATTGCCGTCCTCTATCTGGACTCCCTCCAAAGAGAGTAAAGGGACACCAGCCAAGTAAGGAGGTCCCAGGAGCCATGCATAGCAGGAGCAGGAGAGCCTCTGACTCTTGGTGGCTCTTTATCTCCCAGAGCAAGCTGTTCTGTAACAGGTTCCCCTGGGTTCTGGAAGGCCCTGACAGACGTGTCCCCATGTGGGGGGAATGCATAGGTTAAAAAAAGCCTACAATCCTAATAACTGTGCTCTGACTTCTTACTTACCATTAGCTGTGTTGAATTATCTGGAGATTTACAACAATCTGTTCAGAATATTATTTATATATATGTGTACACACACACATATATAAAGGATTTTATTTATTTACGAGACACAAAGTGGGCATGAGTCAGGGGAGGGGCAGAGAGAGAGGGACAGGCAGACTCCCTACTGAGTGGGGAGCTGGACACAGGGCTTGATCCCAAGACCCTGAGATTGTGACCTGAGCTGAAGGCAGATGCTTAACTGACTGAGCCTCTCAGGTGACCTCAGAATATATTTTTTTTCCTGAAATAGAGGTACTAGAAGTTCATGATAGAAAATAGATGTCATTTTTTCATAGAAACAATAGAATAGGATTTTGATTCTCGCCAAGGTCTGACATGATATTTATAGAAATGATCAGAAATTGCACAGTAACCAATGTGTCGATGAGAAAAGAGATCTCCCCCGCACAGGGGAGAGCTTTCGGAGGTGTCTATAAATCAGTCAAGTAGGACGGTGCAGAAACCAGTCACGGTAAAGCTCTAAAAAGTGTGCGAGAAGCTTCCCTGGGGCTAGGAAGCCGAGAGCACAGACACCCAGTGCGTCATGGGGTGTTGTAGAGCGAACTATCCAGGTCATCTGTGTTAAACCGTGTCAGTACAAGGTTGACTGGAGACCATGGCTGTCAGGCCCCCCGGGCACCTTTATGAAGTATTGTGTCCTCATCCGAGGGCTGTGGAACACTGGGGGGTCACCTCTGGAATCACAAGAGGCCAAACTCAGAGGCCCCAAAGCTATTTTTAAATTCCCCTCCCCCATCAGCCTCCCAGACAACATTGTCTTCATGAAACTGAAAAACCAAGACCTTTGTGAAGAGAAGAAAGTTGAAATGACACCGGTTTAGAGAAAAGAGACATGCGGCTTCTCTTTTCTCTCTGTTGGGAACCCCCCTTTTCCACCAAACGCCATCGCGACGTCTGTGGGCTTCGTGCCCCCTGCCCTTGTCCCGCTGGGTTTTTTTTGCCAGGAAGGGGGGTTGGGAAAGACAAAGCCGGCATTCTTCTAGTCAGAGCAGCCTGTGGCTTGCCTGTAACCACGTTCTGTCAGAGCAGTGTCCGGTGTCCCATGCTGTTTGGTGGTGCCTCATGCCGTGGCAAAATCTCACAGGAGAACAAAGTAACACGAGATGGTGGATTCCTTGGCCCTTCCAGAACACACTGACGACGCTGCTGATGGATTTGGATGCGTGACTGGTACAGGCTGCGAGGAGGCTCAAGCCAGGAGCCGCGGGTCGGTTGTCATCACCGGCTCAAATGATGAGAAGTGTATGTGTGTCATTTATAAAGCAGTTTTTCAGGGAGACCCTGATTTCTTTTAGACCCAATTTCCCGATACACAAGCCAGTGGGCTCAATAGGTTAGCGCGGTTCATGGACCTTGAACCAGAGGGACTTGGCCGCGTCTGAACCCAAGACAGCTCTGGAGCCAAGGAAGGGTCTGTCCATATGGGGACGTCGCGGCAGAACTCCGTGCAGACTCAGGGGAGAACCAGCTGTCTGGGGACACCTCCTGGTGGGTAAATCCTGCTGGGGGAGGAGACAGCATCTCTCGCTCCTGGGGAGCTGTGCCTGTGGCTGAGGCCACATGAGGCCAGGCCCTCAGCAGGGGGACTCTGCAGGAGAGCCCCTCTCCCCCCTGCAGGAGGGCAATCTCGTGGCTTCAGAACCTGCGCTGTCCCTCATCATCAGCTCGAAGATGTGGTGACACTGCCCACCAGCATGGGCAGCTGGGCATTGTGACCTCAGCTGTTCCGCACACAAACAGGTGGTCATCCTGCCCTTGCCTTGGCCTGTAATCTGCATAGGACAGTGGCCTGGTCACAGGGGCCCATTGTGGGGAGGTCGGGAAGTTAAAGAACACTCTGGCCTCCTCCATCATGTCGGCCAAGAAGGCAGAACTGAAGAAAACAAGCCTGGTAAGGGAGGAACACTGCTGGACATGGGGGCCTCTCGAGTTCCCGCGGGACGGAGCTGTGGCATGGTGGGGGTGGTCCACAGAGCTCTCTGATAATTCCCCCACTTTTCTTTCTCTGCTCTGAGCTCCAGGTGGCCTCTCAGCCGGGAAGGAGGGTGGGACTAATCCCTGCCTGGGGGTGGGAAGGAAAGACGCCTTTGCTGACTCCTTCTGGAACAAAGACCAAAGTAATGGTCCTGTCACCCCCAATCCCCCTCCCCCAGCCGAGGCCATGCCAGGCCCCAGCGAAGGGCACGTCCTTGGCACACAAGCACCATGTTAGATGGTGGGATTTGCGCCCCCAATTTGCAGGCGAGGAAATGGGGGCTCAGAGGGACTAGATGACCTCCCGGGTGGCACAACCAGTCAGGAAGCAGCTGAGGTTAGACCAGGGGTCCGTCTCTCCCAAAGCCCACACTCCCGAAATGATACCCACTCGGTTTCATAAAGTTAGCTCCAGGTGCTTTCCCTGCTCAGGCTTCTGCAGGGAGAGGGCAGCCCGCTGCCTGGGTAGGTTTGAGCTCAGAAAAGGAAGATAAAGTAACCAGGTCCGGTTGTCTTGAATCGGGTCCTTGGGTGGGAGGTAGTCTGTGGGCCTGAGATCAGGGGCAGGAGGACAGGCAGGCCTGGGCAGGGGGCCCCTCGAGAGGGCTGGTGTGATCCCCCTCAGTCCTGATGCCTGACAGGCAGACTGCCCACCTCCTCCCTCCACAGAGCAAGAGCTACAAGGCAGTGTGCCTGGAATTGAAGCCCGAGCCGACCAAAGTAAGAAGCTTTTTTGAGGCCATGCCGGCAGCCAGGCCTGAGACCCGTGGGGAGGTGACTTGGAGTCAGGGGTCATTCGCTGTTCCTGGTGGCCAAGACCTGTCCCAGGTGCTGGGGAATACACGAGAGAGAGAGACAAGCTCTCTGCTCTCACAGAATTTAGCACTAGTGACCAATCTGATACGGAATAAATAAGGAAAACTCAGTATTGTCACCTGCTAGACAGAGAATTAAAATAGGGAGGTCGGGCCCTGAGCGCAGCAAGAAGACTGAGGAAGGGTGCTGTGGGCGGAGGCAGGAGCACGTTAGAAGTGTCTGAGGCAGGAGTGGGGCCAGGAGAGCAGAGCATGACAAGCTTGAGTGAGAGGAGAAGGTGGCGGGAACTCTTGTGTGGGGGGGGCAGCCAGCTCTCACCTCCACCTGCCCAGGCCCGAAAGGAGGAACCAAGACTCAGGAGATCTCTCCTCCCTCGCCCACCCCACACCTGCAATTTCCGACATTCTGCGTTTCCGCTTTCCACCAACAGACATACGACTACAAAGGAGTGAAACAAGAAGGGCCGTTTACCAAAGCAGGAGGAACTCATGAGCTAAGGGTAGGTGTGCCGGCCCAGGGGTGGGGTTGGCGGGGCGCTGTGGAGACCTGGGCCCGCCGACTCTGGCCGGGACGGGTCTCCGGCTGGCGTCCGTGGCTCTGCCCCAGCGCCTGTGACTTCACTCCCTCTGCTGCTTTTTGTTTTAGCTCTGTATTTTGAAGTAATTTCAGACTTACAGAAAATTTTTTAAAAATTGTGCCATGAATTCTAGTCTACCCTTTGCTCAGATTTCCCAAATGTTGACATTTGATCATGACCCCCCATATATATATATATATATACACACACACGTATAATATAGGCTTCCTGAATCATCCGAAAGCATGTTTCTCTCAAATTCTAGTGTATACTGTCAAAAAACAAAAACAAGAACAATCTCTTACATAACCACAGTACAGTGATCAAAATATCAAAGGACATGAACATTGATTCAGTGCTTAGTCTGTTTTTACCAATGGTTCCACTAAGGTCTTTCCTAACAGAAGAAAAAACAACTGTTTTGATGTGTTCCTTTAGCTTCCTTCCATCTGGAACAACTCTTGAACCTTTGTTTTTTTGGGACATTGTCATTTATGAGGATTATAGGTCATTTGTTTTGCAGACTGACCCTTCACTTGGGTGGCCTGATGCTCCCCACTGGTTAGATGGTGGCTGTGCATTTTGGGGGGTCATGGAAGTGAAGGTGTACCCTTCTGGGCATCTTATTCCAAAGCACATGGTGTCTCCATGTCCCACTCTCCCATGTTCTTAACAGCATCCTTTCCTTCCCCCGTAGCGGGACGCATCTCTCTGTCCCTCCTCATGAGCATCGCCCCAGGATCTTCCTTCCACCCAGGACATGGCCTTAACTCCTTCCTCTCTTCTCTGCTTTATTTCCTCAGAATGAACTCAGGGAGGTGAGGGAAGAGCTCAAGGAAAAAATGGACGAGATCAAACAGGTAACAGGATGAGACTTTCTAGGACGCAGAGGGAAAGGGTAGGACCCCAGAAAATGCGTGCCGACCTCTGAATAGTGAGGGGAATCCAGAATGTCGTGGAAAAAGCCCTAGCCTACCTCAGCCTGATCTCCTCCGGTGTTTTGGTGCAGCTCAGGAGATCTAGTTCTTTTTGTTTGATGCTTAAACCCAGGCTGTGAACGCCAAGAACTCTCTAAGGTGTCACATTGATTGTTGAGGAGCTAGAACTTTTGTGAGAGTGAGAGGGACTGATTGGAATGCGGGGGCCGTCAGGGACCAGTCCCATTCTCCTCCCTTGAGCCTGCTCCAAAAAGCAACAAAACTCTCCTGTTGCTTCTTGGATGGAACCACCTATGGCACGCTTGTGATGAGAGGTGGTGCTTAAGCAAGGAGGAGTACTGGAAACTGTGGGCTGAGCTCCCCAGGGGAAGCCTTGCAATAGCTAGATCCGAGCCCCGCCCAGGCTGGTGGAGTTTGCGGGGTGGCGGCGGCGGCTTCACGCTACATGCACCCTCGTCCCTTCGTAGACTCCTTGGGAAGAAAGGGGTTTTGACAGGCCACGACACGTCCATTCCCTGAACTTTATCCAGCTCATTCCAGAGAGAGGAGCAGCTGCTGCCCTGCTTTTTTTTAAATGCCCCAGAGATGACTCCGCATTGAGTAATATGTGCTTGCCTTTCTTCTTCGTTAGATAAAGGGCGTAATGGACAAGGATTTTGATAAACTCCAGGAATTCGTGGAGATTATGAAGGTGAGCATTTACTGATCTGGGTCCATACTAGAAATGATGGAAGGAGAGGCCCGAGCCTGCCCTGCAGCCACTTGAGAGTCTGGTAGGAAGACCCAAACTCTGTGGAAAGCAAGCAAGCAAGCAAGCACCAAGCAGCATGAGAGCGAGAGTTAACTAGGAGTCTGGAGAAATAAGGAAAAAATGTGGGCCAGGGTAACCAGACAAAGCCTTACAAAGGAAGTGAATCTTAAGGTGAGCTTTGAAGGCTACATTAGAAGCTTAATGCAAATCAAAGCAAAAGCCCAATAAGCTTAGTTTTGAACTCAGACGTTACTAGGAGAACCATTAGACTCTAGGATAGTGGTTCTCAAACCTGGATGTGTGCTGGAATTTCCTGGAGCATAAATAAAGAAAATAGAGCCCAGGTCCAATTTGGAGGGGGCTTAGACCCTTGGATTTTTTTCTTCTACATTCTCCAGATGAAGATTTGAGAACCACTGATGTAGAAGCATAAAAAGGCAAAGGCAGATATCTTTAAGGTTTGAAGAGTTATCAAGGGATACTACCCCTGGCAGAGATCTAAAATTCACACAAAGCCACAATAATCTTGTCTAGATAACCAGTCAAATGAACAAAACCAGTGTAGATAACTCTTTAACAACCTCTCTACCCGGCACGCCTGGGACGATTTAAAAAATCAGTATACCCAGGCCCTGGCCCAGATGAACTGAATAAAAATCTCCTGGGGGAACCACAGTTGCTTAAAAATATCAAAGTGATTCTGGTGCTTTTCTCTGCATAACAATCAGATCCTAAACACTTCAGCAGTGGTTATTAACCTTGACTCCATATTGCAATCTCCTGTACTGGAGCTTTGACCTTCTACCCAGGCTGCACTCTATACCGATGAAATCAGAACCTCTTGAGATGAGATCAGTAGGGTTTAAAGATCATGACGTGATTCCATTGTAAACTCAAGGTTGGGAACCACAGCTCCATAAAATTTAAAACATAATAAAGATGATTTTTTTTTACATGTTAGAAGAAAAGGATTATGTATTCCTATTAAGGATTATGTGTTCATATTAAGGCTTATGTATTCGTATTAACATTGCTTGATTATATGAAGGAAGAAAAAGATTATGCATTCATATTAAGAACACTGCTTGATTATATGAAGAAAAACTTAATTCAGTTAACATTGTAAAAACTGAAATAGTCCATAAAGTGAATTTAAATGATAAAAAAACAACAAGAGTAAATTATGTATAAATATTCAACCAGATGGTCTAAATACAACAGAAGAAGTCACAAAGGAAATATTGATATACTTAACAATATAAAAAATTTAAAAAACATAACAGGAAAGTTTCGTGTATGGAATTAAAAGGCAAACAACAATTTGGGGGAAATAATTTTCCACAAATATGACAAACACCAATAAAAGTTTCTATCAAGCTCACATAAATCAATTAGAACCAAATAGGAAAATGGGCATAGGGTATGAACAAACAATCCACAAAAGAAAATACAACTCAAAAGCAAGAAATGTTTTAAAAGGTTTACCTCATGCATAATCAATTAAATGCCAAATGAAAATAATTCTTAGGCCATTGTCACATTCAAATAAGTGAACTTTATTTTTTTAAGATTCTAAGTATTTATTTATTTATTTTAGAGAAAAAGTGTGGGTGTGCAACAGTGAGGGGAGGGCTCCGAGAGAGAGGGAGAGAGAGATTCCCAGGCGGATGAAGCCTGATGCAGGATTCCAGCCCACCACCCTGAGATCATGACTGGACCTGAAATCAAGAGTCAGGCACTTACCCGTCTGAGCCACCCAGATGACCAAATAAGCGAATTTTGAATTAATAACAATTACAGAACAAGGCAGAAATGTACTCTTATACTGCGGGTCATAGTATAGGTCTATATAACATTGGAAATAAATTAGACAATAGGTATCAAAAAATATCAAACCCCTTGACTTATTAATTCCATGCCTCACAATTTTACGTATGAGAATAATCCAAAATACTAGCGTGGGTGTATGTAAAAAGATGTTCATCACAGGATTATTTATAATGGCAGAGATTTGGAGATGACAGTTTTCAATAGTGGAGTAGCCAAATAAATTAAGGGGTATCTGTGGAATGAAAACTGGAACTGTTGGAAAGAGTGTTTAGAAAGGATGCTTCTAGGCACACCTGGCTGGCTCAGTCGGCAGCGCACGTGACTCCTGACCTCGGAGTAATGTGTTTGAGCCTCATGGTGGGTGTCGAGCCTACTTAAAAAAATAATAATAATAAGAGCACTGTCGTGGTTAGATGGTTAGATGTTCACATTAAGGAGATACTGAGGCAAGGGCATGTGGGAACTCTTTTGTACTGTCTTTGCAACTCTCAGTAGATCCCAAATTATTTCAAAATAGAAAGTGCATTTAAAAAAAAAAGAATGCTTATAACGAGAAGTAATAAAGCAAGATACAAATAATCTATAACAGGCTGATCTCAGTTAAGTGAAAAAAAAAAAAAAAACCTAAGTAAATATTCAGAAGAAAGACTAGAAAGAAATATACCCAAAGGGTTAATAGCAATTATTGTTAGATGATGAGATTAATTTGTTCTTTTATATTCCCCTATAGTGCCCAAATTTTCTACAAAGGGTGTGTATTCTTTCTTTCTTTCTTTTTTTTTTTTTTAAAGATTTTATTTATTTATTTGACAGACAGAGATCCCAAGTAGGCAGAGAGGCAGGCAGAGAGAGAGGAGGAAGCAGGCTGAGAGCCTGATGTGGGGCTAGATCCCAGGACCCTGGGATCATGACCTGAGCTGAAGGCAGAGGCTTTAACTACCTGAGCCACCCAGGCGCCCCTGTGTATTATTTCTATATGAAAATGCACACACGGTGTTTTGTTAGTGGGCAGGATTGGGGATTGAAAAGCACAAAGGAGGTTATTTTGGGCTCAGGAACAGCTTGGGCACAGCACGGAAGCAGGATGAACGTGAAGTGTATCACGGTCAGTGGGGAGACCAGTCCTACACATGGGATTATCTGGGGAGACTGTGAGAAATGGAATGGGCACAAAGGCAGTAGACAGTGAAGGCTTCTGAAAGACAGGCAGACAGGTTGGGACTTGGTTGTGTAAGCAGTAAGAGGCCTCTGGAGATTCTTAATCAAAGAACATGCTAGAAGCAGCACTTCAGAAAGGCTGACTGTTCACAAGGTGGCCTGGAGGGGTGTGGGGTGGGGGAATGGGAGACTGGGGGTGGGGGCTGTCTGGAGCAATCGATCAGGCAGGAAGCCACATCCCTGCTCAAGAGGAGGGATGCTGGACCAAGTGTGGGAACAGAAGGAAAACAGTAAATCTGAAATCTGGAAGATGCATCAAAGGAAAAATAATACTCTTGGTGAGTGATGCAACGTAGAGAATGAAGGGGAAGCAAGCGTCCATGACCCCAGAGGCAACCGGGACGGGTTGAAGGGTCGAAGGAAGTGGTGACCACGACAAGGACAGTTGGCAATCAGTTGATTTAGAAGAGGAAACCAGGAGATCACTTTGGGACATGAATTTGAAGTAATAGTGAGACTTCTAAGAAGGGGGGCATTTTGACTCTGATATTTTGAACCCAGGGGCATTTCCACTTCAAGGATATTTTTGCTGTGTTTATGAGTACAGATATTTTAGTCAAAATGTATAGCACTTAAAAATGCTTTTCAAGAAGGTGGTTTTGAAATCCTCTCCACCCAGAGTGTGTGGTTCCTTGACCAGTTTTCCACTGCAGATCAGTAAACTCTTGCCAAACATTTCATTTTTTTATTAAAATTATTTTTGGAAGCAAATTATATTTCATTTATATTTTATCATGTTCAAGCCAACCCTGTGTTTCTCCAGAACAGATACGATCCATGATACCCTCTGCCATTCTAGATCTTCTTTTGTGGCCAATTTTTCCAGATCAAACTTTACAGGTCTGAACTCGTCAAAAGGATTTTACTATTCTTTCAGTTCTTAGTAAATAATAGACGTGATATGCCATTTTGAGCTACTGTTTCTTTTATGTTGACCATTTCTGCCAGAAATCGGGTTAAAGAAGGAGCAAACGTACATGCGCAGGATCTGGGCGCAGGGGTCAGAAAATCGGAGTCAAAAGTATCTTTGAGGGTTGGGTCACAGGATTTATTTTCTCGGCTCCATCATTTTATAGGCATGGAGCCAAAGCAGATAAGAGTCTCACCCAAGTGTAGGATCAGATAAAAAGACTTTCTGCTTTCTGAGTCCTCTGGAGACTTTGGAGGAGCCCCTGACGACCCTGCCTGTGCTTTGGCCTCAGCATGGAGTGGGTGAGGATGGGGAAGAGGGGGTGTATGTCCCCCAAGGCCAGTGAGGATTCTTTTATTTTTTTTTAAATTTTATTTATTTATTTGACGTAGAGAGAGAGATCACAAGTAGGCAGAGAAGCAGGCAGAGAGATAGGGAGATGCACGCTCCCTGCCGAGCAGGGACTCCATCCCATGACCCTGAGATTATGACCTGAGCCAAAGGCAGAGGCTTAACCCACTGAGCCGCCCAGGCGCCCCCTGTGAGGATTCTTGAGGGAGGAGGATGCTGAGGTCATCTCTAAGCGGCCGGCAGAGAGAGGCGAGAGAAAAGGCTTTCCCACGCCCTTCAGCGTGACCGTTCTAGCTTTGGGTTTTCTCTTGAAGGAAATGCAGAAGGATATGGATGAGAAGATGGATGTTTTAATAAATATACAGAAGAACAGCAAGCTGTAAGTGTAGCGCACACCCATCTCTCCTCATCCCTAACGAATCTCCTCCCTTCACTTTGCTAAGCGTCCTTGGGTCCGGAGGACTCTCAGACTCTTCACGGTCCTGTCTTGGTTTCCGGAACCGCAGTGGCTGGGGGTCAAGGTCTTCCCTGGCTGCCCACACTATGGTTATCTCGTTGTTATGTTGGAAATGGTCTCCCCAACTCTGCCCCTCCCTGACTCCCCAGTCCCCTTAGAAGAGGGCCAAAGGAACAGCAAGAACTCAGGCTGATAGGAAAAACAGACCCGGACCCACAGCTCCGCCTCAAGAAGATGGATGGGGCTGACGGAACACCGCTTTCTCTCCACAAGAAGATGATGGCACTACAGAAACCAAAAAAGGACCCTCTGGATGCCCTTCATCAATGCGGGCCATGCTGCGTAAGTGAAGCCTTACTCTGGTGCTACCCCCCAGGCTCCTGCTGCTCCCTGACCGCCCCCTCCCTCCGCCACCCCCCTGTCGGGTCCTCTCACTCCCTTACCTCTTGCTGTGAAGGGATGGGATCTACCCCTCTGTTGGCCCCAGATGCCTCCCTAGCCCGGAACCCTCCCTGGGGTCCTGCCCTCAGCTCAGGGGGATTCCAAAGCCATGACCAACACAGACCCAACCCTGGCTGGACCTGCTCCTGAGTACCACTGTATTGTTCTGTCCTTTCCTATAGCAAGATCCGATGGGGTGCCCAGCAGGCTGGCCATCTTGGACCAGGGAAAAATGATCTTTCTTGTGCCGTTTCTGTCCTCTACAGGAAAAATGTTTGTTGTGTGCCCTAAAGAACAACTACAATCAGGGGTAGGTAGACCCCCGTAAGAAGTTCTTGTCTCAGCCCAGTGCCCTGTCATCCCAAAGGCAGTGGGCTCGGGCTGCGTTGGCATCACATCCCACCCGGTCGTGCAGACTCTGCCCCCCTCCCCCACCTCATCCACTCAGTCGTAGAGGACATGGCACCAGGCAGGAGGGCTTGGGATCCCCAGCCGGGAGGCTGCTGCCCAGAGGCTCCCGTGGTGGGGGTGGGGGGTGCCCCCCTGGCCGCTGAGCTGACCTTGCTTCTTGTTCCTGCCTCTCTCCCCTCTCTAGCAGCAGAAAACTTCCGTATCAAGCCTGGCCACCCTGTTCATCCTTGGCTTCTGGAGCTGCTTTCTGATTTATCTGTACTTCCAACCCTATGTGGTGGAGGACATGCTCCCAACCTAGGACCGCCGCGGATCCCACCAGCAGCTCCGGCTCTTCCTCCCCCGACTCCTCAAGCTGCACAGCAAAGGCTTGTGGCCCTCAGACCTACCACCCTGTCCCAGGCCTGCCCCCACCTGGAGATTAAAATCTTCGTTTAAAGCCAAAGCAGGTATCACTGTTTTGAATGTCAGCCCCAAACTTCAGTGTCAAGACTGTCACTTGTTGTTGTCCTAGATCCCCATAGTTCAGACGCCAAGTCCTCTTCCTGCTTCCTGCCGGATCAGTGGGAAAGCCCGTCTTGCCCATTCTCAAGGTCATCCCCCTTCCTCTCTGACCAACACCCCCCACCATTCTACCTGGTTCTGCAAAGGCCTCCCGGCTCAAAAGGGCGGGGAGCTCCCAAGGATAACAGCTGCCATTCTGTGTGGTTGCAAGAGAGACCTCATTACCCTTTGCACCTGCTCCCATTGTGTTCTTAGCTCCTGCACTGTGTGAAGGCTGGCGAGTCAGTGGGGGACCCCGGGGCCCAGGATCTAGCCGGCACTGCTTCCCCTGAGGTTTTGTCTCGGGGCAGAACTCAGGGTCCCATTGCTGTAGGAACTTGGTTCCCTTCGTGGGTTCTGGGGATCCACCCTCTCTACCCTCCTGATGGTTTCCTGTCCCCTGACTGAAAAGAGACATATCCCTTCAAAGGCCTTAGGCCTCTACGAGAGTGGGGACAAGCCAGTGACCTCCCAACGGCTCCACTCTGTGTCCTGCCCCAAATGCCCTAACCTGACCATCAGCTTGAAATGAAAGCAAAGGAGGGTACAGAGAAAATGGGATCTCTGTAAACCCGCCTGCGTGCATGTGACGGGGGGGTAGTCTAATGGCGGAGGAATTGATAGGGTTCCATATTTTATTTCACACCAGCTTTCTTGTTTCCTGTCTTTGCTAAGTTTGCTGCTTGGACTCATAGCCAGCCTAGCAAATAACTGACCACGTTCTTAACAGGCCGCCTACTAACGGGCTGTGTGTAGGCCTCTGATTCACATTCTGATACACTTGTAACAAACAAACCCCAGAACAAACCTAGGCCTTGCCCTCAAGGACCTTATAGCTTTAAAGGAGACATAAACATGTTTATTAAAAATATGGGCCGTTTACAAATAAGGACAATAATCACAGCACGCGATGAAAGCTAAATGATTTAGAAATGGGAAAAAGAAGGATGGGTGTAGACTGCTCTTGTCCTGCTGCCACGCTAAAAGATGACCGCACACTGAACAGCTTACGCCAACATAAGCTGGGTCCAAAATGGGTCTCCTGGGGCTAAAGTCGAGGCATTGGCAGGCCTGCATCCCTTCTGGAGGCTCTAGGGGAGAATCTGTTTGTCTTGTTTGGCTTCTAGAGGCTGTGCCTGCATCCCTTGGCTCCTGGCCCCTTCCGTGGTCAAAGCCAGCAATGGCCATCCAAGTCTCCTGCATTGTGCATCGCTGTGACGCTGATCCCTTTCCCTACTCTTCTTTCCCCTGGTGAAGCCCCTTGTGATTACCCTGGGCCCGCCTGGGTAAGCCGGCCTGCTCCTACTCTAGGGTCAGCTAATGAGCAACCTCACCTCCCTTGGCTGTGTAATACAGTATATTCACAGGTTCTGGGGATTAGAACCCACACATCTTTGGGGGCTGCTATTCTGCCTATCACAGGGGACTCACCAGACCCTGTCGCCAGACTTCCAAATCTTCAAACACTTGGGGACACTGCATTGTATAGTTCTACGCTGTTGTCATAGACCCACAAATCTTCCAATACTCTTTCAAGACAGTCTCCCCCCTCACAAGGGCGAGACACAGTGACCTGCTTCGAATGAGTAGAATGAGTAGAAAATGGCAGAAGTGATGGTGCGTCACCTCCAAGACTCATAAATGACAGGTGACTTCATCTTGCTCTCAGACGTGGGTGATCTTCGTTGCCATGTAGTGGCCCTATTTGAAGGGTCACAAGGCGAGGCACAGAAGCCACCCACTGAGAGCCATGTGGGGGTCATCTGGCAGCCCCAAGAGAGCCTTCAGTTGACAGCAGCCCCCATCAACATCTTGACAGCAACCTTATGAGGAGCCCCCAGAACTGGAACCGCCCAGCTCGGCTCCATCCAAGCTCCTGACCTGCCAAAACTGTGAAGTGATGGATGCTTGTCACTTTCAGTTGCTAGGCGTTGAGGTCCTTTGTTACGCAGCAAGACATAAGACACAAGCATACCTCCTGTTCATTTTTTAAAACTTCAAAAGTTGAGCCACAGAGTATGGGGTTCTATGTAGAAATGTACAGTTTGGTGAGTTTTTCATGAATGTACATCACTAACCTTATTCTAGAACTTTTCTAGTACCCTTTTCCCACCCATACCTACTCTGCTCCCCTGTTACCACTCTTCTAGTCTTTATTTCAATGTATTATTTTGCCTGTTTTTGAACTTGATCCAGATGGAACTATATATGTGTTTTTTGGTCTCATTTCTTCTGCTCGAAATTACGTCTGTGTAAATCATGTGTATTGTTGTGTGCACAGCAGTTTATTATTTTGTAATCGCGGTGCAGTTCCCATGTTGTGAATAGGCTATCACTTATTTATCCATTCTCCCATTGGTAGCCCAAATGATTCTTTTTTTTTTTTTTAAAGATTTTATTTATTTATATGACGGAGAGAGAGATCACAAGTAGGCAGAAAAAAACAGGGGGGGAGCAGGCTCCCTGCTGAGCAGAGAGCGCAATGCAGGACTCAATCCCAGGACCCTGAGATCACAACCTGAACCAAAGGCAGAGGCTTAACCTACTGAGCCACCCAGGCACCCCCCAAATTATTCTTTTTAAACAGGCGAAGTAAAAGCAAGTTTCCCTGTTGCCCTCTGTGCATTTGCCCGGTCTTTAAACACCTTCCCTGATCCATGGTGCCCTCTAGATCACTTTATATCCCCTCTTTTTCCCCCAACAAAAGTATTTATCAGACTGAAGAAAACCTTAAGCCTGGGACTTGAGCCCTCACCTCGCCAAAGCTCAGATCTACCTGTCTGTCCAGGCACCGGCCTTTGTGTCAAACTCAGTACAGACAAAATCAGACTCCCCACCTCTGCACCCGGATCCCTTCTCTGCCTGACTTCCCGACAGGGGTCTGTGTCCTCGCTCAGTGTCCGGAAGCCGGCACAGGAGGATCTCTAGACAAGGGCTGGACCTTGTTCCCCGCCAGGCTTTCCTTCTGACCCCATCTGCCTATCTACCCGGTGCCCTGCCTCAGTGTCCCAGGGGGAAATCTTCCATGCTGTAGAGCCCTGAGAAGTCAGGCCCTTGGCCTTTTTTCCCAAAGCCCCTGTGGTTATTTTAGGATTTCTGAGAATGTAGGCAAACTACTGATTACAGCCAGGCAAGGGAATGCTCCTTCCTCTTTACCCTGCTCTCTGTCGCTTCCTCCATGGTAGGTCTTTGATGGTTCTCAGGACCTTTCCTGGCAGAGCTGAGGAGGAGAGAAGAGGGCGGGTTGCTCAGAGAGCACACAGCACTGGCTTGTTACCCACTATCCCGGCCCCTCAACGGATGTGTGGGTGTGCGGCTAGCATTCCCGATTTTTGACACGGGTACCACTAAGTCATTCAAGTTTTACACTTTCCCTCCCTTCCTCCATCCCTCCCACAGCAAACATGCTACCCATTCCCAAGCAATCTTTACGACATTCCCAACGGGCGTCCCCCAGTCCTCCAACTCCTGTGCCTACTCTAATCCAGGCTCGTAGCATCTGGATCCTAAACCTCTCAGAGGAGCTTCTGACCCACTTCCCTTGGTTCCAGTAGTTTCCTCCAACCTGTAATTCATTCTCACCACTTCCGCGTACTTGGTCCTTAACCACCGCTTTCTACTCCAACACTGTCCCTTGCTCAAAAGCCTCCAATGCCTGTTGCTCATGGGATAATGTCTGAACTCCCCAACGTATTGTTCAAGACCTTGCTTTTCTGATCTGATCTTAGATGCCTGACGTTTTCTCCCCCTCTTCCTACTGGTAAGGCTGCATTGTCGGGTCCCACCTGTGCTCTGCTTGTCTCCACGCCCTTGTGCTCCCTTCCTCCTCCCATTTCCACGAAGCCTCAGTCATGCCTGCTGGCCTGCCCTCGGCCCCCACAAGCTCCTCAAGGAGGACTGAGCTGCTCAGCCATGCAGAGACATTTCCCGCCTGTGGATGTCTTTTCCTCCCCATGCCCCTGGTTAGTGTCTAGAGCCATCGCTTCCATTGTCTTCCTAATCCTCAGTGTGGAGGGCAGAACTCTGCACTTGGCAGGCTCTTAGGAAGTGTTTGTTGCCTGAACTGCTGTGTAGGCTGAGCTGGCTCTCTTGATCACCGCGCCCCCCAGGACCTGTGGCCATGGCACTGTGCCCCAACAGTGCCAACCACGGTCTCTTCCCATGTAGATCCCCGCAAGATTGAGCAGGCTCTTTGGAGGTGCTGAGAAGACTCTCCAGACTGTCCAGACTTCCATCCCAGATCCTGTCTGGCAATCTCCTTAGGTGACTGTGCCCTGTATTTAGATGGGCTCATGGGATGAGTGAGGAAGTTTCCCTCTTGAGACTTGATTTTGTGGCCAAATTCCCCTTAATGTTTTTTTTTTTTTTTTTAAGATTTTATTTGTTTATTTGACAGAGAGAGATCACAAGTAGACAGAGAGGCAGGCAGAGAGAGAGAGAGAGAGAGGGAAGCAGGCTCCCTGCTGAGCAGAGAGCCCAATGTGGGACTCGATCCCAGGACCCGAGATCATGACCTGAGTCAAAGGCAGCGGCTTAACCCACTGAGCCACCCAGGCGCCCCCCCTTAATGGGTTTTCAAACCTATGCAGACCTAACACAAGGTCATCAGGGAAACCGAGCTGCCAGGACCAGCTAAATCTTTGTGCAAATGATCTGCAGTGCTGATCAAGCCCTGCGGGCTAGAAGCAGTGGTCTCTGCGGTCCCTGTCCCTCGGCTCTTCCCAAGCTCCCTGAGCCCCGGTTCCACATCATCTGATTCAGAGGCGGCAGAAAGACAACAGGGTGTGTGGAGAGGAGATGTTTTCCTGGCTGCTTAACAGCTGTCACATCTGCCCTTGGGAAAGGACCTAAGGGAGCCAAAGCCCATCATCTCTGCTGACCGTGCATGTGGGGCAGCTTCGCCGGTGAGCTCATGCTCTCTCCATTGGTCTCGGTGTCACCTCATCTGGACTGGAATTACACTTGCTGTCTTCTCCCAGAGATGCTATCCCTGTCCCGTGCACAGAGCCTTTTGAAGGGTATCTCCCCAACCCGAGCCCCCGCTTCTTCGGGCTACAGGTCGCAGCTGATCAGACCAAGGTGGGTCTCCAACTCCACCACCCACACTTCCTTCCCCGGGAATTGAGAGTTGGGTGACACTCCGCTGGCCCCCAGAACTGAGGACTTCTAAACTGGGGGCGGCCCAAGAAGCAGAAGAGCAGGTCTGTAAAAAAAGACAACAGTTTGCAGAGAGAGAAGGAGGAAGCAGAGAAGCCGAGAACTGTGGAGAGCCACGTGGGCTCCTGCCTCAGCTCTGTGACAGCCCCGGAGCGTGGTCCAGTCCTGTCACCAAGGGCGGCTTCCCATTACCGCTGAGGTGGGCGGGCATCTCAGCCTCTGAGCCTACCTCTGCAGCTTGCTGTGGGGACTCCCAGGCCCAGAGCGGCGCAGGGAGCAGCGCTCAGCCCCACACACAGCTGCCGCGGGGCAAAAGGGGCACCACACGCAGGGACCCCACGACAGGGCCAGTGCCCTTCGCTCCCTTTGCTCTGTGGCTCTCCAGGCCGGCCGGCCACACTCCCAAGGGTAACAGGAGGAGGAAGGAGCAGCGCCTGAAAACGCCTACGTCATAGGGGCGTGGTGAGGGCAGCATAAGAGGATATGCAGAGGCGTTTATTTATTTATTTAAAATCTAAAAAAAAAATTTTTTTTTAGAGGCGTTCATTTTTTAAGTGAGAACTGCCTGACAGTGATGATGTGAAGAATTGCTTCTCCTCGGTTCAAAGGCCTTCAGTTCCCAGGCCCAGTCTCCCGTCACCTGGGCTGACTCCGGTCACAGCCACTCCAGCAATGAGATGAATGTGGATCAAGTTCATGCAACAAATAAACAAATGACCTACAGCTGTTTGGAGAGGAGGCAGGATGTGTGTATTGGGAAAGCAAACCATAGGAAAATACACGAATGGTAAGGGACCAGGCTGGGCTGGTGCAGAGGACAGAACAGGTGGGTCCATTGTAACGCAGCCTCTCGGCTCTGTAACTCAGTGTCTGGTTCCCACAGAGGGAGGCCGATTGGCTCACCCAGGCCACCCAGAGATCACGGGTGCCACGGCCCCAGCCTGGTGCTAGCAGTCACCATAGAGATGTGTGGCTGAGTCATTTGGTAGCGATTAGGTGGGCAGGGCTGGGCCCAGGAGGAAACCTGGCTGTGTCATCCATTTCTGTCCCCGCCATGGGGCCTGGCAGAGTGCTGACTCCCAGCCTCCCTCGCCCTGGGTCGCCCTCCCGGGTCTCAGGTCACAGCCAGCTCCGAAGGTGGACAAGGATGGCTTCAGGCCACCACCACCATGGATGCGAGCCCAGACCAATCTCTCTCAGACTCAATAGGTCTGATTATACCCACGTCCATGCCAAATGACTGCCCACCTGCCTTCCTAAGCGGGCTACGCTGACTGGCTCCAGGGGCCCCCCGAGGCACCCTGCAACCCCCTCGACAGTATCTTTCTTTCTTTCTTCCTTTCTTTTTTTTTAAAGATTTTATTTATTTGACAAAGAGAGACACAGCGAGAGAGGGAACACAAGCAGGGGGAGTGGGAGAGGGAGAAGCAGGCGTCCCGCTGAGCAGGGAGCCTGATGCGGGGCTCGATCCCAGGATTCTAGGATCATGACCTGAGAGGAAGGCAGACGCTTAATGACTGACTGAGCCACCCAGGCACCACCCCCTTGCCTCAGGACGGTATTTCAAAGGTGATTTGTCCTCTCTGTGTGATCAAGGTGGCTGTTTGCTACTGCTCTCTATATTAAAACGAACACAACACAGCAAGTTCCATCTTCAGAATTGAGATGAAAGAGTGACTGGAAACCTGACCCTGATTCCAACAGTCAAAAACCCAGAAGGTGGAGAAACGCGCCCTCTCGGGCGATGGAATGACATCTCATGGCGGTTCTGCCCATGTGACACTTGAACATGGATATCAGCTTTCCAAAGTGGTGACCAAGAAGGTTTTGTTTTGTTTTTAATGGGTGATGAGTTTGTGGGGAGATGAGCGCCTCTGCTGGAAGTCTCTTTAGAGTGACATTTCTGAGGGGCAATCTGGTGACACATATCAGATGCCTCAAAAGACAGAAAACAATTACGGATGGATGCCAAGACTTAGCTACAAGGGCACTTGTCATGGAGTCATTTATAAGATATACTTAAAAATCAGAAACAAGGGGTGCCTGGGTGGCTCAGTGGGTTAAGCCTCTGCCTTCGGCTCAGGTCATGATCTCAGGGTCCTGGGATTGAGCCCCACATCGGGCTCTCTGCTCAGCAGGGAGCCTGCTCCCCGCCCCTCCCCGCCTGCCTCTCTGCCTACTTGTGATTTCTCTCTGTCAAATAAATAAATAAAATCTTTTAAAAAATCAGAAGCAAAAAAAAAAAAACCAGAAACAATGGAAATGGACACCAACTATTTCAATAAATTACAACTTACCCGTGAAGGGGCATGTGCTACTGATACTAATAATAAGTTGTTGAAATATACTGAATGCCATCAAGAGATGTTTAAGAATATAATGGTAGATGAAAAACAGCAAATTAGGAAGCAGTGTTAGTATAATCCCATTTTTGATAAAAACGCGTGTGGGTGTGTGTGTAGATGTGCACGCATGCAAAGAGGGGTGCACGAACTAGAAAGACTTAGAAGGATATACATAAGAGTAACAGCAGTGCTTTTCTCTGCACAGGATTGTGACAACTGTCATTCTTTGTGCTTACCTATAATTTCTAGGTTTCGACAATCAGCTTGTATCATTTGTATAATAAAAAAAAACAACAACACTTTTCTTTTTTAAGGAAGAGGAAGGTAGCCCAGGAAGCACTCTTCAGAATAGAGGTAAAGTCAATTGAGACCACCTAAAATCTCTGCTAATGGAAAGTGCCTTCGACCCTTCTACTTCCTAGGAGTGACCAGGCCCTTTGCACTCACAAATGTTCGTTCCTACTTCCTCAGCTAATCACATACTCAGCTTCCTCTCCTCAAAATTACCTTCTCAGTGATACTTTCTCTATTATTCCAAGCAAATAATAACATGCCCAGCCTCGGCATTCTTTATGGTCCATACTTGGCTGCATTTTTTCTCTCCAGCCCACTTGTCACCAACTTCCATAGTCAATATTCTACTTGTTTGTTGTCTGCCTTCTTCTACTAAAATGCAAGCTCCTCGAGAACAGAGATTTTGTTACTGTCACTGCTCTGTCCCGGAGCCTTGGGCAGCACCAGGCATAGAGGATGGGATCAACAAACACTTGCTGAAAGGACACGTCAGTGTAAACATGTTCACTATATCCAAGTGCTTCAGGCCCTGTGCTAAGAGCATCACCTGCAACCTTTCACTTTATTCTTCCAACAACCCTGTAAAGTCATTCTATTGTTTCGGCGAAGTCATTTGAACGGCCACTCTCCCTATCTTAAGCTGGATGAAATAGGCATGGAGAGAGGAGGTAGTGAAAATAACCCATCCAAGGTCATGAAATAAGTGGTAGAGTTGAAATTTGAACCTGAGCATTCTGATTTCAGAACCCATTTCCTGGGGCGCCTGGGAGGCTCGGTTGATTAAGCATCTGCCTTTGCCTCAGGTCATGGTCTCAGGGTCTCAGGGTCCTGGAGCCCCACGTTGGGCTCCCTGCTTAGCTGGGAACCTCCTTTTCTCTCCTCCTTACTTGTTCTCTCTCAAATAAATAAATAAAAATCTTAAAACACACACACACACACCCCAAAAAACCCATTTCCTCTCCACTCTTGCATCTCACGGTGTGGTTTCCCTAAACCAGACCAGCAGCATCAGCACCATCTGGGACCTTGTTAGACTTGGGGAATCTCAGGCTATATTCCAGACCTACCGAATCAGGTTCTGCGTTTGAACAGGACTTCCCAAAGTGACTCTATGCCCACTGGAGGCTGAGAAGCAGTGCTCTGTGCTAGGCTATCAGATATATGGAAAATAGGAGGCCTTCGTCTGACCAAAGGGCTGCCTACAGTCTGGGTTAGTCTAGCTTTGGGTTTGTACCCCTCGGGGTTGTTCTCCTGCCTGCTACTTGCCGACCCAGGAGCAGTTCAGTATCTGCTGGTTGCAATCCTGGAGACGTGCTGGAAAGGGTCTCATGCAGAGACCAAAGCACTTGGCTTCTCTCTTCAGCTACCCCTTGTGCCTCCAGGGGAGAGCCAGAGTTTCATGTGGATTAGTGAACGCTCAGGGCCAGCCTCTGCCCGGGAGCCAGCCAGGGTTGCTTCTCTTTCTTGGGGGAAACCTCTTAGTTCATTTAGGGAAAAGGAGACCTGTGCCTCTCAATCTCATGCGACAGAGCCCCCTGACATCAGAGATGTAGCTGAACCAAGACTAGAAGCTCACCAGACTTCAATCTTAGGCTTGTTTTGAAACAAAACCAAAACATACTTTCTTCTTCTTTTTTTTTTTTAAATTTTTTTTTTAAATTTATTTGTTTGACAGACAGATTACAAGTAGACAGAGAGGCAGGCAGAGAGAGAGAGAGGAGGAAGCAGGCTCCCCGCTGAGCAGGGAGCCCGATGCGGGGCTCGATCCCAGGACCCTTGGGACCATGACCTGAGCTGAAGGCAGAGGCTTTAACCCACTGAGCCACCAAGGTGCTCCCAAAACCTACTTTCAATTAAATCATTACTGCCTGGGAGCCCACCCTGACACTCATTTTTATCACTAGGAGCCACCTTCAGCTTGACATTCACTGAACAGTAGGCCTGACATAGAAGCAGAAATCTTCACTCCTAATCTTGCCCAAGCACATTAAAATCAAAGGTATTCTCTATAAACCCTCCTGCAAAAGCTGACTATTGAAAACCCACCAGCAGAGGGCGCGAGAGCCCCATCAGTCTCTGCCCACTGACTTCTCCAGTAGGAAAAGCTGCAAGGTCGCTGAAAAGAAAGTCAGACAAGATGGGTTGGTGGGCATGGTATCTAGACCCTGGGTCTCACTCTGGATTCGTCTTTGTAATTTTGTGGGATCCCAAGACAACTGACAGTTCTGATTTGTCCCTATAGGAAAACCAGTGATAACCACATAAAGAATCATTTCCAAAAGTCCTCCCATAATCCAGTGCTTGGAAATCACCAGAAGCGTCCCACACCCATTCCTTTACCTACTTACCCAGTGCTTTGCTGAGCGCCTGCAAGGAGCCGGGCGCTGGGTAGCCCATGCACTTCTCAGAAAGTGGTGCTGTCACAACAGTGAGATTCAAGACTAGCCCTCAAAAGCCTTTTAAGTCTTTAGTATGGAAAATAGAATTAGACTATTTTCTGTTCTGGGGTAGAGAAAAGGAACGGCAGGAGGACAATGTGGAAGAGAAGGGAAGTGTGGGAAGAGAAGGGGAGATGAGCAGGAATAAGAGGACCCTGGGGCAGGGGAAGCCAAGTTGGGTTTCAACCCCTGCTTGTACATAAAATACTAAACCTAAAAGGTTTGTCTCTGGCATACTCCCATTTTCCTTTCTAGACCCTGAGTTGGGTCTAGACTCTCATCTCCCCAGAGCCCAGAACTCCTTCCCACAGCACATGCCAGCCTGGCCTGCCCACCCGGCTCCATGTTCCTGAGTTTTCTATCCTTCACTTCCTCTCCCTGGCCTGCAGCGGCCCTTCTCAGCTCAGTGTTAGTAGGACAGCAATTAAACTACTGCACCCCAAGTGATATCTTCTGGAGTCCGCAGATACCCCCCCCCTTTTTTAAAAAGATTTTTTTTTAAGATTTTATCTATTTATTTGACACACAGAGAGAGCTCACAAGTAGGCAGAGAGGCAGGCAGAGTGAGAGGGGGAAGCAGGCTCCCCGCTGAGCAGAGACCCTCCCCACCCCATGCAGGGCTCAATCCGAGGACCCTGAGATCATGACCTGAGCTGAAGGCAGAGGCTTTAACCCACTGAGCCACCCGGGTGCCCCCAGATCCGTCTTTCATTGCTAAGTTCTCAGACAGTGGGCTGGAGGGCCAAGACAATTTCAGGCTGTTTATTCGGGGATGATAGTTTGGGAGCCAGGCATGCCACGTTGGTCCCATACAATCTATCAGAGGAGCTGGCAGGAGGGGCATCTCTGGGGGTGAAGGGTTGGTACAGAATGGTCATGGCAGGTCAAAGATTTGCAGGTCCCGGATAAGTACCTCTGAGCCATTCTGAGTGTGTGTGACAGTGACTTTGTGTGATTCTGCGTGCTTGGATGAGGTCAGAGGGGGAGGGTCAGTTCAGGGGGCAACTCCCCTAGGAAGGTACCTCTCTGAGCTCATTCTGCATTTAGTGCCTACACCCCGCTAACTACTTATTACTTTTGGAACCTGGCCACCCAGAGTGTGGCCCAAGGACCAGCATCACTGCATCATTCAGAAGCTAGTTAGACCTGCCGCATCTCAGCCCCCCAGGTCTACTGACTCAGACTCTGCTATTTAATGAGGTATCCAGGTAATTTGTAAGCACGTTACAGTTTGAGAAGCGCTGCTCTAGAGAACACTCCCCCCACCCCCACACACACACCTGCTGCCAAAAAAAAAAGAGATTTTAAACTCCTCAAGACGGTCTTTGTCTATCTCTACAGAGTCTGTGACCATAAATATTTGTTGACTCAGAAGTCACACATGTTCATCCTCAGAGAATGCTGAGTGGCCACAGAACTACAGCTCTGACTTTAAGACCAGGATCAACTAAAATTTGAGGTTCCTTTTGGGATAAGAGAATAGGTAACTTTCCGACATTCAGAGTGAGATTTCCTACTAAAAGCAATCAGGGTTCCTTAGTCAAATGGCTGATTCTAGATCTGGGCAGAAAGTGAACAAGAGACTTGTACAAAATGTAAGAGACTTCTTGGATCAGGTCTAAAGAATTCAGGAGTCAAATAGAAGAGGCTCCTACTGGCCAAAATGTGGCCATGTGAGCATTAGCAACAATACTAACTACAATGAATCCAAACACATCAAATGTATTAAAAGCTGTAAATTAGGAGTAATACTCAAAACAGAGCAAAACAAAACTTTGTTCACCGTTGCAGGATGCTAGGAAAGCAACTCATTATTTTGCAGATGGTAAATAAAGGAGGAAAATCAAGCAATTCTTCTGGATATCAAATAATAGAGAATGATACCTGTCATTTCTCCTTCACTTTTAGGCTGCAGTGATGATGAAGGAGAAATGATAGAATCAGAAATCACTATTTTGAAACATTTAATGAACCAAAATATTCAAGCATTGGTCCTCTGTAAAATCAAATGTCATAGGAATATGACTCCTGTTGGAAGAACAGATCATCACTGAAACCAAACCTGAACCCGAGTAAGTTCTAAATCCTGTACCAATTTACAGGAAAAATAGGAACACAGAACTTGTTAAACTATACCATAAGGAGATCATCAGCAAAGTCTAGATTGTGAACAAATCTACAGGATAAACAACCTGTGTGTTCAACAAACAAACTTCAAGGGGGAAAAAAAGAAGTGACCATAGATGAAAACAGACAAAAGTTCTATCAACCAATTTCAACATGTGACCCTCATTTGGACCTTGATTCAAACTATTTAAAAAATTTTACTATTGGGCACCTGGGAGCCTCAGTTGGTTAAGTGACTGCCTTCGGCTCAGGTCATGATCCCGGAGTCCTGGGATGGAGTGCCGCATCTGGCTCCCAGCTTCATGAGGAGTCCGCTTCTCCTGCTGACTTTCTCCCCTCTCATGCTCTCTCTCTCACTCTCTCCCGCTCTCAAATAAATAAAATCGTTTTTAAAAATTTTATTATTGAAATACACTTACTATATGATGTTATATTAGTTTCAGGTGTATAGCATACTGACTCAAGAATTCTGTTACTCAGTGCTCACCACAATAAGCTTAATCACCATCTGTCACCACACATCATTGTTACAATGTTATTAGCTACATTCCCCATGTTGTATCTTTTCATCTCTGTGATTTACTTATTTTACAACTGGACATTTGTGCCTTTTAATCCCCCTTCCCTTATTTTGCCCACCCCTGTCCCCTCTGGCAACTACCACTTTGTTCTCTGTATTTCAAGACTCTGTTTCTGTTTTCCTGTTTGTTTTGATTTTTAGATCCCACAAATAAGTGAAATCATATGGTATTTGTCTTTCCCTGTGTGACTTACTCCACTTAGCATACTACCCTCAAGGTTCATTCATGGTGTCACAAATGGTAAGGTTTCACTCTTTTTTTATGGCTGAATAATAGTCAAACTATTTTTTTAAATCCATGGATGACAATTTTGAGACATCAAGATACTTGAACAGTAGAAATTGTGAATTTGTTCTGATGTATAATAGAATTGTTGTGTTGAAAAAAGAAGAATTCTTTTTGAGTGATTTATTAACACTTTTATAGAAGAAAATTGAGCTGAGCTAAATTGATAGGTGTGGGGTGTGGGGCAAGTTTGGCCGTTGTGGTTGGCCAAGAGCCAGGAATGTGATAGTTAACGATCTATTCTGTGTACTTTTGTGTATGTTCCAAAGTCTTTAAAATTAAAAAAGCTAAAACAAACAAGAGATATATAACAAAGTGTCGGTCTACAAAAGAGTATAAGCAAAACAAAATAGACTTTAGTCCAAGGATCCAAAACTGTGTAAGAACGATAAGATGACCTTCCTTGTCTCATTCTCAACTTTCCCATACTTAGATTTTTTTTTTTAATAATGTAATAATTTTCTTTCAGAGGTGTTCTATAAACTCTCAATTCACAGTCTGGAGAATATACCAGAAACCAAAAAGTTATCCAAACTCAAGGAGAAACAGTTGGATACAGAAATAATTATGGAAGCTATGGGGTCCAAGAAGGGCATAGCTGAGTTCACACCAGAAGCCCACTGACGGAAGGCCTGAGCCAGACTGAAGATGTGTTCACCACCAAGTTGGGAATGGAAATAGTGTGTTGGTTTAGCATCCTTCTCCCTACCAGAATCAAATGTTAGAGGCTGGTTCTTTCCCATGGCTACACATTCAAATCCCCTGGGGAGTTCTGGAAATGGGCTGCCTCCCCGTCTCCCCAATCCCCCTTACAGGATGCTCTCTGCAGGTGATGTCCATGTGCAGCCAGAATTGAGGCTCTTAGTATCTGGACCACACAGGCTTGGGATTGCAGCCGGTCTGGGCATATCCAACCACAGCTGGGAAATGGTGGCAGTCACTGCTGAGTGAATGACAAAAGAGAGCTGACGGGTGAAAGGCTGGGTGTCAGCTTCATTCTATTTGCTGTGAGTCACTTGAGGTCATCTGGAGCCACTGTCGGACCTGAGTCACTCTCTCTGGGTCTCTGGGATGTGGCTGAGGTCCAGGGAGGCCAGAGCTTGGCTCCAGGGGGCTCAGCCCTGGGCTTGGGTGGCTGCAGGTTCCAGCAGGATACGTCCCATCTCTAGGGCTACTGGCTACTGGGTAGAAGCCAGGTGGGACAAAGCTGGGAGGAAAAGGCTGCCAGGGTGCTCAGATCAGGCTTCCGCAGTATGCTGGGCTGTGAGTCAATCCCGAGTGACACCCAGCAAGCAGTGGGCAGTGCCAAGCGGGGATTCCATCTCCATGGTGACCAGCAGAAGCCAGGGTGACCCACAGGCCAAATCCCTCCCTGCAGGATCTACGCCCAGCGCTGAATAGAGACTTTCATCAGCGTCAAGGCAGAGAATTCTACTGCTAATTGACATGGAGCACAGAGATTTCAAGTAAATGTGTCAGGAGCCACTGATCCCTGGCAGTTGAGGTTGGGGGGGGGATGGTTTCTAAGCAATCAGGACACACTATGGGGAAATACGACTCAAGTTCCCAAAATGCCCTTCTCAGGTATTACCTGTGACACAGAGCAGGGCCCCTCCTCCTCCTTGCCCAGTGGTAGTGGGATGGGCACCTCCCTAGCCAGCTCAGGTACTGCTTGGCCTCCTGGCTGATCTAGTAGGAGACTGCCACTTTCAGGTCCATTTGGCCCAGAGGAAAGGCTCCTACACCTCCCGGATTTGTGACTCAGATGACCTTCTACCATACCCTCCTTCTGCTCCAGGTGTGACTTCACCCTTTGCCTCAGCCCCACCCAAGTTGACCAGCCCAGCATTGCTCATGGCTTCCTAACCTGAGATCCTTCTCTCTTGACCTCTCAAGAGCTCTCCTTCTCAGGAAGTCCTATTGGCTTCAATCTGGCTTTCATGGGACATCTCCCTCTCTGACCATGGCCCTAGAGGTCGTGGTATCACTTACTTGCCACCAGGCAACACTAAAGCAGGGATTTGTAAGCAACCAACCAAGCAAGCAATGAGAAGTTTAAGACCTTCAAAGAACTGCAAGCAAGCCATTTTGGTGAAGCAGAGTCCATGTGAGGCCAAAGGAAGGCAGAGTCATGTGAGTATAAGGACTATGCAATCAGGACAGTTTTCCGGAGGAGACTGGACTTGAGCCTGGTAAGGAGGACAGGCTGGGTATTAGTTAGGTGCTGAGAAGTGGTGGGGCTGAGCAGCCAGCTCATGGTGATGGAAAAGTCAGGAGCAAATGGGCTCTGGGAATCCTTGTGGGCAGACAAGAGCGAGATCCACAGTACGTAACCACTGGCCCTTACCCACCAGACTGTGGAGGTGCCGGCTGTGCCAGCTGTGACCCTCAAGTTGCTGGGTTGGGATCTGGGGTCTCCTGGGAAAGGACCAGGGTAATCACGGGCAGGTGGCATTTGTGTTGGGGGCAGTGGCTCAGGGCAGCAGTTGCTTACCAACCAGGATGGAAGCAGCTGGGTATTTCAAGCACCCCGAGGACCATGAGTAGTTGCACTGTCTGAAGCTCTACCCAGCCTGTGTGTGGGGCAGTGGCCACAAGATGCGCAGCGCCCAGGAATTCTGATGGGATGCATAAGCTGCATCCTTGTCTGCAGGAGGACACAGCTGTGAGTCAGGAGCATCCGCTTTCCCTCCTTCTCGGAAAATATTATGTTCCAGCATAGCACAGAGAGCCCAGAGGGCAGCCACTGGTGTCGGGAATGCTGACCGGTCTCTATCCTGGTCCAGCCAACACCCAGACAGAGCCCAGGCCCCACCCGAGAGACGCATTAGCCTTGCAGCCCTGTCTCTGACTCAGAGGCTTGCGATCCCCTCGGGAATCAGACTCCGGCCTTGGTTGGTCTTGTGAAGTCAGGTAAATTCCCAGGGACAATGAGACTAGGAGGTTTGATGACTTGTCAGCTCATTCAGAGCCAGAAAAATCCGAAGACTGTCCCTGGGACACAGTGGTTGGTCCCTGTGCCATCGGGTCTGGCTTTCTGGGAGAGAAGCCCTCCCCTTTACAGAGGGCGTGGACTCCCGGAGGCAGTGGTGGGGGTTTGGCGGGGGTTGCACAGCAAGACTTGGACAGGCCAAGAATCCTAACTTCAGGGAAGGGGAGAAGAATCGACCCTATTACCAGGCAGTGGAACGAGACGGCAACTGGGGGCGCAGCACAGCCAGGGCGGCCAGAGTCCTGGGGGGCAGGTGCAGGCACTGACCAGCTGGTGCCAGCAGGGAGGGAACATACTGGAGTGGATGTGGAGACCCTCATGGACACTGTTAGCAGGAAGCCAGAGAACCACGCTTGGGACACGGGCAGGTCCCACGGCAGGCCAGGGCCATGCCACTGCTGACACTGTTGCACCCCCAACATGGCACGCTGCCTTCATAGGGGTCCCTTGGCCTCGCCGCCATAGCTATAAATACATTCTCTTCTGTCGCTGTACCTTCTCCCATACGGGTCAGAACCCGCAGGTGGCCAGACCAGGAAAGAACAGGTGCAAGCTCTTCAGGACAGGGAGGAAGAGCACGTGGCCCATGAACACCCTGAAATTGTGTAGAAAATGTTGCTTGTGCGCACATGTAATTTTTCTGGAGCAAGGTCAGAGCTTTTCATGGGGTCCTCAGATGAAAACGAGTGCTGCTCTAGAACAGTAGTTCTCAACACTTTCCTAATGCCCCTGAGGCCTGAAGGGATCCTCTGGAAGATCAGTTTCCATCCCACCCATTCAAGTGGGGCTTTAATCCCCTCACCTAGGTCAACACTCAGGCCCAAATGCGCCCTCCCTGCCGTTCAGCCAGAACCACATACCTAACCAGGATGTTGAAAAGTCATCTCCTCTGAACACATCCAACCTGGAACTCTTGATTCATGTCACCCCCCGGCTTCCCCGACCTGCTTCTTCCCCCAGTCTTCGCTGTCACAGTTAATCATGGTCTTCTTTTTTCTGAAGAGGGAGAACTGTTAAACCCTGGGTTCAAATCCCAGCTTTGCTGCGGGCTGGCTGTGTGACTTTATGCAAACTGATTAAATTCTCTGGGCCTCGATGCCCTTTTCTGTAAAATAGGGACAATAATACCTTGTTCATAGGAGAGTTGTGAGATCTAAATGGCTTTACAATATGTCAAGGGTTTGGAAGAGCGTCTGGTTAACAGTGAATATTAGCAGCTGTCATTCTTCCAGTTGCTCCGGACAAATCCTAAGAATGAGCCTTTCTTCCTTCCTTACACATTACACCTCAGTCCGGGACAGACTCCTGTCCATTCCACCGTTGGAGACAGATCCCAAATCCGGCCTCCTCTCACCATCTCCGTTGCTGCTGCCTTTGTCCAAGCCCCAACGGCACTCCCACTGGCCTCCAGACAGTAGCCCTGCTTCTGCTATTCCTGTCCTCCCGTCCTCCCGGCACGAGTTCCCCAAAGGGCAGTCAGAAGGATGTTTTACAAGTGCACATCAGATCCTAGCCCTCCTTTGCAGACTCAGAACATACATCACACCCCTTATTTCAGCTAACAAGACCCTACCTGCTCTGGCTCTTGCCCATCACTCACATCTCACCTCCCACCACTTCCCCTTCCTCCCTTGGCTCCCCTCTGCTTAGAAGAATGCCAGGGTAGAGGAGGTGCCATAGGGGCTGTTTGCCTAGGATGGCAAGGGGAAATTCCTCTGAGATGACACGTGGGCACACTTGCATAAGTACTGGAGAGAGCCCTACGGCAGAGCTGCGGTGGGGAGGGGTGCATGCACACATTTCTTTGCCGAGACCTGGTTTTCTACAGATGGTGCTCAGTGCAGCTCCTACACCCCCACAGGGAGCAGCCCCAGGCCTGGGGGTGCAGGGGTGAGCTGGAGGAGCTCGGCCCCGGTGGCCGCCTTGCCTTCTTCCTCCCACGTCAGCCAGATGCAGGGTGAAGAGCCTATGGGCTGTGAGAACAAGCCCGAGGGATCCATGTGTTCTATCACTGCCTGGCTTGAAGCAGCATCCTCAGGGCAAGGAGGTCAAATGCGCAACATCCTCCACTTCCCCAAGCTGCCCTTCCCCTCTCTGCGCCCCTCTCTGCTCCTTAGCTAAGGGGAGTTACCAGAGGAAAATAACTCTTCACTTTTCCGTTTTTCCCTTTTCTGAGGCCAAGAGGGGGGGGGCAGACCTCTAGGGGAGCTCCTCTGGATGCTGGAGTTGGTTCAGGTGGTGGGGACTGAAGTATAATAGGAAGGAGCAGCTCAGAGAATAAATGAGTGCTTCTCAGTCGCGTTTAACCCAAGACTCCAAAACACAGACGGGCCAGAGTCCTGCACACCTCTTGATTCTACCACCAGCTGCAAGAGTCCCCCGCCCGGAGCCTGCATACTTGAGAAATTTAAAGCGCCCTTGAAATAGTAGATGTTACCGTCTTCGTCCGCACTGTTAGTATTACTACCGTTCGGTTTCTTCTTTTGCTAAATGTGGATTCGTTCTTGGCAAGGAATGATAGTAACCTTACACCGAGCATCTCTCGGCGCCAGGCATTGTTCTTAATTGTCTGGGTGCTCAGCCCGCGGCGGTGGGAGGGAGCTGGGATCGCGGGGGCGTGCAGTTCCCGCCACGCCCACTGGGTGGCGCAGGCGCCGCACTTTGTCCAGACCCTGGTGCAGGAGGCGCTGGGCTGACTTGGCGAGTCCCATCAGCGACCAAGGACCCGGGTGCCCAGCCCTGACCAGGCAGGCCGCTGAGGGCCTCTCCTGGGCGTTGGTTCCGACAAAGACTTTTAGTTTGGAAGAAACATTTTGGGGATTCCCATCTCACAGAGGAGGCTTCAAGGCCAAGGGAATGGGACAACGGGAATGGGAGTAAGAATGTGGGGGGTGGAGGGAGGAAGATGGGGAGGACTCTCCTAGAGTGAAGTGAGGAGGCACAGGTGATCAGTAGTCAAGGCCAAGGCTGTGGTCGGCCTTCTTTAATGGTTAATCAGAGGTACCTGAGGGGCTCAGTTGGGTAAGTGTCTGCCTTTGGCTCAGGTCTTGATCCTGGAGTTCTGGAATCCAGCCCCACAACGGGAGAGAGCCTGCTTCTCCTGTTGCCCCTGGTGGTTCCCCTTTTCTCTCCCTCTGTCAAATAAATAAAGTATTTTAAAAAAATAGTTAACCAGTTTGCTGCATCCTGATCTTAAGGTTCTTGTGCCAATGTCGGGGGGAGGGGAGTGGGGGAGTGTGAGGGAGGCTCTCCCAGGTGAGCAGAGCCAAGTGGGTCAAGGCAGGTGGGTAGATGGGGTTGGAGACCAGTGGGACTAGACACCTTGTCAGGCAGGGCCCGTGTCTGCTGGCCGGTCCCCTCTCTCCACCTATGGGTCTTTGCTTGGCATTTTCTCCACAGTTTCCAGAGTCCGGTGGGAAATTACCCTCTTCTGACTTGACCCTTCCTTCACATCTGGACAAAGAACCATTGGCCCCATCTAAATTTGGTTTTTGCTTGCAGGAGGAGAAACCGGTGAGGCTGAGCTTCCCAGGAACACCAGCCAACAAGCAAGTGGATCTGGAAAGATTGCCTAAGGATTTATGGACACCTCTAGTGTCTCCCCCTTCGGGCACAGGACCACCTTCTGCTTCTTTGGCACATCCACAGGACATCTAGGCTGCCTCTCTGCACACAGCAGGGACCTGGTAAGTGCTTGTTACCTGATGGTGTACTAGGGAGCTGGAGAGCCGCCTCAGAGTAAGCTGACCCTGGGCTATTCACATCAAATGTGGATTTCACCTTCTCGTTCCTAAAGGTTCTAATTCAGGAAGAGGAAGATGGAGCCCTGCAATCTGCATTTTTAACAAGCCCCTGGGATCCTGAGGCGCTAGTGGGCACTAGGACCACACAATTGAACAAACATCAGCCAAGGCTTTTAGGTACCACCATGGGACTGCGAGACGCTTGGGGTCCGAAGTCCCATCTACCTTTTTGAGCCTCGACCCCTGCTCAGTGTGGCTCCAGCCTCTTCCTTGCGTAGCATTTTATCCCCTGCCCCTCAGCCCCTACAGTTTCCCTGCACCTAATTTAGTTTGTTTGCTTGTGTTTCCTGACCTTGCTGGAATGTTGGGTCTGATTCTTTCAGAAGGTAAGCTTTTCATGGGCATCAGACTGAATGAACTTTTAGGATACTTCAAACTGTTGCGCAGTGTGGGAGGAATTCTGTGACAAATGACATTTTCATTTTATAGCCGTTCTTCTAGAACCTGCAATTTGCAAGCACTTCATTTTCTTTTCTTAAATGGAGAAGGTCTGATCTGCGCCTAAACCACTGCCACCAGCCCACCCTCAGTCAGCCCACACAGAGAGCGGGGCTGTCCATCACTATGTCTAATTTTTAGGAATTGGGGGGGTGCATTGGTTTACTTATTTAATTAATTATGGAAAATAAATGAGAAAATGCCCACATCTTTTTTTCTTTTGGGGTTTATTTTTCCTTAGCTCAACCCTCCATCATAAAAATGGAAGGTTGACAGGCAAATAGATTATACCAAGAGTCCTCAATTGGGTATTTAATACTGCATTTTTAAGAGCCATATTTTAAAATTGCTCTGATAATACCAGGCACGATGTCCATGGCAGTGAGTCAACAGCACCTTCCCTGCGGGCAGCTGCCCTCTGATAACCCCTGAGATGCTTACACAGCCCCAGGAAGGATCATCATAGAGCCTTAATAAGGTAGGAGGCTGAGTGTTGGCGCCGGGATGCTCTAGAGACAGAAGGCAGGAGCTGGGCCAGACAGGCCTGTTGATTTTGTGCCTTGAGAGAGAAGCGAGAAATGGAAAATTATCTCTTTACCTTCCCAGCAAATACAGGGCCTTGCTCAGAATTTCCTCTGACTTGGTCCGGGAGATGCTGGCTGCCTGATTACATGGAGTCAGGTCAAGAAAGAAACTGTCTGTGAGGCTTCAGGAAAATGAATGTTCTCCCTACGCTATGAGGGCACTGGTAGCATGAGGGGAGGGAACTAGAAGGAGTGTCAGAGCCAGCTCCCCAGGCTGGGGGGAGGGGCGTGCCCACGGCAGGCACTTCCTAAAAGTTACACTTTGAAGTTAAATTTGGTGATGGTTTTACCCATGTTTAATGAGGCTTCAGGAAAGCACACACCTCCTTCTCCGTTGGCAGGATGCTAAGCTTGCTGGAATCGTCTCTGCTACGGAAACAGCCACTGAGCACAGAGAACTTGCTCTGCGGCAGCTCTGGGCGGTCTGGGGACCCCACCCTGGGACCACACAAAGGGACAAGTACACCCAGATCTTCCAGGCGGCCGCTTGGTTCCAGGACAGTGACTCTTCGGGATTGGTTCTGACCACCCAAGTGCCAGGTGTCCGTTTCCACTTCTTTCAATTTCCCCGAGTCCCTGAGAGATCCGTCCGCGTGATTGCCTGCTTACGGACAAGGAGCACAGGATCTGCTTACAGACAAGGAACACGGGGCCGAGTGAGGCCAATGGCCTGGACCCAAGTCACAATCCCCTGCTGAATAGGGTGCCACACCCCGGGCATCCTGGGTGCCTATAACGTCGTGGGCGAGGGCTTCAGTCCGTGCACCTGCAGTGAAGGGTGCAAGGCAGGCTCAGGGACCAAGCCAGTTGTCACTCACAATCCAAATCCCTCCCACTTGATCGCTGCTTCTGTAGTTGAAAAGCCAGGATGGTAATTTCAGCTTGTTCACTGAAGTCCCAAGAAGTTGGTTTCCATGGCTTGTCTGCTTTAGGGCTGGGGCTGCATAAGGCAATTACCATTTCATGCCCTAAACTGTTAACAATCAACTCTACAGTTGCAAACATACACGTGACAAGAGACAAGCCCCAGCCCACTGGGAAGACAAGTGTCTACAGGACAGCTGCACAGAGCCTCAGGATTTACCTTCCGAGTCACCACCGGGCTTCCCACAATGGCACGAGAGAGAAAGAGGAAACCCAAGTGTTCCCACCCTGCCTTGTCACTCGTCATTACACCCAGCAATCCACGGAGGGGACAATGCTGAGCCAAACTTGGAAGGCCAGGAGGAAAGCACCAGGGTGGCCTTGGCACAATTCAAAGCAGCCTGTTTTAGACGCAACTTTGCGCTTCGGAAACATCTGAAACCTCCTTGGCCCCCGAGCATGGCACGGTTCATCTGAACCTTTTATTTTTTTAAATTATTTTTTATTTTTTTTAAGATTTTATTTATTTATTTGATAGATCACAAGTAGGCAGAGAGGCAGGCGTAGTGGGCGGGGTGTGGGGAGAAGCAGGCTCCTTACTGAGCAGAGAGCCCGATGTGGGGCTGGATCCGAGGACCCTGAGATCATGACCTGAGCTGAAGGCAGAGGCTTAACCCACTGAGCCATCCAGGTACTCCTCGTCTGAACCTTTTAGAAACCAATTTTAGTGCACGTGCTGGAGGCAAGGAATGGCTTTCTTTAAGGAGCGTGTCTTTGTGTTGGGAGCTGTACCAAAATAAGATGGGCAGAACACGGGGTCTTGCCTGGATGTTTTCTAGACAGAAACTTAAAGAAAAAGAAGGCCCCAGAAAACACACAATGACGCTGACAATGACAAAGAAAGAGAAGGCTATTATCAATTTTAATACAGATATAACCGCTATTGCTCTACTTCATTTGACACCTGGTTCCGTCTCCAAGGGAAGCTCTTGGAGCAATGCTAGCATCTAAGTTCTCTTCTGTCTTTGCCCTCATCTGAAGTTTTTATCACGTATAGAATATACATCCTCAGTGTTTTAAAACAATCCATTCTTATATCTCATTGAACTTTACTCTCCAGTACTCAGGTTGGGGTCAAGGACTACATCTCTTGTGAAAAGAATGATAATGCCTAGTAAGCACTACCTTTAGATCTAGGCAAGAGATCCCTTTCAAGGGATAATCCCATGTCCTCCTTTCTGGAACACTCTCCAGGTAGCCAAGACCACTTCCTAAGTGTGTCTTCCCTGGGGACCATGTTGCCAGTCCACGGAATAGCCAATGGGCAGCTATGGCCAATGGGCAGCTACTCACAGGAGGTCTGCCCAGATGCAGGTGCCTGGACATGAGAGCTTTCAGGGCCCCAGAGACTTTCTTCTCCCCTGGGAAAAAAACAGGGGGATGGGCTGCAGACTGGGTACCAGGAAACACCTCCCCATGCCGCCACATGCTAGTATGGAGTTTCAATGAGGCCAAGATGTCTACATTTGAACTGGACTTCCCAGACCCGCTTGCTCTGAGAAGCTTAAAAGGCAGTGAGGTAGGGGTGATAATAGGCAGCTGTTGCCTGGCTTGGAGTAGGTGGGGTCAGGAGGGGTCTTCCCGCATAAGGAATGCAGAATGCAGACTTCCCGTGGATCTTTTTCTCTGGCTCCCACACGTGCTGGATATGTCCGCGAGCTCAGTCCCTGAGCACTCTGTTGAACTCTCATCTTGCCATTGCTAAAACCTATTTGGAGCCCAGAAATGAGTCACCAAAATAATGAAATGCCCAGCGTAAAACCAAAACCATGGTTGGAAGGGCCCCCGGGTGGCTCAGTTGGTTAAGCATCTGACTCTTGAACTCATCTCTGATTTTTTTTTTAAAGATTTTATTTATTTATTTGTCAGACAGAGATCACAAGTAGGCAGAGAGGCAGGCAGAGAGAGAGGAGGAAGCAGGCTCCCTGCAGAGCAGAGAGCCCGATGTGGGGCTCGATCCCAGGATCCTGGGATCATGACCTGAGCCGAAAGCAGAGGCTTTAACCCACTGAGTCACCCAGGTGCCCCTCAGCTCTGATCTTGATCTCAGCTCAGGTCTTGATTTCAGGATCTTGAGTTCAAGCCCCGTGTCCCAATGTTCAACCAACCAACCAGCCAACCAAAACCATGGGGGAGGGGCGCTTTCTGAATAAGTAACTTATGAAAAAGAAAGTGGAAACGCAAGGCTCTGTAACGAATTCAAAGATTGTTCCAAGATGGAAAGAACGTTTAAGGCAAAGGGGGTGGTTAGAAGAGAAAGGCAGCTGACATTGAACTGAGAATATACCAGGGCTCTGTCTCAAAAAGAAATGGGCATGATGCGGAGTAATCGTTCTGCCAGCTGCTACAGTCATTTAAAACACACAGAACTCCATCCTTTTAGACAACACTAATTAATGTGTGGGTAAGTGTACACGGTTAGCCTGGATGGACGTTTGCTTCTACACTACTTGAAAGAAAAGATTTACTGAGAGAGCTCAGAGGACAAACAAGAGTGCAAGGGGAATGTTAGGTTTAATTAAGCAACCGGCTCTTGAAAGCACTCTAGCACAGTAATTGTTGGTACACAAATATACCGTGAATTACAAATGACTCATCCATTCTTTGAAGAAGACAGAACAGGAGCTCTTCTTGGAAAGAACCGGGGAGCATTTTGAGTTGTTGAAAGGTAGCAAATTGCATTTTGTGGTCATCAAGCAATAATTATTGTGTCCGCTTAAGCCTAACAACAGGTGACATCTGTTAGATGTTATATTACCTGCTGGGCCCTTGGTTGAGGGTCTTCTGAACTTTTAGCCCTCACCATAGGCCTATGAAGAATTGGGTATGAGGACTGTGGCCATTTCACCGATGAAGAAACTGAGGCATTGGTGCCTTACCCAAATTACCCAGCTACATACTAAGGAAACAAAGGTACAACATGCTCTGGGGCTTTAAGGGTATACTGTCTAGTATTTCTCTGAGGTGGTACATTTTTAAAGTTTATTAAGTTTGGGCCAGCCTTGGGGGCCTGAATGGCTCAGTTGGTTAAGCTTCTGACTCTTGATTTCAGCTTGGGTCCTGATCTCAGGGTTGTGGGATCAGCCCTGAGACTGGGTCTGCACTAAGTGGGGAGTCTGCCTCCCTCCCTCTCTCTCTCTCTTCTCTCCCTCTGCACCCCCCATACATTCTCTCTCTCTTGCTCTCGCAAATAAATAAATACAAATCTTTTTTAAAAAGTTCAGACCAGCCTCATCTTCTAGCTGATCTGAATTTCCTGTTTCACTAAAGTAAAACAATATAAAGTATTTTTCTAGCCAATTAACTATTGTCATGTATTATAAGAGGAATGAGGGGGGGACCCTCATTGTCTCATGGAACACCGTATCCGCACTTGGGAACTGACTGCCCAAAGACCGTTCTTTTTTTTTTTTTTTTTTAATTTATTTATTTGCTAGAGAGAGAGAGAGCAAACACAGGCAGAGAGGCAGGCAGAGGCAGAGGGAGAAGCAGGCTCCCTGCCGAGCAAGGAGCCCAATGTGGGACTCGATCCCAGGACGCTGGGTTCATGACCTGAGCCTAAGGCAGCTGCTTAACCCACTGAGCCACCCAGGCGTCCCCCAAAGACCGTTCTTATTTCCAGATTGTACCTCAGTATTTATTATGCCTGAACAACGACAAAAACAGTGATGATTTTGTAACAAAACCTCAGGGAAGCTATTAACAAGTTGGCATTTCTAATTTGTGTGAAAGTGCTCATTTTATTTATCTGAGAATTATAGCAATGTTGTTCGTTTAATTAGGAATCTGGAACTGTGGAAGGGAATCTTTTTGGCGAAGGTCATAGTGTTCCAGACAAGCATGAATGCAAACGCAGGAGGAAGCAGGTGAAGTATCTGCACGTCCGCTTGTTTTCCTTTGTCCTCTCATTTTACGTGGCTTGACAGCTGTTTAACAAAGGAATCGTACAAATACGCTGTCGCACTTTACAGGACTTTTGATGGCAAAAGTCATAAGATCCTCAACATTTCCTTCAATTCTGTTGGAAATGAACAAAGGTGAACACATTTCACAAATACCGACTTTATTCTCTGTGGTGTCCTCATTTTACAGTAGCAAATGCTGAGTGTTCACCTCAGTAGGAGTTGCACGGGGCTCGAAAATAGCCCCGAAGAAAAGTACTTCCAACTTTTTTTTTTTTTAAGATTTTATTTATTTATTTGACAGAGATCACAGGTAGGCAGAGAAGCAGGCAGAGAGAGAGGAGGAAGCAGGCTCCCCACCGAGCGGAGAACCAGATGTGGGACTCAATCCCAGGACCGGGATCATGACCTGAGCCGAAGGCAGAGGCGTTAACCCACTGAGCCACCCAGTCGCCCCAGTACTTCCAACTTTTGACATCAGCTAAGGAAACTACCTGAGTGCTATAAGGCAGGTTAAGATCTAATGGTGGTTTGTTTTGTTTTGTTTTGTTTTTGTCGGCAATAGTAAAGCATTGCCAAGGTCCTATCTGTGTGATACGCATTATAAAACCAAAAGGGTGAGAAAGGTTTGAATGAGAAGGTAAGGGGAAAGCAGAGACTTTGAGAAAAAAATAGCTGGAAACTGGAAAGAGACAAAGAGGCTGGGAAGGGTGGCAGAAGGGGCCACCCACTGTTGGGGTCTGACACCCACATGGGCAGCGGAACATCGCTCACCTGAGTGAGCCCAGAGGTCTGGCTATCTTGCGGTTCCAGGAGGGCGCAGATGGGCAAGCCACAGCATGGGCCAGCCTCCTGAAGCCACCTCACTTCAAGATCTGGATTCGTTTGCTCACATTAACCATTTGTTTGGCATTAATTGTGGGCCAGGCGCTGGGCTGGGTCAGGGGACACACCCATGAACAGGGAGAGCAGGTCCCTGGCCTCTTGGAGCTGACGTTCTGGTCAGAGGAGACAGTCTATAAACAAGTAGAGAAAATAATTGTGAGAGTTACAGAGGATGACTTGTGCTGTGAAGAAAATAAAGCAAGGTAAGGGGATTGAGGGAGATGGAGAGGTAGAGGAGCTATTTAAATGGGAGATTACTAAAGCCTTTTTGAGGTCATGGCATCTTAGCCAACTACCGGAAGCTCATGGGGGAGAGCACACCAAACAGAGCAAGCGCCAAGGCCCTGGGGCAGGAAGGAGCTGGATGCATTTGAGGACAAGCAAGAAGGTGTTCCTATAGCTCAAATGTAGAAGGAGAGAGAGGGAGAGGAGGTGGAGAAGTCGCAGAGGGCAGATCACGTGGCCTGCTAAGTCATGGCCAGATTATTGGATTCTCTTCTAAGTGGAATGGGGAGTCATCAAAAGACCTTGAGTACTGGGGCGCCTGGGTGGCTCAGTGGGTTAAGCTGCTGCCTTCGTCTCGGGTCATGATCTCAGGGTCCTGGGATCAAGTCCCGCATGGGGTTTTCTGCTCAGCGGGGAGCCTGCTTCCCTCTCTCTCTCTGCCTGCCTTTCCATCTACTTGTGATTTCTCTCTGTCAAATAAATAAATAAAATCTTAAAAAAAAAAAAAAAAGACCTTGAGTAGGAAAGTTCTAAGACAGATTTACATTTTTTGAACATGACCCTGTGAAGACTGGGTTGGAGGCAGACGACAGTGAGGAGGTGAGGGAAGAGGTGACTCGTGGCGAGCTCTGTTGAGATGAGATGAGATGAGAGCAGCAGCGGATCTGCGACCTCCAGGGGGCTGAAGCCCGTCTGTGGGCGGACACAAGGCTGAAGCGAAGACTCCTCCTCCTGTCTGTGGGTGTGAGGGACCTGCTGCGCCCAAAGGAGCCAGAGAAAGGATGGGTCGCCTCGGGGCCGGGCCGCACCTCCAGTCCCCCAGGACCCAGGCCCGCAGGGGGGTTCCCACAGCTTTGAGGGAGTTCTTACAGGCCCATGGCGGTGAGCCATGGTGAACAGATGGCCAGCTGGAGTGGAGGGAAGATAAAGAGAGGGAGGTAGACTCTTGTCTTGCATCTGAACGTGGGTGGGACCCGAGGGAAGGGGAGGAGAGATGGTGTGAGCTTTGGCGCCAAGATCTCCAGCAGAGACTCTGTGACTCTGGCAAGAGGACAGCTGCATGTTTTCTGTCCAAACATCCAAGTTACTCCTTTTCCCAGGTGATGCTTGGCACAGTACAGCAACGAACAATTCTTTTTTAAAAAATCAGAATGGTATTTAAACATACAAAGAAACCAGAAAACAGGCATAGTGCCTAAGGATGTATAACATACGGGGCAAAGCAAAATTAATTTGGAAGGACCTCCTTTAAAGTGTAGGAAAAGATCCTCAACATTTCCTTCAATTCTACTGGAAATTAACAAAGGTGAACACATTTCACAAATACCCACTTTATTCTCCGTGGTGTCCTCATTCTACAGTAGCGAATGCTGAGTGTTTGCAGAGGTTCTCAGCGCTTCCCCCAGCTCTGGTTTCCCCAGCAGGGTTCACGTCCCCCCACCAGGAACTGTCTACCTCTCCGGTCACTACAGAAGTTGCAGTCTCAGCCTCCGGGGAAGCAGCGGGAGGAGGTTCTGTCTGGAGCGGCTGAAATCCCGGTGGCTGCCTGGAGCAGGGGACTGTGGAGCCTGCAGCGGAATGGAGGTGGGAGGTGGAAGATGGGAAATGCTCCACGGTAACGCACTGAGGCTCTGCTGTCCCCTCCCGGGCGCTGTGGCCGGTCCGTGCGGTCTTCTTGCGTCCTCCAGCCTGGCACCATCAGAGAACAGCCCCACTCCCACCAGCTCCCGGAGTCTTCACGGGGCTGGGGTCATCCTCCGGCCAAGCGCGAGAGATGCCCTTCCCCGGGGGCCTCTGGAAAGCACCGTGTTCATGCACGCGTGCATCTGCAGAAGCCAGGCCAGCAACTGCTCCGGCTCAGCTCCCCTCCCTCTGGAGGTAGGCGAGGCTCCCGGGGCAGACTCCGGCCTTCCCCGAGCCCCTTACTGAGGCTTGCATGCCTCCCATGTCATGTGTCATTTGTTAGGACTCCCAGCCCGGGCACAGGGGCCAACGCGCCCCATCCTTCCCCCTCCAGCCTAGTGCAGAACCCGAGGGGGCGAGAGGAGCAATTTATGTTTCAGTAAGATGGGCCTGGCAGCCAAGGACAGGATGAGTTACCTGCGGCAGAACCCCCTCCAGGCTCCTGGCCCTCCCCGCAGGGTCTCCTTCACCAGGGCAGGGCTGAGAATCTGCATTTTATTTTATTTTTTTAAAGGTTTTATTTATTTATTCGACAGATCACAAGTAGGCAGAGAGGCAGGCAGAGAGTGGGGGCGAAGCAGGCTCCCTGCTGAGCAGAGAGCCCAATGCAGGGCTCGATTCCAGGACCCTGAGACCATGACCTGAGCCGAAGGCAGAGGCTTAAGCCACTAAGCCACCCAGGTGCCCCGAGAATCTGCATTTTAAACTCCGGCCCCAGTCCCACAGCTTGTGCTTCTGATACGTTGACGGTCAGACCGCACGGAAGACTGGGTCAGGGCAAGGCAAAGCTGGAGGTCAGGAGATCTGTGGGAGCTGCACTGTGCAAAAGAGGCCACCGACCCAGAAGGCACCAGGCAGCGCCAGAGAGAGGAAGGGGTGGACATCGACCCTGGGGCCAGCGGAGGCAGCGGCCACAGCTGGGAGACCCAGAGACCCCCACCCACTTTTCCTGGAGGCTGTGCACCTCTCCTACAGTGCAGAGCCTGCTCCCTCTCCTGCTGGCTCTGGCGGGCTCTGCTTCCCTGCCCGCAGCTGTCCTTGGGCTGGGGGGGTGGGGGGCTGGGCTGGGGGGTGGAACAAGCCAGGGCCCCTACCTGGGAACACTCAGGTTACAGCTGTGCCTTGGCCTCCGACAGGACCTCTCCGTGGCCCCTGCCTGATAAAGTTACCAAATTCAACCGGTGACAGACTTTTAGAAGAGGACAGAGTGAAAACCATGGCTGACCCCAAGGACTGTCTTTCAAGCCCCAAACTCACTTTGCGGTAATGACTGCACCTGACACTTCCAGAACCCTCTTCTTTTGGGGGATTTAAAAATGCCTCAGCTCCGCATGGGCTTCACGACCCCAGACCCCCCCCCTTTTTTTTAATGATATACACAACGGATTGTCACACATGTGTGTAAAAGTTACTTTTTTCTTTTTCATCTATTTGTTATTAAGTCCGGGGAGCATTCATCTCTTTTTATAGACACGGATCATTTCTGGATCTAAATGGCTCCCTAATTTCGGAGATTCTGTCTTGTTGCTGCTCTTTCCTTGAACAGTTGTCCTTTTTATACTGACGAAGGACATGGCCTTGTGGGCGGTACTATGAGCCTTAGAAAACCATTCTACTCAGAGAAGCTCACTCGAGCAGTTTACCTCCTGTGGGCTCTTTGTGCATTCGAAGCACCTGGTTTTAAATACTTAAATACTTAAATACTGGTCTTAAATACTGCGGATCCCCCTACTCCCCCACCCCCTCCATGGACCTAGACTCCACTCAGGGAAGGGGTCCTGAGCCTTCAGCCCAAAGACTTCATGGAGATGATGAGATCCTTCCACAGAGGAGGTAGGAAATGGAGATTTGGGGTCAAAGTGATTTCTTAACTCCCTAGATAGAAGTTTCTGGGGCAACGTTTGCGAGCTAGGGCTCAACTGGCATACGCAGTGTCAAGGCAGCCTCAAATGAGGGGACGAGGGAGGCAGGCAGGAAGCAAACGTGGCGAAGGCAGTGTGTTACTAGCCTCGCCACAGTGCGGCAAAAAACCGCCACCTTTTGCTTGGTCCTACAGCCTGTCTTCCAGATAAGCAGATCCACCACACTCCGGAGTGGGAGAGGAAGGCAAGGGAGTTCATTCGCTGGCTCTTTCCCATCTCCTGTCTTTGACCAAAGTTCTCCAGTGAGGGTTCATGCCTCCCAGTTTCGAGCTGTGTCCCCTTGCCTCTCCGGTGGTCCCTGGAGAAGCCAGACCTTGCATCCCACAGTTGGTTTATCCAGATTTGGCCTTGCATTAGGCATGATAAAACTCATAATACAGAAGCCCAGTGTTCCCCCAGGGGTATGAGCCGCAGCAGGGGACAGGTGGGGTCCCCTCCATGGGTGCACGCTTGCGCGCGTGCGCGCACACACACCCACACCCACCCACCCACACACACACACACACACACACAATGTGGCTCAGCGATAAACAAGGAGTTCGGGAATTCTAAAAGGAAGTTATTCTCTAGTCTTCCCACTGAAACTGTGGCCCCTTTAGACTTCCAAAAGCCACTCACAACTTATTCCTTCCTCTAGACTTACATCTGTGTTTAGTAACATAAACCAGTAAGAAGGAAAGTCCTAGAGAAATTGTATGTTGTGGTGGGGGGGGGGGTATTCAAGCCTCCTCAGCTCAGAAACCAGGCATCTCATTTCTCTGCTCGCACTCAGAGTTACTGTGCAACCTCGTGAGAGTCAACAGAGTGCACACAACAGAGGATCCTTTTGGGAAATCAATGAAATAATGCATAAGCTCTTCTAAAACGCTGGTGTGCTCTGGCAAGGGGCCGTTGTTATTACCAGCACTCCTTTCTGCCGCCACCCCCCACCATCCCTCTTGCGACACTGTTGCCTTCTTTCAGGGACCCTGTTGGCTTTGGTGGCAGCTGTGTTTCTAGGGAGTCTCCCTCCAGTTCTGACCGCCAACCCCTTTGCCCCTCCAAGCTCATCCAACCCTTGAAACAACCTCTCCTCGGCTCTCTCTTTGGGGAGAGTTTTGACCTTCATATTTGGGATCTTTGAGCTATCATGGTTTGCCCGGGCAATGATGTCGCAATTTCACATTAAGAGGAGCTTTCTTTTGAAACAATGAGTAAGCTTTCCACGAGTACCAACATGTCAAGAACCATAACAGCTTGCATGAGAAAACCTAGTCTTACTGTGTCCTAGTTCACATTCAGGCTGAAAAGAAGTGCCGGTCGTTGGCTTGTGGGTTTCATGGTTCAGCCCTTTCCCCCACTTAACATCCTTTCCTAGATATTGTCTCATTTTAGCTTTCTGGTAAGCCCTGCAGAGTAGGAAGGGCATCTCCATTTTCCAGTGGGGGAAGCAGAGGTTGAGAAAAACTGACTGATTTGCCCAAGGCCCAGGAGAGCCGGACTGAGGCCAGGCAAAACAAGAAATTGTGTCTTCTCGTTCCAAGGATTTTCTCTGAAACCCTGCTGCCAACTGTTTTGGCCTGTCCTCATTCCCTCTAGTCTTGATTTTCATAGCAACTCCCTTCTGCGGGAAGTACCCTGGCTTTGGCCCGGTGTCTGTGTTCTGGGTAACACAATGCCTTGACCTCACCAGGGGTCAGTCCTAGAACCATCAGCTTCAAGGGATCAAGGCCAGCCTCCTCCTTGAGCTCATTTGAGGCCTAACTGGCTGGCTGAGGGAGACTTGACAGACTATGACCTGCCCCAGAGTTCAGATCAGAAGAAAGGCTCTTGGCGTTTCAAGCTCATATTTGGGGGCTCCCCTGAGCCTCACCCTTCACCCCCATCCTCTGAGACACGGTGGCCAGACTTCATAACTAGAGGTCTTTTATTGTGCTGACTGTTGGCTCTGCTGGTTTCTGTTCTCCGGGGACCGTGCAGAGTGGTGGTATTTTGAGAGGGGTCTGGGAGATGGAGTGGAGTGGGCAGGGGGCGGGGCTGGAGAGACAGAAAAAGAGATTGAGAGGAACCTGGAGAAAGCAGAGATTGAGAGAGGAACCTGGAGAAAGCAGAGATGCCAGTGGGGATGGGATGTGGCTCCCTGTTGTCTGTTTACCCCCTTTTGTTTCCTTATGAAGGTACCCTCGAACTGAGGTTACTAACTGGTGCTTGGGGAGTTGATGGTGTGTGTGTCTGTGTTTGTCCGTGCGGGCATGCCCACAGCCAAAGTGGGATGGCACTAGTTGGGCGTGAGATCAAAACAGGGGCAGCCCTTGGGGAACCTGGGTGTCTCAGTCGGTTAAGCATCTGCCTTCATAACCCCAGGCTCCCAGGATCAAGCCATGCATCGGGCTCTTTGCTCAGAGTTAGTAACCTGCGTCTCACTCTGCCCTTCCCCCTGTTTGTGCTCTCTCTCTCACTCTCTCTGTCTCTCAAATACTTCTAGTCACATGCAGGCTACAGAATGCTGGTCTACATCATCAGGGCCTGCGTCTCGGAGTCTGAAGATTCATGTTCCTCAAGAGTTCCTCCTCCGAGGCGCGTGGGTAGCTCAGTTACTTAAGCATCTGTCTGTTTATTTGAGAGAGAGAGCATGGAGGGAGGGGTACAGAGAGATGGAGAGAGAATCTTAAGCAGACCCCCCCCCCCCTAAGCACAGAGCCCCATGTGGGGCTCGAACTCACGACACCAGGTCTTGACCCGAGCCAAAATCAAGAGTCAGATGCTCAACCGACTGAGCCACCCAGACATCCCCCCACCCTCAGTGTAAGTTCTGATGTTGAATGACACTGGTCTGAAGAGACAGCAGCACTGACCATGGTATAGATCAATGGCCTTCGTCGTTAGTTGGCATGTGTCCAAACTTTGCCAGTCACCATTTCATCTCCTGGCTCTATTCTGCCTCACATGCGAATCCATCTTCTGTCTCTGTGCGATGGCCAAGCCCATATACACTTTCTCAACAGGGAAGGGAGTCCTTGCTTGTTAACCCAGCCCCTCCTTGTTCAGCTAAGGGTGTTTGGTGCAGAAACACACCAGGGGCTTGTCTTGGGCCTTTCAGCTGTTGTAACAAAATGCCATAGTCCGTGAACAAGAGAAAATTATTTCTTACAGTTCTGGAGACTAGAAGTCTGAGGTCAGGGTGCCAGCATGCGGGGGTGAGGGTGTCTTCCTGGTCACAAGCAGAAGTTTATGGAAGAGGATGACTGGATGGATGGCTTAGTGAGTTAAGCATCTGCCTTCAGCTCAGGCCATGCTCTCCTGGGATGGAGTCCTGCATTGTGTTCCCTCTTGGTGGGGAGTCTGCTTTTCCCTCTATCCCTCCCCGTACTCATCCTCACTGTCTCATACATACTCTCTGTCTCTCAAATAAATAAATAAAATCTTAAAAGCAAAAAAAAAAGACGTTTCTGGAAGGGGCTAGGGAGCTCTCTGGGCTCCTTTTATTATAAGGGCACTAGCCCCAGTCACCTGGCCTCTGCCTTCATGACCTAATTCCTTCCCAGAGCCCCTGCTTCCTAAAGCCATCACACTGGGCATTAGGATTTAGCACATAAATGGTGGGGGGCGCCTGGGTGGCTCAGTGGCTCAGTGGCTCAAAGCCTCTGCCTTGGGCTCAGGTCCTGATCTCAGGGTCCTGGGATCCAGCCCCACATGGGGCTTCTCTGCTCAGCAGAGAGCCTGCTTCCCTTCCTCTCTCTCTGCCTACTTGTGATATCTGTCAAATGAATAAATAAAATCTTCAAAAAAAAAAAATTTTTTTTTTTAAATGGGGCGGGGGACGTCACAGTCAGACCAGTCAAACCTGGCTAGTATCTGCTTCCATTGAGGGTCCCACCTTCAGCGGTAACTAGGTTTTTGGTGTATGTGTTTTTAAAAATGAAGATGCAAATACTTATCCATATTCACATATATGCAAATGATGGACATTTACAAACCAAAGGCAGGGAAGGTAATTGGGTCTTTTTTTTTTTTTTTAAGATTTTATTTATTTATTTGACAGACAGTCACAAGTAGTCAGAGAGGCAGGCAGAGAGAAGGGGAAGCAGGCTCCCCGCTGAGCAGATACTAGATCCCAGGACCCTAGGATTATGACCAGAGCTGAAGGCAGAGGCTTTAACCCACTGAGCCACCCAGGCACCCTGGTAACTAGGTCTTAAATGACAATAACACAACCGTTTTTAAGAACCATTTTTCTTTTATCAGCCACCGTGTAGATTTCAGGGCACATTTTTCTCATTTCGCTTGACACACGAGAAAATTGTTGCAAGCTGGTTGAGCTGTAAGGTGAACTTGGCTGTGATATTGGGACACAGCTCAGCAGAGACAGCAAGGTCAGCTGACCGGTGTCCTGTTCTCTGCATCCTGTATCTCCTGACCTGGCTCAGGATCCCTGCTTTGTTCTCCAAAGGACTATCAGATTAGTACCAGAGTGGTCCGGGAATGTCTTTTGCACAGTGAATGGGTAAGAAGCAAAGAGGTTGGTAAATGTTTGAAAGTAACTTTGCCTTGACCTACGAGTCTAACTTCCTTTTCTCAGCTGGGTCTAGAGATTCTTGGACAGGTGGGGAAAATACCTTGCATCGAACATAACTTTAAATCTCGAGTCCTGCTATGCCAGCTGTATTCGGTAGATCGTCTGGAGATCATCTAGTGGAACCCAGACCCCAAGATCTTGGGATTTATAAAGTTTATAGCTCACGCCATATCTGCTGCAGGATTGGGCAGTGGCCCAGGACAACTGTCCTCACATGGTGACTCAGCATTTCAATCAATCTTCCTGCGCTGCCCTGTCAATACGTGTATCCCCAGTGGCCAGGATAGGGAAGGAGCTAACAAGAGCAAATCAGAGCTCCCATTTCATTTGCAAAACCAAGTTCCAAGGCCAACACTGAGCTCCAAGCCCACAGGTATATCCATTACTGGTTCCCGTAAAGCAAACCACTCCAAACTTGTTTTTAACAACGGCGTTTATTATTCCTCATGATTCTGTGAGTAGGCTGGGCAGCTCCTTTGCTGGTTTTTGCCTGGGTTTACTTGCACACCTGTTTTTGGCTGGAGGATCAGCTGGGCTGAACCGTCCTAGATGTCTGGCAGTTAGTGCTGGCTGTTGGCTGGGGCACCTCCCTTCTTTGCCACGAGACTTCTCATCCTCCAGCAGGTTGTGCTGGCTTCCTTCCATGACAGTCTCCGGGTGGTGTTCCAGGAGGACAAAGACCAGAGCTACAAGATCTCTTAAGCCCAAACTCTAGACCCTATACACTTCTGCCACATTCTTGGTCCAGGTCAGGTACATGGTCAGGCCAAATTCAAAGTGGGGAATTAGTCTCTTGGTGGAAGGAGTGATTGGTATTGTAGTCCCATTGTTTTAATCTGTTATATCAGGGTACGTGTACAGCCTGTTCATGTCATTTGTGGCAGTTACAATCTATGAAGTCATTGCAAACACCAAGTTAGAGAATGTGGAGCCATTGCTCCCAGGGGAAATAAAGGGTTGGACTCCTACAGCATTTTCATCAACCGATCAAGGCATAACCTTGTTTTATGTGTGTACCTATTTAATGACACTTTTTTAAATACATATTGTTAACTCCTTAGCACTGGACTCAGGGCTAATAGCACTGGAATTTATGGCTGAATGAAGCTTCTCTAAGATGTATTTTCTCCATAAGACACATCACAGCCTTCTTGTGCTTCAGAACACCAGGCAGCTCTTCAGCATGACATGGAGGCCACTGAGAGATGAAATCACCAATAAAAAGTACAAAAATGTGAAAAAAAAGTATAGCCAGGCACCTGAAAGGACATGTTTATTGTATAAGAGCTGAAACAAGAAGGCAACCACCACCTTTGTTTTTCCTCAGCTGGGAACATATGTGTCAGGCAAATAAAATGTTTCCTCACTCTGCACATGTCCATGAGTGACCAGGAAAGCAATGTGCCTATTGATTTGGAGTTTACAGACAAATTTTAGCAACTAGACAAATTTTCAAGTACAGAAACAACAAATAATGAGGATGGACTGTACGGAGAAGAGGGAGACCAGACTGGGAAACAGTAATTTCTGTCACATTCATCACAGTAAAATTGGAAAGAAATGAACATCTGTGGAGTACTTAGTATGTGCTGACTTTATGCATTTATTATATCCCTCAAGTGTATAATACACTTTAATATATTTTTTAATTAAGATTTTATTTATTTATTTATTTGACAGAGCAAGTGAGAGAGAGAGAGAGAATGAACACAAGCAGTGGGAGCAGGAGAGAGAGAAGCAGACTCCCTGCTGAGCAGGGGACTCGATCCTAGGACCCTGGGATAATGACCTGAGCCGAAGGCAGACACTTAACCAACTGAGCCACCTGGAGCACCCCCCCACTTTTTTTTTTTAATTTTAAAGATTTTATTTATTTTTTTGACAGAGAGCACAAGTAGGCAGAGAGGCAGGCAGAGAGAAAGGAGGAAGCAGGCTCCCTGCTGAGCAGAGAGCCCGATGTGGGGCTCGATCCCAGGACCCTGAGACCATGACCTGAGCCAAAGGCAGAGGCTTTAACCCACTGGGCTACCCAGGCGCCCCCACGAGCCCCTTTAATATCTTTTTTTATGTTGCTGGATTCAGTATGCTGGTGTTTTGTTAAGAATGTTTTCTTGTGATGTCTTTGTCTTGTTTTTGGAATCCAAATCCTCTTAGAATGAGTTAGAAAGGGGCACCTGGGATCAAGCCCCGCAACGGGCTCTCTGCTCAGCCAGGAGCCCACTTCCCTTCTTCTCTCTCTCTCTCTGCCTGCCTGTCTGCCTACTTGTGATCTCTGTCTGTCAGATAAATAAATAAAACCTTAAAAAAAAAAGTGTTGGTCACTCTTAGGAGTTACCTAAAAGATTAAAAAAAAAAAAAAAAGGAATGAGTTAGAAAGTATTCCCTCCTCTTGTGTTTTTTGAAAGAATTTACATAGAAGCATTAACATAATCCTTCATTAACTTTTAGTAAGATTCACCAGTGAAGCCATTTGGTTCAGGGCTTGTTTTGGGGGGATATTTTTTATTAGTAATTAAGTCTCTTGTCTTAGGTCCAGTCAGATTTTCTGTTCATCTTGAGTCAGTTTTGGCAGTTTGTGTCTTTCTAGGAATTTGTCCATTTCATCTAGGTGATCTTATCTATGGAAATACAATTGTTCATAGTATTCTCTTATACTTTCTCTTTTCTATCTTTTGTACTCTCCTATTCTCTTTTTAATCCTGTGAGGTCAGTGTAATCCCTCTGTCATCCCTGATTTTAATAATTTGAGCTTTCTCTCTTTTTTTCTTGGTCAGTATAGCAAAGTTTGTTCATTTCCCTTTTTTCAAAGAGCCAACTTTTAGTTTTCTTGATTATTCCTATTTTTCCTCTTTATTTCATTTACTTTCACTCTACTATTTATTGCTTTCTTCCTTCTGCTTGCTTTGGGTTTAGTTTGCTCTTTTCTATCTTCTTATGGTGGAAATTGATTTGAGATCCTTCTTTTTTAAGAGAGGCATTCACAGCTTTTAAGTATTGTTTCTGTTGCATCCCACAAGATATGGTATGTTGTTTTATTTTCATTTACATCAGTTTTTATTCTAATCTCCCTTGTTTTTTGTGGGTTTTTTTTTTTTGACCCATTGGTTATTTAGGAATGTGTTTTGTAATTTCTAATATATTTGTAAATTTCCCAACTTCCCTTCTGTTACTGGTTTCTAATTTCATTCCCTTAAAAGTTATTGAGACTTGTTCTATGATGAAACATATGGTCTATCCCGGAGAAAGATCCATGGGCATTTGAAGAACATGTATTTGTTGTTGATGGGTGAAGTATTCTATAGATATATTATGTCTAGTTGGGTTATGGTGTCATTCAGGTGTTTGATTTCTAGTTTTTCTGTTCATTATTTAAAGTGAGGCATTGAATTTTTCTGAATTATCTATTTCTTCCAATTCTGTCATTTGGCTTGTATTTGAGACTGTTAATAAGTGCAGAGATATTTGTAATTGTTTTCTTTTTTGATGGATTGAATTTCTCTTTCTCAAGCAACAATTTTTTTCATTTGCTGGTATAATACAATAAAGTGAATTAGTGTAACATTTATCTGATATTAGTATAGTTACATCAGCTCCCTTTTGGTTTCTGTTTACATGGTATATTTCTTTCCATTGTTTTACTTCCAACCTAGTTGTGTCTTTGGATTTAAAGTGGATGTCTTATAGAGAGCATATAGTTATATCAGATTTGTTTATTTTTATCCATTCTGCCAACATCTGCCTTTTAATTGGAGTGTTTAAGTGTTAATCTTATTGAGGGTCCTTTCTATGTGAGGAGTTGCTTCTCTTTTGCTATTTTCATGATTTTCACTTTACTTTTGGCTTTTGATAATTTAGTTTGGATTTGTTTGGTTTTTATGCCTCTGAAAATCATAAATGACACTTAAGCTGTTTCCCCAAATTAGCATAAGTTAACCACTTTTAACCAATCCCCTATCCATAGGAAAACTCTAGGGTTATAACCAACTATTATAAAAAATAAACAGCCTCTGTGTTTTCACTATATAAGCTGTTCTAAAATATAATAATCCTCTGAGCCTCATTCTACCATGGGTTTGAGAGCTCCCAGTTTGTAAACTGTTTTTATATATACAATAAACTCTTATTAATTTAACTTTTACTTTTTTAATGATCTGGTAATCTGATTTAATTTTGCTCTTTCTGGTTTTTTGAGAATAACTAATGCATAAATGGAAGATTTCCTGTAAGGATTAAATACGCAAATGTATGTAAACTTCAATAATATGGTCTCACTTAATACTATTCTTTTTCTTTCTGAAAACTCATGCTCAAAGGGTGGGTGATAACACTACTCCTGTTCATGTCACTTTTTTTTTTTTTTTTTTTTTTTTTAGTGAGGTATAATTGACATGTAACATTATATTAGTTTCAGGTGTACAACCTAATGATTTGATATTTGTATACATTGTAAAATGATCATCACAATAAGTCTAGTTAATGTCTGTCATCAGGCATAGTTACATTTTTTTTTTTTTTTTTTTGGTGATGAGGACATTAAAAATGTACTCTTAGCAACTTTCAAATACACAAGATGGTGTTATTAACTACTGTCACCATGGTATACATTATATCACCATGACTTATTTATCACTGGAAGTTAGTATCTTTTGAATACCTTCACCCAGTGTTCTAGCCCCATGCCCCACTATCCCCACAACACCAGTCTGTTCTCTGTACATTTGAGCTTGTTTTCCTTTTATTTGTTTTGGCTTTTAGATTCCAACATATAAGTGAGATCACATAGGATTTGTCTTTCTCTGTCGACTTTCTTCACTTAGCATAGTGCTCTCGAGGTCCATCCATGTCACTGCAAATGGCACAGCTTCATTCCTTTATTGAGGATTAGTATTACAGTGTGATTAGTATTACACGTGTCCGTGTGTGTGTGTATGTGTGTATAACATCTTTATCTATTGATCCACTGATGGGCACTTAGGTTGTTTATGTATCTTAGCCATTGTAAATAATGAATGAACGTGGGAGTGTGTATACCTTTTCAAATTAGTGTTTTTGTTTTCTTCAGATAAATACCCAGAAGTGGAGTTGCTGGATCAAAGGGTATTTCTATTTTTAACTTTTTGAGGCAACTCCATACTATTTTCCATAGTGGCTGCACCAATTTACATTCCCACCAACAGTGCGTCAGGGTTTCTTTTCTCCACATCCAGGCCAGCACTTGTTTCTTTGACAGTTTGATTTTGAGATGGTTAAGGTACTTGAAGTTTGTCGAGCTTCTTGGTTGTATAAGTTAATGTTTTTCATCACATTTGGGAAGTGTTCAGTCATTGTTCTTCCAATAGTCTTTTGACCTTTCTCTCTTTTTTCTTCTGGAACTCCAATTATGCATATGTTGTACACTTGATGGGTCTCACACAAGTCTTTACGTTTCTGTTTATTTTTCTCATTCTTTTTTCTTTATGTTCCTAAGACTGGATAATTTTAGTTGATGTATCTTCAAGTTAACTAATATTTTCTTCTGACTACTCATATTTTCTGTTGTGCTCCCTTACTGAACTTTTTATTTCAAACCCAGAGTTTTGATTTGCTTCTTTTTTTAATACTTTATATCTCTTACTAATATCATCTAGCTGGTGACACCTAATTCTTATGCTTTTCAGGGCGCCTAGGTGGTGCAGTAAGTTAAGCACCCAACACTTGGTTTCAGCTCAGGTCATGATCTTAGGGTCATGTGATCAAACACTGCGTTGGTTTCCATACTTGGTGCAGAGCCTACTTAACTGCTCCCCTCTCTCCCTACCTCACACATTTTCTGTCTCTCTCTTTCTCTCTCTCTCTCTCAAATAAATAAATAAATAAATCTTTTAAAAAAATCTTGTACTTTAGTTCTTTAGATGTGGTTTATTTTAGTTCTTTGACTATATTTGAAACAGATGATTTAAAGTCTTCACTTTTTAGTCCAATTTCTGGGTTTTGGGGGGAACAGTTTTTATTGATTTTTTTCCCCCTGTGTATGGGCCATACTTTCTTCTTTATTTACTTGTCTAGATAGAACTCTTGTTGAAAACTAGACATTTTTAAAAATGTGGCAATTCTGAAAATCAGATTTTCCATCCGCCAGAGGGTGTCTTTGGTGTTGCTATTTGTTGTGGCTGTTTGTTTGTTTATTGGCTTTTCTGGACTAAGCATATTTTATTATGTGTGGCCACTGAACTCCCTACTTGATTAGCTTAGTAGTCAGTTCATGATCGGACAGAGTTTTTGTTTTTGTTTTGTTTTTAAATGCCCAGGACCAATAAGTCTCTCAGTCTTTGCCAGAGATTCTGTGTGAATGTTGGAGCATTGCTTCAGCATAAGCCAGGCAGTTGACGGCCCTCCTTTAGTTTCAGCTTTTTCAGAGCCTCAAGGTCAGCCAGAGGTGAGGACTTATGGCCTTTTTGAATCTCTCCTAAACATGTTCACACAACCCTAAATATGCATATGACCTTATAGGTTCCAAGGAATGTGCTGGAATTTTCCAAAGGCTCTATAAACATTTCATTCAACAGATTTTTTTTTTTTTTAACTTTTTGGGTAGCCTTCTGTTTAACTCAACCATTATCTACCACGTCAGACAGCTGTAAAGTTACATAATTGCCTTTAGTTGTTGTCAACAAACATACCAGGGTAAAAGGCTTTTTATACTGGGTGAGCTCCAAGATAGATCAAATAAAGATAGTCTTCTCGGTGGAGTCTTTCAAGAAATCACCAGACAGATCAAGTAATGAAAGATGTCAGGGACAGAGGTTTTGAAGGTGTTCCAACCCTGTTTTGTTCGCACTCCCGGTCAGTGGCAGATTGGTAGTGCTCACCATTGCTGGAAGCTATTGGTTTTCAAAGCCATCACAGAGCTGAAGGAGGACATGTTAAAATGCCAGAAAGTTTGCTGTTTTTGCTGAAATTCAGTGGGTTATAAAAAAAAAAAAAAGAACACTATGGATTGGATAAATAGGCTAATGAAAAAATACTTTTGTTAATTTCTAGTTTTGAAAAAGTTGATTTTGATAATTTTTATAAGTTTTCTCATTGCTTTTATTTTATCTTTTTAAAGGTTTGATTTATTTGTTAGAGAGAGAGTGCACAAGCAGGGGGAGGGGCGGGCAGGACTGATGCAGGACTCAATCCCAGGACCCCGGATCATGACCTGAGCCAAAGGCAGATGCTTAAGCAGCTGAGCCACCCAGGTATCCCTCTCCTTGCTTTTTTAAGGGAAAAAGTTTTTAGTGGTCCTCACTCCGCTTTTTTCTCTCATGTCACTTGTTAGCTATTATGATCCCTACTATATCATTAGGATTAGGTTCATCTACGTGTGACAAAAAACCTGAAATAACAGTGACTGAGATACAAAAGTTTTGTTTTCTTACATTAAAATTTAGAAGTAAAGGGATGCCTGGGGGCTGAGTTGGCAACTGGGAGCCTGCTTCTCCCTCTGCCTGCTGTTCTCCTGCTGTGTTCTCCCTGACAAATAAATAAATAAAATTGTATTTTTAAAAATAAAATTCTTAAAGTGAGTTCAAAAGTTTAATGTTACTGGACAGCAACTTTTCTTTTAGGTTTCAACTCTGCCATCCCTAGAGTGTGGCCCTCATCCTCATGGTCTAAGATAACTGCTTGAGCTCCTGCTGTCCTATCTGTGTTCCAAGAAACAAGATGGTGGAAGCACACACACCCTTCCTTTAAAGACACTTTTTAGGGGGTGCCTGGGTGGCTCAGTGGGTTAAAGCCTATGATTAAGCTCAGGTCATTATCCCAGGATCCTGGGATCGAGCCCCACATTGGGCTCTCTGCTCAGCAGGAAGCCTGCTTCCTCCTCTCTCTGCCTCTCTGCCTACTTATGATCTCTCTCTCTGTATCAAATAAATAAATAAAATCTTTAAAAAAAAAAAAGACACTTTTTAGGAGTTGCTTATGATATTTCAGAACGTAGCCACAAGGGAATTTGAAAAATATGATCTTTATTTAGGAAACCATATGTCCATTCAAAAAAATAAGGGTTTATTACTAAAGGAAGGGAACTAGCTGTCTCTGCCACGTGTATTTAACAGATGAAGAAACTGGGGTTTCGAGAAACTCAGTCATGGGCTCAAGGACCCCCAGGCAGGATGAAGTGGTGTCAGGACTCCAGTCCTATGGCTTACCTCTGAAACCTGTACCTTTAGCCATAACGACTCAGGGAAGTTAACTTTATTCATTGCATGAGGTCAACATAGTTGGCAAGGACAGAGCTGTCTCGGCCCAACAATCATCCTTTTCCCATTATTTAACCCAAGCCATCTGACTCTGGTGGGCCTCCAAGAGGAGTGACAAAAATAGACCTCCCTGTTCAAGCTGAAAAGGCCTGGTAGAGGCCCATTAAGATGCTCAATGAAGTGCACTGAGTGTCCTTTAAACAAAGGGCAATGAGCACCTGAAAGACAGCAAATGAAAGAAGCCAATAGATCATCAGGAATGGGGCCTTTGAGAAACAAACGCTGCAGAACTTGTTTGCTTTCTGAAGTGAGATTAAGGGACTAGTCCGGGAATGGTGATGAGGAAATCAGGATGGAGGGCTGTGATTTTGAACAGAACCATAAATACATTTTGCTGGCCACCAGTCTTCTAGACTCCCAGCCCCGCCCCCCCAACCAGTCAGCTGTTTGTATTAGTCCTTTCCAGTTGCATCCAGCTCTGGGTGGGGCGAGGCCCAAATTAAGCCCAGGTCCTAAGATTCCATCGAGTCCACCCAAGGTCTAAGGAAACAGACAAACCCCAGTGCTCGCCTTGACTCACCCATTTCTTTTCTTTGTCAATTCTTATTTGTCTTCCCCTTGGATCATCCTAAAGCTGAGTTCACTGAGACCTCAGTAGAGTTATATTGTAATTACAAATTCAGAGCAGGTTTTCCATTTCACCAGCATGCCTTTCCATGGTGCTCACAGATGATGTACTCAGTGAGGGGGTACCATGGAACTGCAGTTTGATAACCAAGCAGAAGCACAATGGAAGCTGTGGTGACTAATACAGCCCCATTCACATCCACTGAAGATAATTCACTGTTCCCCGTGGTTTGAATCCATCACAAAGAAAGGGGGGGGAAAGGATTTGGTTCTAGCAACAGGAGTCATTCTAGGTTTATCTAATGGTGTATGTTTGGGTTACTGAAGTTAAAAAAACTCATGGTTGGAAAAAACTCACGGTTGGACCTTGAGCCCCATAGGAAGCTGCTGCCTGTTCCCTCCTCTGCCTCAGAAGCCTCCTCATTGGCACACAGCCAATCCCCACTCCTAAGAACTCCCCCTACTCCTTGCCCCAGGATCCCCAAAATAACCACTGCTCAGACCTTCCCTTCCCATGCATGCATGTGTAGACTGACACACGCATGTGTACTCACACACACATTTGTGCACGTGCACACATACTTGCAGGAATAGCTCTGGCTTCTGCCTTTGTTCTCTACTTTGAACTTTTTCTCTGGCTGCCCCCACTAGTCTTCCTTTAGCTTCTTCATACCTGGATTCTTTCTCTGAACAAGGTTAACAGATGTCTAAACACTTTATTTGAGATAGTTTGCGAGTCACACGCAGAGGTAAGAAATAATACGGGGAGAAACCATGTGTTCTTTACCTGGTTTCCCCTCAGTGATAACCTGTTGCAAAACGGTCATACAGATGTCCACCAAGATACTGACATCGGTCCAGTCCCCAGGTCTTATTCAGACATCCCCGGTCTTACATGTATGCGTTTGTGTGTACACACTCATTTAGTTCTCCATTATGCGTGGAGGTTTGTGGATCAAAAACCATCGCTTGTGTTACTTTTGTATAACCCCGCCCACCTCCGTCTTCCCCACCCTGCCCCTGACCTAACCACCAATCTGTTCCCCATCACTATAATCTTGTTGTTTTCACGAATATTTTATAAATGAACTCCAAACATATGTAACCCTTTGGTATTGGCTTTTTTTACTCAGCCAGATTCCCCTGGGGTCCATCCAGGGTTTTCTGTACGTATCGGTAGTTATTTCCTTTGTGCTGAGTAGTACTCCAGGATACAGATGTATGAGACTTGACTTAACTACTTCCCCACTGGATGTCTGAGTTATTCAGGGTATCCAGGTTGTTTCCAGTTTGGGACTATTCTAAATAAAGCAGCTATGAAAATCCATACAGAGGCCTTCATGTGGACATAAAACCATGTTTTTGGGGAGCACCTGGGTGGCTCAGTTGGTTAAGCAACTGCTTTCAGCTCAGGTCATGATCTCAGAGTCCCCAGATCCAAGCTCAAGTTGGCTCCCTGCTAAGCAGGGAGTCTGCTTCTCCCTCTGATCCTCTCCCCTCTCAAGCTATCCCTCTCAAATAAATGAAGTCTGTAAAAAAAAAAAAAAAATGTTTTTACTTCTCTGGGTAAGTGCCCAAGAGTACCATTGCTGGGTCATGTGGTAAATACATGTTTGGATTTATAAGAAATGACCAGATGTGCTCCCGAGTGGTCGTACCCACCAGCAATGCAAGAGTGATCAAGCTTTTCTGAATCCTTGCCAGCAATTGATATTATCACTAAAAATATATTATGAATTTTAGCCCTTCTAATAGGTGCACCGTGAAATCTGATTGTGGTAATGTAATATTTTAAAAGTCTATTTTAACATTTTTAACTTTTAATTGTTATTGTTTGCACAGTTATCATATATTTTTATTTTTCAGAAGTTTATTTACTACTGAGTGATTGTGTGAAATGTTGAAAAATTTCGAATAGTATTTCACATAATTTCATTTCCCTCATTTGGTCGCACTTTTTTTGATAGACCAAGAATTCTATCAGTGACTGCTTTTCAGACATGAATTGATGCACAATTTTGAAACCTTCCCGGTAACTGTCAACTTAAAAGTTAGCAGGACATAGACTACATGAATAATGTAGTTAAGTGACTATTATGGCCCTCGTGGGCCTATTTTTCTAAAATATTTTATGTGTTTATTTGAGAGGAGAGAGAGAGGGCGTAAAAGCACAAGCAGCGTGGGGGGCAGGGTGAGGGGCAGAAGGAGAGGGAGAAGCAGACCACCAGCTGAGCGTGGAGCCCTACCCGGGGCTCCATCCCAGGATCTGGAGATCATGACTTGAGCTGAAGGCAGACCTTTAACCAACTGAGGAACCCAGGTGCCCCCCCTTGAGGGCCTATTTTATAAAGGGAATTGCTTTGTCCACATAACAATTGTGTTTCTGCATTTATCATTTTTTCCCTTTTTTTTTTTTTTAAAGATTTTGTTCATTGGAGAGAGAAAAAGCATGCAAGTAAATGGGAGTGGGGGGCAGAGAGAGAGGGAGAAAGGGTCCTAATGTACTCTGCACTGAGCAGTAGCCCAGCACAGGGCTCGATCTCACAACCCTGAGACCATGACATGTGCAAAACCAAGAGTCGAAGGCTTAACCAACTGTGCCACCCCACTGCTCCTATATTCTTCTAATCAAAAAATTGAGCTATGAAAAATAGACACCTGGCTCTTTCTCTTCCAGCCCTTCCAAAGGGAGAATCCATTGCAGCTGCCTTCTTGATTCCTCAATTCTGTGCAACCTCCGTCCATCCTAGCTTTCAGACCATCATTCCTACACCTCAGGGGAAGAAAGAGGTAAGAGGGGGAGGCTGAGTGTTCCAGGCTCTTCTTTGTCTGGGAGAGAAATCTGACATTTTTAGCAGAAGAGTAATATGTTTACTTTGAAAAAAGTAGACCCCGTTGCCTGGAGACTGTCAGGATTACCTCTCATTGAATCTGTGAGTGACCGGTAGTTGCTTTGTCCCTGTTTGAGTGTCCAGCATGTTCAGGGGAAAATGAGACAGTTCTAACAAATAACGCACACCTGCCTGGGCTTTCTCTGTGGTCCTCTGGGTGTGTATATGTGCATATCACACACCCACACATATGTAATGAATAGCTTCATGTAGAAAAACTGCAACAAACATCAATTCTGTAAATTACTGGGGAGTCCTAATTGGATTTGCTAGCCAAGCGACTTCTGTAAAGGCTATAAATAGTAGGCACATCCCCTGTAAGCAGTGTAGCTCTTTCTCTTTTTAATAGGGGATTCTCATGTTTCAAGGACATCACAGATTACTGAATAATTTATTTAATGGTAGATTGTATGAGCTTCAGTCTTTGCCAATGAGCTCATACCCAAATGTCTAAAGAAGATAAGGTGAACAAACTAGAGCTCAGGTTTGCGAGCTGCTTATTTTTTTATTAGATATGTATGGCTATTATAGCCATATATGCATACTTCCCTTGATACTATCTCCGCTTCAAAGGTTGTAAATAGGATAGAGGCACCACTTTATTATGGACATTTGCCTAACTCACAATAATGCATTCAACACACAGCGTTGAGAAATAGAAACTAAAATGATGACCTTGTCAACCCTTGGTGATTTTAACAAAGGACTGTGATATATTGGGGAATGTTTGTTCTCCATGAAAATATATGTGCTGCCGAAGTGAGCACTATTCTCCATGAAAATAGAGGGCAAAATTCAGTAAGAAGATGTTAGATTTGGAAAGTAGAGACAAGAAAAAAAGATTTGGAGGGCTGTTTTTCTGCACAACCCTGTTGTTAGTTTTTCAATGATACGGAGTTTAAAAACAATGACTTAAGCTTCCAGATCTTAGTTTGCCTGTAACTATATATAGCTCTTAGGTGAGCAGAGGTAACCTGGAAGATGGGAACACTTTCCTGTCAAATATAATTTTGAAAAAGGTAAAATTTGTTTAAATAGAAAACTTAAATTTGAGACACCCAGGTGGTCCGTCGGTTAAGAGTCTGTCTTTAGCTCAGGTCATGATCCCAGGGTCCTGGGATCAAGCCTCACATCTGGCTTACTGCTCAATGGGGAGTCTGCTTCTCCCTCTGCCCCTCCCTTCACTCGCACTCTCTCTCTCTCTCTCACTTGACTAAATAAATAAAATCTTTAAAGAAAAATAAAAAAGAAAATCGAAATTTGGCAATAGAAAGATGGCAAAAGGGCAGGCACATAATAACGTAAGAGGAAATTTATGTGGCCAGCAAGGCTGGGAGAAGGCACTTCGTTTCATTAGTAAGCAAGGAAATACCAAGTAAACCCATGAGATATCCCTACAGACCCACCTGACCAATTACAGTTTTCAAGTTTGCAAATAGCCAGTGCTACTGAGAATGGAGAATATTGGGAGGGACTGGCAGGGAGAGTCGGCCTTGAAGCTACGATGTTGGAAAGCAGCGACCCTCATCCGCTGAGGTTGAAGACACACACACCTCCTTTGCAGCTGAAGAAATGCCGCTGTGGGTGAACGATGCCCTGTGCAACAGGATATATACAAAAATGTTTATAGAGACATTGTTCCTAATAGCCCCAAGCTGGAAACACCCAAATGTCCACCCGACATAGGAAGGACAAGGGCCAGAGCCACTTGTAGCAGGGGGGATGAATTTTACCAACATCAAGACACAAGTACCCAGGGTAAGGGTTCATTGATAGAAGGCTCATAAACAGGCAAAATTTAAACTCTACTGTTTAGGGAAATCATGATAACAAAATTCAAGATAATGGTTGCTTTTCAAGGAAGGGAAGGATTGTGACCAAGAATATGGCACACGGTAAGCGTTCTCTTACTTCACCTGGCTGTGGTCCTGTGGGGTTTCCCTTTATCCTTATTTGCTATACGAGATGCTCATGTTTCATGCCCCTTGATGTAGGTTATAGTTCACACCCACATGCACACACAAAATGCTTTCTGACCATGCTATTCAATGCTGAACAAGCAAGATTTTTGAAAACAAACTCCTGAGTTCAATGTAGAGCCCTTAAAAAATGAACTTAAAGTATTCAGTTTGATGAACGCTTAAAATAGTAAATCCAGTCTCCTGTAGAGTTCCACATGAGAATTCAGCCATGCCTGCTGGGAAGACAAGTGGGATGAGAGGAGGGGGCACTGCTGCCAGAGCAGGGGCTCCCTTCCACCCAGCCCTGACCCTCACCAGCTTTTTTCCAGGCAATTCTCTGGACTTCATTCCTCATCTGTAAAGAGGATCAGACCCGATGAAAACTCCTCTGAGAGTCGCCTGGTATATTCTTGGGAGTTCTCTGTGGGAACTTAAAAAATTTTTTTGTTAGAAATTCTTTTCATTTTGACAAGCATCTGAAAAGTATGGGCATCATCTGGGTCCTCCATAGGTCCTCTGTAGAGTTCATGGTGCCCACATCATTCTCTGTATATGACCACATTGGAGCCAGATGTGCTGTTTTGTCTTAAGCCAATAGGAAGAAAACATAGGTAACCTTAATGAGTAAAGTCTGCCTTTGCCTAGTGACTTCATGAAAGGCCCACAACCATAGTTTTCACAGCTGGAAGGGACCATGTCGTGTGAGATTTGAGTCATGGGACAATGGCTGACCCAAAGAAGGATCTAGGCACCTGAGTAACAAAACAAGAGGCAATTTCTTCCACAAAATCACATCATCTGTCTCAATTAAATTAACTGGTTAACTTGTATTAGTTTCATATTTAGTTTGTCAAAATCATGAATTTGTCTTGATTTAGTAATTATAGGAATGACAAGCCTATGGGATGTATGTCCAGTTTCATGTTTATACACATTTAGCTAACAGCCTTATAAAAGCAATTTACATCAACACTGGAAAACCTCAGAAAGTTTTTTCCCCGAGAAGGCATCACATGTCATTCGAATTTAAGCCTCAGTGAACTCCATGACCGCCGCTGACCCTCCTGGGATTCTGTTTCCATTTTGGAAATCAAGCCCTTTCCCAAGCACGTGTGGGGCTGCCTGGGTTCCAACCCCTTTCACAAGTAGCAGTGACTCCGCTGCAGGTGATTTTGCCTCCTATCGACATTGGAAAGTGTCTGGCGACACTTGCGATGGTCACAGCTGAGGTGGGGGCTAGTCAGGAGAAGCCAGGGATGCCACTAAACAGCCTACAGATTAGCCCCCCAGAAGAATCATCCAGGCCGTCACCAGTAGTGCCCAGGTTGAGAACCTCTGATCCCGCTCTTTACAGTTTTAACTTCTATAAGAAGTAAATCTTCAGTGTCTTTTCCCAGTTAATCAGAGTAGGGCACTAGTGCTTTCCTAGAACTTATCTCTCACAGCCCCTGTTGCCTTTCACACAGCAGAAGCAGGCAAGCAAGCAAAAACAACCCCTCAGCCATGAGGTCCGTTGCATGACTGGCTTGATTTAAGAAGGCGGCTTAGAGGAGTCAGGCATTTGATTATGTTTTCAATCAACCTTGTTCCAGGTCTTCCTCTGTCGGGTCCTGGTCTGCCACCTGCCTGGAGTGACTTGGCCTGATGTTAATTGGTAGTCTCTGGATGGAATGTGCTCTCCAGTGACCCCCAGAGGAAGCCCCCAGAAAAACAATATTTGAACAGAAATGGTAGTAAGAGCTGCAGACCGATCAGAGTGGTTTCAGACATCTGAGAAATCTAGATCAATCGCCAAAGTGGCTCTACAGGCCCACATAGTTGTGAGATGATGTACCGTTAATGGCTGCTGAGGAACGTGTATCCCCTTGCTATCTGTCCATGTAATCATTATATTTGTTCACGTAGATCCTGCTGTATGTTCCTAGGTCCTATCTCCTCTCCCCCATCAGACGTTTAAGTCCTTCCATGTCTTTTGCTGGCACTGGAATATGGCTTGGCATGCTTAGCACTGTGTCCTGCTCTGTGGGCAGTCAACGCTGTACTGAGCCATGAGAAAACAGGCCAGGTGGGATTATAGGTAATGGCTTCCCAAACATGGCCGGCCATCCTCTCCGGCCCCTCATCCTGTTCACCTGTTATTCTAGTGACCAGACTCCAGTCATAACCAGCCTCTCAGCTTTCGAAGCATTAGACTCTGTAGCTTTCTCCTGGCAAGAAGACAGCCCTTCATCTCCAGGACCAAAAAATGGAATGTGCTCTTCCTTACCAGGTCTGGGCAGGCCGCCTGAGGTACAGTTGAGGAGGGGCTTCTGAGCACTCCTCAGTCTCTACCCCATCTGGCCTCTTCCCAACCACACTGACACCACACCATGGGGTCACTGAGACCGCTTGTGGGCAAGTCTTCCTCCTTAAAAATCGGTGATACCAGGCAGTCAGTGACACCAGGCAGCCATCTGGATGCCCCACATCCTGTCTAAAACCACACCCTTCCTTTCCCTCACCTCTTTTGAAAAAGAAAAAAAAAAAATCCTGTAAGATGTAGTCTTTCAAAGACTCAGCGGGGGCACCATGCCTTTAGCACAACACAGGGGTGCCTGGGGTGTGACAGATATGGCCCTCATTTCCTGGCCTGGACTTCAGGGGTCTGCTCAGATCCCACAGCTGAGGGGAGGCTGGAGCTGCCGTGGGGGCCCTGACCAGACTGAGGGCACAGGCCTCTCTGTCCGGCACACGGCCTGCAAACCCACAGAGTCACTGTGTGACTCTGCGTGACACCCGTTCTCCAGGTGCCTGGGTCCTGCACACCCAGGGGCCTGTGTGGCTCAGGCCGGCTCACTGGAATAGGCATACACACCTTGGCTGAGGAAGAAAGGAGACAGAAGGCAAGAGTTGCTGGGCATTGGCTGTGAGGACTTGAGGCCGGACCACAGAAGGAAGGCCCATCCTGGGGATCAGAGGTCAGAAGGGCACCGAGCACAGCAAGTGAGACAGGTTGGCGGAGATGGGTCCTGGGAAGCCCCTGAGCAGTAGCAGGTTGGGGGCTTGTTCATGGGATCCGGTGATGTTTTAGGTCTGAGGTTGGGCCACAAAAAGGGAGACAGACCTGGTAGCCTCAGAGGACTAGGCACCGGGACCAGTCCATTTTAGCTTGATTTTCAATCTGCGACGTTCAGACTTGGTTGTGGGGAAGGCAAGGAGCCCAGTCTGGGACTCTGGCCAGCCAGACCCCATGTTAGCCAGAGCCTGGGCGGGTCCCCAGCTCAGCAGTGGGGGATTAGCTAAATGGGGCACCTGGTGGGAGAGAGAACCTAAGTTTAGCCTCCTTGAGGCTGATGCAAAGTGCGCAGCCTGAGGCCCCATCAGCCTCACGGGGTGGGGGTGGGGTGGGGGGGGGGGACTTCTGTTTCACATCCTGCACCTGGGGCAAAGTGCATGTCTCAGAGCTGGCTGGCCCTTCTGAGGCTGAGAACATCCTAGATTCTCACCCGGCACTGCTTGCTTGGTTGGCAGCAGTCAGCTCCCATGTCTCTAACAACCCTGGCAGCGGAAGTGGCTCTTCCTGCCTCTCTGCCCCAGGAGTCGGCCCAGGGAGGAGGAGGGACTAGCCCAGGTGTGAGTCTAGGAGTACCAGGGGGGAGGGGTGGTGAGACCCGACTTATCCTGTGACATGGGGTGTGACCGGTGCAGCCGCCCATGGTCTGGTTCACAGGAGGTCCAGGCCCCTATTTCCCTTTCCCCTGGCTGCCAGGCTTTGGCTCTTGTCCTGGTGGATTAGCTCGCTAAACAGAAAATGAAAGGAGAAAAATGGGGAAATCAATAGCTCTGGTCAAAGGTCTGGTGGAGAAGGAAGTTAAAACCAATTAGCCAAGAGATTTCAATTATCCCATACACACTCTGGTCCTTTCTGCTACATAGCCTGGGGTCAGAGTCAAATGTTGGATGAAGACACAAAACACAGTTCACACCCATCCACCTATGAATTCTCTAGTCTTCAGCTTGAAAGCTGGTAAGCCCAGGGCTCAGGGTGCCCCCCACCCCCACCCCAAGGCTGGTGCCCCCAGGCAGTGTCCGGCACGTGTCCGGTCTGCAGGTGCTGGACAGGATTCTGTCTTGCAGAGGACTGGCTGGGGCAATAGCCACAAGGAGCCTGTGTGGTGTCCCGCCCACACCGAGGAAAGACGCGGAAATGGAGGGGAGTGCTTGGAGGAGGCAGAGAAACGTCTCTCCTGCGTCATGCTCTGGGAGAACGCCAGCGTCCTGAAGTCTGGCCCTGAGGGATTACCACATTTTAGAGAGCACCAAGGAACAGATCTGAGTGATGGGAAGAGGCCAAACTGTGAGAGCCCCAAGTGCCCCTCTGGCAAGAAGAGTGGATCTTGCTGCCAGGAATCGCAGGCCTAGAATTCTCTGCCGGTGGCCTATCCCCTTTCACCCGGTTTATTCTGCCTCGGCACTGGACTAGGTCATTCGAAAGAAAATGAAGAGACAGGCTGTGAAGTTCCAGAAAGAGTCTCTGGGTCTCCACTTAAAGGCAGGCGGGCTGTGAACTCAGAGGAAATGTCAAACAGGTACCAAGGAAGAATGAAATTTCTTCTGCATAACTAACTGCCCCATTAAGCTCTGTAGTCTCTGGGGCATGGGGCAGAATGATGGTTCCTATCTGAAATCCCATTTCTGCCCCTGATGGGCCATCCAAACCCGTCTCCCGGCCAGCGAGGAGCCTACCTCAGTCTCAGGAGGTGCCCGTTGCCGTCCTGGGTCTGAAACAACAAGCACGAGTCACAGCAGCACTGGCTGACTTCCTGCCCAGGGAGCAGAGTCTCTCCAGTTTACTTAAACCGCTGCACCGTATACCTTCAGTATACAGTTGGTGACTACCTGGGAACATGGAACTATAACTCGAGTCACCTTTGTCCCTGAGTGTCCGGCGTTAGAGGGAAAGTCCTCACGGGGTGGGCACCTGAGCTGATCTGAGAACGTAATTTTCCATAACATGCTCCAAATCACGCCATGACTTTGAGGAATTGACATGGTCCCCTCTGATGAACCCCACTGAGAAACCACCATCCCCTAAGCTTTCTGGTTTTGCTGGGGGGAGGGCCTGGAGCAGATGTGTTCTCACTGCTGTGTAAAGAGCTCCAAAGTAAAATCCTGAGCGACAGGAGAACCACCAGGAATCATGGTTTCTCTGCCGGAACCCTGAGAAGAGACTTGGCATCTTTATTTTGTATGAACCTGGGGTGTGCTGTGAGAAACAGAGGAAATGACCTTGGCGTTCTCTGCTAAAGTGGATTTCCTGGAGAGTCCTAAAATCTAAACTCAGCACATGTGAAGTACGTGTTAGAGCAGACACTGCGTGCCTGAGGGCCGCAGATTTGGGTCTCCCAGTGTGGGGACTGAGACACAGAAGTGGAAGGGGTCTGTCATTCAAATATTTGAATTTTTATAAGCATCACCCCGATAATCAGGAAAAAAAATTTCGTTTGGAAAAACAAAACACACAAAGAGTATAACAATCAGTGTTAGGGTTTTTTGGGTTATTAATGCCAGACCCTCTTCAAATTTACTTAGAGTCCAGGGAAAAATGTATTTGGAAGACTAGTATGACTGTAGGAAGGTCAAGATGTGAGTGTGCCTCAGGAATAGCTAAAAAGAGATCTGGCATCCCTCATCTGTGTGTGTGGGTATCTGTCCTCCTACTGCAGGCCAGCTTCCTCCATGTGGCAGGAAATGCCTTCAAAGCTGCTAGTGTCCACCAAGAGAGAAAATGAGCACTGTGCTCTGTGGTCCTTAGGTCATGAATTCCAAAAATATACTGCTGTTGGCCCCACTGGATCAGACATCCATCCCGTACCCAGCTGCTGGGCCCAGGGCATGGCAGTGCTCTATAATCGGTCCAGCTCATGACCCATCTCCATCCTTTGGCCCATCAGTATGCCCAGGAGGCAAGGTCCTATCAGAAGAGCTTATTGAGAAATGATTGTCCCCTTCCCCCTTACACCCATCTGCTATGCACTCATGTTTCCTTGGAGGTGAGGGGGACAGGATGGGACATTCTGAGTATGGGGGCTTAATTTCTGTCTTCAGAGAAGGGCAGGGGAAGGCTGGAAGGAGAAAGCAGCCACGATCGGACTGAGCATGATCAATATCAGAAACAACAAGTGAGCTTCCCTGACCTGTCCCCGTGCTGGTGTGAGGATTCATTTGAGTCCTCAGAGATCTTACGGCTCAATCCAGGGGCTATATGCTGGCAGGAAGGAGGAAGTAGCCTGTGTTCTTGTTACAGCTTCTCTTCCTGGGGGCTTCCATCACTTCCACAGAAACAAGGAGAAATAGATCTTCCAAAGAATGATAAATTTTCTTAGATTGTCTTGCATAAAACAACCAGAGCTCAATGAAACATGTTGTGCTTTCCATCCTTGTATGCATTCCCTGCTTCATTTATTTACTTAGGAGATAGTAATTTAATTTCTTCCCAAAATAGAGTGAATGTGTCTAGAAAATAAGCACTTTACAGTACAGTAGGCCCTCATGACAACATAGATGCTACAATTCAGTGTGGGATAAGTAACTGTGACGGAAGCAGATGGTAGCGCCGTGAGCCCCTGGTGACCAAGGGCTCTGCTTTAGCCAATACAGAGCCAGTCCCAGGGCAGTGCTGGTCCATGGTTGGTACTCAGAGGTTAAGAGTGCTCAAAAATCTTATGGTTCATTTTTTTTTTTAAGATTTAATTTATTTATTTGACAGATCACAAGTAGGCAGGCAGAGAGAGGAAGGGAAGTGGGCTCCCTGCTGAGCAGAGAGCCCGATGCAGGGCTTGATCCCAGGACCCTGGGATCATGACCTGAGCCGAAGGGAGAGGCTTAACCCACTGAGCCTCCCAGGCACCCCTTATGGTTCATTCTTAACATATTTGTTTCTTTGGGTTTCTCTTGTGTTTTATTTTTCCTCCTTTCTGCTTTTTTTCTGTGTAGTAAGGATGCTATACATTGCCCCAAATCTTCTGGTTCCTGCAGTAAATCATTTTCAGAGGCATGTTCTTTCTTCGGGCCTTTGCAATGATGTTCTCTTTACCTTGTTCTATAGACTTTCCCCACAGAATTCATTTCTCACCCTTTTACCCACCCTTGATCAAGGTAAGATTTATCCTCCCTCCAACACAGGAGCTATCTGGGCTGCTTTGGGTGGGGCTCCCTGTCCACCTGAGCACCGGCTGAATCTTGGTTCTGTGGATGGCAGTGGGTTTGCGGGTGTAACTCCCAGCCCACTAGAAGCAATTGTCTAGTTCTCCTGGTGGGTTAATCCTGCCTCCCAGCAAAAACACTGCCCTGGAAGCTCTGCTGGTCCTCAGTCTATTTCCTTTTGCCCTAGAACAATAAGGCACAGATGATATTCTATTTCTGAGATGCACAAAAGGATTTTAGTGTGGCATCGTGTGGAGTTACAATGGCTCATCCCTTAATAGCCACTACAGTGAGAGAACATTAGAGTACATTTTGTTTATACTGACGCTGAATAATCATTGAGCACTGAAGGGAACAAAAAGAGTGTTTCTCCCTTCCTATTTAGTATAGAGCTCTGGAATAAAAAAATTGACCAAAAGCCATGACAAGTCTGGCAACATAGATCCCCCTTTCCATGGCCATGTATCATCACTATGCATTACTTACCTTGCTTTTTAGCATGAAATTGATTTTTAGTTGCAAGTAAAGAACCAGGCATCAAGAGGTGCCTAAATAGTAAGGACTTCTGTTTTTATTAAACAGTGCAGAGTTTACAGTGTCTCAGGGAAGGTCTGACCATGCCATCCAGGGCTCAGGCTCCTGCTCTCCTCATACTTTGACTTGATAGGCGTATTGTTCCTCATTATCATGTGCATTGCTTCATGGACTTGATGTGGCTGCCTTAGTTCTGGGCATCACATCCATATTCTAGATAGGAAGGAGGAGAAAGGGATGACAGCAAGCTTTTTTCTTTCTTTCTTTTTCTTTTTTCCCCCCAAGGCTGTCCCTTTTATTAGAAAGGAAAACATTTCCTGGAAAACTCCCAGCTGACTTTCATTTTATGTCTCATTGGTCCCTGCTGGTAACATTTCACTCCTAGCAGCATGGAAGATGGAACAATGAGCAGTTTACACAGAGAAATCGTATAGCCATGGCTAGATGGAATTTATCAATCTCAATTCATTCCCTGAGTCAAAGTATATGGCTGCTACACATGACCAACCTCCACCACCTTCCAAACAAAATTAGTGCTGTTTGCAACATCTACTGACAGCCAAGTACAGCCTTGGCAGCATTATTTTGAGCTGTAGTGATGGTGGTTGTGGAACTGACCAGTGCTCTTCTAAGACAAAGTTACTTTGAAAATGATGAAGTGACGTATGGTTTTCACAAATTTGCATGTCATCCTTTTCAGGAGCCAGGCTAATCTTCTCTGTATCGTTCTAATTTTTGTAAATGTGCTACCAAAGGAAGCATGAAATGACATATGGTCTTGATCTCTGATAAAAAATAAAGAGTCAGTGGAACTGAATATTATTTAGTTCAACATATTTTAAAAAAACAACGTGGCTTATTGAACTCAAGAAGCCTACAGAGAAATCAAATCAAATAATATTTATACAATCTTCCTTTCCAAAAGCAAGTATTTTCTGAATCTAGTATAAGAGGAACTATAAACACCATTTGCATTGATGGTTCAAATTTCTCTAAGTGAGTAAATTCTAAGACTCACAAACTTCAAAGATCACTTTCCAGTCTATATTTCTACCAAATGCAGAGCGAAAAGTACCTCTTGGGTTGTGGCTTCCTCCACCCCAGCAAAGACTACAGAGGCCCATTGCCTACTGCCTACTGCTGTCTCTTTCCCTTCCTGGTTATTGTCTCTCAAGATCACGCCTTCGTGAGGTTCATTTTCGTATTTGAGGTCTTCTATTAGCACTCACAAGGTGAAAGGTAGGAAGTTAAGGTGTCCAGCCATCTTAGATTCCCAGGACTGAGGCTTTCCTAAGAAGTAGGACTTTCAGTGTTAAAACCAAAACCGTCCTAGGCAAACTAAAATGGTTGGTCACCCGAGGGATTATCACCAACATGAAAGGGGGTGAGGGAGAGGGGGTTTGAGAAAAAGGAAGGAGAGGGAAGGGAGGACCTGGGAAGTCATGGTCATTCAACCCAACTTTAAATTTTATGACTTTTCTTAACATCTTCATAACTAGGGTTCCTGCATATCAACTCGCCAGTGATCCTTGACCTTATTGTTTCTTTGGGTTCTTTGCTCTTTGAACTTATACATAACTGCCTGGTTTTTAATTCCTACTTCTGTCCTACTATAAATATGTTTCCCAACTCCTATTCCTGTTCACCAGACTCAGGGGCATTGTAAGAGAATGCTATGAAGCCCTCTCTGATCCAACACACAGCCAAGGATAGGGAACATGTAAAAGTCATAGCCACACCCAGGGTGCCTGGGTGACACAGTGGGTTAAATGTCTGACTCTTGTTTCTGGCTCGGGTCATGATCTGCACTGAGCACAGAGCCTACTTGAAACTCTCTCCCTCTCCTTCTGCTCCTCCCACTCGTGCATGCCCGTGCTCTCTCTCTTTCTTTCTCTAATAAATAAATATTTTTTAAAAAAGTAATAGCCACACTATAAATCTATAATATATATAAATCTATATAAATCCATGAATATATATATATAATATATACACACATGTATATATATCCACAGTCCTGGAATAGAATCAAAATGCAAAGCAAACAGTAGGGGCTGATCTGAGGGCCTGCCAGGCTCTGGATCTGGAAGTAGGTAATTGGAGCCTGGAGTTCAGCTTGTGCAGATAAAAGCACACTAAAGGGGAAAGGTGCTCCAAGGGAGGCATGGGAGCCAGAGTCATGCTCAGAGTTCACAGCTGGAAGCTGGGGCAGGTCTTCCCTGGCCTGTGAAAGGAAACTGGAAAACGTGTGCCTGCTGCTGCCTAAGATGTATTGATAACTGGACTTAAACATAAACGCCACAAGGAATACATAGAGAAGAAGAAAGACAGGGAGAAGAAATTCCTACATATAATGATACTGTAAACCCAACTTTAAAATTCATGAAGTGGGGCTCCTGGGTGGCTCAGTGGGTTAAGCCTCTGCCTTCGGCTCAGGTCATGATCCCAGGGTCCTGGGATCGAGCCCTGCATTAGGCTCTCTGCTCAGCAGGGAGCCTGCTTTCCCCTCTATCTCTGCCTGCCTCTCTGCCTAAAAAAAAAAAAAAAAATTAAAAAAAAAAAAAAAAAAAAAAACTCCTGCCTCACCATCAGTGATTATGATACAGGATTCTCTAAGAGATCCATTATTAAAAAAAAAAGAAGAAGAAGAAAGAAAAAAAAAAACCAGACAAATGAAGTAAATACAGGTGGATATAAAATTAGAAATCATGAAGAAAAATATAACCACTGAAAATTTTTTTAAAACTCCATAGGATAGGGGCGCCTGGGTGGCTCAGTGGGTTAAAGCCTCTGTCTTCATCTCAGGTCATGATTCCAGGGTCCTGGGATTGAGACCTGCATTGGGCGCTCTGCTCAGCGGGGAGCCTGCTTCCTCCCCTCTCTCTCTGCTATCTCTCTGCCTACTGTGATTTCTCTCTGTCAAATAAATAAATAAATAAATAAAATAAAAAACCAACCTCCATAGGATAGTTTCTAAACTGAATGTAGTTGAAGAGAGAATTAATAAATTGGAATTGAGAGGCTTTCACCAGGAAGGTAAAAGCATCCACGGAGCCACAGAAATGAGACAGAGGATGGCAGGTGTGTGGTTATGGACCGGAGGCTCGGGAAGGGCTTGTCAAAGGTGACATTTGAACAGCTATCTGACCAAGTAAGGATGTGAGTAATGAGAGCATAATATAAATCAAACTCATAGGCACAGAGTAGTAATAATAGTTATTCTCCAAGCAGCTGTGAGAACTAAACAGCATGCATGAAACATTAAGCCCAGTGTCTGACACATAATTTATAACAAATATTAAGCAGCTCTGCTTCCTTTCCTAAAAACCTGAGGAAAAGAATAGAATTTAGGAGCGCCTGGGTGGCTCAGTCAGTTAGGCGTATGCCTTCAGCTCAGGTCACAATCTCAGGGTCCTGGGCCCTGGAGTCCAGCCCCTGACTCCCTGCTCAGTGGGGAATCTGCCTGTCTCTCTCCCTCTGTGCTCTCTCACTCTCTCTCTCTCTCTTTTTTGTCTCTCTCAAATAAATAAAATGTCAAAAACAAATAATAGAATTTAGCTTTTTGCCTCCATATTGTGGGCGCTTTGGCCACTTCGGCTCTAGCCCAGCATCATTCCCAGGAGGCTCGAATTGGCTGATGATTTTTGGTTCTAATAATGGAGGATTCAGCTCTCTTAACAAAGCGACTGGAACATTGTCAGCTGTTCACATGCCTGTTCTCTCCGTCTGCTTCCCTCCCTTGAGAACAAACTCTGTTTTCCCCTCTTGCATGAACTAAACAAGCTAGTCGTGTCCAAAATGCAGAGATGACATTTTAATATATCCAGGCAGCCTGGCTAGTAGTTTCTCTGCAAACTCTCAGAATTTCCTCAGCACCGGCTCTAAGCACTTTTCTCCGTTCTATCTTGTCTGGAGCCCCGAAAGCAGTCCTGACAAAGGTCACGAAGCGGGGACAGACAAAGCCACCCTCATTCTGAGCAGAGAGCCTTTTCAACTCACAGACCCCTGATGGAAACATTCCCTCATGAAAAGAACAAAATAAGCCTGGTTCACAGACAACAGCAACAGAATGTTCCATCAGACAGAGAGCCACTTCTTGGAACGTGGGAATCTGAGAGACTGGACCGCATTCAAAGAAAATGCCCCTGGAGTGACGAAGATCAAGTCCTGGGGGCTCAGCAACACCCAAGATTCCTTGCTTGAAAGGGGATGGGGGGGTGGGTATCCTGGAAACTGAACCAGGCTGGGATTTGAGGCTGATGGTCAAGGACGTTGGGCATAGCAGCTTCTTCCTCCCCTGAGCCAGACCCAAAAGCTCAAGGAGAAGCTGGAGGTGCGGTGCATGTTTGTTTTCTTTCTTTTTTTTCTTTTTTTTAAAAAGATTTTATTTATTTATTTGACAGACAGAGATCACAAGTAGGCAGAGAGGCAGGTAGAGAGAGAAGAGGAAACAGGCTCCCCGCTGAGCAGAGAGCCCAATGAGGGGCTCGATTCCAGGACCCTGGAATCATAACCTGAGCTGAAGGCAGAGGCTTAACCCATTAAGTCACCCAGGCATCCCGAGTATTTGTTTTTCTAAGGAGAAGAGAGAAAATGTGTCCCACCCTCTCTGAGTCCGTGGTTGTGGTCAGGAAAAGGTTGTTTTCAAAAGGAAGAGGAAGAAGAAACATCCCTTTTTGCTGGACATTTGCTCGGAGGGGCGAGGTGAGCTGAAAGACTGGGCCGTGGTCCCGGGAGCCCTTCAGCGTCTCAGTCCCCCACCCTGCCCCTCTACCCCCGCCGGTGCAAGTGTCCCCACTAGCAAGTCTGTAAAAAAAAAAAAAAAAAAAGTCTTCCCCTTGTTTATTTTGAGGCTCTTTTTCTTTTCTTTTTAAAAAACTACACATCTCACCACATCTGAATTAGTGAAAAGAAAACAGTAAGGAACTGAGCGTTGCAACTTTGGTGCAGTTGGAGGTAAATGTTCATGCTTGGAATGGAGAAAAACAACAAAACTTGGGGGCGCGCAGTGGGATTCTAAGGTCTCCCACCAGTGTATCTTCTGGAGAAGAAGAAGGGGATAAAAAAAACCCTTAAAACTGCATCATATTAAAAACAAAAGAAAAAATCAGGTGCTTGGGGTGAGAATAGAGAGGAAATTAGTGCACAACCAGCGGACTGAGTGTGATATAGTGTGGCTTTGACTGTCTTCACATACAATCAGCTGCTGTGTTCACTGTGCTTGTCCACACACATGCACAGACAGGTGCACACACGTGTGCATGGGTACACACACACGGCCTGGAATGCCTCTTGACTAAGATCTCAGTCCCTGAGGTAGGCAGGCAGGAGAGCCATGGAACAGAGAGAACTCCATGTTGAAAAGGGACTCAGGTCCATAATGAGTATTTCTTAGGCAGGGTCCCTGCATCGCAGTAGACTCCTCATGTGTGTTTTGATTAAATCAACGCAGGGCACCATCCCAGCAAGCGCACGTGGACCTGACGCCTTTCCCATGGCCAGTCATTTTGCTGACCCCCATGCAGCCGGCTGCTCGCCCACAGAGACTGCCACAGGGTGAACGTTGGAGTAATGAAATAAGTTGTAAGTTCATGGTTAAATCCTTTTTTAAAACTAGTTCCTCATTCTAATTAGAAACACCACATTGATCTATTTTCTCATCTTATGCTTCAATACATACGGGTTGTGTTTTTTTAAAATTCATCTACTTTTTAAAGTTCACTACCTTTCACCATGTGCTCTTCCACAAACCACAACCCCTTGTGACAGCCAGGAGAGGGCTCTGAGGACAGAGTGTTTTCAAAGGGCCTTGCAGGCCACACACTCTCATCATCAATCTCCCTGTGCCTCAGCCTTAATTTTTAAAAAGGGCCTTTGTTCCAGACCCAGGGCTCAGCGCATATGTCCATGACTCCCAGAGAATGAAAGACTTGGGAAATGGGAGCCCAGAAAGAAGACGACCCGCTCGGTATTAAAGGGCAAAATAGCAATGAAGCCAAACTAGAAACTGGAATTCGCTGGGTTCCAAGTGGCTTTTTTAAGAAGCATGTTGTTTTCTTAAATTTTATTTATGTATTTGAAAGAAAGAGAGGGCAGGCAGGGAGGGGCAGAGGGATAGTGCAAAGCAGACTCCTTACTGAACAGAGAGCCTGACCTGGGGCTCAATCCACCAACCTTGGGATCATGACCTGAGCTGAAAGCACATGCTTAACCCACTGGGCCACCCAGGTGCCCTTCCAGAAGCATGTTTTTAAATGAGACTACATTGAACATCAGTGTGAGGGGATTTATTCTGTGCAGTCCTAGCTAAGTGCAATCATACCAGGTGCCCATTAAAAACACAACTTGGAGGGCACATGGGTGGCTCAGTAGGTTAAGCCTGGGCCTTCGGCTCAGGTCATGATCTCAGGGTCCTGGGATCGAGCCCCACATCAGGCTCTCTGCTCAGCGGGGAGCATGCTTCCGGGGCACCCCCCCCCCCCCCCCCCCCGCCACCACCTGCCTCTCTGCCTACTTGTGATCTCTTGTCGGAGGCAGGCCCCTGGCCAGGGCGGCCTCCGCCATTAAAAGATGGCGCCTGGCTAGTTGCCAGGTTAGGATTGCCTCGGGAGACTAAGCGGACGCCCAAAGAGGAAGTAAACAGCATTGGTTGCTAGCGAAGTTGTTCGTTTAGGCGCACAGCCTGATTCGCTCCCTCCTGTACCCTGCTCGCTGATTGGTCATGTAAGCGTATATAAGTGTGTAGACTTGCGGAAATAAAGAGAGAGAAGATGCATCCGAACCAGGGTTCTTGTTGTCCTTGCCGGGCGAGGGCGATAATCTCTGTCTGTCAAATAAATAAATAAATAAATAAATCTTTTAAAAAAGACAGAGAGAAAATACAACAGGGAGCAGAAGCAAATAATCCAGTTTATCTAATGAGTTTAACCGGGAATATTGATTTGAATAGCTAATAATTTGACACTGGGTAGAAAAATTACTGTGCCTCTTCTTGGACAAGACTCCCTTGTCTCCTGACAATATCAATAGTGATTTCAGCAGCTGCTCTGTTATTATAATTCAGCTACTTTATTTTTGTTTTAATCAGAGCAGATTACTTTTGACCAAACTAGCATCTCTGCATATGTAATCTACACGGTATGACCTCTTTCAGTTAACGAGAAATTGTTCCGTCTGTTCACTTGATGTTTGTTCAAAGCTGATTTATCCTGACCAATATTATGCTAGTTATAGAAGTGCAGTTAGCTCTTTCAGACAATTTCTATTATGAGAGCTCTTGAAAGTACAACACAGAAAGAATAAAATGGAGCAGACATGTAATTAGGGAGATTATGAAAATCCTTTCCCAGGTATCAAAATGCATTTGAATGGTAGGAATTTTGATCTTTGTATTGCGATGCCTGTATCCTCTGCTGGGCCAACTTCATCCTTCAGTTTTGTGGCGTAAAATCTCTGAAGCCCATAGGGGCTGGGAAAATAATGTAGATGAGTAAGACTGGCAGGGTTCAAGTTCAAGTGCATGTACTTGTGCCATGAGAGTGAGGACCTGGGAAGTCTGGATCTAGAGGTCCTTCCTCTGAAGGAGGCCTCCTGCCTCAGTGCCATAATATCATAGGGGAACTAGGGGCCCCAGTGTGGCCAGAGAAGCCAGAAATCTGGATTTGAGAGAAATATCTTGACTTTCAGTGGGTTTAATTTTCTTTTTTTTTTTTTTTTTTTTTTTTTAATTTCTAAATACAGGGCTGGATCAAATAAAGTTTATCTGGAGGGCACGATCTAGTGGGCTGCCATTTTGTGCCCCCTACTCTGTCCCATACAAAAGTCGTTTCCGTAATCAGAGGCTTAAAAACTGGTCCACAGATTAGCTGGAGCATCCACCAGGTGGCAGGAAGAGGTAGCCGATTGCTTTTGCTTGTCAACCTCCCCAGAGTCAGATTGCCCAGGGATCTGTTTGAAATCTTAACAGCAGACCTCTTGGCCACCCCAGCCACTGCTCCCCAAATCCTAAGGCAGCCAAACACTTGAGGAAACCTCCCTCTTGTTCTATTATTACCAGGCATAGATACACCAGAAAACTTGGAAAATGGACAACCCAGTATACTTCAACTCAGCACCCCCTATCCAGCACCCATCCTCTCCTCCAGCGCCACTGGGGAGCCAGTTCCTGGAGTGTGAAAGGCTCACAACCTTGACTCTGCTTCCTCCCTCCTCTGGTGTGAGGGCAGTAGATAGGAAGTGGAAAGCTACTGAAAATGAGAAGGATCCATGCCCCCAGGCTGCTGCCTGCTGTAACCGGAAGCAAACAGCACCCCCCCCCCCCCCCCCCCCCCCCCCCCCCCGCCCCTGGGCAGATAATCAAGGTCTAGCATCTGGTACCATCAAGGTCTACTTGATGCTGATACGTGTGTTTGAGACCTAAGTTACTGATCCTCTGCTTGGCCTTGCCCTTTGAGTTGTCCTGCCCTTCGGTGTGCTGTCCTATCCTGTCCTGTCCTGTCCTGTCCATAGTTCCCCACCACAGTGCACAACTGCAGTCTGCCTCCTACCCAACAAAGACTCCCTAGTGGTCTGCTTGGCCCAGACTCTCCTGGCCCAGCCCCAGCCTCTGCCCCCAGCTTTCCCCAGGCTCACACCATCCAATCCTCTCTGTGCTCTGTCCAGGCCCTGAAGGACCCTGCCCCACCCCCCAGAGCTGCCTCATTTCCTCTTCTCAGAAGGCCTAGTGTTTGAGGCAGCACACAGGGTATCTGTGACTTGGGGAGAATGGGACAGGGAGAGATGACTTCTCATTTCCACTGAGAATTAGCAGGACAAAACAGCTCTAAATTGTGGCAGGAGAGAGAAAAGCTTTAAAATACTAGAATTTATTATCTGGGGAGATTTGGCAATTTCAAGTTTTCTGAGTTGATAAGAAAGCCCAGTGTTTGAAATAGGGATTGGCTGGGAGTGGTGAGCCTTGCTGTGGGCCATGGAAGAAATTTTGGCTTCAAGACCAGCCTTCCAGATTGCCCTGTCCTCTTCCTGACCAGCTGGGGATGGAGACACCCTTTTAGGGAAAAGTATGGGCTCATTTAAAGGAGGCTTAAAGAAAGCCATGTCAGGCAAGTTCCCATAATGCCAAATTGCAGAAGGGCATTGTAAATTGGGGAATCTGGGAATTCAGGGACCTGACTTCGCTGTCTGGTCCAAGTCTGTGGGAGCTCAGGCAAAGTACTAGATGTCTCTAACAACTCACCAATACACAGGTTGATTAGGACTGCTCATTACCTAAGGTGATAGGACAACCCTTCGCAGCTTAAAACAACAAATGTCTATTATCTCACAGATTCTATGAGTCAATGACCCAGTCTCTCTGAGGCTGCAGTTCTCTCAGGGTTGGACATGGAGAGATTGGCTTTCTAGCTCACTCAAGTGGCTGTCGGCAAGATGCAGTTCTCTGAATCCTAGAGTTAGAGTCTTGGTTGGAGGAAGAGCCCTGGTTCCTTGATGGGTGTTGGCTGAAGGCTTCCCTCCATTTCTTGCTACATGGGTCTTTCCACATGGCAGCTCACAACATGGTGACTGGCCTTCTTTAGCACCAGTGAGAAGGGGCCAGCAAGATGGGAGTCAGAGTCTTTGTGACATCCCATTACTTTTACAGCATTCTGTTCCTTAGAGTTGACTCACTAAATCCAGCCCACACCCAAGGGAGGGGAGTACATTAAATGGGAACACCAGAAGGCAGGATCGCTGAGAGGTCTTCTAGAAGCTGCCTACTCAGATTGTCTTCAGGCCCCTCAGATTCTGTGATTCCTCTTCTCTCACTTCAGGAGGAAGCTACATACACACATTCTCTTTACAACCCCAGGCAACAATTCTGTAAGTCAAGTGTCTGAATGGCTCTGACTTATTCTTCACCCAGAGGTAACCAACGTAAAAGTGTGGTCAGATAGGAAAACCATCGTATCCCAAAGAGTTAGACAGTAAAAAGAAGATATTGCATTCTCTCTACTTCTGTGCTGTCAACCACCAGAGGTCTCTCCTGGTAGACTGAGTATCTGGAAAAATATGTCTTTGTTTACATCACTTCAGAATCAAAGGCATTGAAGTCCACTACCCAAATCTAGGTTGATTTGAGGTAAATTGCTGCATTGCTAGGAGGAGTATTAGAATTCAAAGGTCACTCCCCAGTCTCACTCTCTTTACAAAACAAAGACATGGCTTATCCCCAGCCTCTGGGAGGTCCTTGTCAGTTCCTCTGTAACAAGGTGACTTTCTTAAGACATCTAAAGTCACATCAGACCATGGCTGGGCTCAAATGTGGAGAATGAGCTCGGCCTCCCAATCCTGAGGACTTTTGGGTTGATTTGAACTGAAGGAGATAAAACTCCCTTCACAGAAAGTGGACACTAAGATTGCTGTTTCTGTCCATCACGCAAGATGCCTGTAGAGCAGTCATGGGTTCTTTTTTGAAATCTTTCTGAAATGTTTCAATCAATCAGAAATCCATATTTCCTTTACTAATAGGCTTCTTTGAAACTGTGGTCATCGTAAGCCTTCATTTTTTAATAACTCTGAGGGCTCTTCTCTTTGGAAAGCCACTCAATTACTGTGCACAGACAGATTAACCCGTTTGGAGCCTAAAGCAAAACAGCTTCCATTGTCGCTTACTTCCAGACCCATGTCCTGACTTACCAGTTCTCATTCTGAGGATTCCTGAGCAATACCTGTTGTATCCACCAGATTTTAACCGATCTCCTTCTGTTTTCTTTTTCATCATACTATGAATCTAAGACTTCCAGGTACCTTGATGCACAACTATCAAAGCTTCTCAGGTACATTCTCTTATAAAAAAGCCTTATAAAAAGGGGGGGGGGGGTTAACCCTCTCCCGGGAGGTAGCATGGCACGAAGGAAATACAGTTGACCCTTGAACAACTCAGAGGTTAGGGGTGCCAACCCCCCCCCACTCAGTCAAAATGCCATGTATGCTTTTGACTCCCCCAAAACTTCACCAACAACCTACCGTTGGCCAAAAGTCTTACCTGTAACATAGTCAGTTTATATTGTGTTGTAGGTATTATATACTATACTCTTAGAATTAAGGAAACCAGAGACAAGGAAATGTTGAGAAAACACACTCACAGATTTTACTGTGTAAAATCTGCACATAAGCGGACCTGCATGGTTCAAATCCGTGTCATTCCAGGGTCCACCGTGCTTGGACTTTGACTTCAGAGGAGCTGGGTGAGCATCCCAGATCCACCACTGCCGTGGTGCTCTCGGCAGTAAAATGAGATCACAGACACCTATCTTACAGACCTGTTTCAAGGATTAAGCTATACTGATAGATTTGGGTTTTGTTTTGTAAGGACCTATTCAGCCAGAGCGGCCCCACCCCCGTTGAAAAATGCCTTTTTGTTGTAAAACTTAAATTGACTCTGCCTCCCCCACCCCCAGGGGAACTTCCTTAAAGTAAGTCCCTGAAACCAGTTCCGCGTAACAAAGTCCAAATACAAGGGTGGATCAGGCCAGGTGGAGGTATTCAATCAGTGGGGGCACATACTGTCTCCTAGCTACCAAGGTGATGGACTAGTTTCTATGGCTACTGTGGGGTGAATTGTAATTCAATCCAGGCCCATACACAAGGCCTTTGCTCTAGAAAAGTTAGTCTGGAAAGCAGGGAGGGGTTGTCCTCTCTGTAAGGGGCAGCCCCGACCAGTCTGTTTGATGGTCGGTTTGATTCTTGACACTGGGCGCAAAATAAAGCTTTGCTTGACTTTCGCTTTCTATCAGTCTCGTTCTTTTAATCACGGACCCATTATTAGGGTACCCATTTTTGGGGGAACCCAACAGTTTTGGTTTTGCTTTTTAAGATTTTATTTACTTATTTATTTATTTATTTCTTCATGGGCGGGGGGGGGGGGGGGGGGGGGGGGGGCGTTATGCACAAGCAGGCAGAGTAACAGGCAGAGGTGGAGAGAGAAGCAGGAGCCCTGCTGAGCAAGGAGCCCAATGCGGGACTTGGTCCCAGGACCCTGGGATCATGACCTGAGCCCAAGGCAGCAGCTTAACCGACTGAGCCACCCAGGCGCCCCTACATCGATAGATTTGTAAAAAGTGTTTAGCACGTTGCATGGAGCAAGCTCCCCAACAAATGTTGGTTTCCTTTACCACTCCTAAAGCCGCAAAGGGGGATGCTAGGAGTGTCTTCCAGTGTTTAATTGAGGAGGATCAGGACGGGCTGGATTTCCTGGGTCTTGCTCATCAGCTTGCTCTGTAGTCACTTCAAACCCTCCTTTTCGCAAGTGATCCCCAAAACATTCCTGTCCACCGCTTTGAGAGGCTTTGTACGCTGAGCCTGAAATGCCACCGAAGATGTCTCTGAACCGTTCCTGCGCCCACACGTAAGGGCAGACTTGCTTTCCCAGTTCGCCGGGGCATGGAGAGTATTGCAGGTCACACACACACAAACATGGCTACATCCCCTTGCTGCCCTTGGACTGGGTTTCCGTGTTTTAGCCTCTGTGTCTGCATGGATGAAAAGCGAGCCCATACAAAGGTGGGCGATGGGTTCTCTGTAGGGATCCCCAATACAGAACTTGCCTTCAGGATTCAGAGTCAGTGCATATTTGGAAACTTTTCTCCTTTACCTAGCCGGTAGCCTGAGCTTGGCTCCAGCCGTCCAGAAGTAGCTTTGAAGGAGAAGTTTTGGGCGTGCTCTGGACCCTGAAGTCTGCTGTCGCAGAAGGGCACTGAATGAAGGCACAACAGCCAACATCCCAAGGCAGGAGCCAGAAGAGGAGAAGCTCAGAAGTAGGGGGAGAGACCTGGTTCCACGGCCTGCTTCCTGGGGCCTGCTTTTGGGGTGCCCTGGCCCACCTCATTAGGTGTGAGGAAGACATGCAGAGTGGACAGGCCCAGTGATTTCTCTTGGCCAACAGGAAGAGGATTAGAAAAGCGTTTGCCAGCTATAAAAATGAAAGCAAAGTGAATGGGCTGAATGTTGGATATTGAACAAAATTAGGAAAAGCCAAGATCAAAGAAAGGTACAAAAGAAAAGGAGGGGTGGGTGGCATCCTCAGTCCCAGCAGCCTCCAGCTTTCTTGTTCCCTGTCCGCGCCTCTAGGATTCACTTCCCCCTGCAGCTCTTCTCCCCGGGTGGGTGGGGGGACTCTGCCCCCCACTTCATGGGGGAACTTGCTGCTCTCTTGCTCTCCCAGCTATGGAAGCACCCACTGCTGCAGTCAGGAACTCACCAGGAAACACGGCCAAGATTACAAAAGAGGATATTCCAAGCAAGGGAAGCATTTCAGAGCCCAGCGTAACCCACATCTGGGCACACTGGCTCACATGACCCAGTCTCTCGGGCAGCTCCGTTTGTCCAGGCCTACCCAGGAGACCCCGCCCGAACGTTTTCCTGCGCTCTCCTTCCCATCCCACCTGCCATCCCCTCTCCGACCCCCACCTCCCTGCCCCTGAGCCTCCTGCAGACCCACCCACAGCTGGCTGTTACAGCGACAGCGGGGGGCACCTCTCTGGGCTGAGAATGGGGATTCCTCTCGCTGAAGAAGGACATTAACCCAGAGGACAGGTCGAGATTACCCTTTTAAATCTTGCTACCACGTATCTCCTGGGATTATCTGGGATTACGGTGGTATTTGTAGAAAAAGGATCCCGAGACAAATGCCGCAGAAACCGATACTCCTGGGTCTGTAACACCCTTGCAGCTTGTCACTGATTAATTTTTCCGGTAGTTTTTTAGTGAGGCAGTGAGTCCTACACTGTGCCACGTAGAATTCTCTCCCCTTCCTCTGCCTGCGTAGTATTAGCAGACCAAAGCTCAAAGAGGAGAGGGTGTTATACCCGATTTTTCGTGTCTGAGAGACCACCAAGGAGCCAACACCAATGCCATCACATGAGGGCTTATTTAACAAGCTTAAGCTTGCGCCCAAGAATACCCGACACAGTGGAGTAGGGACTTGGACCCCGAGCTTAGTTAAGGCAGAGGTATGTATGGGTTCCTGTTACTAAAGCAAGGAGGGCGGTCTCTGGAACTAAAGTTCAGCCCTTGGGCACAGGGGTCTGCGATGGCTGCCGGAGCTAAGATGGCAGTACTTATGCTGAAGCTAAACCTGAGGTGGGATGGCCTTAATTTTTCTCGACCTCCACAGATGGTCCAGCATGATGGAAGCACGAGGAAATATTTTGCCATTTACTACCCTTTCTCTCCCAGTATCTTACCCAGCCACTTACCTGTTTTGAGGTTTGGCTTTTATATAAAAATACTATATATATATATATATATATATATATATATATATATTACATATATTACATATATATATTATTTATAATATATATTATATATTTATATATTTATTTATTTATTTTAATAAAGAAAAGCACCAAAAAACTTTCTCTCCTCTACTTCCACCCACCTCCTGGCCCCCCAGCCCCAATGCCTCCTGTTGGGGAGGAGGCAGCAGAGCCCTAACAGGAGGCTGGGCTAAACCACCCCAGAGTCAAAACCGTAGCTCGAGAGCATTTCCATCTCACCCTTCCGAGCAACACAGCCCCGCATCACGTTTTCAGTTTCAGACCTAATTCTGACTCCTCCAGTGCAAACTGTCTCCTCACCTATCTTTAAGGGTGTCATCTCTACCGTGAATTTTCTCGAAAAATCACCCTTTCATGAGGCTGCTTTCTGGTAGCCCCCTCCTGTTCTGTCCCTCCACCTGGAGACATAAAACATTCTCTGCCCTCTTGCCGTACACGGGCATGACACGCGGCTCCTGGGGACATTCCTGTAAGAAACAGCTTCTTGCTCGGTCCCTGCCCGGCTGGCATAAACAGAGCCCATGGCAAGAAGGCCCAGGTCTCCCCCGCCCCCACAGCGAGCGGCGGCCTTGCCACCCACCCAGTGCAGCTGCTCTGCTAATTTTAGAACCCTGCGAAGCCAGCTGACTTCAAGGCACTTTGGAGACACACGTCACACCTTATCTTGGGAGGTGATCTGGGGTAAGACCCACTCCTCCTTCTAACACCCATAACACCTCTGGGAGCTTGGAAAGTGACTTTTTTGGAGGCTCCTCTCAATAGGTGGTAAAAATCAACAACTCTCACTCAGGTGGCAAAGCTCAATTCGCCCCTGGTCTAGCCCGGCGGGGGTAGGCTGGTCTGCCCCTGCCCTCCCTGGCATGGCCCTAGCACCGCCTCACCTGTCAAACATCCGAAGCAGAACTTACCTGCTGCCCCGAGACCCCCCCCCCCCACCTCCGTCTGCCTGGCTGAGGCATTTTCTGTCACCCAAGCTGAGACCCTCAGGTCAGCCTGACTGCCTTCCCTTCCTCTCCAATCACTGCAGCTTAAATTCAAACGTGTATCTCCTAAACAGAAGCTCCTGAAGTCCTCCTCCTCTCCATCCTCGAAATCTCTGCCCTACACCAGGCCCTCCCCAGCTCTCCCCAGCGGACTCCAACAGCTGCGGGCGGGGGTGGGGGGGGTGGGGGATGTCTCCTGCCTTCCTCCCCCCACTCTCAGTCCAACCACTGAGACAAGTTTTCTAAAACCAGGTCCCTCTCCAGCTTAAAGCCCTTCAAGCCTTCTCTATTGGGTTCCCCCAGTGGGCCATCTGCCCACCAGAATCACCTGGACAGCTTTTTAAAAACTTCCAGGGCCCCAAGATTCTGATTTAATTGGACTGGATGGGAGAAGGCATCCATATTTCTTTCTTTAAATTCCCTAGGAAATTCTAATTTTTTTTTTTTTAATAAAGAGAATTTTACTCTTTTTTGGAGATTTTATTTACTTACTTGAGATAGAGCACAAGATGGGGGAGGATTACAGGGAGATGCAGACTCCCCACTGAGTGGGGAGCCCACTGTGGGACTCGATCCTGGGACTCTGGGATCATGACCTGAGCCAAAGGCAGATGCTTCACCAACTAAGCCACCCAGGCGCCCTTCCTAGGAAATTTAGATGTGCAACCACTGATGTGCAAGAGGAAGCCCAAACCTCCCATGGAGCCCAAGACTGCCTAACCAGCCTCCCACCGACCTCTCCAGCCCGCCCACCATTGCTCACCACACCGTCCAGCAGCACCGAATTGCTTGCGGCTCCCACCACGGCTCCAGCGCTCCCAGCATCCCCACAGCCCGGCCACGCCTGCCTTCCTTGTCCAACACCACCTTCTACAGGAAGTCCTTCCTGACGACACGCCTCCACGCTTTCCCTCAGCTCCTGCTGCTCCATAAATCCATGATTATGTCTCTATTACTGAACGCCCACATCATGTTGTGGTGATTTACTCGTGTGTTCATCGTGCTTCAGCTGAAGGGGGGTGTTTCTTTATGTGCAGACACTTCACGGAGCCCAAAGCTGCTGAAAGCACACCTGGGCCTCAGGAGCACGGAAACTCTTAATTAGAAAGCTGCCTGGCGACCAAGGGACTTCCTCTCAGTCACCCTGTTGGGATTTTATGGCCTCTGGTCTCTCTTCATGACTTTTGGTTCTTCTTGGCAGACGACATTCTCTACCTCTGTTTGCCCAGAGGAACAAAAACGGACCGCTCCTCAAGGGCAGGTTTGGGTCCTGAAGGTGCATACCTGTTCTCACTTGCAGCCACACTGACTGGTGTCCTAAATGTCAATTCCAAAGTTTCAGAAAAGAGAGTCTTATTCCAGGGAGTCACCCCGTTCCCATCTGCTGTGGCCAAATATGGCTGCCGTTTAAGAAGGCAGGCCTTGGAAAAATGGAGATATATCATGGGATGGGCAGATACCCCAAAAACTAATGACTGAGCTCCAAGAGTCAGAAGATTCTTGCACTGTGTGATAAATGAATGTAGATCAGCAATATCAAGTGCCTTGTGAGCCCAGAAGGAACCCGTTATGTCCGTCTTGGCTGCCAGGGATGTCTTCACAGAGAAGTTGACATGGGACCTAGACCTCAAAGGATGAAGAGGATTTCAGCAGGTCCGGGGAAAATAAAGGATACTCTAGGTAAACAAGATCAACAAGCTACCAGGAGAGTATGTTTCCTTGTAAAAGTACATGGAAGGGACTAGAGTGGTGCCAAAATGGTGGGATCAGCAGATGGGGCTGGAAATGTGGGTTCAGTCCAGACTTAGAGTCTTCACACGCCAGACTGAGTCTGGTCTTCATTGCTCCTGAGGTGGGCTCCTTCCAGAGGAAAGGAAAGGAGGAAGTGAAGTGAACAGACTTAGAGAGAACCTCTGAGGGTCTACGTTAGGGCAATGTGGAGAGTCTTACCAGAATTTAAAGTTCAAAGAGTACTTGGCCTGAGATACCTCATCTGACCCTGAGATATCATCACCATCTGGTAGGCTGGCTTCTAACTTACCATATTATGAAAGATGATAGTGTGGTTCGATTCAGTTAAGTGACTTGCCCACGATCACACAACTAACCAGCAGAAGCCTGACTGGAACTTAGGTCTTCCCATCCCAAAGCCTATTCTTATTCTCAGCCTACTATGCCGAGCTGCACAGCAATCAAAGGCCAAATGAAAACTGCCTTGAACTATGAGATAGAGAAAAAGGACAAAAACTGCCTTAGAGAAAAAGGATGAATTCTTCAGGAAAAATATCTTCATTATTGACTACTGATATAGAAAAATGCTCATGATAGGGTACTGAGTGGTAGAGAGAAGGCTGATTATAAAAGCACTCTGAAGGGCGCCTGGGTGGCTCAGTGGGTTAAAGCCTCTGCCTTCAGCTCGGGTCATGATCCCAGGGTCCTGGGACCAAGCCCCGCGTTGGGCTCTCTGCTGAGCGGGGAGCCTGCTTCCCCCCTCTCTCTGCCTGTCTCTCTGCCTACTTGTGATCTCCGTCGGTCAAATAAATAAATAAAATCTTAAAAAAAAAAAAAAAGCACTTTGAGCGTGGTGACATTAATCTTTCTTAAAGTGTATGTATGTATGCAATGTATGCATTGAAAAAAATGCCAAAGGGGAAAACATCAAATTGTTTTGGGAGCTTCCTATTTTCATCATGATCTCCTTCTGTGTCTTCCAAAACTTCTACAATGAAATCGGCATTACTTTTAAGTGAGAGCAATATTTTTTCATAATAATCTTTTCTCATGGTAAAATAGTCAAATGGTATTCTTGCAGAATTTTTCTATATGTTCAGATGCTAATTCCATTTTTTAAAAACACAAATAAGAGCATACTGTACATACTGTTCTCCACCTTGTTTTTTCACTTAATATGTCTTTGTCATGTCTTCATACCTGGACCTGGGGATCTACCTCATTCTTTAGCAGTTGCGTGGAATTCCGTTGTCATATAACTTATTTAACCAATCCATTTTCTAGACATATTTAAGATTTCCAGGGGTTTTTTGATATTATAAGTACACTATGTTTATATCCTTATGTATTGCCCATACATCTTATTGCATATAAATACTAATGACCTCATAGTTGGGATTCCTGGGCAGGGGCCCATGGGTGTTTATCTATTGCCATATTGCCTCGCCTTCACTAACTACGGGTTAAAACTTTTTCAGTCTGTGCCAGCTTGATATGTGTTTGTTTGTTTGTTTGTTTGTTTAAAAAAGGAATTCTCTCACAAAATACAAAGCTTTCACTATTGACCAATATACTGTCCAGTCCAAAACCCACAATTCTTTTAACCAAAATTATGTAACTTAGGGTTGTAATGTTTCCCCCAATATCCACTTACCCCCCAAACTGCTGTTTATTGTTAATTGTATATGTAATAATGAAAGCCCAACCCTATTTATAGAAGGATATGAAAGTCATCTTATGACATAAATTACATAGTTCATAAGGCAGTAACTTAAATTTTTGTCCCTGTGATTGAATGATGGAAAAGAATGCAGCATGGCTGGGTGCCTGGGGGGCTCAGTCAGTTAAGCATCTGCCTTTGGCTCAGGTCATGATCTCAGAGTCCTGATATCAAGTCCAATGGTGGGTTCCCTGCTCAGTGGGGAGTCTACTTCTGCCTCTCCCTCTTCTTCTGTGCTCTCCCCCGCTCCTCTCTCTCTCTCTCAAATAAATAAATAACATCATAAAAAAAAAAGAAAAAGGATGCACTGCACTTGCAAAACTCCATTGGGAAACAAGGAAGACTGTCAGAGAGGGGCATTCTCGGTGCCTGAAAGAGACATGACCACAGTTCTCAGGACAGTCTAGTGAGGAGTGTGCAGGACGGTCCACGAAGTGGCTGGAGGATTATCTGAGCTCCTTTCAAAGGACTGAAGAGGTGCTCCCAAAGAAACTGTCCTTCTGTCTAGCCTTTCTGAGCTACTGGGTTGTTTGGTTGGGTTTATGGGCTTGCTTCTTCACTTTTTAAACTTTGATTTACGAGCTAAATCCAGATATTACTGCATTGCCCACATGATGACTTCAAAACCTATCCACTCAGGGATAGGTTTTGAAGTCATCATGCCAACAGGAAAAATTTGTAAAATGACTTCATATCTCAACAGATACCAAGAAATAATTCAAATCAAATCAACATTTCTTCCTTTGGGAAACTCTTCAGTATTTTAACGAGAGGAGTTTCTGTATTGAAGTTTCTTCCTTAAAGAAACCAAAACTACAGACCAGTATTAAACAAACTCAGAATCCCTTCAAAGCAGAAACAGAGCCAGTGTGCCCTCTGCTATCATAGCTCTCAGCATGGTGCTGAACGGTGCTGACAACAACATTCTGAGAAGGGCAAGACACAGGAGCATCTGGACAAGGAAGGACTAATCAAAGTGTCTTTGGGAGATGACATTTTCATACACTTAACGAAACTCAAGAGGTAAATGGAAAGCTAGGAGTCTAAGACAAATTCACAAAATTTGGTGTTATTCTTTACACTAGTGGTACACATAGAAAAAGAGATTCCATCCTTTAAGGGTGACAAAAAAACATAAATTCTTGAAAACTGACTCAGCTTGGAATTTAAAATTTTCATCTTATTGAAAGAAATGGAAAACACCACTGTAGGACAAATTAAAGGGAGAGAAAACAATGGCAACACCTGCCTGCTTCTAGATAAGGAGAAAATGCAGTAAATATATTTTATCTTTTAAGATAATATATTTTAAATTAGCATGTGAGTTGAACACAAATTTAAGTTTCCCTGAAAGAATTTATACAACTTGAGGAATAATGAAACTAATGAAACAAAGAACAGTCAAGAAAAAAAAATCTTTGTTTTTAATTTATTGATGTATTCTGTTAGATTTTGAAACATACAACAATAAAATCTTTATGAAAATTATATATATATTTTAAAATATTTATTTGACAGAGACAGACACAGTGAGAGAGGGAACACAAGCAGGGGGAGTGAGAGAGGGAGAAGCAGGCTTCCCACTGAGCAGGGAGACCAATGTGGGGCTTGATCCCAGGACCCTGGGATCATGACCTGAGTTGAAGGCAGACGCTTAATGACTGAGCCATTCAGATGCCCGGAATATTATATAATACTGACATCAAAACAGGAAGGGGGAAAGTCACTAATTGAATAAAATGGATATTTCAGAGATGGATTCAACAGCTTGAGGAACAAAATATATGGAGGCGGGAGGGAACACAAGCAGTATAATAATTTTTAAAAGAAACATTATTTAAGCAAAACTATAAGAAAAATGGGGGAATAATTATATATACATATATATACTCATACCTGGAGTGAATTATTGAGAAAGTATCTGGTGTCTTGACTTGTTTGTCATTTATGGTTTTGTGGTTTTTTCCCACCTGCTGTGCACTCACCATTAAGGCTGAGGGGAGTTTTCCCCTTGACCCCCTCAGAAAAAGCAGGCAGCCTTTGTGTTCCTGTGCTCTGGTTCCCAAGGGACACATTTTGTGTTTTGGGACCAAGTCTTTGTTTGGGAGGATTGGTTGCCTGGCAGGAGTAGGCTGGAGGTGGGGTGGGAGTTGGATTGGGTGCCATGACTGTCTAGAATTGGGAAGAGGCCTGATGTTAGGCAGGGTGGTGGGTTTTCGGAGGAGAGGGTCCCACCCAGACCCAGGAGGTAGCCGGACCTTGAATGGGGGATGGTTACTGGGATGAAGTCAAGGCCAGACATCAAGCTCTTTGTCTGGAGAGCAGCTGCAGGGCCTACTAGCCTTTGGGAGGTCCACGTGAACTTGAGCAGGGGGCATCTGCAGTGACCAAATGTGTTACCGACAGAGGCCTCTCTCCCCATCCTTCTCGACTGAGTGAGTCCAGAGGGCCTGGCACAACTCAGGGAGAAGCCAGGGAGAATGAGGACCCCCTCTCTAAAAAATCTCCTGCTGGACTCAGGGAGTCAATATTGAGCTAAAAAAGTAAAGTGGTATTTCTTATACCTCAAGCACAATGGAACAATCCATACCCGTTACACGCATCATAACTTTTACAAACCCAGATGGTTCAAAGAATTATTAAACAACCACAAACTATTTTGAACATCAGAAAACAAGCTAGTATATTTATCCCAGGGGTGGAGGACTGATACATTTCTGGGTACCAAATAAATAAATAAATAAATAAAAACCAGAGAAGATTAGACAGAACAGTCGCAAAGAAATATACTGCCTGGCTGGCTCTTAGAGAAATACGATCACACATTGTACCCAGATTGCCCCCAAAATGGCCTGGATTCATTCTAACTCAGGATCAGCTATAATTAACCCATAAGTGACTATTAGCAAAATGTTTTAATTACAGTGGTGTGAGCCCAGCAGCATAATCTGCATTTTTCACCAAATGTGACCTAAAAATTCATGCAGAGCCCAAGTTCACCAAGGACTTAGTCAGCTTCTGCAGCGTCTTTCCAGAGGCTGCTTTCTTGAAGCAATCCTAGGAAGGGCTCTGGCCTTGCCAACCCCAATAAACCAGCCACGTGTGCCCCCTCCTAGTCCCAAGTGTATGCCCATGAAGTGGGACTAGCCTAAAGGCACAAAACCAAGCCAAGCTAGCAGTTCCATGTGGGACCCACCCCAGAACTCAGGTCACCTTAGCAGTAGGTTTTAAATCCAATAGCTGGCAAGGGGAGCAAGGCTGAAAGTGACACATCTGACCCTACAAGGCAGTCAGGGAGGTTCAAGATGTAAAGTTGCAGGGAGGGGAGGGGCAGGCTTACATGATGTATTAATCAGGATTCTCCAGAAAAACAGAACCCCTAAGATAGAAATATATGTATATATTTTCCCCCCAACCTCCCTTTCTCTCTCCCTCTGTCTCTATATGGCTGGGTGGGGAAGCCTTGGCTCACATGAATAAGGAAGGACTATCTGTCATCTGCAAGTTGGAGACCCAGGAAAACCAGTATAGTTTCAGTCCAAACCCCAAGGTCCAAGAACCAGGACAGCAGGCGATAGAATTCCATCCCTGAACAGCAGAAGACCAGAGTCCTGGCAGACAAGGTCAGGCAGAGCACATTCCTTCCTTCACTTCTTTTGTTCTATTAAGTTCCTCAACAGACTAGATGATATCCACCCACATCAGGGAGGGCAATCTGCTTTCCGCAGTCTAATTCAAATGCTAATCTCTTCCAGAAACAGTCACAGACCTACCAGGAGATAATGCTTAAGTAGAGCTCTGGGCATCCTCTGACCCAGTCAAGTTGACACAGAAAATTAACCATCACACGGGTGTGTAGGTGTTCAGCAGGGATTACTCATCTCCCTAACACTGGTTGTAAAACTGATTGCCCACGTGTGTCTCGTTAGCAGCCTTCGATTGGCTAATAATTAAAGCTGGACCAAATTGTAGTTCACGACATAATTTTTTTAGTTTCTCAGATTTCATTCCACTAAAATTACAGAATAAAATCGGGACATCATGGATTGCTGACAAAGGAACATTAGGTATGAATAACTCCTCATCTGTCCTTGACTCGGGTTTGAGTCACAGGGATTTTCATTCAACATCATTATCATTAAAAGTAAATGAATGTAGCTAGTATTCACTTAATGGAATTTTTTTTTTTTTTAAGATTTTATTTATTTATTTGACAAACAGAGGTCACAAGTAGTCAGGGAGGCAGGCAGAGAGGAGGAAGCAGGCTCTCTGAGGAGCAGAGAGCCCGATGTGGGGCTTGATCCCAGGACCCTGGAATCACGATCCGAGCCGAAGGCAGAGTCTTTAACCCACTGAGCCACCCAGGCGCCTCACTTAATGGAATTTCTAATCACATGGTTCACGCTTGTGAAAACACAAGGATGCCGACCACTGGAGTCAACCAGGCCAAATCTAAACATTAATAAAAATAAATCTTTATTATACTTGTTGGTGAACACGTTTAACAACATGATCAGATCATTAATGACCTTAAGTGTGGTTATTGACATTTTCCAAGTTTTTATAGTTTTATTTTCTCTTTCCATAAAAGAGACTTCTTCCTGTGGCTACCAGGCCATGTCTCTTTCCTTTCCCTTTAGACAGTGGCCCGAGTCGGAGTTCCACGTCTAGTCGATCACAATGTTGTTACCATTCAGGCTAATGGCAGGAGCACGGAACTCCGTGCTGTTGAGACAGGAGTTAGAGCACTCATGCCCTTATTTGTCAGTCTGTCACCTCACACGAGTTACTTGAGGGAACAGAGCTGTGGTCTCTCCTTCATCCAATGGAGTACTCACACCTGCTCTCAGTCTTCCCTGAGGCATGCGGCAAGGCTCAAAAGTCTCTGTCAGACAGAGAGCTCCACAAACCGAGGTATATTATTGGCACTCCGTAGAATCAATGTGCTTAAGCCTTCAAGTGCATTAAAATGACAGGACTTAACTGGCTGAAAGTTTCCTTTCTTGGGGCACCTGGGTTGCTCAGTGGGTTAAAGCCTCTGCCTTGGGCTTGGGTCATGATCCCAGGGTCCTGGGATCAAGCCGACCCCCCTCGCCCCCCTGTTGGGCTCTCTGCTCAGCAGGGAGCAGGCTTCCCACCCCCCCTGCTTGCCTCTCTGCATACTTGTGATCTCTGTCAAATAAATAAATAAAATCTTTAAGGAAAAAACAAAAAACAAAAAACTCCTTTCTTATCGCCACCCACCCCCCAACAGTCTAGTTTGAAAGATTTTGGGTGGAACTCATATCTCTGTGTTTTATAATTCACTCACTCGTCACCACCCTTTCTCCCTGCCATGTGATTTGCATATGAATGGTCCAGAGATGACAAATGTTGACCTGAGGGTGAGATCGCGCATTTCAGAAGAACTTCAGAAATGGCCCTAAAGAAAGTAAATCCCTGGTCCGGACAGTTTGAGATTAAGTTCTGAATATCTGATCGCTTTCAGTGATAAGCTTAAGTAAGCGAGCACTGAGGGCCTGCTGGAAGATAGACCCTAATGAATTTACTACGGGAGAGGGTATTTATGGTATATATTTGCTATATATACAATGATAATAATTGCTTTTAGTGTTGGTTGAAAATAATGGAAAAGCCCTTTTGCTTTTCCACTGTGCCTAGCTCCCTTTAACCCTATTTCAGGGCAGTGTTTCTGGCTTCACTCACTCTGACATGATTTCTGTAGTGAATGGATGCCCTCCTTCTGGTTGTTTCCATCTGGGAGAGACTGACGGAGTCCTGTCGTTGTAATGAGGGTGGGTACCGAGCCGTGTGGCCTGTCACCCGGGAAGGGGGTGGTACTGAGAAGGCTGCTCATGTCCTAGGGGCTTATCTGGGGACTCCAGGGACTCCATTTGCACTTGCCAGTAAAATGACTCCCTCGAGCCCACAGAGGGAAATTTCCTGAAACAGGAGAGCCACCTACTTCATTGAAACCTTTTAGCAAACACACAGGAACGTGTGAGGCTGCCACTGACACCATGAACCATCGGGGCCCTTCAAAGACAGTACAGACTGAACGTTAAATTCATTGATGCCAAGAATGGATTGTTCTGACCCTAAATTAGTAGGTTATCCCAAATTAAAAAAGAAAAAGATACCCCACCTCCGGCAGTGGACAATTAGCGTAAGCCCAACTCCATTGCCACACGGATTGGTTCTGCCAGAAACTAAGCTTATCAGTTCATGACCTTCCCGTGGCTGCATTTGACCTTATTCAGGTCAATGAAAAGCAAGTAGGAGTCAGAGGCTTTGGGGGGAAAAGACCTTCATTGTTTTGACAAGAGCCCTTCTGGATGTTGTTCTCTCCCTCTCTCTCTCTGAAAATTGATAAGGAAGCATATATTCATCTTTTTGTTAGCAGTCATCTTGCCCCATGAAAGAGAGCCGGCCTTAGCATGAAACTGACACCAAAGACAGAACAAAGATCTGGAACAAAACTAATTCCTTGATATTATCAGTGAGCCGCTAAATCAAACTAGCAGTGAAGGTAGCCCCACCTCCCGGCCTTCCAGCTATGGAAATAGGATTGAGGATTAGGTTCAGTTGCCAGTAACTGAAAACTCCAAATAACAGTGGCTTAAACAAGTTAAAGGTATATTTATTTCCCAGGTTAAAATAAATAAATAAATAAATAAATAAATAAAGTCCAGGAAGATAGTTCCAGGGAGACCCGTCTGTGTGTAGCTCAGCCATCTTAACACATAGTCGATTCCCCTGTGGCCCAGGATGGCTGCGCCAGTCACTCCCATCGCCCCTGAATCCAGTCAGCAAGGAGAAAAGGGAAAGCCATTTCCCAGAAAGTGCACATAGCACTTCCATTCACAGCAATAACTTAGTTATATGGCCACGCCTAGCTTCAGCTGTGGCTGAGAATGTTGTCTTTTTTTTTTTTTTTTTTTTTTTTATTTTAGAGAGCCCATGGGTGTGCATGCAGCGGGGAGGGGCTGGGGACTTGGGACAGAATCTCAACCAGACTCCCCACTGAGCAAGGAGACCTAGGCTGGGCTCCATCCCACGACCCTGAGCTCATGACCTTAGCCAAAACCAAGAGTGGACGCTTCCCTTACTGAGCCATCCAGGCACCCCGAGAAATGTTCTCTTTATTCTAAGGGGCCATATACCTGGCTAAAAATTGGAGTTTTTACCAGTATGGCTGCTGGTAGAAGAGGAAATGGATATTAGGGGATAGCTAGCCTTTTCTGCCACAGAGTGGCCTCCTTATTATTTAAGGCAGTCTGAGTTGGGTTTCCTTTTACTTAAAACCAAACAGAAACACATCCTAACTGAGGCAGCCTCCTCGCCCCCCGCACCCCACCATTTACCTGCCATCTCTGATTGCATGCTGAAGGAGAAAAATAAGAAGTCCTTCACTGGGAGCATCTCAAGGTCTTTCCTTGTTTTTCTCCTCAGGCTTGGGACAGCACCTGGCACGCAGAAGGTCTTGATAAGTATTTGCTGAATTGAACAAAATTAACTAAGAAGATTCAAACAGAGAGAATTCAATGGAATCTTGGCACTGCAGCCTGTCAGCTCTGGCCTTGGGCAAGTCATAAACTCTTCTGAGCCTCCGCTTCCTTGCCTGTAAGTGAGAGAGGTAATACCTAGCTCTAGACATTGTTATAAGTAGTAGTGACAAGGTACAGAAAGTGCCTCCCACGATTCCTGGCACACACCCACATGGTATACACACACACACACACACACACACACACACACACACCCCATATTTATGTTTTTGTTTTCCAAAATTATGATTATGCATATAACAGGTTTTTGGGGGGGTTGTTTGTGGGTTGGTTTTTTTGTTTTTTTTTTGTGGTTTTTTTTTTTTTTTTTTGCATATAACAGGTTTTGAAGGAACGCTGAAGTTGAGGGAGAAAGGGATTTGTGCATTGTTTCAAATATCTGCAAACTCTGCTGGCCATTATTCACTCTGATTCTTAGGAAAATATGAGTGTTGGGTTCAAAGGAAGGAATACTTTGAAAAGATTTTTGGTTAAAACTCTGAAGCCTACTTAGATATCAAATAGTTATTTAGTGACTAAAGTGTGAATGAATCAGAACATATGTATTGAGTTTATCTTGGAACCCTGTGTGTGCAAAACCTAACTACAAAATGTGCTTTGCATTCTCTGGCTGTTCAAGGGCTGGAAAAACAGCATGACATTCTGTTCAACCCGAAATGACCTTGAACTCAACAAACAGACCAAACTGATGAAAAACCCCAGATCGCTTTTCAGGGTCCGGACCAAAGTAAGGGATACACGACCCACTATGACTTGGGATCCTCTGTGTTTGTTTTCTTTGGTTTGACTCAGAAACCTGAGGGAGAACACAGAATCATCCTCTTTGTCCAGCTGTCGGGGTCTGAAAACAAAGAGACAAACATCACTTCTGTGAAGATGTCCTCTTATAACAAATGCACAATTCATAAAGAATTCAGAGCTTGCTTTTAAGACAAATCATAGGTAAAGCTTAGCAAGAGGAGTGAAGACAGGAGCAAGGGGGTTTTAGAAGGTAAATGAGAACCCACTCGTCCACTGTCTGTCTTGGGGATGAGAGAACTACAGAACAGGGAACTCGACAGCGAGCTAACTTGCCCTTTTTTCTTATTTCTCAGCCAATTCCGAATCCGGCAGGAAAGAGGGTATTTATTTCAGGGACTCGCTAACCTATCAACAGGCAAGGGTGGGATGGCTTAGAACTCAGACTCCCAAAAACATTGCTAAGATAGGTCTATGTCTGCAGTAAGAGACTGTCGACGCTTGCCCACAATATCTTCCATGTTCAAGTGTAGAAGTTTGGCATCTCAGCGGAGCCCCAGCTCACGCTGGCCCAGCTCCAAAAGCAATTCCTTAAGAAAATCCTGGCTGTTCCTCAGACACATGCCCCACTCCCAGCATAGCTCCCAGCAGGGCTGGGGGGCCTTTGATCTAGACAGGGATGCTGGCCAGGCTCTTTTAAGTTTCACAACTGAGCCGTTAAACCTCCCACCTACCCACCTGGGTTTCAAAGCAAAAACGCTGCTCGCCAGGACAATAAAGGATCGCTGAGCTCCAGACCTCGCTAGAGAAGATAACATGACATTGTTTATTCTCCCACTTTCCCGAAAAACCCAGTCAGGTCTCCTTGTTTAGGAGAGATACCTTAATATTTGCTATAAGAATGTTTACAGAAGATTGTCAGAAAGAAATAGACCAGTGACTTCCTGCTGCGTTTGCGATGAAACTCTTTGAAGATACCATTCAGAGCATCTTCCAAAATCTTCCTTCGAATCTCTGGTGTGAAGAATCTCTCAGACCTTTGTGCTAGGGAAACTTCATCTGCCCCAAGACAAATGAAATGCTTTTTGCTCTCAGAGAGTAATTGAAATACTACTTTTCCCTCTTTGCCTTGGCTCTAAGGAGGCCACACTAAGCTTCAGTCTTCAAGGTCGATCCCAGAAGGTCTAGGGTTGCTCCTCTTAGTCTTGCTTGTTCCTCTTTATTCTCTCTCTTTTATTGATTTTGATGTATTTATTCCCTTTTAAGGTCATTTTTAAATTCTTTTGCAAAGAAGAGAGATGTAACTAAATAAAATTAAAAGATTCAGCGATTGCTTGAGGCGGCGGGGCGGGGTTCAGTGTGTGGGAGGAGAGACAAATACAAAAGGACACGAGGAAACTTTTTTTTTAAAGATTTTATTTATTTGTTTGACAGAGAGAGAAAGAGAGCAAGAGCATAAGCAAGGGGAGCAGCAGGCAGAGGGACAGGGAGAAGCAGACTCAGAGTCCAATTCGGGGCTCGATCCCAGGATCCTGGGGTCATAATCTGAACTAAAGGTAGAGGCTAAACTGACTGATCCACCCAGGCACCCTACATGAGTAATAGAATTTATGTATCTCAGTGATGATAGTGGTTACATGTGTACATGCCTTTGTCAAAATTCATCTAACCAAACACTTGAAATGGCACATTTTCTTATAAGTTAAAGTTCAGTAAAGTCTATTTATTCATCCAATTAATATTATGTTTCTCTTATCTGCAAGCACTGGGCATGGTGCTGGGCAGAGATAGCACACAGTTATATAGGTTGTTCACTGAGCAAGGGAAACTGGTCAAGGAGCCAGGAGGGACTGAAATACAGCCCATGCCTGCCTGGCTCCCCAAGCCAGGTGTCCAGCAGGGGCTGGGTCTTCTCAGAGGAGGAGGCAGCCTTTTTAATTTTGGAAAAGGCATTCCATGTATATGGATTCCTGGAAGCCTGGTTCTGAAGATAGAGTGAGAAAGAATATAGACAATTCCCTGCCCTTGCAGTTTAGGGGGAGAAGGTTATGATAAGCCAGTAAACATATATATTATGATAAGCACTGCAGAGAAAAACAAGCAGGTGAAGTAATGGAGAGTGTCAGGCATCAGGAAAGACTTCCTAAGAGATGGTGTTTCAGCGGAGACCCAAGTGGTAAGAAGCACCAACCTTGCAGAGTGTAGGAGCAAAGCACCCCAGACAGAGGGAACTGCAAGAGTGATTGCTCAGGGGCAGGGGAGAGCGACCTGTTCAAGGATCAGAGAGAAGGCCAGTGTGGCGTGTGGTAAGCAGACTGGGGAGTGGCACAGGGGACAGTAGTGCAACAGATGCTCAAAAGTGAAGCATGGGGCACCTATGTGGCTCAGTCAGTTAAGCGTCAGGCTTTGGCTCAGGTCATGATCTTGGGATCCTAGGATTGAGCCCTGCATTGGGCTCTCTGCTCATCAGGGAGTCTGTTTCTCCCTCTCCCTCTGTGCTCTCCCTCTCCCACCCCACCCCCCATCTCAAATAAATAAAATGAAATCTGTAAACTGATGGCACAAATCAGCTCAGAATTCAGGCTCAGCTTTAGTCCAGTTCAGGTTGCATTGACTGGTTGCCCACCACATGTCAGGTGCTGCTTCCCACTGGGGGTAAGTCCACAGGTTTCCAGACTTGGAACGGTCCAGTAGCAAGGAGGACTGAACTGGTGAAACTCAGCTTCGGGAGATATTTATCATCAGAAATGGCTTTTTAGTTAGCTGTAAGGGGTTAATCAGATAAGTATTTCACAAGACTCAACTTTGCCTTGTTTTTTAAAAAAAAAAAGTGTTTCCGTTCCTGAAATTGAGATACATTTTTTGGAATAATTCATGTTTTAAAGTCACCAATTCTGAAGCTAGTTCCATGTTGGGAGCCCAAGTATGAGGGACTCTGTTAAGGGAGTGATGGGTAGGGAAGTAACAAGAGTATAATCACAGTGAGAAGTGCTGAGAATCAATCATGGGAATCCCAGCATCAACTCAGAAATCCAAGAAAAGCAAAATGAGGCTGGAAGGAAAATTTCAGATCTCACACCCACGCCATGCCACAGAACACTATGGCACCCGCCATCTTTCTTTCATCTGTCCCTACCCACTGCCTGTAATGGCAGGGGCCAACAGAAACCACCACCTCAGAAGCCACACCTTCCTCTTTGTTAAATGATTTGCTAGCTCCAAAACCAAAGTTCTGGGAATTATATTCTCCCTCTCTAATCTCCCCTTCAGCTAAAGAAGCTACAGCCGTGCAGTTAAGCACCAACCCGCAGAAATCCACCACGAAACCATAACTTTCCTCTGCATCTCATCAAGTTCAAACAGTAACAGAAATGGAACCTACCATCCTCAGCACAGACTTGAGTATCCTACTCAAGCAGATTAAAAGCTAGTGAAGAAAACAAAGCCAAGATTTTAAGAGATGTTTTTCCCTTGAGTGTGAGGGGGTATTTTTGGTTTTGTTTTCCTTTTAAAGAAAATGGCTTTCTTTTTTTTTTTTTTAAGCACGCAGGTATTTTGTTAGCTGACCCCTAATCCAGAGGGTTTAGGATTCTGGCACTCAAGTTTAGGACTCTGGCACTCAAATCCACTGTAAACAGCTTTGCTTCATTCAAACTCATGCTGGTCCTTTCTGCGGAAGGGATTTCCAGGCTCAGCCTGGGCTGACCTCCTACTGGAGGTGGAATAGACTCATACAGTTTGCTGCCCAGATCTCTTCTCCATCTGGAACTGCCTGCCCCTTCTGGAGAGTTCCTATCTCCTAGGAGCTACCTCTTAGGCCACCTGCCACCAGGGGCAGCTGGGCCTCAGAAACCAACCAGGAATCTTAGAGACTTTGGGCAACATCTCTGCTTCTCTCTGCTTCTGCTTCCCTCTCTCCCTCAACATACCAGCTAGTTCTGTTGCTCAGTGCATGTGGCAGATGACAGTTAGTCTCTCTGAAGTTAAGAGTCTTATTTGTAAGTACCAGTATTGTAGATGAGCCTAAATTGTAGTATGAGGCAGCAGCTTGAATGAGAGTGGGAATAAGACCTTGTCACTTCCCTGTTTCTTCATACACACCTGTGTGAGCCCTTTCTCACTGCAGATTCTCTGTCTCTTACTCAGTCCACTCAGTGGATAGTGGCCACGGCCAACAGTACCTAGAGTTACAGCTCTTTGATTCAAGAGAGCAGTCATAGTGACGTGGAATCTTCATCTAATTCTAAATCCCTGGGGAGAGAAACTTGTTGATTGTTTATCCAGGGCATATTATTGGCATTTTGGGCAAGAAAATTCATGCTGTAGGAGCTGTCCTATGTATGGCAGGACATTGAACATGGTGGCCTCCGCCCATGAAATGTCTATCCTACTAATGACCGTAAAAATGCATTCACCCTCTACAGGATGTCCCTTGGGCGGGGGTGGGAGGGGTAGTGTCTCCAGAATTTGAAAACTGCTGTGTCCAACATTCTGACTCAACCTGGTTCAGTCTGATGTTGTACTCCCAGAGAATTCTGATATTCCTGTCATAAATGGCCAAATCCTGAGAGGAATTTCCCTTGCAATATATCCTAGAGGGCAGGAATATATGGAGCCCAAAATGAAGTTTTCATTTCTTTGTAATTTTGAGTCAGCCATATCTGTTTCTAAAAACAAAAAGTATTTAGATTTTTTTGAAGCCACATCTTGCTTCTGATGAACTGCTGATTTCTTTCTCTTGCACAATGACATGATGGCGAAATCAAGGATGGGGTAAACACTTGTTTCTTTTTAATCATATAATGTAATTAGTAGTCCAAAATGGCAAATATTTACTTCTGAGTTGGCATTTTCCTTTGGACTCATACAACCGAATACCAATGCAAGCCAAGTGTCCCTCCTTAGGTTACCCCAGGGACAACGGAGTGGAGGATGACCAGAGAGAGAGAGCGAGCTGGCCAAGTAAGGCAGTTTTTTCCTTTGCAGTATCCTGGGTTTGGCCATGAGCAGCTCTGTCTGCCTCCCTCCCCATATCCGAACTTGAGGATGGGATCCTCCTTTAGCTTGAGGACCATAATATGGTCCTTAGACTCATGCCACATGTGGTCTAAGAGGAATTAAGGGTGGATGGGGAATGATGAAGGCAGTGGCTTTAAGGAAAAATTTTTAAAAATAGCTATTATGACCTTGGAAAATATGACCCCAAGCAATAGCTCTGGCACTCTTTAAGACTACTGATATTCCTTGGGGCTCTAGCTTGGAGTCTTCACTGGCAAGAAAGAGGAGGATTGTCAGGAAGTTTATGGTCTGAAAAAAAAAATATTCAACTTGGTTTTTGAACCAATGTGATAAACTACTAAACCATCTCTGAAATAATATTATAAGCAGCAGAGCCATGTAGTAGAAAGGGAGCTGACCATACTGATAAGAATAAATGAATGAATGAATGAGGGAGGGAGGAGAAACGTTCCTGACAGTATGATTCTAACTAATAAATGTAGAAGAAAGGATAGAGTTAGTGAATCACCAGTTGGCAACCACCATGTTAATAGGTGCTTCAATGAGACTTACTCCTGGGTGATGAAATTAGTGGGTAGAGTATGATGAGAAATATACCCACAAAGTGTCAAGGTAGCTCCTCACAAGATATTTATTAATGACAAAGGGGGAATGTCAATTTCCTGATATTGTAATTGCCTTGTGTTTATGAAAAGACAGTGTTCTTAATTTTAGGAAATATGGGCTGATACATTTAGAGATGAGGGAAGGACAGTGATTAAGACTCTGATCCTAACTCTGCCATTTAACTAGGGATCTAGGACAGTTATGTAAACCCCTGGGCCTCAGTTTTCCCTTTGTGAGATGAAGAGCTTGCGCTAGCTCAGGTGTCCCCGTGTGGTAAAATAAAATAGCATCATCTCGAAAGTTGTCAGAAATGCAAATTCTCAGGCCCCAGGCCCTAATTAGAAACTTGTGATGGAACCCATGTCTTAAGAAGCCCAAGATCCTGATGCCTGCTCAGGTTTGAGAACCACTGCCTTTTCCACCCGGCAGGTACCTGTTGGCTTTACTGTTCTGTGCTTCTCATTTGTCTCCTGCTGAACACAACCCTTTCTCACAACCCTTTCTCAACAGCATCTCCGTCCTCCCAGTTCATTCATCATGTATTTGGTACTGACAAAAGGCTGGCCAGGGAGCTGGAAGGGTTGAAACTTGGAGGAATGGTTCTCCTGGGCATTCAGACCCAACCTTGCTTGCAGTAGGTACAGATTAAACATAAAACATTTAATAATCCTACTTAGCTCAGGAAACATTAAAGAAACCAAGTGATACATAATTAAGTTCTGCCCAGTGGCATAGCTGCCTTGGCCTCTTACTAAAATGCTCGAGCCAGCTGCTTCAGGAGGTAGGTATGGGGTTGTGAGTCATTCCTGCGAGTTTCTATCACTAGTTGTAGAGAAGTTTACTTCTCTTCAGGATAAATGTTTCCTGGATGACTCAGGTGGTAAGAATCTGCCAGTGTCTCCTAAATACTTCTACAAACCCAGAGTTAACTTTCATCTGTTAAGAGTCCGACTGTGACCCCAGAGAGTATTAAGTTTGCTTCCTACTAGCTCATTAAAAGTGACAAACAGATGTCTCCCATCTTGGCTCACTGATGCCTGCTGAACTTCTGTCTCTGGAAGTTGCCCAGCTGAGGTCCATACCATTGTCTTCTATACCACCTGACTCTCAAAGCCACTTTTTCCATACTGACCTTTCCTCAACTTCAGCTTTCCTCATTTCCTGATTAAAAAAAAAAAACTTTATTTATTGAACAGATAATACGTTCATATGGTTCAACATTCAAAAGACACTAAAAGATAGGCAGTGAAAATCTGCTTGCCTGTCCCACCTCCAACCTCCAGGTACCATTTCTGATTTGTACCACTCCTGGGGCTCCCCGATCAGAGCCCATGTCATCCGAAATTCATTCTGTCCAAAATGAATCCATCGAGTTCCCTCCCACTTTGGACTCACCCTCTGCAAGCCTCCTGTCTTCATCTGTAAAGTAAGTTAATATGAGCACTTTCCTCATAGGATGTGTATATGTTCCTCGGAGAGCCAAAATTTGTAAACTTTAGCACTGCTGAGCATATAGTAAGCACTCAGTTAAAATTCACTATTGGAAAAAATAAAAAAAATTCACTATTGGTAACATAGTAATAATAATATAACCTTTCCCTAAATTGAGTATCTCTGGGTGGTTTTGCCTTTCTTCCCAGTCTTCCCAAAGTGGTGACTCTAGAGTTCATTTTCCCCTCCTCTCTCCTTTTCCTTTGTTCCAGATATTTTGGCCTCATCTAGCTTTATATTATTTCTCTCTTGGTAGGATTTGAATGGGGCAAGAAGAATTAGGAAGAAATTCCCTGGGAGGCTGCCCCTTTCTTACAAAGTCATTGCACTGGGCTGCTGAGCAGACCCTCAGCTGGTGGGTCACAGGCCTTTGCTCTCATACCCCACCAGGCATGGACCCTCCCAGGTTCTCTTCTGGGCCGTGGCTGGTAATTAGTAGTCCATCCTAACATTGCCATTTTCCCCTTGAGCCAAATAACTGAGATAACTCTATAAAAAATACAAAATTTCTGGCTCCCTTTAGTGCATTTAATCTTGCCACCATAGCTTACTTTTCCCACCCTTGGATGTCCACAAACCAGAGCACAATTCTCATGTTCACAGTGCGATAGATAAATTTTTAAAATATTGGAACAAATCCTTCCATCTGTCAAGTATTCTAGCGCTTAAAGATCAAGGGCGGCTATCTTGACTTCGGGGATGGGAGGGGGCATTGGTGCATGATGGCCCTGGGGCCCTCAGTTCACATTGTGTTAGAAGGGAAAGAGTGGTGCCATGTTCATTTTCTGCATTCCCATCTGCATTCACTCAATCTTCTTTCCCCCTCCCCACTCTTAGCAAATGGGTATTTCACATGAAGTACTGTGATTAAATCCAATCGTATGAGTCATTAAAAGACTTTTCAAGCTAACCGCTTATTAAGAACATCTTTCTTAGGGTACCTGGGGGGCTCAGTCAGTTATGCGTCTGTCCTCAGCTCAAGTCCTGATCCCAGGGTCCTGGGATCAAGCCCTATATTGGGCTCTGTGCTCAGCCGTGCAGCCTGCTTCTCCATCTGCCTCTCCCTCTGCTCGTGTTTCCTCTCTCTCTCATAAATAAATAAAATCCTTTGAAAAAAAGAGAGAGAACATCTTTCTCATCCCTCTGGTAACAACTTAGACATGAGTGCATAGACCCCTGACTACTCTCTCCTAAGCCTTATGGGAGCCAACTAAAGTAAGACTTCCCAACTGAAATCACAATTGATCAGAACACTTACAATCTTGCCAAATAAAGGGGTTAAAAGAGAAATGCCTCCTTAAGTAAAGCTAAAACATCTGTCACTTAGCTGAAGCAATGCCTATTTGATTTTAAAGAACATTGGATTTATTATATGATGTACTTCAATTTTGCAGCAGATGCTTCCTCTGCTGGAAAATATTGGGTTCGGGCATTTCCTTCTCCAGGAAGCCTTCCCTGACCCGCCTCCCGTCCCCTGGCCTTGGTTATTTTCCCTGGGTTCCCAGAGCAAGTGTTGTTCTTGGTGTGAGGGGACCTGCCTTGGGCCTTATGTTTTAGGATCTCCCCTTAGACCCTCCTTTTGATAATCTCCTCCCTATGGGACAAATAACCCATGGACCAAGGGGATGTGTCCATTCAGAGACTGTGCCCTCCTTTCTGGACCATACTCTGGGTACCCAAGACCCTAGAATGACCTCCTTGGATATCCTATAGCCCTGTTCCCTGGGTCCATCCTGAAAGTGGGCCATATACCTGGTGAGCATACCCCAAGGAACTGGTGAACACAGCCCAGAGGATGCTGAGGGGTAGCTAGGCAATGCCTCTTTGTTGCTGGGGAGAAGCTTGGATAGGCAATCAGGGGTGGGGGGAACCTGCATATGCACCTGACCCTTGTGGTACAGGATGGAGCTGGGGGGTTGGGAAGCCCAACAGAGTGAGCCAGGGGTACATCTGATTAGGTAGGAGGGTAAGACAGATTTTATTGATAGCTAGGTTTATAATTTTAAATACTTGAACACATGATCTAGGGATCTCTCTTTATACTCTTGCTCTGGTCCATGCAAGTGTTGAAGGTGGGCTGGCATAATCATCTGTCTTCCTGGCTATGATAGTTGCCACAGACTCCTCCCAACCTCAGGGCCCTTGCACACCTGGTTTCCTCTCCTGGAATGCTCTTCCCCACCTACTCCTTTAGCCTACTAAACTTTTTTTTGTTTTAAGATTTATTTATTTATTTATTTATCTATTTATTTATTTATTTATTTTGGAGAGACGGGGAAAGAGAGAGAGAGTGCAAGCGAGAGAGGGGCAGAGGGAGAGAATCTCAAGCAGACTCCACAGTGAGCAGGGGCGCAGGGCTCCATCTCATGACACTGAGGTCATGACCTGAGCAAAAATCAAGACTTGGTCACTTAAACAACTAAGCTACCCAGGTGCACCTAGCTTACTAAACTTTTAATTTATCTGCCGTTTTCTCAAGAAAGTCTTTCCTGACTTCATTCATTAGGTCAGGCCTTCCTGGTTTTTCGCTCTCACATCTCCCTATACTCTGATAAATCTGAGGGGCAAGTATGATAGGAATAATAATAGTAGCAATGACCATGATCATGAGAAAAGCAGAGTTGCCGATGACTTACTAAACACTAGACATGATGGGGGCACCTGGGTGGCTCGGTGGGTTAAAGCCTCTGCCTTCAGCTCAGGTCATGATCTCAGGGTCCTGGGATCAAGCTCCGCATCGGGCTCTCTGCTCAGCGGAGAGCCTATTTCTCCCTCTCTCTCTGCCTGCCTCTTTGCCTACTTGTGATCTCCGTCTGTCAAATGAATAAATAAAAAAATCTTTAAATGCTAGACATGATGATAGATGTTTTATATCCATTATTTATTCTGGGATAAAAAGCCTAATAAAATACTAGTATCAACCCCATCTTTCAGATGAAAAAACAGGCTTCGGGAGCGTGATCGGCTCTCATGCCCCTGGCGCCAAGTCAGTCGGGCCTCCCAAGGTCTACTTCCTTGTGTAGCCCGTCCTCTGGTGACTCCTTGCTTGTGCAGGTGATTTGCTCTGGCCAATGTCTCTTCAGTTAAGATGACTTAAGCAGAGGCTTGATTCATTCTTGCATATTGTAGCTTCTCTTCTTGGAACCCAGTTGCCATTTAAGAATCCCAGACCTGGGGCTCCTGGGTGGCTCAGTGGGTTAACCCTCTGCCTTCGGCTCAGGTTATGATCTCAAGGTCCTGAGATCGAGCCCTGCATGGGGCTCTCTGCTTGGCGGGGAGCCTGCTTCCCCCTCTCTCTCTGCCTGCCTCTCTGCCTACTTGTGATTTCTCTCCCTCTCTGTGTCAAATAAATAAATAAAATCTTTAATTAAAAAAAAAAGAATCCCAGAACTAACCAATGAATAAAAAGGACCATAGGATAAGGCGGGGGACCCAGCTGACCCTGCAGCCACCCAAGCCAAATTACAATTATATGATAACATAATACGGGAGTACCTCAGCTATATTATGGTTCAGTTCCAGACCAATGCAATAAGGCAAATATTGCGATAAAGTAAGTCGAATGAATCTTTTGGTTTCCCAGTGCATGCGAAAGTTATGTTTACACTATACTGTAGTCTAGTAAGTGTGCAATAGCACCATGTCTTTAAAAAATGTACAGATCTGAACTAAAATACTTTATGCTCAAAAATGCTAACCATGATGTGAGCTCTCAAGTGATAATCACTAACCACAGATCACCGCAACAAATATAATTATGAGAAAGTTCAAAATATTGCAAGGATGACCCAGATGGGACACAGAGACACAAAGTGAGCAAATGCTGCTGGGAAGATGTAGCCAACAGACTTGCCTGATACAAACCTCTATTTGTAAAAAAAAAAAAAAAAAAAAAAAAAAAGCAGTATCTGTGAAGTACAGTAAGATGAGGAGTGGCTATAGTGTAGTATAGCACAAGATGCACAGAGTTAATAGGTAACTGATAGAGGTTGCCTACGTTGCGGAAGAACCCAGAGCTAATAAATGATGGGTATGAATACAAACTCTAAAACCATAGTCAACTATAGAACTTCCTAACGATGGGTGAACACTGAATGGACATGCCAACTGTCTCCTCTTTCCTGGCTCCTTTCTTGCTCTGCAACACAGTGCTTGCCTGCATCCCCTTATCCCTTGCCCTCCCTGTCAACACAACTTTCTCTGGCCCAGCTGTCTTGGGCATGTCCTCTGTGGGACAGGACCACTCAGAGCAGCAAGAATCCCTGGGTATGGTAGGCATCTTCTCTTCACAGTGTGAGGGGCCCCAGGGGAATGGGTTCTCTCTGGGCCTTGGTCCCCCATCACACGCCCTGGGCTCCTCCCCAGGGAAATCAGGTAGGCTGAACTCACCCCCCCTCCCCTGTGTCTCCAGGGCACTCTCCCTTCCTGTCTTTACCCCATCCTCCCCCATTTCCTCAGGCCATATTTTCCCTATCCTGGACTGACAAATAAGTTTTCTCTTGCTCCCCCAAATATTTTCCATCAGGCATCTGTAGAATTGGCCCCAAGTTCAGGAAAGCCTAGGGTATAAGAGGCAACAAAGTGCTAGCCCTTCTATCCAAATACCAGCCAGATCTAGGTGTTTTAGACCCAAACCAGAAACGAGAGGGGAAGAACATCTTCTAAAGAAATAAATACAGTGAGGATAGCTGAGGCCTGGAGAGCCAGTGGTCAGTCGAAATTTGAAAAATCCCTTATTAAGGGCAGGATTTCCTAGAGCACCTGCACAGCTGATCCCGTCCTCCAGAAAAATAGAAAAATGTAGGTTACCTTCCTTTTTTTAAACAACATTTTCAAGGTATATTTTACATATTAGAAAATGTACCCATTTCTAGTGTATTATTCAGTTATTTTAGTTTTTTATTTTGTTTTTTTTATTTTATTTTATTTATTTATTTGACAGAGAGAGATCACAAGTAGGCGGAGAAGCAGGTGGGGGTTCAGGTGAGGGAGCCGGCTCCCTGCTGAGCAGAGAGCCTGATATGGGGCTTGATTCCAGGACCCTGAGATCATACCTGAGCCAAAGGCAGAGGCTTTAACCCACTGAGCCACCCAGGCACCCTTTATTTTGTTTTTAATTTTTATTTTAGGTATTTATTTATTTGAGAGAGAAATCACACACATGATCAGGAGAGGCATAGAGGGAAAGGGAGAAGCAGGCTCTTCACAGTGTGGAGTCAGACATGGGACTCCCTCCAAGGACCCTGAGATTATGACCTGAGCCAAAGTCAGACACTTAACTGACTGAGTCACCCAGGCATCCCTTCAATTATTTTTAATAAATTTACCAAGTGGTACAACCACCACTATCAATCGGTTTGGAATGTTTCCATCTCTGCAACAGGATCCCTTATGCCCTCATCCTGTTCCCATCCCCTCCACCACATAATCACTAAGCTACTCTCTCTCTCTAGAATTTTGCCTTTTCCAAACATTTCAGATAAACAGAATCCTATAATATGTGGTCTCCTTTGTCCAACTTGTTTCCCTGGGCATAATATTTTTAAAGTTCATTTATGATATAATTTGGTAGTAGTTTATTCCTTTTTAAATTTTATCCATCCATGTTCCACTGGATGGATATACCACATTTAAACCCTTCACCACTGGATGCACATTAAGTTTGCTTCCAGCTCTTGACTGGAAATGGGCAAGCAAGTCTGTGTGTGGACAGATGTTTTCATTTCTCTTAGGCAGATACCTAGGAATTTCTAGGTAGTTCTATGTTTAGCTCTTTTAAAGATTTATTTATTTATTTATTTGACAGAGAGAGATCACAAGTAAGGGAGAGAGGCAGGCAGAGAAAGACGGGGAAGCAGGCTCCCCCCTGAGCAGAGAGCCCAATGTGGGACTCGATCCCAGGACCCTGAGATCATGACGTGACCTGAAGGCAGAGGCTTAACATACTGAGCTACCCAGGTGTCCTCTATGTTTAACTCTTAAAAGCAAACTGCCAAGCTGTTTTCCAAAGTAGCTTACCATTTTGCATTCCCACCAGCAACTCTGAGTTCCTTTCCCCTCCTCAAGTCATGGTACAAGCATTCTCTAATCTTTGATCAACTCTCAGTTTTTTATTCCAAGAATTTATTAGGTCCTTGAGAATGTTTCAGTGATGCTGTCTTGGGTTAAATTATGCTTCGTTCTTCTGTTGTGACTTTAGGAGACATTTATGCTGGTTACACTCAATATACACATGTCATTATTTATTTATTTAAAACACTTAGCCCATTGGGCTGGCTCCAAGAACCATTTAGTTTTTGACGATCTCAGGGGATGGTCATGCAAAAGGACTTGCAGACTCTGGGGCAAACAATAGCATATCGGCTTGGAGGATTCACCAAGAAGCTAAACCCCCTAAAAGTAGAACTCACAAGAGGATAACCTCAAGTGGCATTTTCTAGAAGAGCACGTTGGACCTAAAGCAGTCCACATGGAATTCACCAAGACAAAAAGCCAATATGAAAGACTTATTCACAGGAAACCTCAGGGCCCAGAGGAAACAAGTTTGGAGAGAAGCGAAAGGAATTTAGGGGTGTGTAAAGGTATGCAGCAACACATCTCAGACTCAATTTTTTTTTTAAAGACTTTAATACATTTTTTCATCATGCAACTATCCTCAAAGAAATTTTGGTCAGGTAGCCTGACTTTTTCAAAAAGTCTACTGGATTGTTTCTATACAACAGCAAAAGAATACATTAAAAAAAAAAGTTGCTCAATGACAGAAAATATTCAGATTCAGAAATGAAACTCAATAAAGCTAGAGTCTAAAAATTACCATCGAGGCCTTGGTAAAATTGAATGCATTTACAACCCCCACATACACCACCAAGGAAAGGGGTTGATGAGTTCACAACGCTTGTCCCTTGAGGTCATTTGCATAAGAACTTCAGGTGCCTGAAATAGCAGAAGTCTGCTGGGCCAAGACTTGTAACACTGAAAAACAAAGTATTTATAAAAGGAAATCGTAGGCTGTTAAGGAGTAATATGAGGGAGTTTCTTGGTGGTATTCTGAGTGCAGTGTTAGTTCCTCAATCTACACATGGGCTAAAATATCATAGAACAACACACACCACACAGAGAATGCATGTGAAATCTAAATAAAGTTTGTACCTGAGTTTATAATACCATACCAGGCTGGTTTTGCCTGTGGTTAAGCTGGGGAAAGATACGTGGAAACAGCAAAGGTGTGACTTTCGAAACTTCTTGTAAGTCTTAAACTATTTCAAAATAATAGATGATTAGAAAGAAAGAGAGAGACTGGGATGCCTGGATGGCTCAGTCTGTTAAGCGTCTGACTCTTGATTTCGGCTCAAGTCATGATCTCGGGGTCGTGAGATTGAGCCCCACATCAGTCTGCTCACTCTGTTGGGAGTGTGCTTGAAGCTCTCTGCCTTGTCCCTCCAAACTGTGCACTCTCTCTGAAATAGACAAACCTAAAAAAAAAAAAAAAAGAGAGAGAGAGAGATAAAGAGAGAAGGAAGGAAGGGAAGAAGGAAGGAAGGAAAGAAAAGGAACAATGGATCTTTTTTTCTATAGCCAACAAGGACTGGAGGTAGGGAAGATGTGGGGGACAGGAAGATAATTCCTAAATTTGAAGACAAAAATTCCTCCTAAAAAGGAAATTATGAAAAATCAACACAACAAACCCATCCTAAACTGAAGTCATCTCTATTTATCTGGTCATATTTATATGTATATACAGACCAAACATATATATGTATTGGCCAGGCATAGCATAAGAAAATTAGCATGTCCAAATGGGGGGGGATCTAACTGCTCATACTGTACCATTATTTGGCAAGATTGATTAAGAGAAGGAATTCGGGCTTCCCTGTGTCGGCAAGCACAGAGTACAAAAGCCAACAACTGCCCACGGAAGAGGTCTTGGACCCACTGTTCTAGCATCCTTGGCAGGGGCGTCTCTCCAGAGGAAATGGATGCATCAGACTCTTGCAGCTTGGCGACAAGAACCATTAAGAACATTCTTGAATTCCCTTTGCCATGATCCCACAGTCACTTTTAATTGTGCTTTGGCCGTTCTTGCAGCTTGTGTATAGTAAGATACAAGTTGATCGGCCAACGCAAGAATTTTAGTCCACTTGACATTATTTCTTCTTCATAAATTAATAATTTAGCTTTCTGGTTCAAATATTGATCTCTTGTGGGTTTATAAGTATGAGTGAGCAACTAAAGCAGGCGTTCTTAACCTGGAAACCAAGGATGGGCTTCAGGGGATCCATTAAGCCTATGGATTCAATGCAAAAGCGTGCGTGTGGGGGTGGTGTACATATCAAGCAGAAGAGTCCGCAGCCTTCACCAGATTCCCATACAGGGTTTCAGATCTGGATGCATTGCAAAAAGGGTTTCCAGGCTCATGTGACTTGCTTTCACGGAACGCACTGGGAATATTTTCCCACCCTATAATTCTTTTTAACACCATTTTTAGCAATGCCAAAGGATTTAATTGCTCTAATTCTTCTTCTAAGAAAAAATTTAAAAAGCTTAGTCACTAATAACCTCTGAAAGACATAATTTTCAGGTGAAACATTGACTTATTTTTATTAATGGATGCCCAAATGTGAGAGCTAATGGCAGTCACTACTATGAATCGCTGACACTGACGAGATACCAGCTCTGTTCCGTGGTGTGCTGTGTGTTAGAGATCTTACCACCGGCTTTACAACAGTCCAGAGGGGTGGGTATAGGGGAAACTAAGGTCCAGACATTGAAGAACGTACCAAGAGGGAAGCCTGGGTGGCTCAGTCGGTTAAGTGACTCTTGATTTCACCTCAGGTCATGATCTCAGGGTCCTGGGGTCGAGCCCTGATGCGGGCTCCATGGGGAGTCTACTTGAGGGCTGCCTCTCTCCCTCTGACACCTCTCTCTCTCTCTCTCTTTAAGATAAATAAATAAACTTAAAAAAAAAAAAAAAGAACATCCCAAGAACACATAACTGTCAGGGAGAAGTTCGCTGACTGCCACAACTGACTGGCCTTTCCCCGCAGCCATCACACTCAATATCTTTATCCTTCAATCTCCACAAGGAGGCACTTCCCCCTTGAAGCTTTATATTCACCCAAAGTCATTTTTCCTCTCATTCTTCAGCTGGGTCCAAAGCTCCTCACCTAGCATGGTTTGACTATTATCTACCTCAGGGTCAGCAAACTTTTCCTCAAAAGGACCAGGTAGTACATATTTTAGGTTTTGTGGCCCATATGGTCACTGTCACAGCTACTCAGCAGGGCTGCCCACTGGAGCGTGAAAGCAGTCATAGACAAGGTGGAAGTGAATGGGTCTGGCTGTGTTTTAATAAAATTTGATTTATAGATGGTGAATTTCATATAATTTTCCTGTTTTGCAAAATATTGTCTGTCTTTGCATTTTTTCCCCAACTGTTTCAAAACGTGAAAACTATTCCCTGCCCATGCTTGGCCCAAAACGGGCGGCTGACTGGGTCTGACCTGTGGGCCAAAGTCCGCCAATGCTGCTGGAATGGCATCTTATGTGTTCCTACTCTCCACAACCAGACAGAAAACCAGTGAGCTTAAAATTAGATCTTAACATTTTCTTATTCTCCACCGAATCTCTATGCAGGTCTGGACTCCTAGACTCGTAAATAAGTGCTCAAAACTGACTTGATTAAAACCCTGATGCTTCCTCAGAGCCAGATCCAAGAAGAAATAAAAAGTCCATCTCCAAACAGGCAAGCATGTTTATTTGCTTATTTTCTTCACCCTTTTCCACCTCCCTAGCACAAATCTGTATCGCTCAAATATCACAGTGAATATTTTTGTTGTTGTTGTTCGGAGTCCTGACAAATACCCACGGGCTTGGCCAGCTTGAAGGTCAGATGGTACCCTGGCCAGGGGCCAGTGAATACAGCTGGTGAAAACTCAAGCTGTCACACACTTGTTGCTCACTCTGGTGTTCTAGTTCCTTCATCATGAATTATTAGATTATTTATCATAACGAATTGCTACATGAGCAATGATTTTTAAAACCATAATCCCTGACCAGAAGCAAAGTCATGACCCGATGGGTCACACTTAGGGCCGTGAGAGAGCCACGCTCTAGGACTGACTGCCACGTGTCTTTTCTGGGCCTTCATTTCCCCACCTGTAAACGGAGGGTCATAGCACACCCGTCCTCCTGTGGGCCTCCGGAGCCTGCGCTGATAGGGAAACCACCCTGCCAAGGGAGTAGTAAGCTGTCAGCTTCTCCACTGAACCTTGGCTACACCCTATCAAGCAGGGCCGGTCTATGGTATCGTAAGACAGACTTTACGTGTAAGGATTAAAAACCTCTTTATTTGCTTTCAGGCCATAACAATGAGCTATGAAATCAAGCTGATATTTACCACCGAGGGTGCATGTAAAAATTGTGTAACATATGCCAGTGAGCGCTCTTGGTTTAGGCTTGCACTATGAAATTGCTGAAACCGGCGACTGTAATGAAAGCAATCTTCTCTTTCTCCTGCTGTGGGTCCCATGTCACTGCCGAACAGCACCTGAAAACGGGAGACTGGGTAATATTCTCCACCAAGCACTGCGCGGGACATGGTTTTCAGGAGCGAATCTTGCAAAGGCTTTGGGGCACCACGTCAGGTCCTAGGCGTTTGAAGAGCCCCTTTTCTGTGGGGCTGGGATGTTCTGCTCCATTTCTCCAAGTTTTCTGGTGGTTGTTGTTGTTGTAAGAATTTTTTTCAGTAGAATTCGTTTTCACCCACTTTACAGATGCCTTAAAATAATGTGTTGGAAACTCAACAGCAGCCAGCTGGCCTGTGAGGTGGGGAGGCTGCTCTCTCAAGGGTGAAGCAAGCCTGGAGAGCAAGGTTTGGAAGCAGCCGCAGGCACCAGGCAGGGGACGGAGTCCACGCTCCTGTGTTAACTGCAGCTGGAGAAACTTGTTCCAGCCAGAACTCCCTCAGCTTTCCGCAGTCCCCAGAACAGCAAGCAATCTCAGACGTATTGCAGAGTAGGAGGGGGTCATAAATCGACTCACAAAAGATGTTCTTTCAAAGCTCAAACTGTAGTCACCTTGGAGAAAGGGCAGGTGGGGTGGAGGGGAGCTTGGCTTTGTAACTGGAGTCGGGGGCTCCAGTAGGAGGTGGCTTTAGCTCCCCAGTGCTGCCTCATTCCATAGACGCCCATGTACAGCCGCCGGGATGAAGAGTGCTTCCAGGAATGCTGGCGATTACTAATTATTATTATTATAATACGGTGAGTAGGTCTGTTGTCCTTCAGCAGATAGCTGCTTATATAAATACTCGGCTTTGATGTAAGAAGCTCCTAAGCATCAGTCGTTAGCATAATTTTGGTTGGTTTTTGCAATCAGCTGTGGTCATTAGGGAGCCTCCCTGAACATGACCCTCAACAATAGTTCACATATTTCTAAGTGGGTGAGTCCCTGAGTCACTGATCAAGAATTTAAGTCGCCGGTGTGCCAGATCTTGTTCCAATTACCAGCCCGTCGGTCCCTCTCTCCCTCCATCTTCACTGAAGATCTCAGGGTAGAAAAGAAAATATGTTCTCTCAAATGTGGATTCATGTTACTTGAGATTGAGAAGTCCGTGAAAGGTTCTCACTGACTTGAGAAAGCCTTTCCCGAGCCTAGGAGCAAAAATGAAAAGGGGTGAGAAGAAAAAAAAAATGGCAAGGGGAGGAAGAAACACCATTTGGGGAAGTCTCGTGTTAATTTTGATTATTTTGACAATTACTGTGTTCCGGTTTTGTTGAGATACTGGAGATACAAAGATGCAAAGCAGGAAGGAGAGACTCCAGCTGGGAGGGGTGGACAGACCAACGGACAGGCACTCTAAAGAGCCACAGGGGCAGCAAATCCTACAAACAGCGGAAGCACAAAAGAGAAAAGGACTCTTCTCTCTGGAGGGAAGCGAGTGGGTGGGAGAAAGTCAAAGAAGGGCATAGGAGCTTAGTCTTGAGCAATGGTTCGATGCTCTAGGCTCATAAATTCCCCCCATTCCAGGTGGGAGCAGCCCTGGAGCAGCAGTGCAGGACCCGCCTGCGCGGTGATCCAAAAGTCCGAATTCTCAGAAATGCCTAAGCCCTGCGGTTACATGCCGAGAAGGACCCCCAGTCTCGTGCCCCAGTCCCACGTTGGGTCTCATCCGCACGTCGTCTCGGAAACCCCCTGGCTCCTCGGAGTTTCTGTAGCACTTGGACTCTTTGTGCCACTTGTCTAACACTTCCATCTCTCTGCCCCACCACCCCCCCACCCAACACACACACATCTCCCTGCATCCCTAATACTCACTGTGAGCAACTGGAGGGCCGGGATTGGGTCTCAGTAGGCGAGGGTCGCCATGAGTGTCCCTTTGAATGGACCGGCTCAGTTTTTCACAATGCTCTCTGTCCTTAGAAAAGGCGTTTTTTCCTGTTTCTTGTATTTTCTTATTTGGAAATTTGAAATGAATAGAAAAGTCATAACGAGTGAAAATAGTACTTTTTTTTTTTAGTAAAAGTTGCAGACTTCACACTCCCCTACTCCTTAATCCTGCTTTATGTAGTTATGTGTTTCCTATCAACAAGCATGTTCTCTTCTACAGTACAACCATCAAGATAACAACACTGACATTGGTCCAACATTACCATACAGTTCCCCAGATCCAATTCGGTTTCCTCCATTGACCCAAGTTTACGTTGTACAGGCCCTCTACAGTTGTCATTTCTCTCTAATCTCTTTCATTTGCATCCTGGGATCAGGTTCCACAACAGCCTCCCTGTTCAGCGGGGAGCCTGTTTCTCCCTCTTCCTCTGGCCCCCTGCTCGTACTCGCTCACTCTCTCTCCTCCGCTCTCTCTCTAATAAATAAATAAAATCTTTAAAAAAAAAAAAAAAAAAACTCCTTCATTTTGGAACAATTCCTGTTTTTCCTTCTTTCATGGCCTTGACATTTTTTTGAAGCCTGTAGTTATTTTGTGGAATGTCCTAGCAGTTTGGGTTTATTTGATGTTTCTTGATGATGTTTTTTAATGATTTATGTATTTGTAGCAAGAATACCTCAGAAGCAATGGCTTGGTCTTCTCATTTCATCATATCAGGAGACAAATAACATCAGTTTGTCCTGTTACCATTTTCTTGTTACATTTGGTAAACATGTGGCCTTAAAGGATTTTTCCACTGAGTCATTCGTAGGTATTTTGTAAGGAGATAACTTATGATTTCTATTGTAAGATAGCCTTTTCCTTTCTCCTCCGTTTATCCATTTAATTTTTATCAGTGTAGACTCATGGATTCCTATTTTTTATTTTTTAATGTTTTTTTTTTTTAAAGATTTTATTTATTTGACAGATGGAGATCACAAGTAGGCAGAGAGGCAGGCAGAGAGAGAGGAAGAGAAGTAGGCTCCCTGCTGAGCAGAGAGCCCGATGTGGGGCTCGCTCGATCCCAGGACCCTGAGATCACAACCTGAGCCGAAGGCAGAGGCTTTAACCCACTGAGCCACCCAAGCGCCCCATGGATTCCTATTTTAATCAAAAGGTTAAAATCAGTAACTATCATCTATGGTGATGCTCAAATCGCCCCAGGCTTGGCCAGTAGGAGCTCATTTTAAGGCAACTCTTCTGTCTTGGAGCATTTCCTTACTTTGTAGTTCAGGAAGTTCCTGTCTCATCTTCTATGGCCCTGGCCCATCTCTTGAGTCAACCATTTCTCTAAGAACACTGGTTCCTTTTTTTTTTTTTTTTTTTTAAGATTTATTTATTTGGGAGAGAGAGTGAGAGAGACACAGAGAGAGAGAGAACACACATGGGGAGTGACAGAAGGAGAGGGAGAAGTGGACTCCCTGCTGAGCAGGTACTCCTGCCCCCCCCCCCCATGAAACTTGATCCCAGGACCCTGAGATCATGACCTGAGGCAAAGGCAGACCCTTAACCAACTGAGCCACCCAACTCCCCAGAAACCCTGGTTCCTTTAAACGGAAAATACTATTTAGAAGCTAATCCCCACAAGCTAGGTGTGCTCATGGCTACCAGGGTATCTTTGCTGCTGGCTCTCTAAGCAGCTGGAAGTTGGAAATATGTGTCTTTATCTACGTCTGTATGTGTATGTGCACTTGTACGTCTATGTGTGTCTCTGAGTGTATGTGCAAGCACACACACATCTACACACATCCTACCTCTATCTCTAGCTGTGTCTATGCCTGCCGGCAGCTCCGACTTCACGCTGACTCCCAACTCCAATCTCACACAACAGAGTTTACTCTGGAATTCATTTTCCCTTTAGAAGAGATTTGTAATTCCCCTCCGACTGCAGGAAATCCTCCACGTATTATTTGCTTAATCATCCCTGTATGTCCCCCGTCCCCCAGCTGCCCTGGTCAAAAGCTTGCCCCCTCACCATGGGGCCCCATACCCCGAGGGAGGGAGGGGACTTTTAATCCACAGTGACTTGCATGATCTGAATTAAAACTCTCTGAGTGAATTCTGCCCACTTCTGCCGCTGCCTGGACTCTGAGAATTAGTAACGAAGAATCGCAAGGTTGACTTTCCCCGTTGTTGCTTAGCACAGTGAATGTTATTTTCTTTACCATGGCAGTGACTGCTTTAAATGCAGTTTTGATTTTTTTTTTTTTCCCCTGTTTGCTCTTCTCTCCGCCTCTGATTACTCACAGGACAGTAACAGGATTAACCCAATCCATTCAAAGATGTGAAGCGCTCCCAGCTTCTCCCTGGAAGAGTGCCTTATAAATATTATAGAGCTGTAAAAACCAGAGCCAGAGGCCAGAGGTCAGCCAATCCCTCCCCACAGCGGCCAGATGGTTGGCTTTTCTGGTGCATTCTCCAAGCCACAGCCTCACATCCTAGATACACATCTTTAAGTCATTTTTGACTCCTCCAGCCGCCACCCGCCCCCTCCCCCACGTCCAGTGCTAACTTGGAGGCAGGGAGTTTGCTCGTGCTAGAGTTGCTTGGGTCAGTTTCCCCTCGAGCAGTTCTGCCCCCAACAATGTCCTCACTGTTCTGGAGGAGAGTGGAAATCCTTTCCGGAGAGCTACATCATCCCCACACTTAGAAGTTTTCTTACAGAATTTTCAAAACCAGAGAACTGCACTGCACCACGAGTACAAATGAAGTTGAAAATCCCATTTCTAGGGTGCCTGGGGATGCTCAGTTGGTTAAGCAACTGCCTTCGGCTCAGGTCATGATCCAACAGCCTTGGGATTGAGTCCCGCATCTGGCTCCTTGCTCAGCGGGGAGCCTGCTTCTCCCTCTCCCTCTGCTGCTCCCCCGTTTGTGCTCTCTCTGTCCCTCTCTCAAATAAATACATAAAATCTTGAAAACCCCATTTCTAAAATTACCTTCGACACCATCACAAAACTTATATGGTGAGGGAAAATGGATGATAACGGGGCCCACTGCTTTTTGGTCCAGAGTTGACTTTGGTTGAGAGAACAAGGGCTGCTGCCTGGCAACAGAACGCATCGCTGTGCATAAACTTTGTTTACCGCCAAGGCTGGAGTAAAGGAACAGATGGTAAGAAAATCGGATTTAAAGAAGGGACAGATGCGCCTGCATCGGGAGCTTGGTAAATCTCTTGGCTTCTGGTTCATGCGAGAGTTGAATCTAACCTCCCCACAGCAGTCACGCCCCTGTTCACTGTTGCCTTTGACTGTTTGCATCTCCTCTCTGTGGCTGGTTAATATGGCCTGTTGCAAGCATTTATCTCTTCCCTCCCACGGGGAATGTGTTTTCCCAGGGATTTGTATGTGCCCTTTCCTTTTATGGAAAGCAGTCTCTTGATCGTCCCTGCGATTGTATATCTAAAACTTCAAGACTATTTAAGCCGTTAGTCCTGCTTGTCTACGGAGGATGGGATTATATTTCTCTGATCTTAGGACTATTTACAGTGAGCATGTATACCAAGGAAAAATAAGCATAAACATTTCTGCATGATGCGTTCGTAAGCACGCTCTCCCCGCAGCCGTCATGCCTCAGCATCTCCCTTCGGTGCTTTTGTGTGTGAGGGCCAAGTTTAAGAGGCTAACCCCACGATATGTAAAACAGCTATTATAAATGTTACATTAAGGCTGCCGGGGCCCACTCCCCCCTCCTTCCTAAGGGAAAGTGTATGTCATACCACAGTTGAGCTTTTCGTTGGCTCCTTCGGGGAGGTGAAGGGGAAGAACACACACATCCTAGCTCAGTGATGTATGGCTGGATTTAAGAGCCTCAATTGTTCTATGCTGGAATCCAGTTATAAACATTTTTATCCCCAAATGACCCCTATGCATTTATAGCAATTCTAGGGCCTCCGTCACTGCCCTACAAGTGACTTCCCTGCAGAGACATGCTCCGTGACCAGATGGTCCGCCCATTCCTGCATGCTGGCAACCAGTCCCTCCTCGGCAACATTGCATTCTGTGAAAGTCACTCCTTCGGATTTATCCTGAGCGAAAGATTGACTACTTGAGTAAATATGCTATATGTTAGAGAAATAGTGCCTTACAAATGGTCACTAATTGAAAATCGGAGTATCGTAGGGGTACCTCTTGATTTTGGCTCAGGTCATGGTCTCAGGGTCATGAGATCGACCCCCGAGACCGGCTCCACACTGAGCGAGGAGTCTGCTTAAGATTCTCTCTCTCCCTTCCCTTCCCCCCACCCCCACCCCTGTGCATGCAAGTGTACTCTCTCTCAAATAAAATAAAAGTATCTTATAGGGCACCTGGTATCTTATAGAGCACCTGGCTCAAATAAAATAAAAGTATCTTATAGGGCACCTGGTATCTTATAGAGCACCTGGCTCAGTGGGTTAAAGCCTCTGCCTTCAGCTCAGGTCATGATCTCAGAGTCCTGGAATCAAGCCCTGCGTTGGGCTCTCTGCTCAATAGGGAGCCTGCACCCCACCCCCCCAACCCCGCCTGCCTCTCTGCCTACTTGTGATCTCTCTCTCTCTGTCAAATAAATAAATAAAAGTATCTTATGGGATTGACTGCAAATCATCACCAGAACTGGTCTGACCCAAGTCCTTGCCTCCAGGAGTGAACAGGGCCAGCTGTGGCTCTCTGGGCACCAACATGATCTTTTTGGATGGTACACAGGTTGCTGTCTCCAAGTATACTCTCCGGTATTCCTCACCAGCCCCTGGCCCACACCTAGGGCTGCACTCTGGAACTTCAGTTGGTTCTGATGTCCAGGGGGACCCTCTTCACCAATTTCTGGAAGACAACATTGGGATCAGAAGCCTATGGCTTGTAGTACCCCCAGTCTCCCATAGCACTCGGATTCCAGCCCATAACAGTGCGGCTTCCCCACCCAGGGCAGAGGACACAGAGGGAGTCCTGAGACTGGAGGTACAAAGGCCAGGCTGAGCATAGGGCATCTTAGGTGACAACCGGACATGGTTGCTTTAAGTGAGTCGTGTTCTTTGACTGAGTAGTGTCTAAATCTGCCACTGCCTCTGATTCCCTAGCTCCAACACACTGCAGTCACAAGTTAAGGGGAAAACCACCACCAAGAAACCCCCAGAAGAATCCACTGTGCCGTACCCATTCACAACCATAAGCCAGGAGACAATTCGTTAGGCCTCCCTTTTTGGGGCATCTTTTCCTTTACCTGTTGCAAATATACCCTACCCTGGGTTCTGTGAAGTTCAAACTTTTGTTTCTGTGGGATGGACCTTTAGGGCATTGTGCTAAGTGAAATAAGTCAGAGAAACGAATACAGAATGATCTCACTTGTATGCAGAATCTAAAATAAAACAAAACAAAACAAAAAACAAACAAACTGAACTCATAGAGCATATTGGTGGTGGTCAAAGGCAGGGGTGGGGTGGGTGGAGAGGGTGGGCTGAAAGGGGTGAAGATCGTCAAAAGGTACAGATTTTCACTTAGAAAATAATCAAGTCATGGGGCTGTAACATGACTATATTACACCATATTAACATTAGATGTTAATAACACCGTGATGTATATTTGAAAGTTGCGAAGAGAGCAGATCTTAAAAGTTCTCATCACAAAAAAAAATTCGTCATCCCTCTGTGAGTCTGTTTGGGATTCTCTCTCTCTCCCTCTGCCCCTCCACTCATTCTGGCTCTTTCTCTCTCTCAAAATAAATAAATTTAAATACATATATATATATGAAAATATGAATTATTCTTTTTTTAAGATTTATTTATTTATTTGACAGACAGAGCTCACAAGTAGGCAGAGAGGCAGGCAGAGAGAGAGGAGGAAACAGGCTCCCCGCGGAGCAGAGAGCCTGATGTGGGGCTCCATCCCAGGACCCTGGGATCATGACCTGAGCCAAAGGCAGAGGCTTAACCCACTGAGCCACCCATGCGCCCCTGAAAATTTGAATTATTCTATCCTGATTATATATTCAAATTCTCAGAAACCTGCTCGGCTTGGGGCACTTGGGTGGCTCAGTCGGTTGGGTGACCGACTCTTGATTTCTGCTCAGGTCATGATCTTAAGGTCATGAGATCAAGCCCCACCTTGGGCTGGTGTTCAAGGGGGGAGTCTGCTTGAGATTCTGCCTCTCCCTCTGCTCCTCCCTCCCCCGCTAAAGTAAATAAATCTTCAACAAAATAAAAGAAAGAGAGAGAGAAAGGAAGGAAGGAAGGAAGGGAGAAAGATAACTGCTCAGTTTATCTCAAGAGCTGAAGTTCACTGTAAGTCTACATATAGTGAAACGTGAGGCAAATAGGGACAGGGTCACGCAGGGAACTAGATGTCTTGAGAACACAGTGACAGTTCCAGCCTGACGGCTCTCACAAATGGAGAGTGGACAGGGACCAGACATCTGTGAGTGCTGCCTGTCCTCAGATCCCGAGTCTTCCCCTACAGGAAGTGCTGTCATATGGGAAACTAAGGCATAGAGTGGCAAAGGAGCATTTGCCAGCAGCCCTGTTTCAGGGTCCCATGTTCCTTCCAGACATGAGGCATTGTCGTCCCCTCGGTGGCAGACCTCATAGAGCTTCGCTGTGGGGTGGCCCAGAGACTCCCTGGTTGGCGTCCCCTGCGCTTGCTGCGGCCAGAGGACTCTGTGTCCTCTCCCTCGGGGTTTTCTTTCATACTCTCAGCAGGTCTGTTTTGAGTGCGGTTTCCCTGGCGCTGCTGGGCAGGGCACACTGGGCAAGTGCCCAGGCGGTACTGTTTGTCCTTGGTGGGGTGGATGTGGCGTCCTTGGAGGGGATAGAAATGTAGACACATCACCACAGCATGACAGAGCAGGGAGAAAACAGCAAGCCAGAAGACAGAGAAGTAGTGAAATCGAGTCCCCTCCTATATTGCCCAGAGTTCAGAAGGCCTGAAGGCCATCCCCTGGGGGCTCCTAGAACCAGTCGGGGAGAAATTTGAAGGGACTGAAAATAGGTAGGCATGGAGAATGGGAGACCCAGGGAAATGTTGCTTTTGATGATTCTTTTCTTTTTTCACTTCAGGGAAACATGGATTACGTGTTTGTAGCTCTCACAAAAAAGAGCTTTCTAGCCTGTTCCTTTCCAAACGTAGATGCTCCCAGCATGTTGATTTAAGTAAACTGCTCTTTCCTTTTCACATAAAGACCAAGGCCCAAAATAGGACCACCTCCTCCACAAAGCACTCGCTTATCACCCTGCAGGTTTACTGAGACCCAACTGTGTGCCACGCACTGTCCTTGACACTGAGGACAGAGCAATTACTGAAAGGCACAAGACCCTGATGAATTAAGACATAGAGCACAAGTGGGAAAAGGGAGTCAGAGGGCATCTGGTCTACCCCTCACTCAACACAGACCTGACCATTCGCCAGCTTGCCTCTGCTCCACATTTCCATCAGGGACCAGCTCTAATTCTTAGAAAGCTCTTGCCTGAGTGGTGTAAAATTCTGTCCTCCTGCTGCTTATTGGCCTTCATTTCATTCTCTGGGGCGAGACAAACTAAATTTCCTTTTATCTGACAACCCTGCAAATACTGGTCTACAAACTCTCGTCGTCCCCCTTGTTCCTCATCTCTCTGTCATCCCCCCCTTTGTTCACCAAGCACAGGACAGACCCCCTTCCCTGCCCTCTCCCCCAACCCTGCCTTACCCACTCTCAGCCTCAAGAGCCTGCCACATTTGGACTTCTTCAACTTACAATCTATTTGTTCTTTATGCTTGGTCTTCCTTCTTTCCTCCCACTACATATCCTTAGCACCCAACACTACGTCTGTAATTGTTCCAACCTTTGCCTTTGCTTACGATGCTAGTTGATTGCCATCCTGGGCAAATTAGAATTGGACAGATTGCGGTAAATGTAGCAGCAAGGAGGGGGCAAGTTGGCCCTTTCTTTTGGGCTTTGCTCTGCCCTTGGCTGGGTCTGTGACATCTCTTTACATTTAAATTATTACCATGCAGAATTATTTAAGAAACTAGGTCAGGGAGTTCATATATGTTTAAGATTTTGATCACTAAACTAAAATTTAATAAAACATGTCTACCAGCAAGGCTTTGTACCCACAAAAAGGAAGCAGAGAATGAGTAAATGAATGAATGGATGGACGTTTTCTTGTCCATAATTCTTAGAATCAGTGGTGACCCTTTTTAGTTTTGTCCTTCTCATGCCAAATAGATAAGTCAAATGGATGGTCTTTCAAATCAGGATAGCCAAGTTTCGGTTCTTACAATCCCTAGTTTATTTATACTAAATGAATATATAATCCCATCACACTAAACAGCCTAATTAGCAAGCATTTATGCTGTTGAAGCCATGACCCAGTTTCCTGAAGACATCTGTTTTCTAAAAGGATCTTTTCAAACTCAGATTAAAAGATACTACTCAAGTAGGATTGCCAGATAAAATACAGGGCACTCAGCTAAATTTGAATTTCAGATACATGGCAAATAATTTTTTAGTATGCGTATGTCTGTTATCACATAGGGTAGCCTTATACTAAAATATTATTCATTTTTTAAATTGAAATTCAAATTTATTTTAGCATCTTGTATTTTTCTCTTTTTATTTTCCTAGATCTATCAACCCTCTACCCAAGACATAACTCTTAGAAGAATTTCATCTCCATTCCCACCCTTCTACTGCTAACCCCCCTCTTCCCCATCCTCCTTCCCATTATATTTTTCTTTCTTTCTGTTTGGATAAAAGACTCAGATCTCAGTTCTCCCCAACATAATGACCTCATTTCAATTCCAAATTGTTTTATTTTTTTACCCTTTGACAATATACAACAGGTGAATTGCCTTGTTGACTTCTATTGTGGGATTTTAAAAAAATGTGTGTAGGGTAAAATGCCAGGGAAATCGGCTTAAGCAGCTTCTCAACTGATGACTAAGAGTTTAACAGTTGCAAACAGGTGAAACCAGTCTCACTGTTCCGATGATGCAAACTCCCAGGGTCAGTCTGGGTGGAGATCTGTGGCAGTAAAACATAATTCCTTATCAACAGAAATGACTTTACTGAATGTTATCTCCAGGCATCTAAAGCCCTTGTGTATTTAACATGTTTCTTCTTTTCACCTGAGAACTGGATTCATTTCCTTTTTTTTTTTTTTTTTTTTTTTTAAATATCTTTAGACTCTATTTCCCTTCACCCCCGAAACTCTTGAGACTGTCCATGAAGGTTGTCAGAGAACCCTCCACTGACTGGCTTCTCTGAGGGCTCCGGGCCACCCCATATCTCAAGAGACTTTGTCTTTACAGCCTTGGGGAGCACAGAGCTGGGACGTGCCCCATTACGACCACCCTCATCCAGCACGTCGAGTCATTCATGCTATTATGCCGGCCATGATTGATTAATCCGTTGTTAATGGGTCTGAGCAGACACACGGGCCAAATTATAAGTATGGGGGAAAGACACTCTTCCTTTTTTTTTTTTTTTTTTTCAAAGATTTTATTTATTTATTTGACAGAGGGAGATCACAAGTAGGCAGAGAGGCAGGCAGAGAGAGAGAGAGGAGGAAGCAGGCTCCCTGCCGAGCAGAGATCCCGATGCGGGACTCGATCCCAGGACCCTGAGATCATGACCTGAGCCGAAGGCAGCGGCCCAACCCACTGAGCCACCCAGGCGCCCGACACTCTTCCTTTTTAATTGAAGTATAATTAACAGAATTTGATCTTAGTTTCCTATACAATTCGTCGGCTCGGCATTACTCAATGCTCACCACTCGAAGTGTCATCACCGTCGGTTACCATACATTTCATCTTTCATCTTTCAGTGTTATTACAATATTATTGGATTATAGTCCCAGTATTATTGACTACAAAGTACTTTTCATCACCACGGCTTTTTTTTTGGTAACTGGAAATTTGTATCTCTTATTCCCCTTTATCTATTTTGCCCTTCCCCCTGTTCATGTCCCCTCTAGCAACTACCAGTTTGTTCTCTGTATTTATTTATTTTTAAGATTTTATTTATTTATTTATTTATTTGAGGGAGAGAGTGCAAGCAGGGGGAGGGGCAGAGGTGGACGCAGACTCCTCAGCGAGTGAGGAGCCCAATTTGGGACTCGATCCCAAGGTCCTAGGATCATGACCTAAGCTGAAGGCAGGTGTTTAACCGACTGAGCCACCACCCCGTTCTCTATATTTAAGAGTCTGGTTTTTGTGTGTTTGCTCATTTGTTTTGTTCTTTAGGTTCCACAACATCAGCATTTCCACACATATGGTATTTGTCTTTCTTGGACTTATTTTGCTTAGTATAACTGGTCCATCATGTTATTCCAAATGCCAAGCTCTCATTCTTTTTTTATGTCTGAGTAATATTCCATTGTGTATACACATGCCACATCTTTATCCATTCACCTATCCATGGACTTGGGCTGCTTGCATAACTTGGCTGTTGTAAATCATTCTGCAGTAAACATAAGGGTGCTTCTATCTTCTCAAATTACTGTTTTCATTTTCTTTGGGTAAATGCCCAGTAGGGGAATTACTGGATCATATGACATTTCTGTTTTTAATTTTTTCAAGAACCTCCATACCATTTTTCACAGCGGTTGCACCCATTTATGTCCCAGCAGTATTGCACCAGGATTCTCTTTTTCCCACATCCTCTCTAATGCTTGTTATTTCTTATCCTTTTGATACTAGGCATTCTGACTAATGTGATGTGATATCTCATTGTGATTTTGATTGGCATTTCCCTCATGATTAGAGTGATGCTGAGTATCTTTTCATGTGTCTCTTTGTCATCATGGACATCTGTATGTCTTTTTTAGGAAGATGTAAATTCAGGTCCTCTGCCCAATTTTTAATCAGATTGTTTTTTTGTTATTGTGTTGTATAGGTTCTTTATATATTTTGGATATTAACCCCTTATCAAATATATCATTTGCAAATATTTTCTCCCAATCAGTAGATTGTTTTGTTATTTTGTGAATGATTTCCTTAGCTGTTCAAAAGCTTTTTATTCTGGGGTCATCCTGATAGTTTATTTTTGCTTTTGTTTCCTGTGTCTGAGGAAACATATTCATAAATACGGTGCTAAGGACAATGTTGAAGAGATTACTGCCTATGTTTCTCTCAGGAGTTTTATGATTTCAGGTCTCACATTTAGGTCTTTAATCCATTTTGAGTTTATTTTTGTGTCTGGTGTAAGTGGTTCAGTTCCACTCTTCCACATGTAGTCAAGAGACACATTTTTCTTTCTTTCTTTCTTTCTTTCTTTTTTTTTTTTTTTTTTTTTTGACAGAGAGAGACACAGCGAGAGAGAGAACACAAGCAGGGAGAGTGGGAGAGGGAGAAGCAGACTTCCTGCTGAGCAGGGAGACCAATGCAGGGCTTGATCCCAGGACCTGGGGATCATGTCCTGAGCCGAAGACTTTTAACGACTGAATCACCCAAGTTCCCCAAAAGACACATTTTTCTTATTGAGAGTAGGCTGCATCAACATCTGTGGCATGAGACTTTAAATTGTTAAGTAATTATTGTCAACATATTAGACAATGAAAGCTGATTCAATGTACAATTACGTGCTTTACTTCACTGGAAATGATAAACTATGTGGTAGGCTGGTAGCTATGCTTAACAAAATACTACTCAGAATAGTTTAGGAGACTCTAATAAATTAACTTAAACATGGATTCTTAGAGATGTTAAAATAACTGATTTAGTAGACCAAATATTAAGATATCCAGAGCTTCAAAGAACAAACTTGAGATCCCATGATGCTTCAGTTCTCACACTTCCATAAGTATAAAACTGTCCCAGAGACTTTCCTTAATACAGACCAGTCTTGTGTCCCATTCCTAGAGACTCCCCTTCAACAGGCTGTTTAGGGTTGTGGTTAAGAGCATGGATTCAGGATCCAGACTAATCTGCAACTTTACTTACCTCTGGAATGTTCCCCTGCCTCAGTTTCCCCATCTGTAAAATGGGAACAATATTGCCTATTGTGAGGAGTTACTGTGAGGGTTAAGAGTTACTATCTGGGAAGCACTTAGTAGATAAGCCGTAGATGTTAGCAATATTTTAAAAAACTAACACTCCAGGTGGTCCCCTGCCTGGCAATCCTCAGCCCACACTTTCCTGAATGATGCAGTGTGGCCCAAGGCTAGCTTTTGACTCAGTTTGGGCTGCGCATAAATTAGTTAATCTCTCTGTGTATTGATTTACTGCCAATAAAAGAAGTCAGAATTCTTTTTTTTTTTTTTTTTAAAGATTTTATTTATTTTACTTGACAGAGAGAGAGATCACAAGTAGGCAGAGAGGCAGGCAGAGACAGAGGGGGAAGCAGGCTCCCTGCTGAGCAGAGAGCCCAATGCGGGGCTCAATCCCAGGACACCTAGACGGTGACCTGAGCTGAAGGCAGCGGCTTAATCCACTGAGCCACCCAGGCGCCCCGAAGTCTGAGAATTCTTTTTTTTTTTTTTTAAGATTTTATTTATTTATTTGACAGACAGAGATCACAAGTAGGCAGAGAGGCAGGCAGAGAGAGAGAAAGGGAAGCAGGCTCCCTGTGGAGCAGAGAGCCCGACGCGGGGCTCGATCCCAGGATCATGACCTGAGCCAAAGGCAGCGGCTTAACCCACTGAGCCACCCAGGCGCCCCGAAGTCTGAGAATTCGTAACTAACCCACAGATTGAGTCCTAGAGAAAGGAAGTAGCTACTTTTTCCCCAATAGCCTGGCAGTGTTCGCTCTGCTCTGGGAGAGACCTGGGAACAGTAAGAAGTACGGGGTAAACAAGGCTGCGCCAAGTCTGAAGGCATCAACAAAACACTTTGGACCTTTACTCTTGCTCTTGTGGAGAGACATGAGCAGTCACAAGAAGTTTGCCATCTTGAGTATCATGACAAGCCTGGGGTACATGAAGTGATTAGAGCACCACACAGTACCACAGATGTGTTTGGATATGTGGAAACTCTCAGTGGCCACAAGTTCAGACTCTCCTGTCTGGCTTCTCCTTCATGATCTCTAAATGCTGGTGAGCCCCAAAGCTCTGACCTCTTCTAACGGATGCTCTCTTCCCAGATGATCGTGCCTAGGTCCTTGGCTTTTTGTGTCTCTGACCTGAATTCTCATTGGGTTTTAGACTCGTGTATACCCACCTATCTACTCAACATCTTCACTTGCATGCCTAGAAAGATGTTAAACTTAATATGGGTAAAAATGAACTCTCGTTTCCAAATCTGACAGCTCCCCTACCCACTCACTTCCTCCCCCAAGCCCTAAGGTACGAGACTTAGCACTAAGAGGTCACCCTTGATTCTTCTCTCCCTCAAAATCATACAGTTTCTGACCTCTGCATTCTCTCCATCCTCTTCTCTTTCTACATTCTGCCTCACCTTAGACTTCTTGCTGTTCTAGAACATTCCTTCCTCCAAAACTTCACTTTCCCTTCCCTTTCCCAGGAGCACTCTGCTCTTGGTTTAACTCATAGCTGATTTCTTCTCATCATTCAAGTCTCTGATCAAATCTCAAATGTTTTCTCCTCAAAGAGGTCTTCCCTGATCACTATATGGGAAACAGCCTCTCCCCCGATTGTGTGTGCTTGTGCGCTCGCTCTCTCTCTCTCTCTGTCAAATAAATAATAAATAAAATCTTTTTAGAAAAAGAGAGAGAGAGAAGTTATTTGGTGACTCCTTCCAAGGGGCTGACCAGCTGTCAGTGATGAGTGTGGTATCATATAGTGCTTGAAACGGGGAGTGAAGGAAAGTTCTGCCGCCAGGACAACACTCAAGCAGAGCCCCAGGAAAAAATAAAGTGTTCCACAGCTAGCTTTCCCCTATTGCTTAAGTAAAAGTTCCAGGAAGAAGACACTTTGCTCTTGGGATATATCTCAGAAACTCGGAGGTCATGGCAGATTCTGAGAATGGGTCTAGCCAGGAGGACCTTACGTCACTCAGTGGTCAGGGAGTAATTCATCTTCACTGTAGAACCTGGGAAGTATAGGATCTCGTGTGAAGGCCTGGGGATGAGAGGCTTTCTAACAACACATTGGAGATATTTTTGGGAACATGTCAGGATTTTAATAACTGAAAAATGACCCCAGCAGAATTGCCAGTGAATCCCTTCCTAATTTCGTTCTAGCTCCCTTAAGAACGTTGTTTGTTATGATTTAAAATAAAACTTTACAGCCTCGCCCTGAAGATGCTCACGCTGACCTTTTGCAAAATCATATTTATTCCAGATGTTGTTTCCTGCAATAGTGGTGGAGACTTGATTTACTGTGAGAAAAAGCTGGAAATGACCTAGATAAGTACAGTAAAACCCAAGGGACTCAGTTTTTCTATTTTTTTCTATTAAGATCAAGTGACTAATTAGGTAGTAAGACCTGTTACCATTCCCTAACTTCCACCTCTCCTTAAAGATAAGAAAGGCATGGGGCACCTGGGTGGCTCCATCAGTTGGGGCGTCAGACTCTTGATTTTGGCTCAGGTCATGATCTCAGGGTCTTGGGATCAAACCCTGTCTCAGGCTCCACACTAGGTGTGGAGTCTACTTGAGATTCTCTCTCTCCTTCTGCCCCCCGTGCATGTGTGCTCTCTAGGTCTCTAAATAAATAAATAAATAAATAAATAAGAGAAAGGCACATTGCATAGCACCAAAGCAACACTTTGGTGTTTATCTGCAAGCCTGGAACTAAGCCATTTATTGTCTTTGAGAACAAAATCCCTCCACCATGGCCCTACCACGTCATACACCACCACATTGCCATGGGGTGGTGGGGACACTGAGCTAGTGCCACCCTCTTCCTGGTTCAGCCTCAATGTCTCCAGTGTTGCCTCATGCATCACGAGAGTGAATTCCTCCAGTGGGTGTTAGTGCACTGGGTACCCGAGTCTTTGGCGGGTGCTTCACGTATCATAGCACAGTGAATACTCAGAAGTATGGTGGTAATATCACCATGTTGCCTATTTAAAAAGTAAACCTCAAAGAACATTTTGCCTCCGCAATGTGTTTATTTCAGGTAAAGAATATACTGACCCTGAGAGCTCCCATTACTGGGCTCCAAACTTCTGCATTAAGAATAGCTCTACATGGTCCCAGAGGTGTAACCCTTTGAAACAAAATCGATGAATAACTTAGAAAAGGCTAGATCTCACTTATGTCAAGTAAAACCAGAATATACCTGGGAACAAAGAAAAATGTTCCCTTCCTCCTCCAGACAGGGACCAAATCTTCTTTGCCACGATGTTCACAGTGTCCAGGATGGAGAGCAAATCAAGATAGTTCAGTGAGGGCAACTCATGGGGTGACTTTGAGTCCTTGTATTATAGAGTCTGGACTGGAAGTTTCCTCAAAGTCACTCTGGGCCAGGCCCCCTGCTTCCAAGCATGTTCACATCCAAAGTAAGCAACAACAGATCTGGACTACCTCCCTAAGGCCTGAACAACAACACAGGTGGACAATAAGAACAACAAAAAGCTTCCGAAGTAAAATAAATATGATCCACATTGCCTTCCTGCCTTCTTTTTCTAGCCTTTTCTTTTCCTTTTTGTTAAAAAACAGGGATCTGTTGGTAGGAGAATTCCTGGATGTTCCCACAAGCAGAAGGCAATGTTCTCTTATTCTCGTGTTGTAGGAACCAGAGAAGATACAACAGAAAAGGGAGTGATAGAATCAGAATTAGACTAAGCGCATCTGGCCAATCATTTACCCACTATTTCTAATGACCTTTGAAAACTGCAGTATTTGCAAGAAGTATTTAACATTATCACTGTACTTTCGTTATAATAAAAAAGTGGACCAGTAAGAGATTTCATTTTCATCCACTCTTTCAACACGTGTACTCAGTGCTGAGCATGTCAGGCTGATTGGCTAGTTGATTGGCTCACAGAGATGAATGGAACAGTCCTTGCTGTCAGCTAGCTCAACATCAAGACAACCAAGCAACAATGACCATGTGGTTTGATCAGTTCCAGGGCACTGGCCTGTCAGGATGATAGGGAAGGCTTAGAAGGCAGTCAGAAGAGGTCATGAGACCAGGAAACATCAGAGCCATGTCCAGAAAGAGAATGTAGGATGTAAACGCAGGTGAAGAAACAAAGAAAGTAATTTGATGCAAGTGTAAAAGTCAGGAGTAAAAGACTCCAGTTCACATGGTTGGGTATTAATTTGAAAGCAGCGGGAACCATTGACATGTTTCCAACCAGGAACAAAAATACGATAGGGGCATTTTGGGAAGATAATTTATTTATTTAATCTTTAAAGATTTTATTTATTTGAGAGAGAGAGAGCATGAGCAAGGAGGAGGGCAGAGACGGAGGGAGTAGACTCCCCATGAGCAGGGAGCCCAATGCAGGACTCGACCCAAGGACCTTAGGCTCATGACCTGAACCAAAGACAGATGCTTAACGGGTTGAGCCACCCAGGAGCCCCTTGGGAAGATAATTTAGGCAGCAATGTGATACACAGACTTGGGGAAGTGTCCAGAAACAAGACCAGAAACAGGGGTTCTAGTTAGGAAGGAATGAAAAGAAGCCGAGTACGAACATACACATGGCCTAACCAAGGAACACCAGTGAGGGTGGAGAGGAGGAGGCCAACTGGCCAACTGGGTCTGAAGAAGGACTAGAGAAGGAGACACTGTAAAGAACTCGTAGGCTTCAAGCTTGACTTACCAAGTAGATGCCAGTGTCCATAACCAACAATGATAGGGGAAGGACACATTTGGGGGAGGAGAATGATATGGGCAATTTTGGATATGTTGAGTTTGAGATGTCCAGCAGCCCGTTGGAGCCCTGTTCAGAGCTCAGGATCAAGTTCAAGGCTGGAGGTATGAATCAGCACATGGTTAGCACCACAGCTGTAGGCTTAAGTTCTACTGTATCAGGGGCTTGCAGGTGGTTTTTCTATAACCCACAGGAGAAATATAGTTTATATTACAGTTCTGTGTACACGTACATGCACATAAAAATTCCCTAAACAATATTTACCATTACTAGGTATGATGGACTGTTTTCCTTTATATTCCATTTTTTTTTTAATGCAGGTTAGATGCATATGAACATGTGACAAACTTTAGTTTTGTTTGCTCTGGACTGTGAGCTCGTTGTGCAGGGATCACATGTTAAACAATTTAGATTCCCCATAGCATCATTATAGTGCCTTTCACATAATGGATTTTTGTGGAAAGGAGGGAGGGAAGAAGGAATGGCAGGAGGGAGGGAGAAAGGCTTTCTCATCATCAATATGTTTCAAGACTACAATGACATCTTGTCTCCAAGTCTCTGGAAATTTTATACATAGTTTCTATTTTTTGACACATTTCCAAGAGGAATCAAGCATGAATCATAATGCCTGGGGTGAGACTGGATGGTTAGCTTTTCTCTCCACACTGCATCCCCAGTACCAAGTCTCTAAACCACACCAAGTATTCTAGGCATAGTCTCCCCCCATCCCAGAGAGCGCATGCACATGTGTGCAGAGGGAGAGGGAGAGAGAGAAACTTAAGAAGGCTCCACACCCAGCATGGAGCCTGCATGGGGTTCAGTCAGAGGACCCTAAAATCAAGAATCAGATGCTTAAGCGATTGAGCACTGCCAGGTGCCCCCCAGACATAGTCCTTTAATCAGGACTGGACTACCCAAGCCATGAGTTTCCATGCCATGACTGCAGCTCTTTCTACAGAAAGATTGCCAGGCTCTGTACCACATGACCCAGCCACGGTGCCTAGACCAGAGGAAGACACAGCAGCAGCCACACATGCCCAAGAAGGGGAAGCAGCAGCTGTGAGGAAACAGAGGCTATGAACAAGCTGAAGACAAGAGGAAGAGAGGGCAGGATGGAGAAATTGGTTGGTAGGTGCAGGAACAGTTGAAGAAGTAGAGAGTAGTTGAGAAACCGTTAAGAGTGGAGCACCAGCCAAGGGCCTGGGGCCAGCTTGTGCTCACAGGGACAAGATACGTAATGAAGCCTTGATGAATTCCGGCCTACCTTCCACTCCCCTTGTTACAATTCAGGCTCTGTGAGGGCCGGCTCTTCCTAGATTCTTCTTTCTCCATGAAGCGTGGTTGTCAGAAATGAAATTTCTTCCTTCCTTGCTTTCCCATGTGTTTTTAAAACTCTTACCTTGCAGAAAAGTTGCGAAAATAATATAGAGTACTCCCATCCTCTTTACCCAGATCCATCCTGCGGAGCCACATTTCCTGTGTCTCTAGGTTGTTTTTTGTTTTGTTTTGTTTGCAACAACTGAGAATAGGATGCATATATCATACCCCTTTGCCTCTTAATATTTCAGTGTGCATTGCCTTAGGACAAGGATATTTTCCCACATAACCGCATTGTGGATATCAAATTCAGGAAATTTTGCATTGATGTAATACTTTAATTCAGTCTAAAGTCCATGCCTATGTCTATACCAATGCTCACAGCAGCGTATTCACAACAGCCAAAAGGTAAGAACCACACAAATGTCCGTCAGTAGACAAATGGATGAACAGCTGCAGTGTACGCTTACAAGGGACCGTTATTCAGCCTTAGAAAGGGATGGAATTCAGATTTATGCTATAACACGGCTGAGTCTTAAGGCATGTTAAATAAAATAAGCCAGTCATAATAGGACAAATACTGGGGCACCTGGGTGGCTCAGTTAGTTAAGCGTCTGCCTTCGGCTCAGGTGAGATTGAGTCCCGAATCCAAGCTCCCTGCTCACCAGGGGGTCTGGTTCTCCCTCTCCCTCTGCTCCTCCCCCTGCTTGTGCTCCTGCTCTCTCTCTCTCTCTCTTCAAATAAATTAAAAAAAAAAAACTTAAGAAAAAAAGACAAATAATTCTGTGATTCAACCATATGAGGTAGGTTAAGGAGTCAAAGCACAGAGACAGAGGAGCACCTGGGTGGCTCGGTGAGTTAAGCCTCTGTCTTCGGCTCAGGTCATGATCTCAGGGTCCTGGGATCGAGCCCTGCATCAGACTCTCTGCTCAGCAGGGAGCCTGTTTCTCTCTCTGCCTGCCTCTCTGCCTGGTTGTGATCTCTCTCTCTCTGTCAAATAAGTAAATAAAATCTTAAAAAAAAAAAAAGAAAAGAAAAGGCACAGAAACAGAAAGTAGAATGGTGGTTACCTGAGTGTGGGGGGAGCTATTAGGAGCTATTGTTTATTGGACACAGAAATTCTGTTGGAAAAGACGAAAATGTCCTGGAAGTGGATGGTGATGATCATCGGACAACATTGTGAATGTACCTAGTGCCGCTTGGCAGTACACCTACAAATGGTTAAAATGGTAAATTTCATGTTACGTATCTTTTACAATGATTTTTTTAAAAGCCCCTTGTTCAAATTCTGTGAATTGTCCCAATAATGTCTTTTATATCATTCCCCCTCCGGTCCAGGATCCAGTCCAGAATCACGCATTTTACACATTGCATTTAATGATCATGTCTCCTTATGAGGGTGACCACTTCGTCCCTGCTCGCCTGACTTTCTGGTTTTAGCACTGAAAGTCCCATGTCCCAGGAAACCACTCAGGTCCCTCCTCTCTGGTCTCCTCTGATCTGCAGCAGTTCCTCAGGCTTTCTTCATCTTTGCCATTTCTAAAGAAATCAGTTCAGTTATTTCATAGAATGTCTCTCAATTTGATTTTACTTGCTGTTTTCCCAAGTTACATGTTTGTGGCTGGAATACTATGTTAGTAATTTCGCACGCTTTTGGAGTGCGGTGGGTGGAGGCATGTTTGCTCTGCGCCGGTTTGTTAATTCTGGTCAAGGTCGAAGTGTGGTCTAGTTTCATAGTCATGCACCCACTACTTTCCTCCCCATTCACACTTGAAATGTTCTAGTATAGAAGTGCTCCTTGAAACCTCAAAGAGCCCTAGCAGAAACTAAACATTTTATAAGAAAGATCAGATAGCATCTTTGCACTTGACAAAAGCAAGCATTTCGGGATCCCCTTTCCATTGTCATCGCAGAGCACAATAAACCACTTTCTCACTCCCTCTCTCCTTGACCACCTTAGGGTTTTGAAAAGAAAGATTTTTTTTAATTTTTAAATTTTTTATTTTTGAAGATTTTCTTTATTTGACAGAGAGACACAGCAAGAGAGGGAACACAAACAGGGGGGGTAAGAGAGAGAGAGAAGCAGGCTTCCTGTCGAGCAGGGAACCTGAGGCGGGACTCGATCCCAGGACCCTGGGATCTTGACCTGAGCCAAAGGCAGACGCCCAACAACCAAGTCACCCAGGCACAACCCCTGCTTTAAAAAAAAAAAAAGATTTTATTTATTTATTTGACAGAGGGAGAGAGAGAGATACAGCCAGAGAGGGACCACAAGCAGAGCGGGTGAGTAAGGAAGAAGCAGGCTTCCCGCCGAGCAGGGAGCCCGACGCAGGGCTCAATTCCAAGACCCTGGGATCATGCCCTGAGCCGAAGGCAAAGGCTTTCTTTTCTTTTTTTTTTTTTTGGTGTTGGGGGGGAGGGAAAGTCTTTTTTTTAAAGATTTGGAGCGAGAGCGAGCACAGGCAGACAGAGTGGCAGGCAGAGGCAGAGGGGGGAGAAGCAGGCTCCCTGCCAAACAAGGAGCCTGATGTGGGGCTCAATCCCAGGGGGATCATGACCTGAGCTGAAGGCAGTGGCTTAACCAACTGAGCCACCCCACACCCCTGACCCCTTCCTTTTAAAAAATCATCACGTTACTGGTGAAAAAAGTACGGCTTTCTGTTTGAATTCTGTACTTTGACACTCATCCTCAAAGTGTTGTGTTGGGAAATTCACACTATTTCTGTATAGCAGAGATCTTTACCCTTCCTTATCGACTGCCCTGACTGCCATCAGAGTTTGCTGTAGATTTTGTTAATGATTAGTTCCAATGAACATAACTTCTTTATTAATTACCCAGTCAGGCTACCAGTGAACTCTCCCAAATCACTAGCTATCGTGGGAGGCAGAGCTTTGAGGAAAGAGGCAGATGAGCAAAGTTCTCTGAGCTATTTGAAGGACACAGACGCCTTTGGATGCTGGGAGCGCTGTGACCTTGAATCTAACCAGAGCCTTTATCATGGTCTAAACATGCCACGGAGTCTCTTGATTTATTATGTTTTCTGCCTCTCTGTGCTAGAATGAAGAAATCCCCATAAAACCGAGGATCTATTTTTCTTTTGTTGATATTCACTGCCGGTGCTGCCTGCCCCACGGTGTAGAATTAAGATATGTTGAATGAATGAATGAATGAATGAATGAATCTGTTCATAATGTAATTAATGCCACTGACTTGTACACCTAAAAATGGTTAAACAGTGTCAAGCTATATGTATTTTTCCACTCAAAAAAAAAAAAAGCTTTAAAAAAAAGTCATTTGACACAGATAATGCTGGATTACTGCTGTATTTGAAATAATTTCAGTAGATCTCCTCCACTGAGGAAGCAGTCCAGACCAGGTCCTCATCCCAAGAACAAATGGAGGATCAGTCAGTTTCAAAGCCCCACAACTCAAGTTTAAAGTGTTTAGTTTTTCAGAGGGGCTGCGAGAGAGAAAGAATAGCAGCTCCTTTTAGTTTATCAACTTTCCTGCCATGCACCCTCCCTCCAAACTCCCTCTCTCTCGTTCCCACCAGTAATTGCCTTCTACACTTCTTATAGGCAAAGGCAGGAAAAAATATTAATGTGCATTTTTCTAGTATTCCTGGTCACCCACCTTCAGGTGCCTAGGTGCATGGGACAAGGTGCTGGGGACAAGAAGGAAGTTAAGATAGGGCCCCCTTGGATAGCATTGCATACTCTGCAGAACGTTCTCAGATTCCCCTCCCCCAGCGGGGAAGAGTCCATGTTGGCCAGTGATGAAATCTAAAAAGCACAGGATGGAGAACTACAGCTCAGGGACATTCTACAAGATAGAAGGAACAGGGGACGATGGAGCTACATTAATCATGTGCACTGGGGAATTCCCTCCACTAGTGTTCGCAAAATGCTTTATGCTCTGCAGATAAATGTGCAGGCTCCACAAAGTAGAACATGCAACCGGCCCCTAGTAAAATCAATTACCAACAGATCTTGACTTGGAAAAGCCGCCACCCCAACACTGACTCTCCTCTGATGTCTGGAAGGAAAAGAGAGACTTGAAAGGATTGGTAATTAATACAAGGCTTCAAAAATAGAATACTAGGAATATGTTGGGTGCTCCATTTAAAAACAATTCTATTGAATTTAACACCGAAGTCAAGGAGCTGGTGGAAATTGAGGAAATAATAAGGAATGGGATTCAGAAGAGGGAGAAGTGACATCTGCTATCATTCACAAATTTTCTGCCTCCTGTGCAAATGTAGATTCAAATGATGATGCTACTAACAGATACTGGTCACCCACTTTGTACTGTTTTAATTGATTTACACATTTTATCTATTTAAGTTACAGTCATATCTATATCTAACTATATAGATTAGAAAATCACCAGACTCAGGGCACTTGGGTGGCTCAGTAGGTTAAGCATCTGACTTCGGCTCAGGTCATGATCCCAGCGTCCTTGGGATCAAGTCCCGCAACAGCTTTCCTGCTCGCAGGGAGCCTGCTCCTCCCTCTCCCTCTGCCTGCCACTCTCCCTGCTTGGGCTCTCTCACTCTCTTTCTCTCTGTCAAATACATAAGAAAGAAAAGAAAATCACTGAACTCTTTTTGAGGCAAATGATTTGGTTCTCAGCTGAGCAATTTCTGTCTCCACTCTTTTTCTTTTTTGTTCTTCTTTAAATTATAGGAACAAGAAGTCATTTTAACTTTATTGCAATACTACAGCTTCTGAACCCAGGCACAGTTTTTGGTATTCTTACAATTGGGACATGTGTGCTTTTGTTGAAAGGCTATGCAGTTAATTATATCAAACTCTAAGCCAATATTTTTGATAACTGTATTTTATTGTAACTATAAATTCTAGTTAGAAAGTCATATTGTATTTAGTTTAATTGTATGTTTTTCTGGGTTGCAATACAAATGCTGGGTTTGAGCTAAAACTGTTTTGGAAGTGGGCAGAAAGAGAGTGAGAGAACACTAGAAGGGGGAGGGTCAGAGGGAGAAGCAGACTCCCCACTGAGCAGGGAGCCTGATGGGGACTCAATCCTCAGACTCGATTCTGAGACTCAATCCTGGAACTCCAGGATCATGACCTGAGCCGAAGGCAGTAGCTTAACCAACTGAGCCATCCAGGCGCCCTCAAAGTGGGATTCTAAAGTTTCTGTGACTTCGCTGCATCGTTGTACTTTATACTTGTACTCTTGCTATATATTTATTCATATCTAGCTTTCTCCATTTAACTTTATATCTGAGTTATTTCCTCATATCACCATGTTTCATTTCCTATTTTAATGGCCAAAGCTAACTATATAAATGAGGATCATAGGAGAGGGCCGTAGCATGCATTGGTTTAGATAAAAAATATTTATCATAAAAGTGTTTGGTTACAAAGTTTTTTAAAAAATCATATTTAAATGTGATTTTTGCCCTTTTGTCCAGAAGCCTGTCCCCATCCCTGTCTGCCTTCTCAGTTTCATTTATGTTGGGATTTTCAGACTAAACCTAGTGGCTCAAGCATGTTGTCGTCTTGCAGAGGATTATTGGTGAGAGAAGACTGGAGTGGCTCACAGGTCTGAAGCCGAATAGTTAAGCCTTGGAAAGAATGGATACTGGCTGTCGGGGCTCTCTTGCTTTCCCCTGCCTTTCATCTCTGCCTGTTGGTGTCCTCTCTCAGACTAGCTTCCAATGTGGGCAAAGACATAGCTGCCTTAGGTGCCAATCCTTAAAGCTTTCTGATTAATAGAAAAAGGAATATCTTTCTCCAGCTCAGGTTTTAAAAATATTGGTAAAAAGACATTGATTGACGTGGCTGGCACATCGTACCTACCCAGGGATAGTCACTGTGCCCAGAAGAATGCCTCACAGTGACTGAGTCATTGTGGGCCATGTCACTTTCCTCCACCAAAATACATCATGACAAGTAACCCCATATGATTGCAAGGAGCATTTCCCCCAAAATAGCTGTACTGGATAGACAAAACGTTGGATGCTCCCACTACGGGATCCAATCAAACCCTACTTTTTCCCTTAACCACTTTCGGCCACATTCATTCTTTATGAGAAAAGATTTGCTGAGCACCCATCATGTATGTGGTGGGCACTGCGAGGCTCTGGAGATGGCCTTCTGTGTGTTCCCTCAGTCACCAAATGTTTATTCAGAGGCCCCTTGGCCAGACAGCATGCTAAGGTGTTGGGAAGGCAACAGCGAGGAAGACAGAAAGGGCTCTGCACTCTTCCAACATATATCCCATGGGCACAACACTCTAGAAACAGGTAGAAAAATGAAACAATCCTTGGTTGTGAGAAGAAATGGACACAGTGCCATAAGAGGAGGATGAAGGTAGGCAGGGGAAGGGGATGGGCTTAGGATGACAAAGGCTGATCCCTCTGAAGAACTGATCATTAAAAAAATTCCCAACACACTGTGTCCTCCTGCTGAATCCCTCACATGCCTTAGCGTAGACACTGAGCCCGTGAAGATTTGCTAAGCTGGAAGGGAAAACTAAGAAAATGAGTATCTAGCTTAGTATAAAAATAGAGGAATTCTTTTTGAAAATTAAGACCTGCAGGTTAAAAGAGGTCAGACTCCCATACAAGTTTTGGAAAAAACACATCAGTTAGCAGTCATTAAGAAAAAATGTGTTGACCATAGGAACTGCAAAGTTCACAAGGCTTCAATACACATTTCAAAACAAGCCCAAGAAATAACAATCAAACGTGTCATGGCCATACAACTCATTCAAAAACAAACCCACAACAAAAGGGGAAAAAAATAAGGCTGTTTTGCGGCCACATACCTAAGCTCCAAAGAACTTAAGGGCTCCTCTGAAAATCTGATTGGTATGTTTACTTCTTTGCAAAGACCTTTTCCCCAGAATAGATTTGTTTCTATGAGTAACGAATATATAAAGAAAATTAAATTTTTTATTTCAAGTTTGCTGTGTACACATGCATAATATTTAACCACATAGTGTTGTGAATATGCTCTCTCTGTATACACACACATATAAACGCGTCTATATACATAAAGGCAGGGCTGTGTGGAAAGGAGATGGATTTAATGAGATAGAACTAGGTCCCACAGCACCTGGGTGGCTTAGTCGGTTGAGCGTCCAACACTTGATTTCTGTTCAGGTCATGATCTCAGGGTCATGAGATGGAGCCCTGTGTCAGGCTTCATGCTCACTGCAGAGTCCGCTCGTCCTTTTCTGTCCCCGCACGTGCTCGCTCGCTCTCAAAAAAAAAAAAAAAAAAAGCTAGACCCCAATTCTGGCTCTATTACTTACTAGCTTTGTGATTTTTAAGCAAGTTACTTAACTTTTCAAGACCCCATTTTTTAAAAAAGATTTTGTTTCTTTATTTGACAGAGAGAGATAGTGAGAGAGGGAATACAAGCAGGGGAATAGGAGAGGGAGAGGGAGAAGCCAGCTTCCCGCAGAGAAGGGAGCCCGATATGGGGCTCAATCCCAAGCTCCTGGGATCATGACCTGAGCTGGAGGCAGATGCTTAACAATGGAGCCACCCAGGTGCCCCTCAAGACCCCATTTTTCATCTGTGAAATGGAGATAATACTACAACTTCGTAGGGTTGGTCTGAATTTTCATAAACAAGATGTGTGTTGAGTGCTAGGCAGTACATGGAATAGAATAGACTCAAGAAATGGTATTTATTATTATTTTCAGGAGTCAATGTATTACTAGATTGGGACAAGACAAAAATGTCATTTTGACTACTTTTGTGTTCAAAGAAAGAGCAAATTTAGTATATTTTATTTGTTAGTTAATGATTCTGATCACACTTGACATATTAGTTGAATAACAATTACTATTGACGTATTAGTTGAATAACACTTACTATTTCATTAATATATGAGGAATAGGACTATTTATGAAATAATTTAAGAAGGTTAACACTGTTTTTCTGTTCTTTCTTCTATAGACCAGAACAGACAAGGGATATCTTATTTATGCATAAATGGAACACCCAACTAATCATAATATGCAATCAAACGAACCCTTTCAGAGGTCAGAGGAACCTTGACCATTCCCATGAATGCCATTGCCTCCTGTACCTCCTGCTCACTTCCCCATCTGTGGTCTGGGTCAACATGCTCTTTGACTGGACTGACCTTCACCTCCACTCATCTAAATTCCACTTTTCCTCCTTACCTCATTCCTCATTCCTCTTGCCATCATTGCTCTGGTTTTAAGGAAAGGGGGCTTCCCAGTTCTTTGGTTCCATCAACAAACAACATTTCCTTCTGAATGCCTTAAATTCTTATCACTCTTTTATAAGTACCTCCCCAAAACCCCTTTAAATCATTCTACCTCAAACACGGAGCCCTTGTTACTTACAGTGAGCTAATCCATGTCCCACCTAAGGCAGGAATCCTGTCTGAAGAGATGAGCACGAAGTGAAAACCAGAATCTCCTGACCGAAACGTGTGAGATGGTTCTTTCCTTGACACAAGCTCCAGTTTTCCCATGAACCCTCTTACCAGGCTTCTAGAAAAGAAACCCACCAGGCTGGATGACACTGGCCAGTGCAGGTCACGGAGGGCCTCTCGGGAGCCTGGATTATTTTGTCTGAACCCAAGGCTCCATTAGGGTTTTGAGCATTCCAATTCCACTGGCTCTCACCAATGACTCTCCCCTGTTTCCCCAAACCATTTACCAAAACGTAACACAAACCTCAACACCCCAAACTCTGTAAGTGAAAGGGAGAAATGTATTTCAGAATATGCTTTCTAAGGATACCTGGGTGGCTCAGTCCATTAAGCATCTGCCTTCGGCTCAGGTCATGATCCCAGGGTCCTGGAATTGAGCCCCCCATCGGGCTCCTTCCTCAGCAGGGAGCCTGCTTCTCCCTCTGCCTGGTGTTCCCCCTTGTGCTCTCACACTCTCTTTCTGAGAAGCAAATAAATAAAGTCTTAAAAAAAAAAAAACCCACAGAATATGCTTTCTAAGAAGGAAATCCTGCCATTTGCAACAACATGAATAGACCTGAGGGTATTATGCTAAGTGAAATAAGCCCGAAAAAAACAAGTAGCACCTGGGATCACTTATACGTGGCGTGTAAGTAAAAAGTCGAAAAAAACAACAGCAAAAAGAATATACTTTTTTAAAAAGAGATTTTATTTATTTATTTATTTGACAGACAGAGATCACAAGTAGGCAGAGAGGCAGGCAGAGAGAGAGGGGGAAGCAGGCTCCCTGCTGAGCAGAGAGCCCGATGTGGGGCTCGATCCCAGGACCTTAAGATCATGACCTGAACGAAGGCAGAGGCTTAACCCACTGAGCCACCCAGGTGCCCAAGAATATACTTTTTATTCATTCCTTCCCTCCAGAACGTCTCAATCCCTTCTGCTTCTGCTTTAGATTTCAAAACAGAATCACCACCTTTTTTTTTTTTTAAGATATTATTTATTTATTTGAGAGAGAGGGAGAGAGAGCATGTGCATGCGTGGGAGAGCAGGAGGGCTGGGAGAGGCAAAGGGAGAGGGCTCAGCAGACTCCCCGTAGAGCAGGGAGTACAGTCCAACATGGGGCTCCATCTGAGGCCTCCAGGATCATGACCTGAGCCGAAGGCAGATGCTTAACCCACTGAGCCACCCAGGCGCCTCCCTGCCCGAGTCCATGCTTTAAATTGTCATGCTGTCCTGCTTCTTGAATGCTGGGTCTTGCTGCACATCCATTTCTATCACTACATCGAGCCTGCTACATTGATTATTTCATATCCTATTTGACCTGATCCTTTATAGATCTGACACCTTATAATGCTGTGTCTTGGAAATCTTTTTCTTTTTTAAAGATTTTATTTATTTATTTGTCAGAGAGAGAGGGAGAGCGAGCACAGACAGACAGAATGGCAGACAGAGTCAGAGGGAGAAGCAGGCTCCCTGTGGAGCAAGGAGCCCGATGTGGGACTCAATCCCAGGACGCTGGGCCACCAACGGAGCCACCCAGGCATCCTGGAAATCTTTTTCTTAAAAAGTGTTATCTAAGTGTACATACACGTACATAGGTATTTTTAAAGAAAAATAAAATTTTCACCGTTGCCTCCTTATATACCAACAAATAAGAGCAAAACTGCTCACTTGGACTGTCGTCCAGGACAGGAGCTCTATTATATTGAATTCGACAGCCTGAGAATAGCTGTTAAAATAGGATTTGCCTACACTTAATCCTTCTCCAAAAAATATTTAGTCTCTGGGAGATGTTTATTAGTTACAGCAAGAAATATTAGAAATGAGGGAGGAATGTGCATTGGGCTCATGTTAAAAAGTGCTGCTATGATGGGGCATCTGGGTTGCTCAGTCATTAAGCTTCTGCCTTTGGCTCAGGTCATGATTCCAGGGTCCTGCTGTGGTCAGAGGCCACTTCTCCTAGGGCCACATGAGCTGGCGCTCCCCAGCAGGTCCTGGGGAGGACTGGGCTGTCTTCTGCTGATCAGATCCTTGTTGCACAGAAATTGTTTTAAAACCGCTCTAATTTTGAGGAAGATTCCCTTGTTACTTTATTTTCAAATATGTAATTTAAAAAAACGATAAATTAAGAAAAGTCACATGATTCCAAAGCCTCAATGTACAAAAGGTTATATGGAGCAAAGTCTCTTCTACTCCGAAAACCCCTGGCAGCTGGTCCCCCTCCTGGGAGGCAATTATCAGTTCTTTCTATACCTCCCAGAGATACTCTATTACCCACCCCCCGCTTTTTTTTTTCCCTGTTGTATCTTTCCCCTGGAGATATGTATTTGAAACTTTTATCTTGTTTTGCGCTGCTTTCCTCTCTTTGTTTCCTATTTCTTCTTAAAGTAGACAAGGTCAACCTCCCCGGTGGACTTGCTTTCAGATACCAGCTTGCAGTTGGTTGGTACTGGTTTTATCCCCTTTCCAACTCTGGTTTCTAGCTCTAGCTAGAAGGAAGTTGGCGTGTGACAGCTGGTGGTCCCAGTCACCTTCTGAAGAATGATGGATGGGACCAGGAGGAGCAACCATCCCCTAATATCATTAATTGCAAGATTTTTGCGAGCTCAAAATTCTAAGAACTGACAGTTGCCTCCAACTGTTACCAGCTGTTAATTTGGCTGAGGCAGTGTGGATCCAACTCTCTTTCGGCAAATAATCTGGGACGGCGGCTGGCTCACTATATACCTTTCTTTACAGCCTCTGTGACCCTCAATTCTTTTTTTTTTTTTTTAAAGGTTTTATTTATTTATTTGACAGAGGGAGAGAGAAATCACAAGTAGGCAGAGAGGCAGGCAGAGAGAGAGAGGGAAGCAGGCTTCCCGCTGAGCAGAGAGCCTGATGTGGGGCTCGATCCCAAGACCCTGAGATCATGACCTGAGCCAAAGTCAGAGGCTTAACCCACTGAGCCACCCAGGCGCCCCTGTGACCCTCAATTCTGAGTTTCTTAGGCCTAAAAATAATATCCTAAGCCCATTCCAGAGTCCCCACATGGATCACTGGGTGTGTGACCTTGCAGAACTAACCCATGCTTGGTCCTTGGTTTCCCATCTGTACCATGGAGGGACTGGATGATATGAGCTCTTTGCTTTCAACCCTATGATTTCCTACGGATGGAGTCATTTAGGGGTGCCTGGGTGGCTCGGTCAGTTAAGTGTCTGCCTTCAGCTCAGGTCATGGTCCCAGGGCCCTGAGATAGAGTCCTGAACTGGGCCCCCTGCACAGCGGAGACCCTGCTTCTCCCTCTCCCTCTGCCTGCTGCTCCCCCTGCTTGTGTGTGCACACACTCTGTCAAATTAAAAAAAAAAAAAAACATCTTAAAAAAAAAAGAAGAAGAAAAAGAATGGAGTCAGTAGTTAAATGGTGACCGCCATCCCAGTCCTTTTCTCTTCCCCTCAAAGCACCTGGAACTTGAGGGAGTGAAGAATCCAAGCATAGTCCTAAACCACTGATATGTCCCTGCATTTCTAGTCCCAACTGCTAAGGGGATTCTGCTCTTTGCCACCTTTGGGCTGGAGGGTTTAAGAGCTGCTTGTCTCATGGATGCCAAAAAGTTCTTTCCTAATACCACATACTAGCACGCATTATTTAAAAAGCATTTTAAGTTATTAAGAAAACAGCATTAATTTTTTTAAGTATACAAAGTAGTGGAAAAGGGATAATCCCCTCTTTTTAAACCGCACCTGTATATATCAAGTGAATATCTATCCAGTTAATAATTCCCACCCAGTGTGAATGCTGTTTTGCGTCATCGGAGTCATCAGAGCTACAGCTCTGAGATGTGCGTGATGGAGATGCATCTCTCTGGGAAAGGCCAGCTTGGCTGCTGGTGGCAGAGCTTTGCAAGTGACGGTACACTGGGCTGTCACCCTTCTATGTCATAAAACTCAGTTTTATCAGGGTCCACTGAGGTGTTGTTTTCTCAGGACCCAGCTACACAATTCAAGCTCTCAAGAGAGCGATATTCTAATCAGATTGAGAAGGTATTGCCCTGTAATGGGAAATGTGCTTTCTCCAGAACCAGGACACTCGGGTCTGCTGTGTAGGCAACACCCCCCAACCCCCACCCCCAAGTCAAGTTGCCTGGGGAGAAACTTTTCATCAGATTTGAGGAGCATGGAGGGAATGAAAGATAGCACACGCTATTCTACTGTAAGCTATCCTACTCCACAAGAGAGATTTGAGAAATGCCAGAGTCTCACATTTGGTTCATTTATTAATTCAACAAAGCTTTATCAAGCCTATCAGCAAATTTACTAAGACTATGAATGCTGGTGTTTCACCACCCCTCACTTGCAAGGCTCCTCTCAAGACCCACTCAACACATTCATATGTTTTTGTAAAATTTGCCATAGTAGGTATTTTAAATGCAATCAATGAAGATTTTGATCTCTTTGCAGTCCTACTTCAGAGGCATGCTTCTTGAGGAGAGTGACCTTGGAGTTGTCACAGGCATTTTTAGGATCTAGCAAAGGAGCTGTTGACTTGAGGATTGGTTTTGTGTGGGTTTAGTGGCTCACAATCACTTCTGTAAATAGTTTAGTCATTTCTGGCTTCCCCACGTCAGAACAACATCTGGGAACACTTCAACAGCCCAGTGAGCCCGCTTGCCCAGACATGAAGGTGCCAAGCCAGGAGCCACAGTATGAACATGGACTCTAGCATTGAAAGTATGTGGAGAGTGGAAGAGAAAGGAGGTTTCAAACATACAATCAGAAGCAAATTCATGGAAAATTCTTGTCTTCTTCACACATGTGAAATTGTAAGTAGAAAATTTGGTTATCACTAATTTCTTTTCAAAATGAAAGTTTTCTGCATCAGGAATAGATAGAATTATGCTGTTTATACAATTATAAATGCCATCTTTTTTTTTTTCTTGACAGCAATGGAGCAAAATAGAACCTGTTGGAATCCTTGTATTTGTAAGGTAGTGTTATATACTCTAAATACATCTGTGTGGAAAGTTGAGTTGTTGTTTTTTTAAAAAGATTGTATTTACTTATTTGACATAGAGATAGAGATCACAAGTAGTCAGAGAGGCAGGCGGGGGCCGGGGGAGCAGGCTCCCCACTGAGCAGAGAGCCTGACGCTGGGCTCGACCCCAGGACCCCGAGATCATGACCTTAGCTGAAGACAGAGGTTTAAACCACTGAGCAACCCAGGCGCCCCAAAGTTGAGTATATTTTTCAAGATTGATTGAATCATTCATTCATTTTGAGAAAAAGAGAAAGTGCCTACGTGCAGAGGGGGAGGGAGAGAGGAAGAGGGAAGAGAATCTCAAGCAGGATCTGCACTGAGCCCAATGTGGGGCTCAATCTCACGACCCTGAGATCATGGCCTGAGCTGAAATCAAGAGTTAAATGTTTAACTGACTGAGCCACCCAGGCGCCCTGAACATTGAGTATTTTACACATCCCTATTGATAACATTAAAAAAAAGTTTTTGATCAACCAAACTAGACGACAAAATTTTCCTTCTATTCTCCCTTTATAAAATGATAATACAAAATTGTCACATAGAGATTATCCAGATTTTAAAGTGCAGTAAAAATAGCATAATAGAAGTATTTTTTTTTTAAAGACTTTATTTCAGAGAACGAGAGAATGAGTGGGGCGAGTGAGAAGCAGACTTTCCGCTGAGCAGGGAATCCCACATGCAGCTCCATCCCAGGACCCCAAGATCATGACCTGAGCCAAAGGCAGGTGCTTAATGGACTGAGCCATCCAGATGCCCCCTACAGAAGTATTTTCAGCTATAAATAAAGATAGCATGTTGTTTTTTTCTGGATTCTGTGAGTGATATTTGTCATCTTTTAAAAAATTCACCAAAATGGGGGATGTCTCAGTGGCTCAGTTGGTTGAGCTTTTGACTTCAGCTCATGTCACTATCTCAGGGTCCTGGGATCCAGTCCTGCCTTCAGCTCCCCACTCAGTGGGGAGTCTGCTTGTTCCTCTTCCCTCTCCATGCACCCCCTCCCCCACTCATGCTTGTGTGTTCTTCCCTTCCAAATAACTGGATAAATAAAGTGTTTAAAAAATAAAAAATTTTTGAAAATTTTACCATGAGGGAATCCTAAAAAAATGAAATAAACATTTTTTAATGAAAAAATGTACTGTGGTGATTTTATTTTCTCATTCAAAATAAAAATTTGCCTTTATACCTTTTTTGTATGTATGCTGCTGTCTCCTTTTTCTTTTTTCTTTTTAAACATTTAAAAATTTAAATTCAATTAATTAACATATTATATCAACATATTATCAATTTTAATTAATTATTAATTATATTAATATATTAACATTATGTATGATTATTATTAATATTATTATATATGATACATTGTTATATATTTTATATAAATATTTGTATTTTGTAAATTTTATATATTATTATATATTATTATCAGGAATACAGGCCTTTGATTCATCATCTTATATAATACCGACTGCTCATTATATACCCTCCCCAATATCCATCACCAAGTTACCCCATCCCTCTACCTCCCTCCCCTCCAGCAATCCTGATTGTTTCCTGTAATTAAGAGTCTCTCTTACTGGTTTGTCTCCCTCTCTGGTTTCATCTTGTTTCCTTTTTTCCTCTCCTCTCCTATGATCCTTCGCCTTGTTTCTCAAATTCCACATATCAGTGAGATCATATGATGATTGTCTTTCTCTGATGGACTTGCTTTGCTTAGCTGTTGTCTTCTTTTTCTTAAATAAAGAGTTTCAGGCCCCACAACACTTGGATCTGCTCCTGACTGAGCAACTGCCATCCGTGTGACTACAAGTTAGGGCCTAGGAACGCAGAGACGAACTAATGTAATCATTGCCATCAACAAGCCTGTATTCCAGTTGAAGCAGAGTATAACCAGTAACATGGTACATTGTTGCAGTTTTTATAGGGAGTAGGTAAGATCTTTACCGAGGAAGTGTGAATCTCAGACCACAGACTCAGAAATGAAACAAGTATCCAGATATTTTCTTTACAACAACCTAATTGTAACCCTGAGCCTCCACACTCCAGGTTGGCTGGAAATTCCAAGGGGGGGCCTTCTTTTACCAGAACTATCCAGATGTAGAGAGGTTTTCCGGGTCCCTGGAAAATGGCAAAGTGTCTCTCAGCTCTTGCCCATCCAAGTTCTGCCGCCAGTCTTAGCAGCCTGTGGTCTCTTAAAGGCTGGCGGCATTCTGCTTTCGCAGACCCGGTCCTCAAGTCCGGAAATCTTGTGAGGTTGGGACGGTGGGGCTGAGGTTCTGTGTCTGTAGATACAGTGTGTAGCCAGCCCTGCTAATGCTCCTCTGGGGACTGCTACTAAGCAGTTTAAGTTTGTTACACTGTAAGTTTGGCTCCCCTTTCCTGGTCCAGTTTGCCCTCTCTCTTTTTCTCCAGGAAATCCCATCTATTTTCTGCAAGGGACTTGAGATTGTCACCCAGTCCACGAGGAGCCTTTGCCATCACACTCTCTGCTAGATATTTTGTCTGGTAAAAATCCCCAGGACAAGGAAGCATGAAAGAGCCTGCCAATCTGCTCAGATGGGGGGTGGGGAGAGAAAAATATTGAGGCTACAAATGAATATGAATTAAATATGGTATCCCGGGAGGAGTGAAAGTGTTGTAGGGATCAAGTGTGGGAGAGGGGAGCGTAGAAGGAGGTGTGCATGTCTGAGTGTGTGTGCAGGGGGTTGGATTTGACAGATGCTAACAAATTCTTGCTCTCCAGATTACTGGAGAAGCTGAGCAGATCTTTCCCAAGGCCACCTTTTGGCAAATTCTACTCCAGTGAGCTTTGTTGGTGACAATGCCAATTCCAGTCATGCCTCCCTGAGGTCATCCTGATTGAATGTGAGGATTTTTTGAACACTTGACAAAGTCTACTAAATATTGCATAGATTGAAACAAACATATAATAATATAATATATAATATAATATAGCTATATAGATATATGTCAAGTACTCAAACTTCAAGAATGAATATTAAACTTCCCTTTCTCCTCAGAGGTAAGGACTACCTTGAATTTTGTAAATAGCATTTCTTTGCTTTCCTTTATAGTTTTATCACATACGTTTGTTATCCTTGGACACTATAGTATCTGGTTTTGCATCTGTTTGATCTTTATAGAAATGAAATCATAAGGTAGGTGTTAATCTGTGACTCGCTCTTCAGCCCTGTGACTGGTGCAAGGCCCCCAGCACACACACGTCAGTTTCTCTCAGGAATTTACCCATCAGGGAGTTGCTAGCCCCTATGTGCCTCTTCGTCATGGATTCAGTAATACCAATGTTTTCAAAAATGGTTGTACCAGTGTATGTGCTTATCAGTGGTGTGTGAGTTTCTTCCCATTCTCCATATATTTATCACACTTGTTACCATCAGATTTTTTAGTTTTAGCCAAACTGGTTATACAGTGGTGTCCCATTGTGATCTCAATTTGCATTTTCCTGATTACTAAAAAGGTGGTCCATCTTTTCATAAGTTTCTTCTGTGAAGGGAATGTTAGGACATGTTATCCTCATTTTTCTATTGAGTGATATGTTTCTTATTTGCTGTTTAGAAGTTATTTTATATCTGGTTATACACTGTCTGCCAGTTATATTTTTGCAAATATCTTCTCTAATTTCATGGCCTGTCTTTACTGACCAGTTTGGTGGTATTAATTTTTTTAATGCAATTGACTATATTAATCTTTTTTTTTTTTTTTGCTTCAAGATTTCTAAATCTTTTTTTTTTTTTTTTAAGATTTTATTTATTTATTTGACACACAGCACAAGCAGACAGAGTGGCAGCAGAGGGAGAGAGTGAAGCAGGCTCCCCGCCAAGCAAGGAGCCCAATGTGGACTCAATCCTAGGACCCTGAGATCATGACCCGAGCCGAAGGCAGCAGCTTAACCAACTGAGCCACTCAGGCGCCCCATGATTTCTAAATCTTGTTCAAAAAATCCTTCCCTACCCTGAGATCATGAAGATATGATCCTGCATTATGTTTTTTAAAGTTTTACAGTTTTGCCTTGTACTCTTATGTATTCAGTCCACCTGGAACTGATTTAGGGGATATGGAATAAAATGAAGGTGCAAATTAATCTTTTTCCCAGGTGTAATCCATTTTCCCAGCACCTCTTACTGATCCTTTCCCCATGACCTGTGCTGACAGTATAGACCTAGTTCAACTTTTCACGTCTGTGTGAGTCTGTTTATAGGTTCTTTATTCTGTTTTATTGGTCACTTTGGCTATTCCTGAACTAATACCACACACTTAATTACTACAGCTTTATAGTAAATCTCAGTATCTTGTAAGGCAATTACCCCCAACTCGCCCCCAACCTTGTTTTCCTTCAAGCTGTCCTTGGCCTCTTCTTTCTCATATGTATTTTAAGTTTTTATTGTTTGTTTATTTTAAGTAGGCTCCATGCCCAATGTGGGGCTCGAACTCACGACCCTGAGATCAAGAGTTGCATGCTCCACTGACTGAGCCAGCCAGGAGCCCCTCCCATATGTATTTTTAAATTAGCTTAAAAAGAAAAGAAGAACTATGTTTTCATATTGGTAGAAATTGCATTGAATTTATAGAACAATTTGGGTAGAACTTACATGCGTATGAAATTGGGACTTCTAGAACCTAAAGTGGTATATTTTTCCATTTACATAGGTCATCTTTAATGACTTCAACAAACTTAAAAATAATGTTTGATATTGTCATGCACTTCTTGTGTTATATGTTTCTGTAAGCTTTATTTGTTATGCTATTATAAAAGGGAACTTTAAAATTTTCACATTTTGGGGAATGCCTAAGTGGCTCAGTCATTAAAGCATCTGCCTTTGGCTCAGGTCATGATCTCAGGGTCCTGAGATCGAGCCCCATGTTGGGCTCCCCGCTCAGCAGGGAGTCTGTTTCTCCCTCTGCTTGTGCTCTCTCCCTCTCTCATTCTCTCTCACTCAAATGAATAAATAGTCTTTAAAAATAAATAAATAAATAGATAGATAGGTAGATAGATAATATTTTTTAAAATTTCACTTTTTTAAAAGAATTATATATTTGTTTTATGGACCAAAAGCATACCAGTGGGGGAGGAGCTGAGGGAGAGCAGGAGAGAATTAGAAGCAGACTCCCCAATGAGTGTGGAGCCTGACACAGGGCTTGATCCCATGACCCTGAGATCATGACCTGAGCCAAAATCAAGAGGTGGCTGCTTAACCAATGGAAACACCCAAGTACCCTCAAATTTTACAATTTCTAATTATTCCTGGCATATTAGGTAATACCATTTTTACCCATTAGCCTTGTTAAGCACTCTTATCAACTAATTACTTATTAATTTTATCTGTAGATTCTTTCCATTATTTACCAGTTAGTTTCTTTCTAATCTTTATATATACTTTTAAATTTTACTTATATAAGCAATCTCTACACCCAATATGGGGCTCAAACTCACAACCCCAAGATTAAGAGCCACATGTCCCACTGGCTAAGCGAGCCAGGTACCCCCTAATCTTTATAATGTAATTTTCTTCTTCTTACTTTTTTTTTTCATCTTACTCTTCCCAGCAGGATCCCCTATATGATGTATAATAGTGTATAGACAGATGTATAATAGAATAGAGATAGAAGTGATATGGAACCCTTCGTCTTGTCCTCATCTTAAAAAGAATGTATTCAGTATTTCACCATTAACTATGATGATTGCTGTAGGCTTTTGGTAAGAATTATTAATAGCAGGTGTTTATTACTCCGTAACACACCATTTGAAAACATAATGGCTTAAAACAAGTATTTATTTTTCATAGTTCTGTAGGTTGGCTGTGGGGTTCATGGGGATAGCTCGCCTTTCCATACTAGGTACTATCAAAAGGGCTGGCTGCAATTTGGACAAGGTTCAAGATGGTACAGTACTGCCAAGATGGCTGGGAGACAAGGGTCTCTTTTTCCTCATGGTTTTACTTCTTATAGGGCCTCTATCTTTGACTCATCTATTCAGCAGAAGCGCCTGACTTTCCTATATGGAAGCTCAGGGCTTCCAACTGGATCCACAGGCTTCTTAAAGTTTAGACTCAGAAATCATACAAGGCGATTTGCATTGCATTCTGTTGCTCAAAGCAAATCACTGGGAAAGCCCAGTTTTGAGGGGAAAGAAAATAGAGTCGACCTCCTGATAGGAGCAGCAGCAAAATACTGTATGGCCATGTTTTTCCAACCTGCCATGTGGCCCATCTTTTCCTGATTTGCTAAAACTGTGATCATTAATGGACACTGAATTTTAGCCAAATCTTTTGTTCATCTTTTAGAATAATCATACAAATATTCTCCTTTCATCTGTTAATGTGATGAATTATGTAAGTTGATTTTCTAGTGTTGAAGTACCTTATATTTCAGTGATAAATCCAACCTGCTAGATATAGTTTAAAATATTTTGCTTAGTATCTGTAACTTTACATCTATAATTAAGACTAAGTTATAGGTTTTTTTAATTTTAATTCCAGTATGTGAGTTCCAAGTTTTGTTTCTTGCTCTGTCCTTACTTGTTTTGATCCCAAGTTTATGTATCCATATAGTATTAATTAGGATATTTCTCTCTTTTTGCTATAATCTGGAATGAGGTTTTAAAGATTCAAATTAGGTATTCTTTGAATGTTCGGTAGAAATGTCAGCAAAAACATTAGGGGTAGGTTGTGTAAATGTTTTGGTTTGGTTTTGAGGAATATTTTAAGCACTTTCCAATTTTTAAGAGTATACTCAGTTTTGGGGGTAAAGGTTGTTTGTTTTTGTGCTTTTTTTTTTCTCCTAGGTTAAGTTTATTTCTAAGTATTTTATCATTTGTGGTGCAATTGTAAGTGGGACCATTTCCTTAGTTTCTCTTCCTTCTATTTCATTATATATATATATATATATACATATATGTATATATATATCTAGATAGATATCGATAGATATCAATCAATATCTATCTAGATACACACACACACACACACACACACACACACACATATATATAGAAAGGCATACAGATTTCTGTATAGAAAGGCAACAGATTTCTGTCTAATTATTTTGTATCCTGTGGCATTACTGAATTCACCTATCAGTTCCGTTAGTTTTTTGGTGGGTTCTCTAGAGTTTTTTATAGTATCATGTCACCTGCAAATAGTGGAAGTTTTACTCCTTTCTCGCCAGCTTGGGTGCATTTACTTGTCTTCTCTGATTGCTATGACTAGAACTTCCAGTGCTATGTTGAATAAAAGTGGTCTTTGTCTTGTTCCTGATCTTGAAGGAAGAGCTCTCAGTTTTTTACCACTGAGTATGTTAACTCTGGGTTTGTCATATATGGCCTTTATTATGTCAAGGTATGTTCCCTCTAAACCTGCTTGTTGAGAGTCAGGGTTTTTGTTTGTTGTTGTTTTTCAAAATCTTCTTGAGGAAGTCTTGTTAAGTTATACTTTCCTAGGAATTTTTCCATTTCACCTATGTTTTCAATTTAACTGACATGTAATTGGGTGATCTACCTTTAATGTCCCAACATGTATAAAATGTTCCCTTTCATTCCTAATATTGTTTATTGATGACCTTGCTCTTTTTTCTTGATCAGCCTATCAGAATTTTGTCAATTTTATTCACCTTTTCAAAAAAACAACTTTGACTTGGTCGGTTTTATCTAGTATGTTTTTCCCATTAATTTCTGCTCTCAACTGAGTTATTTTCTTCTTTCCACTAATTTTGGATTTATGCTGTTTGTTGGGTGTTTAGCTCATTAACTTTCAAACTTTCTTCTTTTCTCTGAGTACTGCTGCAGCATATTTACTATGATTCAATTATAAATATTTTCTAATTTTTACTAGTATTTTTCTTTAATCCTGAGCTATTTGAAAGTATGTTTAATTTCTAAATGTGTGAGAGTTTTCTAGTAATTTCTTTGATACTCATTAATAATTTAATTGCACCGTACAAAGAGAATGAGGCCTATAAAATGCCAGTGAGTATAATATATTTACATATCTTAATTATGACCATATTTCACCTTTTTTTCCTAATCTTATTTGTTGCTATTTGTCCTTGTTTTTTTTCCCTCTGGGTTTTTGTTTTTTGTTTTTGTTTTGCTATCTTTTCTTGCCTTCTTTTGGATTCATTGAATATATATATATATATATTTTTTTTTTTTTTTTAAAGATTTTATCTATTTGAGAGACTGAGCAAGTGGAAGAAAGAGTAAGAGCTAGGGACGAGCAGAGGGAGAGGGAGAAGCAGACTCCCTGCTGGGCAGGGAGCCCAATGCCCATGTGGGGGCTCCATCCCAGGACTCTTGGGATCATGACCTGAGCCCAAGGCAGATGCTTAACTGACTGAGCCACTCAGGCGCTCCTGACTGAAAATATTTTTCTTTCCATTTGTCTTCCCCTATCATAGTTTTTAAGTTTTATGGTCTATTTCCATTATTTTGGTGGCTATACAGGAAATTTTAGCCTGCATCCTTAATTTGTCAAAGTCCAAAGTGTATCGATATCTTTACTTTCCTCTTAAATAACCCAAGAACTTTTGAAAATTCTATTTCTAATCATTCCTTGACCTATATGTATGTATATATTGTAGATGTGCTTTTATCTTATATTGATTTTTAACCTAACAAGATCTTATTATTATACACAGTATTTTATGTTTTATTTTATATAATACACATATGATAATATATAATACATATATATTACCACCCTTTTTTTTGCTCTTTATCTCTTCTCATATCTCAAACTTCCCATTGGGGATTATGTTACTTCTGCTTGAAGTGTATTCTATAAAATTTCCTTCAATAAATTGGCAGACTCTCTTAATTTTGAAAGATACTTTTTGGTAGCTATATAGTTTTTGGCTCATTATTTCTCTCAACCCATTAAAGATATTATTTTACCATTTTTGATGACTACTTTTACTGCTGAATCTAATTTTTATTCCTTCGAAGATTAATTTTTTTCTCTCCATTTTCTTTTAAGAATTTCTCTTTAAACTTTGCAGTTCTGCAAACTGTCAAAGTATGAGGTAGTTAAAAAAACTTTGTTAATCTTGCTTAGGATTCTTAAAAACTGACAGCAAAATATAGCCAAGGATTGAAATTAGGAAGAAAGTTGGGGGTCAGATTATGAAAGGTTTTGAAAGTCATACTAAGGAAGTGGGATTTTATTCTGTAGAGTAGGTATCCTCCAACTTTGTAGCTGTGGCCATTATATAAAAGTTTTGAAAAGTATGTATTCTTTTGCACATATTTAAGTTTACATGTATGATTCTCATCGTAAAGTGGTTTTTTTTAAATTCTCATCGTAAAGTGGTTTTTTTAAAGATTTTATTTCTTTTTTGACAGACAGAGATCACAAGCAGGCAGAGAAGCAGGCAGAGAGAGAGGAGAAAGCAAGCTCCCCACGGAGCAGAGAGCCCAATGTGGGGCTCAATCCCAGGAGCCTGAGACCATGACCTAAGCTGAAGGCAGAGGCTCAACTCACTGAGCCACCCAGGCGCCCCTCTCATCATAAAGTTAAAAAATTTATTTCTTGCTAATAAGAAGAAGTATATATTAAGTATATTAAAAGCTAAAGTAAGGTGAAGATTGACTAAAACTGGAATGCATTTTATGGTATGCCTTCACTATATCATATTTCATAAATATTTGTGTGTTTATATACTACTTGAAATACATTTGTGTGCTTCTCAAAAAAGCATGCCAGTAAAAATAAATCACATATAAACCTTATGTATCAGTTTTATTAAATGTGCCTTTAAAATGTTATACTTTAAAACATTACAGTTTCACTTAAAACAGTGAAGAATTATCTACCTATATGCTGCTTCAAATGTTTTGAGTTTAGACCATTTCCCAGTATGAGATCAATAATGTTTCTATCTTGGAGCTTTACCCTTAACAGAACTATGTGTTAGACACAGAAAGGCAGAACGACCCAAGATATTTGATTAATCATTAAGGAGGCTTCCCTGAAACCAATTGTCATTCCAGGTAGTGCAAATAGTCACGTAGAGGCCTAAACAAATTCTACAATGTGACCATGGTATTAGCTTTCGCCTGTGAGAATTCCACTGATGGCTTTGTATTGCTTTGCACAAATCATCAATGGAATATAGGGGGAGAGGATAGTAAAAACATACAGAGGCGTAAATGATTTTCCTTTTCTTTTTATTTTTTAAAGGATTTTTTAAAAAATTTTTATTTATTTATTTGACACAGGAAGAGAACTCACAAGTAGGCAGAGAGGCTGGCAGAGAGAGAGGGGAAAGCAAGCTCCCCGCTGAGCAGAGAGCCCAATGTAGAGCTAGATTCCAGGAGCCTGAGACCATGACCTGAGCTGAAGGCAAAGGCTCAACCCACTGAGCCACCCAGGTGCCCCCGTAAATGATTTTCTAACATTAGTTCTTTTTTCAATTCAATTATAGAAATGTAATGGCAATGCAAGTTCTCCATTTTCATCACATATTCATTCTCTGGTTTAGCTATAACTTGTTGAAAGGAAACATGTTATGGTAAGACACTAAATCACTTTTTAAAATCTAACCTTTTTTTTTTTTTTTAAAGATTTTCTTTATTTATTTGACAGAGAGAGAGAGAAAGCACAGGTAGGCAGAGAGGCAGGCAGAGATAGAGACGGGAGGAAGCAGGTCCCTGCGGAGCAGAGAGCCTGACGTGGGGCAGAGAGCCTGGGATCATGACCTGAGCAGAAGGCAGAGGCTTTAACCCACTGAGTCACCCAGATGCCCCTAACCTTTTTTTTTTTTTTTAAATCATGTCCCAGAAAAACAAGGTTATGTGTTCTAGATTCTAAGTGGCATTCAACTGGGTATATATAGCATCCAGATAAAGAAAATCTAGATAACACAGAAAACATCCAGATTTAAAAAAAAAAAAAGGAGATGTTTAATTAACCATATTTTTCATAAAACACCAAAATAATTAGTTAGAAACGTCTAGAGGATTGACTGAATTTTTCATTTTTTACTCAGACATCATAATTATGAAGACATTTACTAATTGACCATGCACTAAAGCTAGTTCTGAAGTTTTGATTTATCCAAGGTAAGCTACTTTTTTGCCCTTGAATTTCCCTATTTTCAAGCTAGACATAACGTTGAACATTAGAGCGGGCAGCTATAGTTCCTGATTGCCCAGAGCCACTCTTTATTTGGAGAACTGTCCCTTTGTACTTTCTTAGCCCTTGGCGGGTCTCCATTGCTCCCTCTTACCCTATCATGGTGACAAGTAGGTAAACTAGCCCTAGCTAATCAAAGTAATGCAACTCCCCAGGTAAGGTGGTTGGTTCAGCACACACAACCTAAGATGATCGAGTCCAGGTCCTTCCCTAGGAAAGGACTTCTTCAACCAGAGCTAGATGTGTGGGCCTGGAAAAATTTTCATCTGGAATGCTATCTTCTCATCTGTAGAAGTAGATGAGGTCCACACACTAGTAGAAGTTCTGGGAGACGAGAAGAGGAGGCCTGATTATATTGCTCGGGCTTGTAGATTTAGTTCAGGTTTGACATCAGGTCCTCACATCCCCACACATCATTTGAGCTGGGGCCACCTGGCTGACTTAATTAAGTGTCTCTGACTCTTGACTTTGACTCATGAGATCGAGCCCTGCCTCGGAGTCCATGCTCAGCGAGGAGTCTGCCTGAGATTCTCTCTCTCTCCCTCTCCCTCTTCTCCTCCCCTGCTAGCTCACTCTTTCTCTCTTTCTCTCTCTCCCTCTCTCTAAAATAAGTAGACCTTTTTTAAAAAAGATAATTTGCATTGGGTTTATAGCACTTGCAAGTGAAGGAGTACTGGTAAGTACAGACATCTTTCTAATTTATTCACAGATGCAACCAACCATTCACCATGAAAATGAATATATTACAATGAAGCACATTAAAAACATGGTCGGGTGTCAGTTGAACCCAGGCAGTAGAGCAAAGAAGTTGAAAGCCTAGTCTCAGCCCTAGGTGACTGCGCATAACCTAGGGTCAAGAAAGGCTGCCTCTCCTCAAGAAACCTGTGCCCTCCAGGTGCAATAGGACACACCTCACACACCATGGACCAGCACTGTTAGCCATTTATCACCACCACAAGGACACTGCCATTTTCTTAGAAGTACGCTATGAGAAATGTCAACTATTTCTTATGTCTCTTTCTGTACCAACATTAGGAAGAGAAAGGTGGAACAGGAGAACCAAGAAACACGAGAGTGAATCTTTTTCTTTGTGGATGAGAAGAACATTCCTACAGGTCATGCATGGAAGGAAAGAGTACAATTTAAGCCATCATTGTGGATCATTTCATTCATTTTCACCACCTACTTGGGCATTTGCTACCCTGGCTTCATGGCTGCCTGTCCCATAATGTTCTCTAACATCGCTTAAATATTTTCACTTGCCTGTTACACTGCTTGAAATGTAGAGATTCATTCAGGTTAAGAAGCATTCCATATTTAGATACCAACTCCCCTGGGAAGGTTAGCCTGTGAGCACAGTCTTCAGTATTTGCCTGGATTCAGAGCCCAACTCTATCACTGATGATAGCATACTGACCTTGGGCAAGTTACTTAACCCTTCTGTGCCTCGGTTTTCTCATTTATGTGATGCAAATAATAATAAGGGACCTAGAGAGTCAATGAGTTCATGGAGACGTGCTAGGCACACATGTCAGCTCTCCTTGGGCTTAGGTGTTGACACCTCACTTAAATCAGATCTCCTTCTCTTCCCCTAGTCTAGCTGGGGATGCTTCAGTGAGGAAGCAGAAGTTGGGGGCTTGGTGACCAGATGAGCAGCAGCTAGGGAAGGGGCTGGGGAGAGGGTCAGAAAACGGGGGATGGAGAGGATCAAGAACAGTGAGGACAGACTTTGCAGAGTGAAGTAAGCTGTGTAGATGCTACAGTTAGAGTGTCTGGGCCCCTAGAATAAATGATATTAGAAAATGGAAGAGAAGGAAGGGAAAGGAAGCGAGAGTGTGCCAAAGTAAATAGCACACTTTTCAAAGCCTTGTTTCGTGTTGACCTGTGTCCAGAAAAGGGGGAAGACATTCCTTCCCCCCACCCCACTTACTCTTAGACTAGTGTCATAATTTAACTACAGTGTGAATGAAATAGAGTGCTGTGGACAAACCTGAGATCCCAACCGTCATTTGTCATGTTTCAGCAGGAACTGTCTTCTGAGTTCCAAGGAACAGGCTTCCGTGAACTTTTGGAATAGGATCCATGTGTGAGGTGGGGGCTGCCGGTTTCATGGGGGGGGGGGCAGGGGTGCGGGGGGCCATGCAGCTGAGAAGGTCAGCTGGAGAGCCAGCGTTTCACAGTAGAAACTGGAGCTTGCCATGGTGGAGTTGTCTGGGTTGTGTCACAGCTCAGTGCAAGAGTCCAAGTCTCTAGGGCTCCACGTTTCTGGCAGAGGCTGCATGACCACTTGCCGTTCTTTGTAGGGGAATCCGAGTATCAGGTAAGAGGAGGAAAATGAGGAGATCCTCATGTCTCCTCCAATTCCAAGATGCTGCGATGCTACCCTGCCTGATTTTAGACTAGATCATAGTCAGCATCACTTGTTTTCTTTTTCCTTTTTGTTGCTGCCACAACCTGGATCGCAAGAATTCCTCATTGATCCGTTTTTATGATCTGCCCTGAATCTCCCTGTTTTGGGCACCTAGGAGATACAGTTATAAACAACTTTGCATTAGAAGAACGATAGAGAAATTTTTCTTTATTCTTATTTGAAAGAAATATCCCAAGATCAATGATGTCATTGTACTCTCCTCTACTTGACAGCTGTGGGGCTAGCCATGGGAGGCGAAATGTACTCTCCACTTGACAGCTGTGGGATTAACCACGAGAGGTGAAATGTGAGCCACCTCCCAGTCTCTGGTGGGACAGGGAGCTAAAGCAATGATATGTGGCTCCATACAAAGAGAACTGTCTCCTTTCACTGATTAATGGGGCATAAGCGTCAATGAGATTTATAGTCGGATGGGTTTTAACACAACACAAGAAAATAACAGCACCAGTAGGCTTGGCAAGAGGACAGATCCTTAAGAATAGCTCTGTGTTGATTTTTCTCATGCAATAATAATTATGTGAATGCTAAGAGAATATTAACAAATATATTAATTGAGCATTTACTATGTGCCCGATGCTATCTAGTCATCTTTCCTACACCACCTCTCCACTTCATGGTAGCTCTCTTAGGGAGATTTTATTCCTGTTTTTCTAGTAAAGAACTGCAGCTGAGAGAATGTCAGTGACTTGCCTGAGGTCCCACAGTTGGTAAGGAGCAGATAAATAAATAATTAAAATCTTAAAAAAAAATAGATGGGTTAGTAATAAATATAAAGTTTACGATAAATGGAGAAGAATCATCTCAGCTACCTGATTATATTACAAATCATTGTTTACCAAAAATCATGCCTTTAATAAACATTTTATTATTTTTTTAAAAATTTTATTTATTTATTTGACAGACAGTGATCACAAGTAGGCAGAGAGACAGGCAGAGAGAGAGAGAGGGAAGCAGGCTCCCCGCAGAGCAGAGAACCCGATGCAGGGCTCGATCCCAGGACCCTGGGATCATGACCTGAGCTGAAGGCAGAGGCTTTAACCCACTGAGCCACCCTGGTGCCCCTAATAAACATTTTAGATTAAACTGGTTATTTAGGAAGCCACTCTAATTCTTTAAGCCTAGAAATCAGTAAAGTGGAGTGGTTAAGACCACGTACTTGGAGTAAGACTGTCTTGGATCAAACCCTGGTGTTGCCACTTCCCAGCTGTATAACCCTGAGCTGGCTGCTTGTGTTCAGTACTTGTCCCTTAGGCTGCCATGAGGGTTAACTGATTAAATGCATATTAAATGCTTAGAAAGCACCTGGTCCATGGGGAGCATTTGGTCAATATTGATCAACACTGCATGCAGAATGGTATATGAAGGGCATGATGAGATTCAAGATAGAGTCCCCACTTTTTTTTTTTTTTAAAGATTTTATATATTTATTTATTTGACAGAGAGATCACAAGTAGGCAGAGAGGCAGACAGAGAGAGAGCAAGGGAAGCAGGCTCCCCGCTGAGCAGCGAGCCCGATGCTGGGCTTGACCCCAGGACTCTGAGATCATGACCTGAGCCAAAGGCAGAGGCTTTAAGCCACTGAGCCACCCAGATGGCCCACAGTCCCCACTTTTAAGAAACTTAGAAACTCGGGGCACCTGGGTGGCTCAGTGGGTTAAACGTCTGCCTTTGGCTCAGGTCATGATCTCAGGGTCCTGGGATGGAGCCCTTCATCAGACTCTCTGCTCAGCAGGGAGCCTGTTTCCCCCTCTCTCTCTGCCTGTCTCCCTGCTTCCTTGTGATCTCTCTCTCTCTCTCTCTCTGTCAATAAGAAAATAAATAATTTAAAAAAAAGAAAACAACTTAGAAACTCTCCGGGAAGAGAAAACAGCCACTTATAATCTGGCTTAAGAAAAGGTACAACATAAAAGCATCTCCTGCAGGAAGGTATATGACATTGTATCATGAATAAAAATTTAGTCAGTAAGAAAGGAAGTAAAAGAGAAAGTGTGTGATGACCTGGATTTTGAAGGAGTTGCTGGCTTACTACTACAAACATTTTAGTTCAAGAGCTTTGGAAAAGTGACTTGCCCATTATCATTATTGTTAATCTTCATTCATTATATATGTAAGGATAAACTTCTCTGGGCAAAACACTGGCATAGTGGTAAGGAAGGACGACCCATTTGCAGTCTTATGGTCTAGGAGCTTAAAGTCTTTTTTATAAGAAGTTAGATACTAATAAAATACGAGGTAGGAAGTGCCATAGAAAAGGCATTGCTTGTTGGTAATGCAATGGTTTCCAGAAGTTCTTTTACGTACATTAAAAAAAAAAACCCAAAGAACAAAAAACACTGAATCTGGCACACCATGGAGCCCGGATGCCAAATGTAATGAACATAGGGGAGATCTTGTTCTTTTTGGAAGGGCCTCCTGGGGTAACAGGTATTGCAACTAGTCTCCCCTGGGCTTTGCAGGGTGAGAGACTGAGTCAGGATATGGAAGATAAGGAGACTCTTCTCAATGGGGAAGAGATGAACCAGAATGAGAATTTTCCAAATTCCCTATCTAGACTGTAGAGCTGATTATCTACTTGGGGTCTCATTCTTCTCTCTCCACTTCTTTCCCTCACCACTCCTGGTAGAAAGATTCATTTTGGGAATAAACTATAGATCAAGAGATTACCTGGTGTGAGTCAGACAGATCAACATTTTCCACTCTAAGAATATTTCTGTTTTAACGACATGAGCACTTTTGTGTCCAGACAGTTACTTTCTACACTCTTCTTTTTGTATTTTTTCCCTCCCGTAAAACATTTTTTTAGGAAGAGAGATTTTTTTGAACATGTTAAAATTTTCAAATTTATAGTTCTTTTTCACATTGGCTACATTTTTAGTTTATTCCTGATAACATTCAGACAGGAAACGTAAGATTCTTATCAACCCCACAGCAGGGTGGGTTATGTTGGAGGGCCTTCTGTAGAAAACAAATACTACTATCTTAGTAGTTGAATTATTTCTTTACCTGAAGATTTTGTCTTCTTTCTGACTTTTTATCTCCACTTCTTGTCCTAGATCTTGAATACTATTTTTAGATTTGACTTCTGTTTGCTGATTATATAACAAAATTTATATGGTTAATTGAACAGGATTCATATTTCACCTGAAACCTAAGTACCCATTTGGCTGTCCTTAGGGAGTTATATGAAGCCTGAGAAAATCACATCCGAGAGCCTGCCTAATGGGAAATAGATATATACAGGTTGCATCAAATTTAAATAAATATCAAAGGAAAAGAAGTTGGAAAGTGTTTATAGGAAGAATAGGGTGGAGCTTTGTCCTTTCTGAAGAAAGGTGGAGGTGGAAAGATGATTAATTTTTTGGATCCCACCACGTGGCTGCCTCCTTGACATCATAGAAATGTAACAGGAGAGTGAGCTTTTATAATGTGAGTTTAGAACTTAACATGGGTTTATCACATAATTAACTCTGGAAATTAACATTTTAACATGTAAAATGTGTTGACTAAATGCTGCCTGGGTAAATTTGTGTGAATTCCCACAAGCCTAAGATAGGCTCAGTCCAGTTTCCAGGAGCCTGACCTGGACATGGGGAGGACAAGGCTACCAGGCAGAAGCGAGGCAGGGCATCGGAAGACATCTGAAAGACAGTGTCAAGGCACAAATCTGGAACAAACTACACACAGCCTACCTAAGCATAGACCTGATGACCCTCGGAAGCAATTTGGAAACAAGGGAGAAAATGGATATACTCTGACTGTGTAAGCTGGTTCCAAACCTTTAAATCAACTTCAGTGATGGAGAGAAGTGCTCAGAAATTAACATTTTAACATGTAAAAAATATTATTACTGTAATAGTAATATAATAGCTGGCACTTAAAAACACTTTCCAAAGCTGTTTTTTCTTTTCTTTTTTCTTACTTTCTTTCTTGGATTGAAGATGTGATTTCATCTTCAGAATAATGATATGAAGAAAATCAGGGTGAATATTACCATCTTATTTTTAAAGTGAAAGAAACTAGATATAAAAAGGAGGGTTGAGTTGTTGATTGTGGTTTACCAGGACAATGATGACTAACTCCAAGCTCACCAGTATAATATTACTTCTACTAGGATAAACATTGAGATGTATTAATAAATAAAAGATTAGTTGTTAGTAAGGAGGCTTGAAAACAGTCTATGTATCATAGTTTGTATTTTAGGTAGCCAATGGTTGGGTATAAGAAGTAGAGAGTAATTCCCAGTGGTTTAAGAAACAGACAAGGCAGACAGCCAGACTCTTAAATACATAGAACAGGGTTGCCTGGGTGGCTCAGTCAGTTAGGTGCCTGCCTTTTGCTCAGATCATGATCCCAGGGTCCTGGGATTGAACCTAATGTTGGACTCCCTGCTCCACGGGGAGCCTGCTTCTCCTTCTCCCTCTGCCTAATGCTTCTCCCTTCTGCTCTCTCTCTCTGTGTCAAATAAATAAATAAAATCTTAAAAAAAAAAGAAGTATGGGTAAAGAGGTATACACACTATAAATATGAAAAGATACCATATGCCATCAGTATTGTCCTATAATTAAAAACCAAAGACTGTAGAGTGTATATAGTCATTAGGACATTATACTCAGCATTGTTTATTATAGTACAGGGTCTAATTTGGGACATTTCAACCAAAAAAAATTGCTAATGGATTCAGAAATGATTTAGAGGAGAAATACAAAATTTATTTTGAATGGAAAGTAAGACTTTTTAATTTAACAGTAAATGGAGGTGTATATATAATGATATATGATATATAAATAATGATAAATGAACTCAGTAGGTTAAAAATAATTTTTAAAAAGTAGATGTAAAATGTAAAATACATAGGGTGCCTGGGTGCATAGTCAGTTGAACATCTTGGTTTTGATTCAGTTCATCATCTCAGGGTCGTGAGATCAAATACCACCACAGCCTCCATGTTCACTGTGGAGTCTTCTTGAAACTCTCTCCTTCTCCCTATGATCTGCCCTCCTGCTCTCTCTCTCTCAAATTAAAAATATATATATACTTTTAAAATATATATTAATATTTTTTAAAAAAATTTAAAGACCCCAAAAGGCAAACTTAGCTATCAGTTCTCCTACAGGGAGAATCACCATGATCACTCCTGGTCTATCTTACTGGCAATGTGCCCTCTGTGTATAAGCAAATAGCTCCACATCTTGCTATTTTCAGTATACTTTAGAATTCATTCTGTATGAGTACATTGGTTGTGCCCTATTCTAGTGATGGATGTAATGTAATTTTTTGGGGGTCTGTTTCCGGTTGATGACCTTTAGTATATTTCTAGCCTCTATTATCATCCTTGCATATACATCTTTTTATATGCAAATGAGTTTATCTGTAGGATAAAATTCCTAGAAATGGAATTTCTGGGTTAAAGGGAATGTTTAGGGGTGCCTGGGTGGGTCAGAACGTTAAGCATCTGCCTTTGACTCAGGTCATGATCCAGCATCTGGTTCCCTGCTCAGCGGGGAACCTGCTTCTCCCTCTCCCTCCTCCTGCTCATGCTCTTTCTTGCTCACTCTCTCTCTCAAATCAATAGATAAGATTTAAATATATATACATATATATGTATATATATATATAGCTTTATTAAAAAAAAAGGGAATGGGGCTAGGGAGGGAAAAAATGAAACAAGATGGGATCTGGAGGGAGACAAGCCGTAAGAGACTCTTAATCTCAGGAAACAAACTGAGGGCTGCTGGGAGGTGAGAGGGGAGGGATGGGCTGGCTGGCTTATAGACATTGGGGAGGGTATGTGCTATGAAATGTGTAAACCTGATGATTCACAGACCTGTACTCCTGGGGCAAATAATACATTACATGTTAATAAAAAAATAAAAAGGGAGTGTATACTTTTAATTTTGAAAAAAATTGCCCAACTGCCCTCTGCAGAAATGTTACCAGTTTTCTTCCAATCAAAAATTTATAATAACACTGGTATGCCCACACTTTTAGCTCAGTGTAGAGTTATAACACGGTTGTGTCTTGAGTCTTTTACTTGCTGGGAAATTTCCTCAATTTTGTCTTCTAACTTCCTGCTGATATCTTTATACTGGCTGTTACATTTTTAATTTGTAAGAACCTTTTCTTTGTTCTTTGTAACTTTTTCATGGTATCCTAGTCTTATTTAACAAATGCAATATTGTATTTTACTATAGATATTGCTTCAACTTTTAAAAAATTTCCCCTTGCTTCACCTTTCATGTTAGAGACTTTCCTAAAATGTGTGGTGGGCCTTGATTCATTGTTCTTATTTAAAAATCAGATACCTCACCTCGAGCTCTCTGGTTTAATTCTCTATAAAACAGAAGTCCTTTCTGCCTCTGGGATGATAGGGAGGGGTGGCAGCTTGAGGCAGGATAGGGGCTGCTTATCCAATTGATTCTTATGCAGACTTTTCTCCAATTTCAATTTTAAAAAGATTTTTATTTATGTGAAAGAGAGAGAGAGCACGCACACAAGCAGGGGGAGGGGCAAAGGAGAGGGAGAATCACATGGGGCTCAATCCCAGGACGCTAAGATCATGACCTAAACCCGAAGGTGGAGCCTTAACTACTTTAACCGACTGAGCCATTCAGGCAGACTCCATTACATTTTTTTTTTTTAAGATTTTATTTATTTATTTGACAGACAGAGGTCACAAGTAGGCAGAGAGAGAGAAGCAGGCATAGAGAGAGAGGGGGAAGCAGGCTCCCTGCTGAGCAGAGAGCCCAACATGGGGCTTGATCCCAGGACCCTGATATCATGACCTGAGCCGAAGGCAGAGGCTTAAACCACTGAGCCACCAAGGGACCCCTCCATTTCCATTTTTTTTTTTAATTTTTATTTTTTATTTTTTATTTTTTTTTAAGATTTTATTTATTCACTTGACAGAGAGAGATCACAGTAGGCAGAGAGGCAGGCAGAGAGGGAGGGAAGCAGGCTCCTTGCTGAGCAGAGAGCTCGATGCGGGACTCGATCCCAGGACCCCAAGATCATGACCCGAGCCGAAGGCAGCGGCTTAACCCACTGAGCCACCCAGGCACCCTCCATTTCCATTTTTAAAGGCATTTTTCATCCTCACTTTCCTCAGTCCCTGTTGTTGTCTCCAATTCCTCAACTTTCTAGAGTTCTAATGTGCAAATCAACTTTTTTTTGCCTTCCCCTTCAACAGTTAGTCTAACTTTTCTCTGCTTAGTTAAATCTACTTATCCTTTTTTTCCTATCTTCCAAAATTTTGTCATCCTCTCCTCTCCCATTCTTGTCATTCTTTATTGGAATTTTAGGGCAGTTTTGGGAGGTAACAGATATAAACATGTATATTCCATTCACCATGTTTAGAAGGTGGTCAGTAAATATGTTTTTAATCTATCAGAAGCCCTGCCCCTCTTGCAGTTAATATTTCAAAATTAATAACGTTGACAGGAAAGAAAAATACTGAAACATAAGTAAGTAAACATAAGCGATTTTTATGTTTTGATATCTCAGCCCAAAGCCCATTAGTTTTAAAGTGGTTTTATTTTAGTTTCAGGGTTTGTGCTGGTACTGTTTTTATCAGTAAATTTAAAATAATTTTTTTGAAAAGTAACTGACATATCAGGCTGTTTTTATTTTCTAACTGGAGTCACAGTCTGAAAGTCAATCTGTAACTAATTTTGCCACCACTGTACTTTCTCCAGTGAAATACTCTTAAATAATAACGACTGTGTTACAGATATGGAGACTTTCAAAGGCAGATATAATTGCCAGTATTCAACAGTGAGTTTCAAATTTGTGTCTGCAGGATTAAGTCATAATGAAGAAAGTCTGTCTTGTGAAAAGAAATCTCAATTAAATAAAGTAAAAAGTACATAAAATGTATTGGTTGATCTAACAGAAATACTTTAAAATGCTTATGTTACTAATTTCCAGGAGGAGTAAGAATATTTCTTTCTGGAATGTGAAACCACAGATAGAATTGCATCTCTCCAGGGAAATGGACTCAATGGTTATGCAGTAAGCTTTTCCCATCTGTAATGTGATAACCAATTTTATTACTGCACTACTATTATCTCCTGCAATGTATATTTTTAATGCACTTGGGTGGACAAAATGAGGAACTGGACCTAAAGCCATTTTTTTCCCATTTAACTTTTCCCATTATTCTAGAAGTGTTTAGGTTTTTGAAAGCAGTCTTGCTCTGGGACTCTTGAACAAGATACTATAACCAAACTAAATTCTAGAAAAGTCTATTCTCCCCCCGACCCCCGGCAAAGATTTTATTTATTTATTTGACAGAGAAAGAGAGCACAAGCAGGGGGAGTGGCAGGCAGAGGGAGAGGAACAAGAAGGCTCCCTGCTGAGCAGAGGGCCTGACATGGGGCTCAATCTCAGGACCCTAGGACCCCAGGATCATGACCTGAGTCAAAGGCAGATGCTTAACTGACTGAGCCACCCAGACACTGCTCTTCTTTAAGAGAGAGAGAGGGCATGCAAGCAGGGAATGGGAGGGGCAGAGTGAGAGAGAACATTTCAAGCAGATTCCATGTCCAGCCAGGACCCAAGGTTGGGTTCAGTCTGACCATCCTGAGATCATGACCTGAGCGGACATCTAGAGTCAGTTGCTTAACTGACTGAGCCATCCAGGTGCCTCTACAAGACTATTTTAAAATTAAGAATAGTAATCTATGAAGGCCCCTGGGTGGCTCAGTTAGTTAAGCAACTGACTCTTGACTTCAGCTCAGGCCATGATCTCAGGGTGGTGAGATTGAGCCCTGAGTTGGGCTCTGTGCTCAGTGCAGAGTGTGCTTGAGATTATCTCTCTCCTTCTCCTTCTACCCCCCAACTGTAAAATAAATAAATAATATCTTAAAATATATATATACATATATATGGGGTATCACATGTCAAATTGTTCATTGTTAGCATAAAGTATATTATAATTAACAAGTATTTTCCATGATTCATTAATGTACATGTTATAGTGCTGTTAATTGACAAGAATATATAAGAAGCACAGTTTTATAGGGAGACAGTACAGCCTGGAGACTGAGTCAGCCTGCCTGAATTTAATTCCCAACTTTGTCATTGCCTAGCAGCATGACCCTGGGATAGCTATTGAACATCTCTAAGCCCCATTTTCTCTTTTCTTTTTTTTTTTTTAAGATTTTACTTAAGATTTTTTTTTTAAGATTTTACTTAAAAAAGAAAAAAGGCGGGCACTTTGGTGGCTCAGTGGATTAAGACCCTGCCTTCAGCTCAGGTCATGGTTTCAGGGTCCTGGGATCGATCGAGCCCCCGCATTGGGCCTCTCTGCTCAGCAGGGAGCCTGCTTCCCCCTCACTCTCTGTCTGTGACAGACAGAAATCACAAGTAGGTCGAGAGACAGGCAGAGAGAGAGAAGGAAGCAGGCTCCCCTGCTAAGCAGAGAGCCTGATCTGGGGGCCCGATCCCAGGACCCTGGGATCATGACCTGAGCCAAAGGCAGAGGTTTTAACCCACTGAGCCTCCCAGGTGCCCCTAAGCCCCATTTCCACATGTAAAAATATCTACCTTTCACAGTTGTTGTGGGACTAAATAAAATGACACAGGCTAGGCATTTAATGTGTTGTCTGTCTAATGTAAATGCTCAATAAACATGAATCCACGGAGAGAGAGCAAGAGAGTGAGAGAGGGATTGCATTATGTTCTCCAGGAGCGTCCATCGATTGGAGAATATAAGAAATGCACATACTAGTGAAAGCATAAGTCGGGGTATAATACATTCTCAAAGTGAGAGAATGATACCAACAATAATCTGAGTAGGGGTTTGGAGAAGGGAGATGTCAGTGTGAAATGCTAATAGGCACATCCTCATGGAAGGGGTAGAGGCCGGTCTGAAGTCAGGCCCTGAAGAGTTTGAGAAGGGACACAAGAGGGCAAGCAAAAGGTGTGCTGAAGTGCAATGATAGGAGTGGGTCCATAATTGGTGCTTGTGAGGGGAAATATGTGTTTGTTTATTGAATGAATACATCAGAGGATGGGCTGGCTAGGATGTAGAGTGATGGTGAGGTGGATTAGTAGGGTAAACTGAGGTATGGAAGTTCCTGGATATCACCTTGGCAAACCACAAGGAACAACTTGGGGATTTTTGAGTGAGGTGGGGAAGACGTGTGACACAATGACAGTCGTGTAGGAGTAGGTGTGTAAAAAAGAAAAAAGGCGGGCACTTTGGTGGCTCAGTGGATTAATACCCTGCCTTCAGCTCAGGTCATGGTTTCAGGGTCCCCCCGCATTGGGCCTCTCTGCTCAGCAGGGAGCCTGCTTCCCCCTCGCTCTCTGCCTGCCTCTCTGCCTGCTTGTGATCTCTCTCTGTGTCAAGTAAATAAATAAAATCTTAAAGAAAAAAGAGGCGTGGAAAGTAGCTAAATCTAAGAGTTCAAGTAGGAGTAATTTTTATGTACATAGTTTGGTCTAATATTTGCAAAAAAAATCTGCAAAAAATTATAAGGGACAGAACTAAATGGATAAATAATAAAGGAGAGAAGAGAGTCTATGGTGATTGTAAAACCTAGGAGAGAAAAGGAATGATGAGAAGAGTGGTGTTGACGGAAATGCTGGTTAAGAAATTAAAATATTTCAGATTAAAAACAACACCTTTGTTGTTGTTGTTGCTTTTATAAAGGCATACATACTTCTAATAAAAAACAACAATAGCAAACAATGGAACTATATACAATAGAATAATGAGAGTCCCCTTCTCTACCCGTCATTCCATTCTCTCGGGGTAACAACCACTGTGCTGGCTTTGTTTGCATAGCTTTCCGGGCTAATTTCTATGTATGTACCAACCAAGAAAAGGAAATGGAACACTGGTGTACATAGGTTTCACAAACTTATTTGGGTTTTTTTCCGCATTGGTTTACATAGAGCTATCTTTTCATTGTAAGAAAATATAATTGCATTTACCCACCCCCATATGGAGGGACATTTACTATTGCAACTTCTGCTCTTACAGACAATATCTAGTGAGCAGTCCTGTGTATTTCTTTGAACAGTGTCACAGCACTTTTGTAGCATAAGCATCTATGTGTGAAATTGCTAGGTCAGAGGGTATGTACATGTAAATCTTTCCTTGCTTTTGGCAAATTGCCCAGCAAGGAGATATGTTCATTCATACTCCTACCATCAGAGTATGAGAGAACCTGTTGCCCACATCTTGGCTAAAATTGAATTATTATATAGATTTTATTAATTGGGCAGTCTTAGAGGCAAAACATATCTGATATGTTTTAATGTGTCTTTATCAGTAAGGATGGACTTACTTTCATAGGTTTTACTAGTCATTTTAATTTGTTCCTCTGTGGCTATTTCAGTTTTAAACATGTAGGGGTTGAACTGGTGATGAAATATCCTCATACAGAGGTCATGGAGGCAATCAGACAGAAGACAAGGTAAGAATGCCGGGGGACTTGGGGGGCACACCTGGGTGGCTCAGTTGGTTAAGCAGCTGCCTTCAGCTCAGGTCATGATCCCAGGGTTCTGGGATTGAGTCTGCATCAGGCTCCCTACTCAGTGGGGAGTCTACTTGTCCTCTCCCTCTGCCTATCACTCTGCCTACTCTCTCTCTCTGTGAAATAAAAACCTTAAAAAAAAAAAATTCCCAGGGAAGCAGTGGTAGCTGAAATGGTAAGACTATACAAGCCCCCTGTATGATCGTAGATAGAGATTTTAGGCCCACAGGAAACTCAGAGTGCGAAAGGGGAACGAGGGAAAATGATAGGAACTCAGCAGTAGCAGGTTAGCAACTACAGACAGAAATAGAATCAAGATTGTGCCATCCTGCTAACTGATTAAGGAATTTTAGTTAAATCTTCAATCTCTGAGGTTCAGTTTCCTCATTCATTAAATAAAAAGTTAGATGATTCCTCAATTATAAAATGCATTGTTTCTATTATTTTAACCCAAGAGATGAGACGATTTCAGGGGAGGAGTCAACTGGATTGCTTTTACTGCTGCTGCTTTTTTTGAAATTAAAAAAAAGCTTTTCATTTGGAAATAATTTCAAATTAATAGACATTTTCGGGGAACACCTAAATACCCTTTACCTAAATCACCTATTGTTAATGCTTTGCTTGTTTTATTATGTTTTCTCTTCTCTCTCTGTCTCTGTATATATATTTCTCAACATGCATACCTCCTAGTCCTTTACTCCTTAATACCACAGCATTTAGAGACAAAACCATGGTATAGTTACCCACTTTGGTGATTTTAACATTGATACTTTGATCTAATCAATATACCACCTGTTTTCCAAGTAAGCCAATAATGTGCTTTATAGAATTATTTCCCCCAACCCCTAGTAAAGGTTCCAGTCTAGTATTTCGTATTACATTTAGTTATCATGGCTCATATTCCATGGCTGGAATATGCTCATAGCCTTTGTCTTTCGTGATGCTGACATCTTTGAAGAATACAGCCACCCTCCTCCATTAAAAAACAAGACCTGGAATATTCTTTTTTTTTTTTTTTTAAGATTTTTATTTATTTATTTGACAGAGAGAGAGAGATCACAAGGAGGCAGAGAGACGGGCAGAGAGAGGGGGGAAGCAAGCTCCCCGCCAAGCAGAGAACCCGATGCGGGACTTGATCCCAGGACCTTGAGATCATGACCTGAGGACCCTGAGATCATGACCTGAGCCAAAGACAGAGGCTTCACCCACTGAGCCACCCAGGCATCCCAAGACCTAGAATATTCTTCATTTGGAATATGATATTTACCAGATTCCTCGTTCAACTTCCTCCTTAGGTGCCATGTCCTCTGGGAATCACATCTCATGGCAGACAATGTCCATCTGTCCCCTCACTCACGACATTAATTTTGATTACCTGGTCAAGATTTTGTCCAGTTTCTCTAGTGTATAATTCGTGTTCTTCCTTCCTTGCAACTAATAGGAAGTCTATAGGAAGAACTGTGAGATGATGCAAATACCCTGTTCCTCATCAAAATGTCTCCTTACATTTAGCATCTATTGATGGTTTTGGTCTTACCCAATCTTTGCCACAATGTTTGCAAAATGGAGATTGTCCAACTCCAGTACTCCCTCCACACTTACATGTTGGCATTCAATATTCCACCATTAACAAGAGTACTCCCTTCTTCTCCACTCAATTTATTTATTTATTACTGATACAGATTTATCAGTTCCTGGGGCTTTTAATTCTAACCTTATTTTGGATGCAGGATATATAAGGAAACTCCTGAGACAAATATTAATAAAATCCCCACCTTCCTTTAAGTTTGGAGAACAATGTCCAACATTTATATAAAGGAAGTAGAATGCAATAATGATTCACTTATCTGGTAAACCCAAATGTCCAAAATATCGAGGAAAACATGAAAGTTGTCAAATGGCCTTTCAATTAAGTAAATGTTCCACACATATTGGAGTTGTTTTAGCGTATTTTGAGATTCTTTTATTTTATACATACATTAAAAATATTGGTTGTTTGATTTCCCAGGCTAACGTGGTAAGACAATTCAAAGGGAGGGATGTTGATACATGTAGGCAGGCAGTGGTGTAGCACCATCAGGAAGGTCAATAATGCACACCATCCAGATCAATTAGACTCAAAGGAATTCAGGAACATAGTAGGCCACAGTTATTTATTGTATAGTGAAGGATACCAAGTACTTCTAAACTCCCACACACATCTCTTGGTATTACTGCTTTTGATTTTAAAATACCTCTGGGTCATTAGGAATAGGTTAAACTATACTATGTTTTATTAGTTTAAGACAGAGAAACTGGTGATATTTCAGGGGGAAAAAAATCAATACATGTGGTTTAAATTCAATTGTTTCTAGTGCTTAAGCTGAAAACCTCTGTTATCTAGAATATCTAATTATATTCAATCCCTCACTACACCCTCTTTATCCTGTCCAGGTAAGTGAGGCACCACTGAAATCATCTTTAAAGTTAATATTGAAAATTATTAGTTCATGCAAACATTTATTTATATACTAGTTGGCCCCCAGGACTTGTTCTGGGGAAACATTAGTCACCACTAAGTAAATACTTCCCTGGCGATCCACTCTTTGCATAGAGTTGCCCATGTGAGAAACAGATCAATCTTGAATTAGGCCTTATGCCTTTTGACAGTTGGTACTCATGTTTGAATGGACTGTTGATTATCTTTGTTCTTGGTATCTGTGGCATGTCTCACTTGATTGGGAATGGTGGCAGGCTCTCCTTGTACCTTGGTGTCAGATTTCTGGAGAGCGTGTGTCTACCTCTTCAAAGTACTCCCATATATCCTTTCCCTCAGAGTGAATCTTGGGTATGCTATTTTGCCTAGATTTCTAATTAGAACATTGCAAATGTAACCAATAACTTTTTAAAAAATGTCCGGCCAATATTTATATATTTGAAAAAAGAGATTAATGGTTAGAGAAATAATAGAGGTCTATGTCATTACAGAAATTCTGTTGGTTGTAACAGAATTAGGGGTTATTGAAATAAGCTTTCTAACTATGACAGTTTGATTTTCACAGCAGTAATGAGAGGAGTTGTTTGTTGATTTGGTTCTTGCCGTGGTGGTCTCTTTTCTCTGAAATGGCTTGTTCTATATCTAAATGAGTTATTTGGCTTAGCCCTTGGAAATAATTTTGATGGATAGTAATAAAACTGTTACATAATGGTGATTCCTCTGAAACAATGTTAAGCATATTGAATTCTTATTGATTTGTATTTTATATAATGGCATTTCTCTTTTATACATTAGTATTTTTTGTTACACTAAGACTTTGCATGTTTCTTGTCTTCTGACAAAAGCAAATGGAATACAAAAAGCAACGTACAGAATTTAACTGTGATAAAAGATGCTCTGATAAAGAAAATTTGCTGCTGGTCCTCTTTAAATATAAAAAGGCATTGTTCCATTTGCATATCAATAATTAGGAAGGGACACTGGCTTTCTAAAATAATTCCCAAGCTATGACAAAAAAAAAAGATGTTGAGAATTAATTTCTTTCCATATTTTTATTCATAATTTTTAATCTCACCAATTTCAGAAGTTTGAGCTCAACACAACTCTAAAGGTTAATAAAACTATTATTTTAGAGATTATCAACATGAGAAACAGATTTTGAGTAATTATTCCAAACTCCAAAATTCAGTACTAATAAGAATTTAGTATATCCATGGCCTGCCTTCCTGAGTCATATGCTTTTTTCTTGTCAAAATCCAAATGAAAACTTCACTGCTCTTATGGTAAACTGTGAAAATTATTGGTAGATGTAGAAACACAGGCTTATTTGTTTTTATGAAACCCTAATTCAAGTTTAAAGTAATTCCAAGACGTTAAATCTAGAATTCCCCGTTGTTCCTCAGTTTTCTTATTTCTAAATATTTATTTCTTAAAATGGGATGTGTGTGTGTGTAATTGTTGTATGTATTATTATTGGCACATAGTCAATCTTTTCCTTAATCTCTTATTAACACTTAAGAAAGGATAAACATTTACCTAACTTGATAACTAGAAGGATTTTTCCTCCAAGTGCTAATTGTTTGCCTGTTGTTTCTTTGGGACTTGGAGCAATTAGCATCTATGGGAAAACTTCCTGTATACCTAACACACTTCCCCCCTTTTAACCAATAGTCTGTTTTCTTTTTTCTAAGCCTATTCTATTTGAAAGTTGTTTTTTCCCTTCTTTTGGTTTCTCTACTTCTCCCAGTGATTTCATTATGATTCCTTTCAAGACTGTCTTTGAAAGCAAAATGCAATAACATTCAAAAACCATAAACTCTTCCTACCCTTGTTTTTCCTTCCTACCTTTCCTACTCCTTGTGGAGAGGGGGAGGGAAGGCTTTAAAGAAATAACCCTGTTGAAAGGAAGGCGTTGAAGACATTCTAGCTTCCCTAAGAGTAAACGGCTAGGATACCAGGAGATCAAAGAAGGAAATAATGAGCATTCTTCAATATACAAGATTAATTATTTCTGCTCAGTGGTTATTAAAGGGAGGAAAGAAACCAAATGGGAACAATTTTGGTTCTCTCATGTTTTATACCCAAGGCTAGTGCATAGTATTCCGTCCGCATCCAACTGCACGTGGCCTTCAAGAGCGAGCTGCGGATCATCGAATACTCATCCATTTCCAAGTGGTCTAATGACAGCGTGTATAAAGGTGGCTCACTTAAAACCTTCCATTTACAGTCACAGGGCATCAAATGTTGCTAATTTTAAGTAGGCCACCCCATACAGTGCACCCTCCAAAACAACACCGTTCCACCGTTCATCCCGCATCCATTCCTTTTTCATTCACAGAAAATATTTGATATTTCAGAATCTTGTTCACGCATTGACGGGAAAATACTTTTCACCCAGAACTCATCCATCTGAGACCCCGGGCATGTCAAATTTCTGTCATTTGCTTATGAAGCCAAGGGCAGGCAGTCCCCTGCATAACCCTTACCAAGGCCTACTTCTAACACTTCCCCAGTCTTTCTGTGTGAGAGTATTGATCACCATAATTTATGTTCTACTGCAGTGGGGTGGCTCTGCACATCCGGAACCCCCTCACTTGCCCGCAGCGACTAATTGTCAAACCACCCCTGGAGCGGGCGGAATATCTCATCTGGGGGCCAAGGGTTTTCAGACTTTGTTCTCCGGCCTTAAAGATGAGGTGCCGGCGCTGAAAGCGACGGACACCAGGGTGGATTTCACCGTGTTGGGCCGCGTGGCGGGAGGAGGTGGTCGGCTGCGGCGGGTGCCCCACCTGTCGGCCCTCCAACCCTTCTCCGCCCCTCCGTTGCGCGCGTAGCGGCCCCTCCCTCCCGCGAGCGCGGGGCCGAGGGTCTGCGGCAAGCGGCGCGCGCCGCGGACACCGGTCCCCCGCGGCGGTTGGGCTTGTGGGGCAGTAGAGCGGCTGGCGCGGCGCGCGCGGCGAAGACCCTGCCGGGCGCGGCGCAGGGGGCACGCGCTCGTGCGCTCGTTTGGTGCGCGCGCGCACGGCTCCGCCCCGCCCTCCCTGCGCGCTCCCGCCAGGTCCGCTCTCCTCCCCCACCCCCCGGCGCTGACGGGGTGGATCCAGCTTAATCCCCTCCCCGGAGCGGCGGCGGCGGCGGCGCGCTGAATGAGAGACGCCGACTGCTCGGGTCGCCGGGCGCTAGCCTAGGCGGTGGTGGCCGGCGGTGGTGGCGGCGGCGACGACGAAGCCTGAAGCCGGCGTCGTCTTCCCATCCTTCGAAGCGACGGCCGCGGCTGCACAGGTCGGTGCTCTGGCCGCGGGCCCGGTGCGGAGCCTCGGCGGGCGGTGCGGGGGAGGGAAGGTGGGTGCGCTGCGCCCCCCGGGCGGCGCGGAGCTGCAGCGGCGGCGGCGCGGGGAATGGCGGCGGCTCCGGCGCTGCGGTGTGGAGCTGTTGGCCGCGGGCCCCGGGGCAGCTCGTCCTCGGCACGGAGAGGGGGCTGCGAGGCTCCGGCTGAGGGAGGAGGGTGCTGGGGGCCCGGGGCCGCGCCTCCCTCGGCGGCTCTCTCTCGGAGGCTGGAGGCGGCCGGGCGGTCCCAGCTCCCGGTCTCTGTGGCGAGACCGGGGGCGCGGTGGCCCCCTGAGGCAGCCTCACTCTCCCTTCTGGGTGGCGAAAGCCCCTGGCCTCCGCCCGCACTGCCCTGGCTGCCGGCTGTGCCTCAGCCTCCCTTCAGGTGAGCGGGAGTCCGGACCAACGCGCCGGGACCGCGGAGCCGGGCCACACCCCCTCCCCTGGCCCTGGCGCTGCGCCCCCGAAGCCGGTAGCTGAGCCGGCAGCCCGCGAACCCGCGCCCGCGGTCAGGGTGACCTGTTACCGAGCCCCCGCAGCCCGGGTCGCCCGCCAGCCCCGGGCCGGGAGACGCTGGTCCTGCGTTGGCCTCGGGCCGGGCGCGCGGCGTGGTGCGGGGCCGGGGGCGCGGCCGGGGGTCGGGTTGCTGTACGGATGGGAGCGGGCGTATCGAGCAAAGAGATTCCGGACGGATCTGATCAAACACTTGCAAAGCCGGGATATCTGTCTGCAAATATCTGGAATTCCATTGCAGTATGGGATTAGGTAGGCTCATAAACACCGGGTTTTGGAGGTGATTTGGCAGAAACCCGAGCTAAGCGTGAGGAGCTAATACCTGGAAAATAGCCATAAACCTGTGCGGAGCTAAATTACCCTCCCACCTACCCCCCTCGGAGCTCTTTTCCTGTAGCTGTGTGTTGTGTAGACGCAGGCCAGTTTCAGTGTACGTGGGCGTGTTTGGGAAGAAGCTGCGAGCTGATAGGAGGTACCTTCGTACAAATGTTAATTTGTTTGAACTGGGAGGGGTAAGGGAGGAGGAAGAAAGGGCACTGATGTTAACTGTGGAGGAGGGGCAATTGAAACACTACATTCCTGTTTAAGAGAGCGCTAAAAAGGAGTATCTAATAACCGCTGTTTAATACCGTAAAGTAGGAAACACAGGCAGCAATTAATTGTGTTTTATCTTTTATGTGCCCTGGATTTTTTTTTTTTTTTTCCTTCTCCAACGCTTGTAGTTTTTGTAGAGAGCCTTGTTTTTGTATCGGTGTTTATGAATTGATTTTGTTGTATTTTTGTATTCACCCGTCAGATCTACTCTTGTTTAAGTCTCTTTGAAGATGACCCTCAGAATCTTGGAAAACTTCGATCCATGCATGTATATTATTGCATTCACAGATCACAGCTTGCTAGCCATAAAGCCTGTTCCACCCAGATAATAATGCTTGTGCAAGTTGGGTAGAATCATGAATATAATGTATATTACTGTACTGTTACTGCTGAATATCATACTGTAGACTTTAGAATTATATGAAGGAACTTACCAAACAGTGTCACCTTAATAAAAGTAACTTCTCTAATTCAAGCTTTGTGAGTCTGAAGTTTATAATACAGCTTTAAAAATTTGGAAAATAACTTGTCTTACTAGCTTAAAGATCAAATAAAGGATACTAGATGACTTCTTGTATACATTATTCTAAGCTTGGTTTATTTTCCCTTTTAAAAATTCAATATAGTTTTGAAATATACTCATTTTATTTAACCTTTAATTAAGGACTTTGACTTTTCAAAATATTTTGTGTGAACTCCAGAAATACTGTTCACTTTGCCTAAATTATTCCATTGCAACAGAACTCTAAAGATAGTGTTTGGTTTATCAAGATTGCAGCATGCCTTTTCTAATATATGTGTATATTTTGATATTAGAAAAGAAAGAAAATTTCTTGAGGAAAAAAACCTAAAAAACTGGCTTTGTGAATCTTTTACTTTGTGTGTTACATACCAGTAATAGAGTTGTGTTTTCAAATACATAGTATGTGTCTTTTTCAGTTTACTGTGTCATTGTAATTGAGACTGTGCTTGTTTGTACCCAGTGATGGATATATATATAAGTGAAAATGTTCTGTTGCAACTTTACACACTTAAGCTTTAGTCTAGAAGCCCAGTTTACTCATTCCATCATTCATTCATTCCACACATACTTATTGAGTACATAATCGGTGCCAGTTAGGTGCCTCCGAATTTTTGATACAACAGAAAAAGACAGGTCTGTGCTCTGGTGGAGTTTAAAGACTAAATGAGTAAATAATCTATTAGCCATTGTCAGATAATGCTGTTTGTTTAATGTTAGTTTTAAAGGTTAAGAAGTAAAATCACCTGTGATGAGTTTTGGTTAAGGATATTGTTTGTGTTTTTTCCTTCTAAGAATAGTGGGAATTATTACTGAGTGAACAAAAGCATTAAGACAGTTGTTTAAGAAATATGCTGAGGTTTATATACATTGGGTATCTGGTTCCCAAGTATAACCAAAAATAAATACTCTACCTGAAGTCAGATGATGCGCAGTTTGCATGTGGTTAAACAACTTTAGTCTTTTGGTTTGTAGAGTAAAATATTTGCTAAAAATAGTCTCTCTTGGCACTTGTTTACGAGGAAGTCTAATTTTTTTTTAAGTCTAAATTTTAAAAAACATCATCTTTTCTTGGAACGCCTGGGAGGTTCAGCCTGTTAAGCCTCTGCTTCCAGCTCAGGTCATAATCCCAGGGGTCCAGGGATGGAGTCCTGCTTTTGGCTCCCTGCTCAGCGGAGCTTCTCCTCTGCCTACCTCTCCCCCTGCTGTGCTCTGACAAATAAATAGTCTTTAAAAAAAAAAAAACCCTACATTTTCTTTTTCTGGCTGTGTGTGTGAGTGGACCAGTGTCCCACTCTTCTTCCATAGACTCTGATAGCCATTTTTGCTGAAATCAGAAAAATTTGGAAGTGATAGTTTTCTTTTTTGTTTAAAATATGATTATTGGTGTAGTTCTTTGTGATCACAAAGCTTTTTAATATGCATTATTGATACTTAAATATATGGGTACTTCTCATTGACAGAGCTGCTAACTTTGTTGTTGTTTTAAAGATCTACTTAGTTTAGAGAGCATGCACGCACTGCGCGTGCTTCCGAGGGGAGGAGCCGAGGGAGAGGGAAGATAGAGGATCCCCAGGCGGACTCCTGACACCTGGAGCCCTTGTGGGGTTCAGTCCCAGGACCTGGAGATCATGACCCCAGCCAAAATCAAGAAGAGTTGGATGCTCAACTGACTGAGCCACCCAGGCACCCCCCAGGACTGCTGTCTTTGTAGGCATTATTATCTCAATTTTAGATGTGAAAGCACAAGGCCTGTGAGCAAGCAGTCATCCCAAACCTGAGTTGTAGCTGTTGCTGTACTGCAGTGCTCCATCTTAGGACGGTAGAGCTTGGTGGGGAGAGCATCAACATCAGTGCGTACAGTTGTTACTGGTTTGCTTTTCCAGAAATTTCTAAATAACATTTAAACTTTAAACCCTACCCTAATTGAAACAGTTGGATTTACTTTCTTTTTGCGAGTTAAACTTTAAAACCTATTTAAAATCCAAAAGTATCGCTATTACAGGATTTCTTCTCCTTTGTTGTCCCCAGTTCTTGGTCAAGAATGGAGAGAGAGACCAGAGAAGAATGGTGGCAGCAAACCTTACTGAGTGATAGTACAAAGCTCCTGACACGGGAGGGGACCCAAGAGGGTTGCTTATTTGGCATTTAGATTTAGGGTTTCTTCCTTGTTGTTGTTTGAGCACGTGTGTGTGTGTGTGTGTGTGTGTGTGTGTGTGTGAGAGAGAGAGAGAGAGAGAGAGAGCGCGCGCGCGCGCGATTGTGAACAGGGGGAGGGGAAGAGGGAGCAGCAGACTCTGCAGAGCAGGGAGCCCTCTGCCAGTCTTGATGGGGGACTCAATCCCAAGACCCTTGGATCATGACCTGAGCCAAAGGCAGATGCTTAACTGAGCCACCCAGGCACCCCTAGAACTAGGGATCTTTATGGGCTTGTTGGCAGGCGGTGTTTTAATCAGATTAACTCCCTGCACCTGTCATCCAGTCAGGTTTTTGTCATCTACCTATCAGTGGGAGAGGTGGTGGGCTCCTTATTAAATCCTTCTAAGGGTGGTTTCCTCTTTGGGGCTGGGGGGTTTGTCCCTGCCTGCCTTTCTTTCATTCATTATCAGTTATTGTGCTGTATAAAAAAGACACAGTTTTGGTGTACTTTTAAGGTATAAGTATTTTGGGAATAAGATACATTAAAATCCTACTTTTTGAATATGAGGTTCTATTGTATAACAGCCATATTTGGGATAAAGTTATCCCTTCAACCTTAATACATTTTTTTTAGTTACTCAATTTTCAGTGAAAAGATAATTCAAGAGATTGAAACTCTACCTCAGGCCTCTGAGTGAGGGTCCTTTGAAAGGAAAGTGAATGTTTTGCATTACCCTATAAATTGTTTCTTTAAAGGCGTCTTATTCCCAATGTTTATTGTTTAATTGTAGTGAGAGAATGAAGATCGGATATGATGAATTTTGGTAACTTGGAATTAAACTGAAATCCTTCTTGAATAATTTGTTGAGCTTTTGATTTAGGAAAACTTTTAACTGCATAGTTAAAATATAAACATTTACATATTCTATAGAAAAAAGTTTGAGTAGAAATTTATGTGGTAACTTTAATATGTAATGGCTAGCTATGGATATAGGAAGAGTATAAATAGCCGTATTCCTGTGACTTTAGGTCAAGGGTGCCTAGCAATTTGTGTGCCACTGAGAACTTCGGTGTAGGCTCTTGAATGATACTTTGCTTTGGAGTATGAGAGGCTTAAAATGAAGCTCTCACCTTGAACTTAATTGATACCCTCCTGTAATCCTACTTTCATGACGTTTTCTCAAAACACATTTTCATTTTTAGGTTGATTTCCTTTTTGCTAATTCTTGGAAGGACCCCTTTTCTGAAAACTCTACTGAAGTAGCATCCTTACCACACTCTACCCTTACCTTTATTTTTCTTCACAACATTAATTTAGCTGACATTATAGCATACATTAATTTGTTTATTATTTTTTTCCCTTTGGATATAAGTTTCATGAGGGCAAGGGCCTTTTTCCCTGCACTATTGTGTTCCTAGCACCCAGAAAAGTACTTAGCACATAGTCAATACCTAGGTAATATTTGTGGTGAGTGAATTAACTGACCTTAAATGACACAAAACCCATTTTTTTTTAAAACAAACACATTAATTGTTGACTTTAAATAATACAACTGCAGTTAAAAAGAAAATCGTACTACAGGACTTAAAATGAAAAACACCGTTCCCTGCTTCATTTTGGTATAACTTTCCTCTTACGTTCTGCTCTCAGAGCATTCAGTTTTGATACTTTTAGGTGTTTCTTCTGATATTTACTCCCATAGTTTAAAATACTTTTTGTTTTTCAACTTTACATACTATCTCCTGGCTTGCTACTGTGGGAGCTGAGTCTGTGCTTTAGGATTCTTGGGCCATCTTGAACATCATCTTTTATCACCCAGTATATCATGCTTTCGGTTAAAGCAGTGTTCACTTTTCACATTATTATGACCCCGTAATATGTTCACCATTGACCTTTGCAGTGTACTATGATGATATTTCTTAGAGTAAAAATTTTTTCTTTTTAAATTTTGCTTAGCTTCCCATTTGTCTCTGATTTTTTTTTTTTTTTAATTAAGATGTTGTCCCAGGATGTTTAAGCACATCAGATATTTGATTGCTCAGATTTTTAAAAATTGGGAAAAACCTTAGGTCTTTCTATGCTTTTGCTCAAATCTACATGGTGGTTCTCGACTTCTGCCACCCAGGTTTAGCTCATGATTTGCCTTCAGGATTCTTGAGTTCTGTCTTTTGCCTTTATCAGAGCCTGTGGTCTCCAGATCCATACCTCTGTTTTAGAGAGATGCATCACTCTAACTTTCAAGAGAGAGAATGTATGAGGAGGTGAAATTTTTGAGATGTTTGTATGGCTGAAAATAGCTTGCTTCCATGCTAATACCTGGTTAATAATTCGGCTGGTTAGGGTATAGAATTCTAAGGTAGAAGAATTTTCCCTGAAGATTTAAGGGATTGCCTTATAATTTCCTAGTTTCAAGTGGTTATTCGAGAGTCTTGCCATTCAGTCTTCATCCTTAATAGGTGACCTCTCCCTGTTAAGATCCTTTTTTTTTTTGTCATGAGTATATCTGATACATCACTGATACTGTATGTTTCTTGTGTGGATATTACTTTATTTCTTGTGCATGGAACTTAATGGGCCCTTGCAACCAGCTGTGCCCATATTAGATGAGAGGAGAGATAATCTATAGTGGTCAGCAAAGTTTTCTTCAAAGGGCTAGATAGTAAGTATTTTAGGCTTTGTGGGCAAAACAGTCTCTGTTACTACTACTCAGCTTTACTTTAATAGCCTGAAAGCAGCCATAGATAGCATGGGCATGGTTTGCTGACTCCTGATCTATGTGCACAGGTGGAAGGATTAGCCTTTGCTTTAATAGGAGTACGGAGAGGTTATAGAAACAGGAGAGAAGATGGAATACAGTTGACCCTTGAACAACACAGAGGTTGGGGCGCCAACCTCTGTGCCATCCAGAAGTCATATATGACCTTTGACTTCCCCAAAACTTGACTACTAATAGCCTATAGTTGACAGGAAACCTTATTAATAATGTAAACAGCCAACACATATTTTGTATATTGATATGAATTATATACACATTCTCAAAGTAAGCTACACAAAATAAAATGTTACTATGAAAATTTTAAGAGAAAATACATTTACAGCACTGTACTGTATTTATTGGAAAAAAAATCCACATATAAGTAAGTGGACCCACACAGTCAACCTTGTGTTGTTGAGGGGTCCACTGATTATAGGCACAGATATGATAGTGGTGGCTTGGGCAGGGTTTCACCTAAGGAAAATAAGTCACTGGTTGAGGATAAGGAAGAATAGGAGTCTATATTAGGGGTTTGAAAACAGGAAAAAATACATGATATAGTCCTCTTTTTTTTTTTTTTTTTTAAAGATTTTATTTATTTGTGTGGCAGAAAGAGACTGTAAGTAGGCAGAGAGGCAGGCAGAGAGAGAGAGAGGACGAAGCAGGCTCTCTGCTCAGCAGAGAGCCTGATGCAGGGCTCAATCACAGAACCCTGGGATCATGACCTGAGCCAAAGGCAGAGGCTTTAACCCACTGAGCCACCCAGGTGCCCCTATAGTCCTCTTTCAAAGAGTGGAAAAGAGAACAGAACAGAAGGGGGAAATACGGTGTGATTTCTGGGCAGCAGCATGAAGGGCCCACTTGAATGTCATATCCCTGACTTACTAGGAGTACATCTAACATCTCATCATTGTAAGATATCTTACTTTAGGTGTTTTTTTTTTTTTTCTAAATTTTAGATAGGGTTATTTTATTTATCTCATCAGAAATATTTTCATATGTGATCTGTACATATATGTGTATATATTTTAATGCATACAAATTTAGCCTATATAATACTTATATCTAGAGCAATGCCAAAAGAAAGTACTATAATTTTTTCTCCACGTGCAGACTTTGATTTAAGAATCATTCATTTGGGCACTTGGGTGGCTGAGTTGCTTAAGCAACTGCCTTCGGCTCAGGTCATGATCCTGGAGTCCTGGGATTGAGTTCCGCATCTGGCTCCCTCTGTTTGGCAGGGAGTCTTTTTCTCCCTTTGACCTATCTCCTCTCATGCTCTTTCTCTCTCATTCTCTTTCTCAAATAAATAAATAATCTTTTTTTTTTTTTAAACAGTCACTTATTTATCTGTTCATTTTTTAAAAAAGTCTTGGGGGGTACCTGGGTGGTTCAGTGGGATAAGCATCTGCCTTTGGTTCGAGTCCTGGGATCGAGCCCACTCAGCGTGGAGTCTGCTTCTCTCTCTCTCTGTTGCTCCCCTTGCTTGTGCTTTCTCTCGCTCTCTCTCCTCTCTGTCAAGCAAATAAATAAATAAAATCTTAAAAAATGAATGTCTTGGAGCGAGGCATTTGAGTGGCACAGTTGGTTGAGCCTCAACTCTTGGTTTCAGCTCAGGTTGTAATCTCATGGTTGTGAGATAGAGCCCTGCGTGGGGCTCCCTGCTCAGCAAGGAGTCTACTTCAGATTGTCTATCTATCTATCTCTCTCTCTCAACTAAATAAATAGTCTTAGAAAATGCTCCATGACTGGGCGCCTGGGTGCCCTGTCATGGAGCATGGAGTCGGTTAAGCATCTGCCTTCTGCTGAGGTCATGATCCCAGGTCCTGGGTTCTGAGGTGATGAAAAGTTCTAAAATTGAGTGGGGATGGTTTTACTTACCATTGAATCATGCAATTTATTTTTTAAAGTTTCAATTCCAGTATTGTTAACATGAAGTGTCATATTAGTTTCAGGTATACAATATAGTGATTCAGGAATTCTGTACATTAGTAAGTGCCCATCATGATAAATGTATTCTTAATCTTCTGAATTACACACTTTAAACAGGTAGGTTGTTATGGTATGGAAATTATATCTTAATAAAGCTGTTAAAAAATAAGTTATGGCAAAAGTAATCAGTGATGTGAGGACATTGCCATCATATTTGAGGAAAGCAGGATGCAGAGGAATATATAAAGTATCTCGTTTTTTGTAAAACAACAAAAACCTAATGTATGTGTATTTGTGCATATGTGTGTAAGTGATCTAGGTGATCTAGTAAGGATGGAAAAATGTTGCACATTAAATATAAAGGTTTGTTACTAGTTGAGCTAAGGTGAGAGGGAGAGAAAAAAGGGAAAAAATAACTGAAAGGAAAAGGGATTGATTTGGGGGGGGGGAACAGCATATATGTAACATAATATCAGTTATGTAAAACACAAATCTTAAAATGAAAATGGTAGTTGTGTATGTGGTGAGATGCCAGATATTTTTCTTGTATTTTTCTGGGTTGTCTAATCCTTTTTATTAATAGAAATATCTAAAAGTTAAGAGACAGTGCAAATAACATAAGTTGTGAAACCTGAAAAAACAAAACTGCTTTTTTTCATAACTCCCAATAAGACACAATCCAAATGTCCATCGACAACAAAATGGACAGATAATATGTACTATGCTTTACATTGGAATACTACACATCAGAGAAAAAGGACTACGCCCTTCCTGGGAAGTATGGGTAAATATCACAAACAAAATATTGAGCAGAAAAAGGCAGACACAGAGTATATACTGTATGATTCTTTTATTTTGAAGTTCAGGAAGAGGTCAAACTCACCTGTGTTGATAAAGTCAGGGTAGTGTTTAGGGGTTGAGACTAGAGAGGAGCAAGACTTCTAGAGTACTGGAGAAGTTCTGTTGTTCGTATAATGGTGGTTACGTGGGTGGCTATATAGTAAAAATTTCTTGAACAGTGTACCTTACATAAGTACATATTTTAGTCTTTAAAACTCAGTTAAAAAAAAGATTTAAAAAATCTGATCCTCGTATAAAAAAACCTTTGTATAGGGGTGCCTGGGTGGCTCATTGGGTTAAAGCCTCTGCCTTCGGCTCAGGTCATGATCCCAGGGTCCTGGGATCAAGTCCCACATTGGGCTCTCTGCTCCGCGGGGAACCTGCTCCCTCTCTCTCTCTGCCTGCCTCTGACTACGTGTGATCTCTATCAGATAAATAAAATCTTTAAAAAACAACAACAACAACAAAAAACCTTTGTATATTTGCCAGTTATATTTCAGTTAAAAACCAATAGAAAACATTTTTAAATTAGAACAGGGGGGAAAAATAGTCTTTGTGTACTTCCAGGAATACTTACATGACTTTCAAAGACATTTTCTCTATACTGTTATTTTTAATGGTTGCATGCTGTCACGTTATGTAGATGTATCATTTTTTTAGGCAATCCCTTGATGGATATATAGGTTGTTTCTAACTTCTACATATTACAAACAGTGAAAGTTAGCATCTTTTTAAAATAAGTCTTCCTGTACTTTTCTGATCATTTCCCTTATGAATTCCTAAAACAAGGGTTGCTTGTTTAAGTACAAACTTTGAATTCTCTCCCATTGTGTATAAGTGTGTATGCTATCACTGATTTGATGGTAAGCTTTAAAAGCACACATATTGATCTCTTTTGTGATAAATGCTTCCTGTTTTAATTTGCAGTTTTAAACATTTGCAGTGGAATTTTCATTTTCATGTTTTTGATTGTGCTACATTCTCCAGTTTCTTTTTCTTTTTTAACCTGTTTTCTCATATTCTTTTAAAAGCACAAGTCTTTTTGATTTAAAGTCTTTTTTTTTTTTTTAAAGATTTTATTTATTTATTTGACAACTAGGGGGAGAGAGAGAGAGAGAGCACAAGCAGGGGGTGCAGCAGAGAGGGAGAAGCAGACTGTCAGCAGGGAACCCAATGTGGGGATTCATTCCTGGACCCTGGGGTTGTGATCTGAGCCCAAGGCAGACACTTAACCAACTGAGACACCCAGGTGCGTTGATTTAAAATCTTTTAATGAAATAAATCAGATACACAAAAAGTATATAGAGTAGTATAGTTAACCCCTAACTTACATGATACATAAACAGTGGAGTGGAAACACCCTCTTAGTTAACTTTAATTAACATGTAAGAGCTTTTTATTTATTAAGAATATTTAGTCATTTGTTGTAGATGTTTTCCCTGTTTTATCTTTTGTCAATTCAGTATCTTATTGAGCCTAAGATGGCTTTAGTTGTAAGATACACTATTTTATGTACAACTAAGAATAAATATATGCTTATGCTATCAGTTAAACCATGACATACTTGATTTTAAGAGACATCCTGATTTCAGAGAGGTTAAAAGGGGAGGATATACGTATCTTAGAATTGATGAAATAATGTTCACTGTCTGTGTCTTATATTTTCTTTAGTTATATCAGTATCTTGTTTCTTTTGTTAGTCTAGAAAAACTTCCTATGCCAAGATTTTTTTTTAATCACATATGTTTACTTCTAATATTTTTATGGCTTAAATGTTTTTCATCTTTAATTCATCCAACTTATTTTAATGTAAGATCTAGTTCTTGTCTTTATCCAGTTGGATAGCCAAATGTCATAAAGATGATGCCACTAATGATTTTTTGAACAAAGAATGATATACTTCAATGTGCTTGCTTGAGAAACATTAATAAGCCTATGGATTTTGGTTGGGTCTAGTATCATTTGCATTTTCTATTAAATGTGCATCCTAACTTAGAGTTTAATTTTCATTGAAAGGGATGTGAATGTCAAAACTGATTTCAGGTTGCCTTAAAATTCTAATAATGCATTTGAGTGTTCTTGGAATCAGTCAAATAATTTTATAATTTTGATTTAAAAAAAAAAATATATATATATATTGCAACATAGTGGCTTTAATCCTGTGCTTAAAGTTTGTATGAATCTGGGCAAGTTTCTTTACACTCAGTTTACCAATTTATAACTGGGCATTAGAGTATCTTCTCATAGGATCATTGTAAGGATTAAATGAGAGTGTAAGCAACGTATTTAGCTGAATTCTTCACTCTTCCTCTTTTAGGACCTTGAAGATCAAGTGTAAACACAGCTCTCATATCTGGGGTTACTCTAGATCTCTAAGGTTACTGAAGTAAATTATTTGTTAGACCTCTTCCAGTCCTTGTTTAGATTCCCAAGATTTGACTAGAACATTTCTGGCCAGGGAATTAGTATGTAAGTTTGATCAGCATAGCTTATTAAAGAATGACCTGTAAGTTGTCACTAGGATAAACTCTGCTACTTTTCAGTTTTGATTTGTGGTTGTAGTGTTTGTAACTTTATGTGATTTAGATCCTGTCTCTTAAAGCTGGGGAGACCAGGGAAGTCTACTAAAAGAGTAATATTTTGAGGATATCTTACAGATAAGAAACTGCACTTTTGACTTGCTTGTTTTTATCGACAGTAGTTTTGAATATTTTAGGTAGGCACAATACTGTGTTATCATAGAGTTTTAAGATCTTGGGCCTTGCGCTCACTTACATCTTTTTTTTTTTTTTTTTTTTTAAAGATTTTTTTTTATTTGTTAGAGAGAGAGATACAGAGCGCAAGCACAGGCAGACAGAGGGGCAGGCTAGAGGCAGAGGGAGAAGCAGGCTCCCTGCCAAGCAAGGAGCCCGATGTGGGACTCGATCCCAGGACGCTGGGATCATGACCTGAGCCGAAGGCAGCCGCTTAACCAACTGAGCCACCCAGGCGTCCCTCACTTACATCTTCTTGATGAAAGATGAAATCTTACATGTGAAATCACAGTAAATAGCATAAGACCATATGTAGTTAAGTGTCAGATTGAAGAGCTGCTGACAGAGGAGAGGAGACTCAGTGAGGGGAGGGCCAGAGTGTTCCTTAATGAATTGTGTTTCATTGGGCACCTGGGTGGGGCCAGTTCTTGATTCCAGCTCAGGCCATGATCTCTCATGGTTGTGGGATTGAGCCCTGCACTGGGCTCTGTGCTGGACATAGAGCCTACTCAAGATCCTCCTCCTCTTTTCTCCTTCTCTTTCTCTCTCTTCCCCTCTCTTTAAAAAAAAAAAAAAAGTATGTTTAAAGTATAAAGAGTATAATTAGGAAACCAGCACAACTGAAGAGAAAACAGTAAGAATTAGTCTTTTTGGTATGGTTTGGATTGAAGAGTTTATTTGCAATGGGGTGGAAAATAGTTACATTTGATAAGGTGGGACAAGATTATTATAAGGTGGGATGAGAAAAGAATTGGGCATTTATACCGGGAGAAACAAAATTTCAAGTGAGAAATCATGAGGTGTGAGAGAGAGACAAGCCCAGAGCAAGAGATTGAAGATTCTGATTTCTGGCTCTGTGGATACTCTTCTTCCAATATTCTAGTACTTCCATGTTTCCTGCCCTTCTTGAGACCACATCCAGTTTTTTCCCAGGGAAGAGTACAGGCTTTGGTGTCAGACTTTGGCAGTAGAATTCTGGCTGTATTCTTTTTTTTTTTTTTTTTTTTTTTAAGATTTTATTTATTTATTTGACAGGCAGAGATTACAAGTAGGCTGAGAGGTAGGCAGAGAGAGAAGAGGAAGCAGGCTCCCTGCTGAGCAGAGAGCCCGACGTGGGGCTCAATCCCAGGACCCTGGGATCATGACCTGAGCCGAAGGCAGAGGCTTTACCCCACTGAGCCACCCAGGTGCCCTGTATTCTTTTTTTTTAAGATTTTATTAATTTATTTATTTGACAGATCACAAGTAGGCAAAGAGCCAGGCAGAGAGAAAGAGGGGAAACAGGCTCCCTGCCAAGGGGAGAACCTGATGTGGGGCTCGATCCCAGGACCTGGAGATGTCCTGAGCCTAAGGCAGAGGCTCAACCCACTGAGCCACCCAGGCACCTCCGAATTCTGGCTGTACTTTTTACTAACTTGTGGCCTTGCGCAGGTTAACTTCTCTGTCGCAGTCATATGAGCATCATAAATAATAGCTTTCTTTATAGGGTTGATAAGAAGATTAAATGAGATGACACAAAGCTTTTAGAATAATGCTAAGTGTATAACAATTATTCAATAAATAGCATATCTGTATGATGTATATCATATACATGTATCATATACATGTCATAGACATATATAATGCTACTTGGGGTACCTTGAATTTCTTATAGCTTAAGGACCCTAAGAAGTTAATTTTCTTGCACATTCACTTAGAATAGAGCAACCCAGGTGTAGGCAGGGTAAGAAATAGTATTTTAGGTATACAGCATTAAAAAAATGTTGTCTTAAGTAATTTGACTGTCTTGCTGTCTTAAGTAATTCTGGTTAGTATACTGTTAAAAGATTTTTATACTGCACTTGAAGTGGTATAATATCACTTGAAGGTGGACCATGTAAGTTAAAGGATGTATACCATAAATCCTAAAGCAATCCTATTTTTTTTTTTAAAGATCTTATTTATTTGACAGAGAGAGAGATCACAAGTAGGCAGAGAGGCAGGCAGAGAGAGGAGGAGAAGCAGGCTCCCCGCTTAGCAGAGAACCTGATGCGGGGCTTGATCCCAGGACCCCCGGCATCATGATCTTAGCCGAAGACAGAGGCTTTAACCCATGGAGCCACCCAGGCGCCCCAGCAATCCTATTTTTTAAAAAGTTATAGATTACTCCAACAAAGGAGTTAAAGTGGAATCAGAAAATGTAGTTACTTAAAAAAAACAAAAACAAAAAACAAAACAACAACAAAAAGAAAATACAGTGTTTTAATCCAAAAGAAGGCATTAAAAGGGGAAAAAAGTATATGGAATAAATATGAAAAAATAGCAAGATGATAGGTTTATACCTAACCATATCGATAATCATGTCAAATATAAAAGGTCTGAAAATATTGGTTAAAAGGCAGAGAATATCAGATTAGCTAAAAAAGCAAGATCTAACTATATATCCTTGACTATAAGAAACATATTTTATTTTATTTATTAAATTTTATTTGTCAGAGAGTGAGTGAGCGAGAGAGCACTCTCAGTGGGAGCAGCAGGCAGAGGGAGAAGCAGACTCTGCACTGAGCAGGGAGCCTGATGCGGGACTTAATCCCAAGACCCTGGAATCATGACCTGAGCCGGAGGCAGACACTTAACTGACTGAGCCACCCAGGCATCCCAAGAAACATATTTTAAATTTAAATAGGTTAAAAGTAAACACTGGAAAAAGATAGACCATACTTTAAAACAATAGAAGTAAGAGTGGCTGTATTAATATTTGACAAAGTAGACTTCATTTGGAGCAAGGAATATTTCCAAGGATAAAGGATATTGTTACATAATGATAAAGCAGTTGGTTAATTAAGAGGACATAACAGTTGTAAATATTTTTTGCCTCTAATAAGGGAATTTCAAAAATACATTAAACATTGATACAGCTCCGAAGAGAAGTAGTCAAATTCTCAATTTTAGTTGGAGATTTCAGTACCCTTCTCAGGATATTGAAAATCACAAGGATACAGAGGACTTGAAAAATAGTGTAAACCAATTTGACCTAATTAACATTTATGGATATTTCCAACAACACCCGAGTATTCTTCTCAGTTCTTTTTGTTTGTTTTTTTGTTTTGGGGCCTCTTCTCAATTCTTAAGTCCATTTTCCATGATGGGCCATATTTTGGGCCATAAAACAAGTCTCAATAATTTAAAAGGATTGACAATATATGTTCTCTAATCAGTGGAATTAAATTAGAAATTGTTAGCAAAAACTGGAAATTTTATGAATACTTATAAAACTAAATAATATAATTATAAATAACCTGTGGGTCAAAGGATAGATCAAAAGGAAATTAAAAAGTATTATGTACTAAATGAAAACACACCAAAATTCATGAGCTGCCACTAAAGTAATACCTAGGAAGGAATTTACAGCACTGAACGCCTATATTAGAAAAGAAAAAAGACCTGAAATTAATTACCCCCACTTCCACCTTAAGAAATTAGAAAACGAGCAGTTTAAACCAGAGTAATTGAAAAGAAATGGTAAAGATCAGCGTGGGGAAAGGTATAGAAAACAGAAAAACAATAGACAAAATCAGTGAAACCAAAAACTTTTTCTTTGGGAAGTTCCATACAATGAATAAAGCTTTAACCAGACTGGCTAGTTTCAGGAATGATAGAAGTGACAACACTGCAGATTCTAGACCATAAAAGGGAATATTATAAACATTATGTTTATAAGTTTTACAACAAAAATGAAATGGACAAATTTTTCAAAAGACACATACTATTAAACTTCACTAAAGAGGGAATAGATGGGGTGCTGCATGGCTCAGTCACTTGAGCATCTGTCTTTGGCTCAACTCGTGATCCAGGGTCCTGGGTCTGAGTCCCAAGTCAGGCTCCGTGGAGAGTTTGCTTCTCCTTCTCCTACTCTCTCTCTTTCTGCAGCTCCCCCTGCTTTTATTCTCTCACTTGCTCTTTTGCTCTCTCAAATAAATAAAATCTGTTAAAAAAAAAAAAATTAGAAGGAATAGACAACCTGAGTGGTCTTGTCTCTGTTAAAGAATTCAATTCTGTTAAAATATTCCCACCAAAAAAACTAGGCCTGGATAGCTTCACAAGTGAATTCTAAATATTTAAGGAGCAAATTATACTCATTCTAAACAAATACTTTCAGAAAATTGCAGAGAAAGAAATACTTCTTAACTGACCTTTACCTATACAGGCTAACATTACCTTTATATTCAAACTAGATAAAGACAGTAGGAGAAAAGAAGAGACTACACAGAAATATCCCACATGAGCCTACATGCACAAATTCTAAACAAATTATAGCAAGTGGAGTGTAACCATTTTTAAAACAAAACATCATGACCAGGTAGGGTTTATTCCAGGAATGCAAGGTTAATTTAGCATTTAAAAAGCAATCAATGTAATTCCCTCTGTTAACCAGCTAAAAAAGAAAAGCAGTGTGTTTCAATAAATGCAGAAAGAAAAATCATTTGATAATCTTACCTCCATTCCAGATAGTAACTGAGCATGTTAGGATTAGAAAGAAATTTCTTCAGCCCAATAAAGGACATCTCTGAGAAAGCTACAGGTAATGTAATTTTAATGGTAGAAGACTAAGTGCTTTCTCCTTAAGACCCAGCACAAGGCAAGATTGTTTACCCTCACTATTTCTGTTCCACAATGTACTGGGGGTTCCAGGCAGTGTGGTCAAGGAAGAAAGAAAACAAGTCTTTTAGAATGGAAAGGAGGAAGTAAAAGTGTCTTTCTCTGCAGATTACAGGACTGTAGAATATCTTTTGGAACCTACAAAACTACTAAAACACAAGTGAGTTTAGTAAAGTTGGAGAGTACAAAATTGATATATAAATATCAATTGTACTTCTTAAACTAGAATAGTTGGCTGTTGAAATTTAATAAAATCACTACCATTGACAGTAGCAACACGTATGAAATACTGAAAATTGCACAGCATTGCTGAACAAAATCCAAGAGCACTTAGATACTTGGAGAGGTAGTCCTTGTTCATGGATTGAAAGACTCATTGTTGCTAAGATGACAGATATCCCCAAATTGATCTATTATCAGTGCAATCCCATTCCATACTCTTAGTTAGCATGCTTTTTTGTAGAAATTGACAAGCATTCATGTAGAAATGAAAAGGACCTAAAATAGCAGAAACAACTTTGAAAAAGAATGGAAGTTGGAGAGTTAATACTCCCCAATGTCCCAATTCGTTATAAAACTAATCAGAATAGTATAGTATTGAGGTAAAGATAGAGAAATAGATTGGTGGGATAGAAGAGTCCAGAAATAAGCCAGTGCATATATAGACAACTGAATTTTAACCAAGCGCAAAGGCAATTCAGTGAAGAAAGGATAGCCCGTTTGACAGATGATGCTGGCACAGTTGGATATCCATATACGAGTACATGATCTTCAATCTGTCTCTTGCCTGCAAAAATTAGCTCAAAATGAATCCTGGAACTGAATGGAAAAACCTAAAATTATAGAGCTTTTAGACAAAAGCAAGAGAAAATCTTTGTGATCTTGAGTTTGGCAAATAGTTTTATCTATTTAATTAATTTATTTGAGGCAGATCTTTTTAAATGTAATACCAAAAGCAGATTCATAAAATAATACACTGATTAAATGAACTTTATCAAATTAAAAATGTGTGCTTTTCAAAAAATATTGAGAGAATGAAAAGACAAGCTGTGGAGTGGGGGAAAATATTTGTAAATCAAGTATCTAAGGCTTTACATCTAGAATATGTGGAGAACTCTTAAAATATTATTTATCTATAACCTATATTAAATATATTAGTCATTAGAGAAGAATAAATGAGTATCGTAGTGAGCTACCAATACATACTATTAGGATTACCAGAAAGGCTAATTACTAGGTGTTGGCAAGGGTTTGAAAGAACTGGAATCTGTACTTTACTGTTGGGACTGTAAATAGTACAGCCACTTTAGGAAATAGTTTGTTTCTTAAAATGTTCAATATAGACCTACTAGCTATTCTATACCTAGGTATTTACTGAAGAGACTTGCATACTAATATTCACAGCAGCTTTATTTGTAATAGCCACTAAAATCCAGATGCTCATCAATAGACGAATGGTTAAACGAATTGTGATATATCCGTTTGACTTAGTAATAAAAAAGCATGGGCTGTTGATATACATAGCAGCACAGGTGAATCTCAAAATAATTACCGTGAATGAAAGAAACCAGGCACCTTGGGAGTCACTGGGTATGTTCATTTACTATCTTGATTGTAGAGAATTTTTTCATGGGTATTTACTGTATACTTTGAACATGTGAAGTTTACTGTATAAATAAAGCTGTTTTTAAAAAGTGATGTGATAAAGATCCTGATGTGATATGAATTGATAAGAGATTTACTAAAAACTTTATATAACATGCATCATTGCTGTATCTTTCACATAATTATTTTAAGTACACACAAAGCAGGAAAAGTCCATTGAAATCTTTTTCTTAGAAATCATCAAGAAATTTAACTCATTTGATACAGTGGTTCTCAGCTGGGGTCATTTTTCCCCCCACAGGACATTTTGTGGTATCTGGAGACATTTGATTAACAAAACTGTTAATAGCTTTTGGTGGATAGAGCCCATAGATGCTACCAAACAGCCTACAGTGCACAGCACAGTCCTCTTCTGTTTCAGGTTTCAGTAGTGCTAGGGTTGGGGTGCCTGGTGGCTCAGTGGGTTAAGCCTCTGCTTTTAGCCTAGGTCATGATCCCAGGGCACTGGGATCAAGCCCCGAATCAGGCTCCCTGCTCAGCAGGGAGCTTGCTTTTCCCTCTCCCTCTCTGTGAACTCTATCTGACTCTCTCACTCTCTCAAATCTTGAAAGAAATAGTGCTGGTGTTGAGAAACCCCAGTTTAGGATCATTGTAGCCACTTACTATTTGAATCCTGTGTTGAATACTGTGTTGAATGTATTACTGGTAAAAGAAGTTGCTAAACAAAAATCTTCAGAGAAAGTAATGTCTTATACTTTAGGGAATGTGTAGATGATATATTTATGAGATTCTTTAATTTTTGAAATATTATTATTATTTTTTAAGGGATTATTTATATGAGAGAGTGAGAGCACAAGTGGGAAGGGGAGAAGGAAAGGGAGAGAGCATCTCAAGCAGATTCTGCACTGAGGGTAGAGCTTGACCCAGAGCAGGATTGCACAACCCCAAGATCAGATCTGAGCCAGAACCAAGGGTCGTTTAACTGACGGCACCACTCAGGGGCCCCAAACACTACCTGAATTTGATCTTTTTGGATATGTTGCAGTATTTGTTTCCATACCATTTGAAAAAAATGTTAAAACATCACTACTACCGTGTGTGTAATTTCCCAACCAAACCTGAAAGAGGCTATCGGTAGAGCCCAATTTTAATCAATGGACTAAAATTTAGTTTTTGTTTGTTTTTCAAATAATTAGTGGCTATTTGAAATACAGAATTTTAGGTTTAAGTGTCATTAATTTAAAATGCCTACCTGGGGGCGCCTGGGTGGCTCAGTGGGTTAAAGCCTCTGCCTTTGGCTCAGGTCATGATCCCAGGGTCCTGGGATCGAGCCCCACATTGGGCTCTCTGTTCAGCAGGGAGCCTGCTTCCTCCTCTCTCTCTGCCTGCCTCTCTGCCTACTTGTGATCTCTGTCTGTCAAATAAATTAATAAAATCTTAAAAAAAAATAATAAAATGCCTACCTGGCCACCTTTTTGCTCATGTTCCACAAATAGACCAAGACTCTTGTTCTCAGATCAGACACTTTAGCAGAAAAGGGAGGGAGAAGGCAGATTTGAGTGGAAGAAAGAAGGCTAAGGACAAAGATTTGGATTGGGGTTGAGAACATTGGCTCTTAATACGTTGCTTGCATGGAGGGTTATTTTTCCAATAACCCAAGAACAGTTGTTCTTGGAATTCTGTATATTCAATCTGTTTAGGAGTAAGTTGCAGCTACTGCAGATGTACGTGCGGCTGCCTCAGAAGACTGATTTTAAACACGGTTGAATTTGGTCTCCAAACAGCCTTCCCCTGCATACCCTGTCTCTTGTACTAAAGGAGTGCGCTGTGAAGTAGAATCTGTCCCAGGTTTTGTTATAGATCACAGATATGCAAACTTTCTCTAAAGGCCCAGACTGTAACTCCTTTAGGCTTTTGTTTTTGGCAGGCTGTGCAGTCTCTGTTGCATCTATTCAGGCCTCCCTTTTGGGGGTGGGGTGAAAGTAACCATAAACAATACATAAATGAAGGAGCGTGGCTGTGTTCCAATAAGAGTTTTAATTTATAAAAACAGGGCTTAATTCAGCTTGTGGTCCCTAGTTTGCCAGCCCCTGTTCTACACCATCAGCATTTCGTGTTGGGACACTTGGTATTGTCTGGTCAGTTCCCAGTAGTAGCTGGTTGCAAATGGAAGAAAGCGGTGCCCTTTCACTTGTAGCTGCTCTGATGTTCCGACTGTCCTCTAGAGATGATGGTATGGAATGAGTGAATGACATGAGCCACAAAGGAGAAGAAGGAGAATGATAAGGCATGCTTACAGCTTTGCTCACTCACAACCCATATGCAGATGTTCGACAAATTCTAGAGAGTTTACTTTTGAGAAGTCTGTGGAATTAGCTTTGGAAAATGTATATATAATCTCCTGGCTCGAGTAGGGCAATAACCTCCTTATTGCTGTCTCTGCTTTTAAGGTTCTCTCTAATCCACCATGCATGTTGCCAGTTTCTTTTCTAAAATAAAAGTGGTATGGCACACATCCCTGCCTGTAATGACACGGTTAATTCCCAGTCACCCAGAATGGTGTTTCTTAACCACTTTTTATCTTGAGTCCCTCTGAAAATGACTTGATAGGTGTGGAGCCAGGAAAATTAATTTTTGTGTTCATTACATAATTTTTATACTTTTGGGGGAAGTTACATATTTCTTGGCCCTAGGATTTAATTCATGGTCTCCTAATTAAGAAATTCTGATTTAGAGAGTAAAGTGCATGTTTCTTCCCATGCTGTTGTACGCATTTCATGATCTGTCTTCAGTCTGTCTTTGTAATTTTATTGTTGTGTTTCCTTCTTCCCTCCCATGCCTTCACTCTCTGTCTCTGTTTCTCTCTCTCTCTCATACACACACACACACACACACACACACACACACACACACACAGGTTTTTTTTTTTCCTGCAAAGAATTAACCAATATTCTCCTGCCATGCCAGTGTCTCCCATACCTCTGTCTTTGCAAGTATTATTTTCTCTTGCCAGAAATGTCCTTACTACTTCCCCTCCTTCTGCCCGGTTTCTAGTCGTTCAGACTCATTTCAAATATCAGATTCTTAGTGAAGACTTGCCTGACATTTCTTCATAGTCAGACATAATAAGTATGAAGGAATTGTAGCCAGTGACACATGTGAGGAAGCCTGGGTTTTTTTTTGGCATTGGGGTAGGGAGGAGAATGAGAAGAGGAAACCTTTAAGGGAAGGTTTCTTTGCTCTTAGAATGTATCTCTGTTCTTTACCTCTCTAATCTTCAGTTTCCTAAGTTGAATATAATAATATTTACCTTGGACTGTTAAATGAAGAGCAGTGTTCCAATCTCTGTAGCACCTCAATATTTATATAGGAAATTCTCTTCTTCTGGTCAGTGAGTAGCCCAGGAAGATAGGCAGGAGTAAACATTTTCAGAGACCCACTTTGTTCAGTTCTGAATAATGGGAAACTATATTGTAAATTTACTAAAATGAGAAGATTTCTCCTAATCCTTCTGCTGAAGTTATTTTAAGGTGTATTATGTATAAGATACAGGTTGGCATGCAAATATTTGTGTTGGTATAGGTATCGCTACTTTTAAAAGGTCAGTGGGATTTTTACTGTTGGAGTACGTGATGCTTTTTTGGCTAGTGACTTGCTGATAGAATGGATCTCTCTTTCACAAATTAACACTTGTGATTTTCACTGTTTTATGAATGACTTGACTAGTGTATGACATAATGATGATTTGTGATTTTGCTGAGCGCAGATGTGTTACTAGTCCATCACGCTGTTGTCGAAAACTGACCTCCGTGCTTTGGAACCAAAATATAATGGGAAGAGAGTTTGGAATAAAGACGACCGATAGCTTTATTGCTTTGACGGGCAGAGGAGGTTGCAGCAGGCTAAGGCCTTCAAAACTGCAAGCCTGCCTGTAGAAAGAGGCTGGGGGCGGGGGGGGGGGGGTTATAGGGAAATCCAGAACCTAGCTGGTTTTGACAGGAATTGTGTACATGCTGCTGGCCCGGTTGATCATGTTTTCAGGATAGTGCCTAGAAGGGTGGAGGGGAGGTTTTCCGAAGAGAGGAAAAAGATTACTTAGTTCAAAATTGAGCCTTCTTGCTGAAGCATTACTCCAGCCATTTTGATTTTTGTTCAAGTTTATGCTTTTAAGTGGTTTCAAGCCAGGAGGCATGTCTCTGTGGCATTGATGATGCTCTGCTTTTTTGTGTAGTAACTTTTGTTGCCAGTCCTATTGATGCTTCCCAAGCCAACTCCTAGTGCTGGTGACCAAAGGGAAGCAAAAAGTAATAGTTTTAGGAAGAGGAATTTTGAACAGAATAAAATGTAAGATTCTGTGGTGGCTTAAATTAATGGTATAAATCAGTCTACTCTGCAATTTGTATGGCAGTGTAACAAGTGTAAATTATTTCACTATTTTTAGATTCATTAAAAGGCTTGTAGGAGTAAAAAAAAAATTAGTTATACTTCAATGTGTTATATGCCATAGTAGAGTAGTTGTTTCGAATTTGGGGATTTTGCAGGGTTTCCTGGGACAGATTCCTCATAAATATCGAGGTTCTGTTATACTTGAAGACATCACAGTGGTATTTATTTGTTGAGACTTCTGAATTCAGTAGGAATGACTAATGGTCTCTATGTGTGTGCAGTATAAATCATTCCTTCTGAATGAAACTTCTAAGATCATGTAAGTTAGTAGTCCATTTATAAGGACTCTGTCTTTTATTGCCTACAGGATAAAGTCCAGGCTTTTCTTTTTGCTGTAACAACCATTGCCCTTTATACCTACTTCTTCAGATGCAGTTCCTCAAAGTTCTCCTCTCTCTTTTACATTTTGCCCTTTTAATTATACTGTGCTTAACGATTGGCAATTTCCTAAATGCCAGTTTGGCAGTTCCCTAAATGCCAGTGAGAAAGGATTTCACCCTTCCTGACCTTTGTACATGTTATTTCCTGTGTGTGTCCTTGTTCACCTCATGAACTTCTATTAGAAGTGAAAATGGAGAGAAATCAGGTGTTTCACCCCCAGGTTTTCATACTATTTAGACATTCCATTAAGGGTTCATTAGGGGGTGGGTAATTTGGTATTGTAGAAAGTGCTGAGGATTAGTGAACAGAAGACTTGAATTTAAGACCTACCTGTGCGATTAGTTGATTTTATGTGAGCTTGGCCATACAACCTCCCGTGAGATTGTTGTCTTCTGTAAAATCAGGGAATTGGAATATAATCGTGAATAAGCAAAGTTGCCTTTCCCCCCTCTTCCTTTTCTTTGTCTTTACTTCCATTTTTCTTACCTCATCTTCTTTCTTTCTTGCACATTTGAAGACTATAATGGTTTCTATGACTTGCTAATAAGTTATGCAGCCATGATTTTTCAAGAGTGGGATGTAGGGCCTGCCCTGGGAGTAACATAAGGGAAAACTTGGGGATTTGAAATGTATCCTAAATTGGGATCTTCAAAGTACTTTCTGCCTCTTAAATAATAGTCATCTGTTTATTCTTTGTATTAATAACACGAGACAAAACATTTGGGATATATGTAGCCTAATTCTGAAAGGCTGTTCTTGAGACCATTTTGGCTCAAAAGTGACCACTAACGCCATCTGTTGGTGGGAAGAGTTGTACCTTTTTAAAATTAGATGTATAGTTTAGTTATCTGTGAAATTTTGTGGATTAAAGTAGGGTTCCCCCCTACTTTTTATTTTGAAATAATTTCAGACTGTCAGGTTTGGGTTTTTGTTTTTTTTTAACATTTTGCCCTGTTTTCTTTATAATTTACTCATTTCTCCCATACACATGCCTATTTCTTGAAATATTTGAAATTAGTTTGCATACCTCATACCTCTTTACTTGACAATATTTCATTTGTATTTCTTTAAAACAAAATTATTCTTTAAGTAACCACAGTGAAGTTATTAAATTCAGGAAACTGATACAGTACTTTGATCTGTAGTTAATACTCTCATTTTGTGAATTGTTCCAATATTTTAGAGCATTTACTGCCCTCCAGTACAGGCTCTTTGGTTGTCATGTCTCTGGAGTTTCCTTTAATTTGTAACAGTTCCTTAGCCTTTGTTTGTGCCTCATAAAATATTGAGATTTTTAAAAGAACGAATTCATAGAATGTTCTCAGTTTATTTTTGTCCCATTTCCTTGAGATCGGATTCAGGTTGTGCATCCCCAGCTCATACTCATAAGTGCTGTGCCCTTCCCAGAATATCCCAGCAGAGCCCCATGATGTGAGTCTGTTCCTCGGTGGTGATGGTCATTTTGGTCTGCATGCTCAGGGTGTTGTCCTGTTTCTTCACACAGTGTAGCTACTTATTTTCCTCTTGCAACTTATAAGCAGTCTGTAGGAAGACACGGTTTTTATTTTTTGTTTTAACTTTTTTCTAATGAAAATAATGTCTTTGTAGAAATTTAAAAATACACAGGTAAGCCAAAGTTAGGGAAAAATTGACTTGGAAAACTGGAGAGAGCTCCATTGTAGTACATGTTGATGTAATCTCTGATGTACACTGTAATAATGACAATGACAGCCAGAAGGATTATACTTTAGGTACTGTTTGGCAGATTGTTTTACTCATTTAGCAGCACCAAGTTTTCTTCCTTGATGTTTTAGAGACCATATTCCTTTGCCGTGGATCACTGTGTGCTGTTCAGCTTATTAGCCTTAACCTTTCAGGTACTGGAATCTCTCAGGTGCCCAGGCTATATAATTGCTCTTCTTTCTAGCTCTTGCTTTTTTCGTACAGCCTGAGAGAAACAGTGCTGTACTGTCAGCTCACGTGAAGTTTTCACTCCAACCATGGAGCCCTGACTGACTGTACTGTTTGTCAGTTTCCCAGGGTGATGCTACCACTCTCCCAGTTACTCTCTCTGACCATTTCCGGGCCTGCAGTGGTACACTTCTGCCAAATATATAAAGCTCTTTCGGATTCAGCTGCATTGTTTTCATGCTTTAATTGTTCATATTATATAATATGTAGGGTTTTTTGGTTCTTTCCAAAGGTGTGGTATTATGAGTTAAATGGACTTCCATGGGCTAGTGTTCTGGAGCAGAGCATCTGGCTAAAATGCACACACACCCGCCAAAACCAAAAAGATACAAAGCAGAAATATCTGGAGCCAGACTAATTTTTTGCCTGTAACTGAATTCTAGTTTACCACCGCATACATTTTGGTCTAGGTTTCATGGGAGATCTCTGAGCGCTTATGTATTAGAATCACTTGACAAATTATCTTCAGTGAACCTTCTCTGTTGGAGGTAGAGCAGAACCTTTAAGGCATTACTTAAGACTTCCTGTTAGTGTTCAGTCATTTGAAAATCTCTCATCAAGTATTTGGTTTTAGGCCAGTTAGGTACATGGAAATATAAGCTTCCTGTGTAGATATAGGCCAGTTAATAAATGGATCATCCCAGTATTTCTATACTTTAGTACAAATGCAATAAAATCACATCTGAAAGCCTTAGGTGGGGAGTCTCTTTACTGACTTAAGGTAAAACCATTTTAATCTTAGTGTACTCTTTAAAGTAGCTTCACTTTTTTAAAGCCTTTATTTGGGAAATAATAGTTGCTATTTTATAGGTGGTGGGGTACATTTTATATGGGTCAGTTACTTTTCATTGCTCATTGTTAATATATGCACTCTACTTCAGGTAGCATAATAAGGTGGCATTGTGATAGGTGAAACAGCTTTCTGCTGTCTTTACCTTTTTCCTTTTAATTTAAGATCTTAGTTTAGTTTGTTTTGAAAATAATCTTTCTTCAGATTCTCATACACATCTTGAGTATGTACCTAAAATATTTAGAAATAAAATAGATGCCTAGAAAAAATATAAAGGTACCTAACTTAAATAATAGTTTGGTAAGTGATCTAGCAGATAGTCTTCTGGGAAACGGTTTAGTTCTTTTGACATGAGACTTCAAATGTGTGGATTAATTTAGACATTATCAGTTTTTTTTTTCTTTAGCAATGTGGGTGGTGTGAAATTGCTAAACCTGTCATTGTGGTTGGCTTACAGAGATTGAAGTTTCTTCAGAATTTGTCTTTTTTTCCCTTAGTTTGGTGTGTTATTACCGTATGAATTGCTGTCATTTAAAAAAAAAATGCTTATTACCCCTTTGATTAAGAATGAATTGTAGCGGGACACCTGGGTGGTTCAGTGAGTTAAAGCCTCTGCCTTCGGCTCAGGTCATGATCCCAGTGTCCTGGGATCGAGCCCCGCATTGGGCTCTGTGCTCCGTGGGGAGCCTCCTTCCCCCTCTCTCTCTGCCTGCCTCTCTGCCTACTTGTGATCTCTGTCTGTTAAATAAATAAATAAAATCTTAAAAAAAAAAAAAGAATGAATTGTAGCTTAGAATTTTTTTGTTACTTAGTCTATAATACTAGGAATAGATGGAATAATTTTAAGTTGTGTGCTTTTGAATGAATTTATAAAATAATTTAGAACATTTATGTGTAATCTACACTTACGAATTACTTTCTCAAGAGACCCCTCATCATTAAATTCCATGGCTTTGTATTATTGCAGCATATTCATATGGTTTTTGTGCTGAGAGATAAAATTATTATTAGTTAACATGTTTATACATTTAGAATTTCTAAGAAATGAATATTTTTTAAATAATGTTTTTAATCATTTGGTAAGTTTCTTTTCCAGTGTACTTATGTCTTTCAAAATGGTTCATTTAGAGGAATAGTTTACTCTTCCTGATCCATTCATTTATATTGTAACTTTAACATGCTTCTGGAATTTAGAAGTAGAAGAAGGGCTCTTAGAAGTGTGCCTAATCCTCTCCTTTTTTCCTTTTTTAAAAATTTTATTTATTTTTTATTGACCTATAATGTGTTACTAGCCCCAGGGGTACAGGTCTGTGAGTTGTCAGGCTTACACACTTCACAGCACTCACCATAGCATATAACCCTCTTCAGCGTCCATAACCCAAACACCCTCTCCATAGCCCCCTCCTCCCGGCAACCCTCAGTTCTTTTTTTCTTTTTTAAGCCACATCATTGATAGATGGACTTGGAGCCTCTGCTTAAATATTAGCAAAGTTCCTTATCCAAGGCCTTACAGCTGGCTGATAACGCCTAGACCAGGGTTTGAACCCATGGCTTTCTGACTCCAAAGTCTGTGTTCTTTCCATTATACTATACTATTTCTAGATGCATGGAGTTTTTCCTATGATTCTTTTAATTCTTACAAAATCTCTGTGAGATAGATTTTGCCATCTCTTGTTTAAAAATGAAAAAACCAAACTTCAGAGATTAAATAACCCAGCATAATACACCTTGTTTAAGTCCTAGAATTTAGTATTCCACATCTCACGATTTTTACCCCTGAACTGCCTTCTCTGTTGCTTGCTTGGTCCTGCAGTGGGGGAGGGGAGTTATGGGAGGGCCTTGCTCATGAATTGACAGGACTTGCATTAACTTTTTGTTAATGTCCTCTGAGATTTGCCATCTCTGTGGCAACAGGGATTCTGGTGCTGGTAAGATGGTAAGATGAAGATGACTGATGTGAGGGGGTACCATGTGAACATGGGAGAGCTTGTACAAGAGAACACTTAGAAGAGGGTCCTGGAGAGCAGAGATTGGAAATGCTTGGGTAGGGAAGGGGCCTGCACACCACTTCGATACTTTGCTGGTTTTGGCAAAAGGTGGAAGAGTGTTGTTTACTACTCACCTTCCCTAAGACCCAGTGGCATACCTCTGGCGTATTAAGCCTTGAAATATACTGGTTTTAGTTTTCTAAGCTCAGTTCCCTACTTAGATACCTTTCATGATTGCTAGGGCCTGTCCTCACTTCTTCAGCCCTTTCCAGAGTTAAGCCTGAGGGTTCTGCTAAGCCAGCAGGCGAGCACTCCATGCTGTACCTCCTCTCTGGGCCATCTTCACGTTTGTATTTGCACCTTTGTTTATGGTGTTCTTACTTCTCCTTTCTTCCAACCCTTTAGCTTGTCTGTCTTTTTAAACCCAAACATGATTTCATCCTGTAGAAATTCCATGACTTTTGAGCTGAATAGAAGTATAACAGCTCAATCCTGGGACTCCAGGATCATGACCTGAGCTGAAGGCAGTCGCTTAACCAACTGAGCCACCCAGGCACCCCTCATGTTTTACATTTTTAATTGCCTGCCATATGGACTAATTTTTTTGGTAAATTCTTTGTCTAAAAGTGTCTTCACCGTCTCTTAAATGAGAATTTAGCTGGGTGGGGAATTCTAGGTTGACGGTTATTTTCTCTAAGTACTTAGAAGATATTTTCTTTTCTTCTGTATGCATTACTTTTGTTGAGAAGCTTTCCATATAATTTTGTTCCTATGTAAGTAAAGTGTGTTATTCCACTTGCTTTTAAAGCAAATACTCTCCAGTTTAGAGTGACATATGTAGAATATGACTTTCTTTATTTTTCTTGCTGAATAAGAAGAGTTTGTTTTTCACATGTTCTGGGAACTTCTCAGACTTTATCTCTTTAAATACTGCCTTTTACTGTCTTTCCTCCTCTAGAACTTCTCTTAGATTGTGTTAAATCTTACTATTCTGTTTTTCATTTCTCTTGATCTCTACACATTTTCTGTATCAGTAACTCTGTACAGAATTTTTGCATAAATTCTTCTGCTTCACAGATTCTCTTCAGTTGTGTTTAATCTGATGCTTAATTCTCCAGTGACTATATTTTTCTTCTTTAAAAATTTATTTTTATTTTTTTTCTGACAAATGTTTGTCTTGCACTATTTTTTAAAAAAGATTTTATTTATTTGCCAGAGAGAAAAAGAGAAGGAGCACAAGCAGGGGGAGTGGCAGGCAGAGGGAGAAGCAGGTTCCCTGCTGAGCAAGGAGCCTGATGCAGGACTCGATTCTAGGAGGCTGGGATCATGATGACCCTTGCCGGAGGCAGGTGCTTAACTAACTGAGCCACCCAGGTGTCCCTGTCTTGCATTCTTAATAACATTTTGTGTTTTCAGTTTTTTCTTTTAAGGTTCCTGATTTTAATCTCTCCTATTTTATAGCTCATCTTAAGTTCTCAAAAGGTAATCCTAATAATTGTTGTGTTTCCCACTTTTACTTGTAATGTGTTGTTTGCTTATAGAGTTGGTAAATTTTTATTTTGATCTTGCTAGTGGGGCATTATTTGCGGGAATCACATACTGCCTTTTTGTTCCCTCCATCTGCCTTGGGTTCCAGGAGTCTGGCTTGTGAACATATTTTTGTGGATTTCTTGTCTGAAAGGTCTTGAACCGTGCTGATAGTATAAATTCACATTGTGTGTCTGCTGGAGTCTTTAGGATTACAGATTGTCATCTGTAATGACATCTGTAATTGTCATCTGTAATTTGTCTTAGACAAATTTGTGGTCACTCTCCTCTAGTCTTAATGTTATCTTATACCAGTATCCATCCATCCATCCATCCATCCACCTCCCTCCCTCCCTCCTTTTCTCTTTATTTCTTTCTTCCTTTCTTTCACCATTTTACATTGATGGGGTAGACCATCAATATGTTTGGCTTTATTCTAGGTAAAAGTATGGTTGTGTAGAGTGGGAAGGAAAGTATGTGTCTCAATTCTGTTCTCATCTCTTGGTTGCCTTTTCTATCCAATTGGGATCAAAATTTTAACCTACAATTCCTACATTTCTTTTGTATTACAAAGATTTTTTTTTTAAGATTTTATTTATTTATTTGAGAGAGACAGCTCACAAGTGGGGGGAGGGGCAGAGGAAAGGGGAGAAGACGACTCCCCATGAACAGGGAGCCCTGGGATGGGCTCTGAGACCCTCACCTGAGCAGAAATCTCAGGACCATGACCTGAGCTTAAGGCAGACACTTAACCCACTGAGTCACCCAGGTGCCCCAGCATTTTTATATTATTTATTAGCTGTATTGCTGGAAGTAGAAATCTTCCTCATATTCTTTTAAATGTGTGTAGTATTGTATGTATTGATTATTTTTTGATTGCCATTCACCCTATACTTTAATTGGGCATGTATATAATGTCTTGTGAATGACTGCTTTATTTATTCATTCACTCTTTTATTTATTTCTTATTTTTTAAGATTTTATGTATTTGACAGAGATCACAAGTAGGCAGAGAGGCAGGCAGAGAGAGAGAGAGAGAGAGAGAGGAGGAAGCAGTGCGAGCAGAGAGCCCGATGTGGGACTCAATCCGATCCCAGGACCCTGAGATCATGACTTGAGCCAAAGGCAGAGGCTTAACCCACTGAGCCACCCAGACACCCTCACTCACTCTTTTAACAGATATTTATTAAGTAGGTAATTGAGGTCAAGTATTGTGTTCATGTTCCTGAGTGAAAAGATAAAAAATAATGGTTTTTCTGTCATGTTTTGTTCTAAATACGGGTTTCTAATATCTAGGAATTTTAAATGCATTAGGGGAATACACAAATAAATCAGTGGGAAAAGATGGCATTAGAATTTTGACAAAAGAACAGTGGAAGCAGAGAGGCAGGAGACTAATGAGAACTCTTCAGGAAGCCGTGGGGGTCTCATACAACCCTGGGCATACATCAGAACCTTTTTCTTTTTCAATTAGCAATAATCGCGCCTCGGATAAACCTCATTGGCTATGATACTGCCACTGCGCAAAGCTGAGAACCTTTTTCATTTCTTTTGTTAACTTGAACTTTTTAAGGATGGAAAATAGCAGATATAATCTTGCTTAGTGTTAACATTGGGGAGGGAGGAAGCACCAGACTCCCTGCTGAGCACGGAACCTGATGCAGGGTTCCATGTGGGGCTTGGTCCCAGGACCCTGAGATCATGAGGTGGGCAGAAGGCAGATGCTTAACCGAGTCACCTAGATGCCCCCAGGCTGTTTAAATCTTTGGGCCTTTCCCAAGTGTCAGGTAAAATATATCTTTAATACTTACTTAATTAAAAATAAATGTCAAAGGAGAACAAGTTCTATAAGAAATTTTAAATATTGAACTGCAATTATGGTGTTTTAATATTAACCTGTTTTTTTCTCATGAAAGTTATAAGAATATTATTAATTAGAAGATGTAGTTTCTGTTTTTGAACCTGTTGCTTCTATTTTCACCTTTCTTACAGTTGTCCATTTGAGTTTCTTAATGTGGTTGTTTGTAAGGGCGTTAAAGTGGTTCTCACTTTTGTAAATAGTGCTTAAAATAGCTGTATTTTTCTCTTTCTCCAGAGTTTTCATAAGGGGAACTTCTAGGACTAAGTTTTTAAGCCAAAGTGTATAAGCATGTCAATTCTGTATTGTCTGAATGTTTCCAAAGAAATTGTTCTGATGAATTGCATTTCACTACCATTTCCCTTATGATTGCTTAACTCTTTTACAGTATGTCTTAAAAAACTATTAAATTTCTTTAGCATAATATTCCTAATGATGATAGCATAATTTATTTTAGAAAAGAATATGTAACTAATGCTATGAAATGGGGTTAATCAGTGAGAAGTTGATACTTTGACTTTAATTCTTTGTTCATTTGGTTAAAAAGTACTGGTTAAAAAGTACTGAGAAGGTGAGGTGTTGAGGAGACTGAATAAGCCTGCAATTTAATAATCTAGTTCTATGACTTCAAGGAAGGAACTAAATCTACACATTTCAGATTTCCTGTTTGGGGATTATATTGCTTGGAGAGAAGAAATATCCTTGGTTTTGGATTATAATTGCTTAGAAAGAAGCAATATGCTTGTTTTAGGATTTAAACCCAAAAGAGATTAACTCTCTGTAGAAGTTTTCAGAAGAGAATAAGTAAGAAATAATTTAATTAAGAAAAGAGCTGTTGTGATGTTGGTAATTATGAATGATTGTGCCATTCATAGCACTAGGAAAAACATATATTTGTCTTTAATTTGAACTTTCCTGTGTGCAAAGCACAGAAAGCTCCTGAAATACATACTAAAAAATAAACCCATTTCTTTCTCCAAGGACTTAGTGTTTTAATGGTATCATATGAGGTTTGTTATTCTTCAGCAGTATTAAATACTGTTGACATCTAGTGCATTTATAAATAGTTCTGAATATGATTTTCTTTAAGGTATGCTTTGCTGTAATTACTGCTTTTTTTTTCTTACATGTAATGGGTTTTAATATAACCTTAATATTTATGGGCTATTTGAGTGGCATTTTAATTAAAACCAGGCAGAGGAAATTTAATTCTTTACTTATAGTTTAAAATGTGTAATGTCTTGGGCACCCGGATGGCTCAGTTGGTTGAGCGACTGCCTTCAGCTCAGGTCATGATCCTAGAGTCCGGACCCCTGTTCAGCATGAGGTCTCCTACCTCACTCTGACTTTCCTCCTCTCATGCTCTCAAATAAATCTATCTCTCTCTCTCAAATAAGTAAATCTTTTAAAATAAGACTGCTTTAAAAAAAAATAATGTCATATAGTTCAACAATACATAATTTTTATTCCTGATCTGTATTACCTCATTTTCAGTAAATAATAGTAATATGTGTGTGTGTGTGTATACACATTTGAAGCATAGTTTTTTAAAGAATGTTTTTCCTTTAAAAATTTAATTAAAATCTTTTTCTTAACACTAGGGGGCACTCTTGACTTACGGATCCATACCTAAATGAATATGCATAGACTGGAATGAAATGAAACTATTTGAAGCCATGTCATTAATAACTGAGTGGCTTCAGAAAGAATTTGGATTATCAAGCTCATTTTATATAGCAGTGTAAATATAAGTTGATCCTTAATAGTGTCATAAGGATAATGAAGCTTACTAAATGAAATGCTGTAGATTAGAGGAAATTAAAGTATTTCTGTGCTTTTGCATTGATTTTCTAAATGAGTCTAAATGGTTTAAAAAACCCATTATTTCTAATATCTTTCTCATTTAAAAAAGAGTCTAGCATCATGTTTTGCTCTTAGCAGGTACTTAGAGTATATCTGAAGAAATGAATATTAATTTAAGATGTGACTAAAGGCTGCAGTCATTAGTAATAATTTTTAAGCATTTGAAAACCAGCAATATGTTTTGCTACATTCAGAAAACATTTTAGGCATTTTCATTCACTGTATTTGCAATTAGGATTTTGGAGACCTCCACCAACATATATTTTGCCAGAGATATATTAAGGTTTTTGTCTTCTTTAATTTGAAGACTCTGTGGAATTTCAGCTTTGTGTGGTTTAAGTAGATAAAATCTGCAAGGTCGTTATTGTGCCCTTACCACATGTTAGCACTGTTTTGTGGGCTTTGTATATATATTCATTTCTCCTCACTCCAACTCTGGGAGGTAGGTACTTACTGTTACCTTTAATAGATAAGGAAACTGAGCCCGGAAGAGTTAACTGTTTGCTGGGTTCAAACTTGGGCAATATTGTTCCTGAGTCTTCTAAATCACTCTCCTATATTGCTTCTCCAGAGAGAGGAAACTTAGCATCAAGAGAACTACTATTGCTATTTCAGACTCAGTTTTTAAAGTTGGTAGAATTTAATGTACCTAATTTATGGGCATTTCTCATTTTCTCTTATGCAAAAGGGTTCTTGAAATTAAAAGTTGGAAAGGGGCCCTGAGTCACTTCGCTCCTGTCATTTTTACGGAGAGGAGGAAATTCCATCCTAGAAAGGTGAAGTTAACAACATAGTGCTATACAACAAGTTACTTGTAGAAAACACAAGTAAATACTCTGACTTATAGTGGAAAGAAATGTGGTGTTGTGGAAATAATATTTGACTAGAATTTCAGATGGCTTCAATTTTATTCTTGGCTCTTCATTTACTGGCAGAGGCTCTGTTTCCTTGTGTTATGTGAGCATTAAAAATGTCCTCCTTAATTTAGTCTTACTGGCAGTTGTAAAGATCAGTGAGATAATGATTGAAGATACTTGATAAACTTTAAAACTCTGTACAAATAAACATACTGTGGTCACTGTATGACACGTTTCATATTTTATTATCAGTTATTTGTTCTGTCTTCATAAACCAGTTTATCAGCAATGGTACACTTACTGTTGTCGCTTTATAGATGTCATTTATTTATTTATTTATTTAAGATTTTATTCATTTATTTGACAGAGAGAGATCACAAGTAGACAGAGAGGCAGGGAGAGAGAGAGGGAAGCAGGCTCCCTGCTGAGCAGAGAGCCCGATGCGGGACTCGACCCCAGGACCCTGAGATCATGACCTGAGCCGAAGGCAGCGGCTTAACCCACTGAGTCACCCAGGTGCCCCTATAGATGTCATTTAGATCCTGCAAGATTTCTTGAGTTACTCCGTGTGTTACTCTGCCATGTGTTGTCTTACACTTTTTATTTACTAAGAACTAAAAAAAGTTATTGAATTTTTCTCACAATAAGTGAAAATTTATACTTATGCTTTACTGATGAAGAACATAGCAGTAACATGTTTTGAGCATGTTTTGAGCAGTAGCATGTTTTGAGTGCATTGGGTGTTTCTGACCATTGGAAAAGAGCATCTAAGATGGTCCTTGAGCTGAATTTAGTAATTTAGCTGAAATAAAAAATAGATTTCAGTAAAGTTTTTTATTTCTTGGCAAGTTCTCAATACAGTGTTTTATTTCTTGGCGTGGTGATAAGCGTGGATTTGTTGTTTCAAACTTCCAATAAGACATAGGTTTAACATTTTCTGTTTATTTTTTACAGGAATAATAATGTATTTGTGGCCTTGGACATTGAAGCAGTCAGTCTTCTGTTGCTGTTAACATAGCGTTAAGGACTGATGTTGTGGGAAGCATGGACCTGATGAACGGGCAGGCAAGCAATGTTAATATTGCTGCTGTTGCTTCCGAGGTAAGACATTTGAGAAGGTTAGCTGCAGAGTTTCTTACCTGACATTCTAATTTTTTAAGTATTATGGTTGGTCACAGATTTAAATCAGAACTTGAGAAGAAGAGCTATAAATTTTTTAGTTTTAAAAAACTTTAAATTATGCCATTCACATATTTACTGTACATCTAGAAATTATTAATCCTTATCCATTTAAGATACTTGACAAATAATGATTACTTAAAACTTTTTCTTGAGTTTAGTTTTAAAGGATACACAGAATGTCTTTTTAGGGTGTTTTTACATTACATGAACCTTGAGGCCAATAGTACAAGTGAGAATGAAAGATTCTTTTATTAAAATCACATAATTTTGAAACCATCTAGATTCTTGATTTGAGGCCTGTTGAAAGAGTCAAAAACCATTAGGCTGAAATGTTGGAAGGGATGTGGTTTAGAGTGTAAAAGATGGAGGTGAAGACTGAGCTAGATGCCCATTTCTCTGGTTAACGTGCTGTGATTTTACTTGTGCTTCCTATTTTTTTTTCTTTTTTTTCTTTGTCTTTAAATCCAGGGTACTTGCCTGCTTTCCTTAGTAACTTTAGTGTAGCTCCTATATTTCTCCTTTATTTTTCTCTTACAATAGAGGATGAGAATAATGTCTATGACCTTTTACTTCCTTAGTCTCAAAGTTCATTAATAACTTCAACTCCATTTTTCTCCAGCCAGTTACTGAGGCCTTGGTAGCAATGAAAATAGTCTAAGTCTATGGTTTTGATGATTCTCCTTATGCTGGTGATTTCTTTATTTCTATCTCTAGCTCTGGCTTCCATCATACATTTTTATTAAACATTTCCGATGGACCGGACATTTTATGTATAATACGAACAAAATGAAGTTACTCATTACTGTTCTGCTGTGCACCCTGTAAAGAAAATAGTGCAGCCCCTTTCTCTGACTTCTGTTAATAGCATCACTGTGTCCCATCACTGTCTGTCTCATCACTGTTTCCCTGCCATCTGAGTTTAATCTTTAGATTTCCCCTTTGTGCACCACAGACGTTTGCTCATCCCAGCGGGGAGAGCACACTGGCAGAAGTTAGAGCCTTCTCTAATGTTATCATGGAAGTGACAGCCCATTTTCTCTCTCATGTTCTGTTGGTCACAGTCCTGCCCACACCCAAGTGGAGGGAATCACACAAAGATGTGAGTGCCAGGAGACAGAGACCATCACTTGGCAGCCGTCTGAGAGCCTGTCCGGACCTCATCGCTAGGATCCAGTCCTTTTCTCCTTCTTTCTTCCAGTGCCATCTGAGTTTGGCCATTATTTCTTGTTTACATTATTGCAGCAAGCTTTTAGTTTGATCATGTACTTCCATTCTCTGTTGGTTTTGGTCCATTTGACTGTAATTCAATTTTAATATTCTTAAAATACAGCTCTTAAGCTTTATTGTATCCCCAAACTGTCTGTTGTTCCCCTTTGCCTACTAATGAAATACAAATGGCCCTAAACCTTTTATTCAGGACTTCCTCGTCAAAGTGACTCTAAATTTTCTTTTTAATCAGTTTAACCCCCACTAATTATTGACTTGAAATTTCATTCTAATGAAGGAATACTACATCTTGCTGATGTTTGTATAGACCATTGTTTTCTCCTACTTTTGTTAGTTTTCTCTATATCAGTTTTTCTCGGTGGCATTTCTCTTCTCACTCCAATGTGCCCCTCCTTCTCTGCACAAAAAAAGAGACTTGGCTGTCTTTCAAACCTATTTCAAATGCTACACTTTCAGCAGAGTCTTTTCCTGATCCCCTAAACAGATAGCTTTCCTATTTTGAAACTAGCAGTTTAAAAAAACCCACTTTTAAAATAATTTTTTCCATACATTTATACATCGCTTTTCTTTCTCCGTGAGAAAGGGATTATATTACATGTTTGTATAGATGTCTAATATTATATGTATGTTTACTTGGTATTTTTATAATCGTATTTTTTTAATATGTTAAATGTGTATGTGTGTGTGTGTATGGCATTTATAACTATATATCTAGTATTATAGGAAGCAGTATATAATTATTTGTTAAATAAAATAGATCATTTTACTTCTGTAAAAAAAATCTGTTACCTTTCCTAAGAAGGTAAATGGACTAACATCAGGCCTCAGAGTAGTATAATTTAGTACTTGGTAAGTGGACAAAAAGGCTGTCTTTTAAATTTTTCTACACTGTGGCAAGAAAGTAAAACTAAAAATACATATTTTCACCTTCTCTTAAAATACAGACCTATTAACATATCAAAATGCAAATGTCCCATAAATCTGATAAGCTTACAGAATGGATAAAATACTTGATCTGGGTGATGGACTTCCCTGTCTCAGTAGCTTTATATTTAACTTGTACTAGAAGCTCCTGACATCAGAAGTTGGAGTGAATTTGTTTTTCAGCTGTTGAGAAGTATCAGTGGTTTTTAGTCTTGTCTTGAATAAAGAATTACTATTATTCCCTTAGTGGACATTATGTGTAAGTACTGTGTAGCTTATCAGTACCAGCTTATTTATTGGTATTGGGGAGGCAGATGGAAGCATCAGGCTCATAATTTCTTAAGCCTCTCCTAACAACTTACAAGAAAGAAAAAAGGAAAGTGATTACTTGTTTTGATAAGTAATGAAATTGCCATTACGGTTTGCTGATTTTTCTTGAATGAGTTAAAAACTTGGAGAAAGTTATGTTTAAAGTTAATGTCTTTACTTGACAGAATGTATTTAGTTATTTGGTCAGAAACTGATGTCTGATGTTAAGTTGATACATGTTAAATGTGTCTGATAGTGTTAAACTGATGTTTAACATTATGAATAAATTTCTAAATTAGTCTTGGGATATAAAATAATGTTGACATAAGCTAGCCATAATTACAGAGAATAAACATGTGGAATAAAATACTATGTATAAAATTTGATTACGGGACTTTGGGTTTCTGCTCATATATGTAAAAGAGGTTGAAATTCATAATTATTGGCTTCATAACCTGAAAAAAACTAAACAAACTGAAACTCAGTAACTCTTCTTAGCTCTGTCAGAAAATTGATGTCATAGAGCAGACTGACAGTGATGACTCAAAAACTGGAGAGAAAGGCAAGTAAAGATTTAGTTTACCAGGAGAAGAAATCACTGAAGCCAGAAATGGGTAGGAATACTTAAGCTATAGTTGAGAAATTGTGGGAGGCTATGGTGTGGACACCTTGAAGTTAGAAACTCCATTACCCAAGCCCCTACTTTTGTGTTTTACCTCTAGAAGCTCTGCCAGATTCTCACAGTGAAGATCAGAGAAAAAGCCCTTCCTGTTTCTAGCAGGGGGAGGGGAAAATAATCATTTTGAAATGTTCCCAATGCATTGTGTTCTCCCCGACCTCAAGAGAAACCACTTCACCAGAGCCTGATCTCTTTGGAGGATGAGAAGTACCCAACTCCAGCCCCCTCCAGCCTTTCTTTCTCACTTTTTTGGGGATTGGCAGTGGCTGTGGGGTATTGAGAGGTATTTGAGGGCACAAGCCCATTAAAAGACCTGACTATAGGTCTTACAGAATACTTCTCCCTCAGTACTTTACCACCATGTAACAGGGCCCTTGTAATAATGAAGGAGTATAGCTGAACAACTGGCAAGGCACAGATTCTATCCAAGAAGGAGTTTCTAGAGAAACCAAAGAACGACACTAGAGGAAATTAAAGATCCAGACACCTTAAGTACAACAAACAGTAAACACAGCGTAACTCCTGCCTTATTCAAGCATATGTCCTTATACTAAAGGCCTATTTACCTCAGTTCCTATTATCCAATAAATACATTGTGTCTGGTTTTCAGCAAATTATAAGGCCTGCTAAAAGGTAAGAAAAATACATAGTCTGGAGAGACAAAGCAGGTAACAGAGCTAGAGTCAGATATGGCAAAGATTTTGGAATTAATCAGACTGGGAATTAAAATAACCATGATTAATAATGGTAAGGGCTCTAACGGAAAGAATGGACAACTTGGAAGAAAAGATGAGTAATGGAAGCGGGAATATTGAAATTCCAAGAATCAAAAGAAAATGTTAGAAGTCAAAAACATTTTAACAAAAATGAAGAATAACACCATCAGTTTACCAGTGGACTAGTGGTCAACAGTCAGCTGACAAAAAATTCATGAGCTTTTATGTCAATAGAAACATCCCAAACCGAAATGCAGAGGGAAAAATAGAATGAAAAAAAAAAAAAAGGAATAGAATATCCAAGGACTGGGAGAATGACAGAAATTGTAGCATGCATGTAATGGAACTACCAGAAGGAGAAGAGAAAGGGGCAGAAGAAATACTTGAAATAGAATAATGGTTGAGAAATTTCCCAAATTAATGACAGGTCCTTCCTTTGAAATGATTTTGATAATCAAAATTGCTAATGAAAGTGAAAGAAAACAAAAATGAGGTGTAAGGACAAGTGCTCAAAACTGATGTCTCACAGCTGCTAGGCTGACATGTGTATTATACATTGGTAACTGAAACTTTGGGAGTTTTTTGTGCCATTGACTATAACTTAATATCCTGCCTCCATTTAATAGAGCATGATCTGAATGTTCTTATGGTATGATGCTCTGATTTTAGCCCACTGAGGCAGAATACATTTTTATTTCATGGTATAGATGTGGAAATAGAACAGAAATAAGATTTTCAGAGCCAAAAGCCACTTTTTATTCTACATGTAGTAAAAGCAAATCTGAACTTGAAATAGTAACCTAAAAGCAGAAAATCCTTAAATTTGTAATATAATAAAAATAGTAGCAATTGTCCTATCACAGGTGCACATCACTTAGCAAATATGATTGAATTATTTAATGAAGTCCTGACTGTTTTCTTATGCTTTAAGTTACAAAGTTTGTCTTTTTCTTTAATAACATTTCTTCTCCCTAACTTCCCTTTACCTCATTTGAGAATCATCAGTCTTGCTAAAATCTTTAATTTCTGTAAGCTATGGTAGGATATCAGGATGAAGAAACTGCCAGACAAGAAGAGGACTCTAGAACCCAAGTTAGATTTCTGGTTGCCTGACCCTGTGTCTAGAGCTCCTTCAGCTAAGCAGCGTGTTGTCCGCAGTGTTACACTTTCCTTGGTATTGAACGCCGATTGAGTTTCCATGGCATTGACTGGGAAACAGTATTAAAATGACTGCATTTTCTTTCAATTTAACAGAAAAGTAGCAGTTCCGAATCATTAAGTGACAAAGGTTCCGAACTGAAGAAAAGCTTTGATGCTGTGGTATTTGACGTTCTTAAGGTTACACCAGAAGAATATGCGGTAAGCCTCCTCCCCCCACCCCCCGCCTCCAAGTTTTTGCACATACCTTACACATTGATGCTGTTGAGCCAAGGCGCAGAGGAGGTGGTTAAAAAAAAAAAACTGAATGTGGAAATTGATGGAGAGAGAGTAGCACAGCAGGGAAGCAAGCAGAGGGATGAAAGGGAAGGGAGGAAGAGCTGCGGAGAGCTTTAGAGCAGCTTCCTACCTTAAACCTTCAGCTTGGCGGGAAAGAACCTTTATTGTAGGTTTTGCCCCCTGCCTGTACCACCTCTCCAAGCCAGCCAGCTGTGCTTTATCGACCCATGTAAGAAGTATTTTTACATTTTTGTAAATTAAAGAAACGGAAAAATGAAATTTGAAGGCATTATTGCAATATCATGAAAGATACCTGGAAAAACTTTTATTTCTTAACTGATGTAAATGTTCACTGAAGTTCTCTTTCTCCTTTAACTTGTTAATAGTACGTCTTAATTTGCTGTTGTTGAATGCTCTTGCATTCTAGGAATAAACTGTGTTCGGTTATAACATACTATTCTTTGGTGTATTACTGAGTTTTAGTTTTACAGCTGTAGCCTTAAGTGAGACTAAGATAGGTCCACAGGTGTGTGCAGTCCCAACAAGACCGGTGCTCCAAACCCTGAGCTCTGGGGGCAACCCATGTGTAGTCTTTTGACATGCATTGCCACGAGAATATGTGACATTGATTTTTTTTTTCAATTTATTTATTTATTTGACAGAGAGAGATCACAAGTAGGCAGAGGCAGGCAGAGAGAGAGAGGAGGAAGCAGGCTCCCTTCTGAGCAGAGAGCCCGATGCAGGACTCGATCCCAGGACCCCGGGATCATGACCTGAGCCGAAGGCAGTGGCTTAACCCACTGAGCCACGCAGGCACCCCGACATTGATTTTTATAAATGGGGAAGAAAACTTTATAAAACATCAGATTTTATATTACTGTTTGAGGAAATACGACTTAATAATCACCATAATACTGCTCCATGAACCAGTAGATCTGATTTTTTGTTTTGATTTTGATTTAATGTATGACTGTGTCCAAATTTTTAAAATCATTTTTATTTTCTAACTATACCTCATTTATGTCATAAGAAGGTATGAATAGGTATGAGATCATCTGAAATAATCATATTTAATAATGGCATAAGGGCATGTTTTCATTTCCTGTAATCCCTTGTAAAATTGCTACTTTTTTCTAATAAAAATTTGAGTATTCAATGTATTTTAGTATAGAATATAATTTTAGTTTAGAATATATGTCATGTTGTAGAATTCCTAAGGACAAATTATCATTTTTTTTTACCTTTTATTTCAGGGTCAGATAACACTAATGGATGTTCCAGTATTTAAAGCCATTCAGCCAGATGTGAGTAGTTTTAAGAACTTTCCTTTTAAATATACAGAATGGTTACTAATAATAACAAGTTTTAGAAATGTCACATTCATATTAGTGTTTAAATGTTTAAAGCTTTTGATGTGACTGTGCATATAATATTCAGTCCTTAGAAACTCATGTGGCAGTCATAGGTAAACATCATTGAGTCATAGGTAGGTAGGACTGTTTGAATCATTTTGGTTGGTTAGGCTTCCTCTTAGACGGGTGAATAGACTTAGGTTGACTGATTTACCCAAGGCTTTGAAGCTTTTTCATAGGACATTGGGAATAAGAAACTGGGTTTCAGGACTCACTCCAGCAGTTTTTTTCCTTACATCTTTATTTATGACTTTGTAATATGACAGTGGTTAACATTTTGGAGAGAAAAGGGAGGATCATGGAAGGCATTTCTTTTTTTTTTTTTTAATTTTATTTATTTATTTGACAGAGAGAAATCACAAGTAGATGGAGAGGCAGGCAGAGAGAGAGGGAAGCAGGCTCCCCGCTGAGCAGAGAGCCCGATGCGGGACTTGATCCCAGGACCCTGAGGTCATGACCTGAGCCGAAGGCAGCGGCTTAACCCACTGAGCCACCCAGGCGCCCCAAGGCATTTCTTACTTATTATACTTCTACCTGCTGGAAGCCATTTTTTAACGCTCTGTGTGTGTATGCGTGCCTGAGTGTGGTAATGTCTGTTTTACTGATGAGCAAACAGGATGACAGCTTTGATGCACAGTTACGTGTAGGAATTGGGTTTTAGACTCTAAAAACTGATGCTTTTTCCACTCTTAATAAGTAATATAAGTATGATTTTGTACCCCAAAATTGAGTAAGTGATGAGGCACCTGGATGCCTCAGTGGTTAAGCATCCAACTCTTGGTTTCAGCTGATGTCATGATCTCAGGGTCTTGAGATCGAGCCCCGCATTGGGCTCCACTTTCAGTGAAGTCAGCTTGAGATTCCTCCCTCTTCCCTCCTCCTCTGCCCCTCGGCCCAGTCACATGTATGAGTGCACACATACTCTCTAAAATAAAATCCTCAAAAAAAAAAATTCAGTATTCAGTACCATAAAATAGATAATTTTTTTTAGATCTTTTGGGAACAAAATATAGTATATTTGTTGTATGTACAAGTAGTAGTGGCTCTGAACACTAATTATTCTAAGGAGTTGGAGAAAACATCTGTGTCTTAGGTGGTATAGACAGTATTAGTCTTGTGACTTTCAAGTAAGTTACTTAATGTCTTAGCATCTCAGGTTTGTCACTTACAAAATGGAGGGCTGGGCCTAAATGATCTGAGTCCCTTCATTTCCACAATTCTGTCTTTTCCTAACATTTACTCCATACCTGAGAATTGTCTCAGTAGAACCATTAGATTAGGGATAGGAGAAGCAATGTGTTCTACACGTAAAGCAGAAAAAGAAAATGGCTTTTGTATTTAGATGACAAAAACTGGGCGCCTGGGTGGCTCAGTCAGTTAAGCATCAGCCTTCAGCTGAGGTCACGATCCCAGAGTCCTGGGATCGAGCCCCACGTTGGGCTCCATGCTCAGCAGCCAGCCTGCTTCTCCCTCTCCTGCTGCCCCTCCCCCCGGCTTGTGCGTGTATGTTTGCTCACTCACTCTCTCAAATAAAATCTTTAAATAAAAGACAAAAACTGAAACATTAATTTCTTCACATCCCTGAACAAAACAAACTAAATATTCTTTACAAAAATTATGCTTTCTTTGCCCTGAAATTTGGCCATCTTATCCTTTGATATATTTTTTCCTTTTGAATAAATGGCAGTGGCCATGTTGCTATTTCCTATGAGATTAGCGCTATCCAGTGGAAGTACAATGTGAGCCACTTAACGTAACTTTACATTTCCTAGTAGCCACATTATGAACTAAAAATGAAACAGATGAAATTAATTTTAATTATTTTAGTTAACCTACAACATCTGAAACAGAACCACTTCAACTTTTGTAACATTATTGAGGTAGTCTCTAGTCTTTCTTTTTCCTCTGCTAAGACTTGGAAATTCAGTGTGTACTGTATAGTGAGGACACATCTTTGCAGTAGCCACATTTCAGGTTCCCAATAGTCATTTGTGCATTGGTGGTATAGTGGTGAGCATAGCTGCCTTCCAATGGTCATTTGTGACTAGGAGCTTTGGACACTGAAGTTGTACATAATGATTACTGAAGACAGAGAATTCAAGTCAGTATGGGACTTTTTTATTTTCCTGGGACATCTAACACTAACTTGTGAAATTTAAAAGTGAACCTTTGGCCCCAATCCCTTATCTAACTTAATACCAGTTTCACTGATTTTTTTTTTTTTTAACATTCTAAGTGTCTTGTCTATGCCTTCTCTTTCTGCTCCCAACATCCCAATCCAAGCTGCCATTTTATCCCAACTATGTACCTCTTACTGATCTACCTACATCTGCTGACCCTTCTGAAGTCCTCTCTGTCCAGCACCCATGGTAATGTTTTCAGACATCGAAATCTGTTCATATGATCCCTCTTCTTAAAACATTTTAGTGGCTTTCTGTTGCTCAGAGGATAAAGACAAACCATCCTAATATGGTCTACAAATTCCTCATAGTTTCTGGTCTAGCTGCACTGGCCTTTTAGTCCCTGTCACCACTGATCTTGTGCATATCCTGATTAACTCGTATTCATCCTTCAGTTCTTGGACCAAGTTTGACTTTCTCAGGTAAGCTTTTCTTGTCTTCCTGCAGATTCTCCTAGCACACTCTGCTTCTTCACTGGGTATATCAGTTGCAAGTTTACACTAATGTTTTGTGATTCAGCAAGTATTTGCTGAGTGTCTGTTACATGCCAAACAGTGGTTTAGTTCCATGAGGTACAGCAGTGAACAGACTAAAATTCCTGCCCTGGTGGATCTTACATTTGAGTAAGGTGAAGATAGTGTGTCATGAAAACCATAAAACAGCCAGAAGAGAACAGAGAGGGAGGATGATGAGAGTTCCAGTTGTAGATAGGGTGGTTTCCGGAAGGCTTCCCTGGGAAGAGGCCATCTGAGCCAAGACCAGAGGAAGTGAGAGAGCAAATCATGGGTGTTTGGGGAAGAGTGTTCCAGGTAGAGAACAGCCATTGAGCTATATGAGGGAAGGGGGTAGTGAGGGCTAGATGTCATCCAGGGTCTTGCAGATTTTTACTCTGAAAGAGATGGGAAGCTCTTGGAGGGTTTTGAGGAGTGGCAGTTTCTGACTGAGATGTTAAGTAGTTCTTTAAGTCACTTCTGACTACTGACTTGGGAGTGGGACTGGTACCAAGACTGAATCAACTGTGAGAGACAGTGTGGCTCGGGTCAGGATGGGAGTCGAAGAGGTCATGGCAAAGTTGTCAAATACTATGTGCAAGAGGAGTCAGGGCTGATGCCAGACAGGGTTTTTGGCCTGACACCAGAAGCGTGTCGTTGATACTCTGAGATGGAAAATTATTATTATTATGTTCATAACTTCTGGGGCTGCCATTCATCTAGAATATTATGTGCAATGCTGCTACTTGTGGAAAAAGGCCAGAGCAGCAGCTGGTGGAGGAAAGAGCAGGAGTTTAGCTTTGGACGTGTTTGGGTTTACATGTTTGTTAGAATGCAGAGTTAGGTAATACATAACTGTATTACTGTCCAGGTTTCAAATGTAGTTTGAGAGAGGTCACTGTAGAGGTGTTTCAAGAGTTTACCAAGAAGGTGACTATAGATGGGAAGAGGGGTCATAGTTAGTGTTTAGGTGGAATTAGCAAGAGATGAAAAAGCAACAGTGAGTGATTTAGCGGGAAATCAGGTTATTAGTACGGAATTTGATGAGCCAAGTGAAGGAAGTATCTTTAAGAAAGAAGGAGTGATAAGGTGTAAAGAGTTGTTAATCATGTACTTACTTGATTAATTGCTTGCTGCTTCCACTAGGTTTTAAGCTACATGAGGGCTGTCTGACATGTGATGGGATTCAGTAGTTAGAATGAGAAAATGAATATAGTAACAGCAAATACTTGTTCAGTGAGAGAATGTCTTCAGAAATTGAAGGAGTAACTATTGGAAGATGTGATGTAACTATTGGAAGATGTGATGTAGCACAAAAATATTCTTGTTAGGTGTTAGTCTCATATAATCAAAATTACATGAAATCTGGCAGTATAAGGAGAATTTCTTCATCTGGCAGAAAAATGTTTTCTAATTTACTATGAAATATTCAAGACCTACAGCAAGGCATAGGGACTAATAAGATGAACCCCTGTGGACCCACCTAACCAGTCCTGTTGAAGCCATTCTGCATTCTCCCATGTTTGCCGTTCTCCCTCCTCCCACTGAGGGCCACCATCCAATATTGATCTATATCATTCCTGTGTAGTGAGCTATATTTCTCTAAGTATATGTATTCCTTAGCAGTAAATGCTGTTGCAGGTTTTTAATTTTTCATGTAAATGGTATCCTGTTGTTGTATTTAGCTTGCTCTTAACGTTCATCATTGCTGCCAGCACCGATGGTAATATCCACACTCCAGCACACTAATTCCTGAGTTGTGGAGCATCTTTGTTGTGGGATATCTTTGAGTTATTAACGACCACCAGTTATCTGAAATGTTTGTACAGATGTTGTTTGTCATGTCAAAACTCTTGCTATTGACAAATTAACAGATAAACCATGAAGTCAGTCTAGTGTATTAATCTTTTTTATTAGCATAAATGGTGTTTACCTCATTATATAGTTACTAGATTCACTAAAGAATGAACACTTTTGTTAAATCAAAATTTAACCTCAGACATTATGAAAGAGTTATCCCTGAATCTAATAAATTTATCTTGTGATGCGTTTACCCGTTATGTCAGGGTTTAAGTCCCTATATAACTTTATGTAAAACTTTTTTATTTATTTATTTTTAATTTTTTTTTTTAAATCTTGTTTTTTTTTGTTTTTTTTTTTTAAGATTTTATTTATTTATTTGTCAGAGAGAGAGCTAGCGAGAGCGAGCATAGGCAGACAGAGTGGAAGGCAGAGTCAGAGGGAGAAGCAGGCTCCCTGCAGAGCAAGGAGCCGGATGTGGGACTCGATCCCAGGATGCTGGGATCATGACCTGAGCCGAAGGCAGCTGCTTAACCAACTGAGCCACCCAGGCATCCCATGTAAAACTTTTTAAAAAAGCATGTTTATGCTTCATGAAATTTTAAAAGCTTTTTAGTTATTCACTAAAACTGCTAATCAGAACTCACTATTACATGTACATATTCCTGTTATTTATTTCAGGTGGTAATTCAAGTTTTCTAAAATGAAATCTGTACGGAATTTGAACTTCGAAGAATATAGCTTCTGAATCCAGCCGTATGGCTTGGTGATTGAGTGTAGGTTGGTGATTACACCAGCCAAGTCTCACTCGATTTTCTATAATAGAGGCAATTTCTGAGGCACCTGGAACTTACTGAAATATATATCTCTCATTAATTCAGTTCCCTAAGTAGACCTGTAATTCCTACCAGTTCATGGAATTCTGTATTCCTGTCTTTTGTGTTAAGTACAGTTTAGATGAACTGGTTCTACCTAAACTTGTTCTTTAACCCACTGAGCCATCCAGGCGCCCTACCTAAACTTGTAGGAAGAAAAGGGCACCTTGCAAAGTGCAGCCACTGTCTCAGGCTCTGGCCACTTACCTGCACAGTGCCTGTCACACAGCACACTGCAGAATTGCTCAGGGGGAAAAGGAAAAATTCCACGCCTTTTATTTCACTGTAGAAACTATCTCTCTTATCTTGGAACTGGCACAAAAAATTGTTTATGGTATAGGGACTGTCCTTAGTCATCAGTAGAATACTGGCTAAATAAAGTCACATCTTGAAGAGCAGATCTGAATCAAACAAATGCTAAGTCTGGTTTTTCTCCAACCCTGTCTCACACTTGAAGTTATCTCAGATCAAAAGAAGAAAAAAGAACACTTTGGTACTTTGTTTTCTTAGCTTTTTGTTTTATGGTCAGAAGAATGGAAAACATGCTTACCAATGAAAAGAATTTAATGTTACAGGAAAGTTCATCAGTGATACAAAAAACTATTGGGTAGGAATATAACTACAAAAAAAGGTGTGCTCCAGTTTCATTTTTAAAGATTCCCTGTCTGTGTGGTATGCACCATCTGTCCATTATTATTACCATTCAGAACCAACCCTAGGAGTCACTCTTCCCTTTTCTCTCCATCCTATTTCCCCTGTTCTCCAGTTGATTTTACTTCCTAAAAAACTTTTCTCTCCTTCCCCATCTCTGTCAACTCTGAACGATAGTTATTAAAAGAGTACCATGTTTTCATAAGGCTGCAGCTCACTGGCTCTAGAAATATGAGCACTCCTTAGTGTCTGTGCAGGATTGTTGGGCCTGAGACAGGTCTCAGCACAGCCAGTGCTTTCTGTACCGCCGGGTCCCTCTCCATTGGAACACTTTGCCCTGATTCCCAGAGCTGCTGCTACAGAAATCCTAAGAATCTTCATGTCCCCACTGACCCAAGCAGCATGGCCAAATTTGGAAGGTTCTATGGGTGCTGCTCCATCTCACACAAAATCCGCCTTTCACGCTTCTTCCCTCCCCTTGCAGCCTTCTCTCAGTGGTGGGGAGAGTGTACAGTGATACTGTTGCCGAAACGGTCATTACAGTGATCACAAAAAGGAAGAAGTTTAGCAGTTTGATTATTTATATTCTACCATTGGTAATGGGTCCTTACAACTCTTATTTCCATGGAGTTTTGTATCTCTCTCTCTTTTTTCTTTTGTTTAAACCAGTTTTGGGCACAAATTGCCATGTATTTTGCCACCTCTTTTTTAAAAAAAGATGTTTATTTATTTATTTGACAGAGAGAGAGAGAGATCACAAGTAGGCAGAGAGGCAGGCAGAGAAGGGTGGGGGAAGCAGGCTTCCCACTGAGCAGAGAGCCCCATGCAGGCCTTGATCCCAGGACCCTGAGATCACACCCTAGCCAAAGGCAGAGGCCCAACCCACTGAGCCAGCCACGCACCCCTCTTTTTTTTTTAATCAGTGTCTAACCTTAATAGCTCTAAATGGGTGCTCAAAATTTTTTAATTATTTCACTTATTTTAGCCCTTTGAATCCCCAAAGAGAATTTTTAGTGGCAAAGCATAAAAGCAGGGAGTCCGAAGACTTGCAGTTTTTTTCAGCTTTGCCATTTATAGATTGTGCCATTAATAGAATCTATTTCAAATCTTTGGCCTTTTTAAAAAATGACTGAATTGGGGCGCCTGGGTGGCTCAGTGGGTTAAGCCGCTGCCTTCGGCTCAGGTCATGATCTCAGGGTCCTGAGATCGAGGCCCGCATCAGGCTCTCTGCTCAGTGGGGAGCCTGCTTCCTCCTCTCTCTCTGCCTGCCTCTCTGCCTGCTTGTGATCTCTCTGTCAAATAAATAAATAAAATCTTTAAAAAAAAAAAAAATGACTGAATCTATGAAGTAAAGGATTTTGGACTGTTGGTTCTTCAGAATACCGTTTAGGTCTTCCAGAATTCCTGGAAGTAGGATTGTTTTTATTGGTGACTTCAGAGTAAAAGTGACAGTTAAGGGCAGTTCTCAGTCAGTAATAAATATAATTTTGATCAAAGCTGCAGGAGTCTTAAGCAGATGATCAGGGTCTAGTGATGGTCGTGAGTCAAGCTCTTATAGATTGGGGGGTGTTATCCTCTCACTAGATAAATTCCACAAGGGCAGAAACTTTGATCTTTTTTGTTCACTGATGTGTCTCTAGTGCCTAGAATAATACCTGTTCAGTATTTGAGTTTGTTTTAGTGACCATTCCAAGGCTTTATACTGTAGAGCCCACAGACATGTCATCTCCCAGTGTTCATCATGTTTGGAATCATTTCCAAATGATTCCAAACAAAAGTCTGTTACTCCAAGAATGTGACTCATAAAATAGCGTTCTTTCTGTGGAAATAGGAGTTTTGGTTTTTTTACCCCATCCACAATTAAGAAAATTTTCAGGTTTTTTCCCCTAGTATGAATTCCTTAATGCTTAGTAACAGCAGATTACAGATTTTGTGCATGCACTTATTTCTGGTGTGAATTTTCTGTTACTTAGTTGAAGCTCAGCTCTTGTTAAAGTTTTTCCATATTTCATACACATAAGGATTTTCTTGGCGTGATTTCTCTTTTGATCATGAAGGTTTGTTTTCTTTTAGAAAGCTCTGACATGTTTATAGGGCTTCCCTCCAGTGTGAGTTCTTTCATGTTGAAGCAGTGAGTGTTATTTTGAAGGTGTATTACATTTATAGGTTTTTTGGGTCTTGTCTATTACAAATTCTCTCATTCTATAAAGCTTATATTTGTTCTGATGACATTGGTATGTTTATTACATCAATAGGGTTTCTCTTCAGAATGAGTATTTTATTACTCAGCACAGGATGTGTTATGACAGAAAGTTTGCTTGCAATCAGATTTTCTTTTTAATCGCAATTCTCTGGTGCTTTTGATCATTCATAAAGGGTGAACTGTGCTTGAAATCTGTACTGTCGTCATTACACACTGGATAATGTTTGCCTCTTCTACGAGGTCTCAAGTGTTCGTAAAGAGTCCGGCTCTGACTAAAGGTTCCTGACATGTATTGCATTCAAAGAAGAAAGTTTCACACTTTATTATAAAGTTCTAGTAAGTCATTTAGATTATTTCAATAAACAGACATTATATACAGAGCACAGATAAGGCTCTCATGTGTAACTAGGATACACTAGAGATTGAGGAAGAATGGTGGTGAAATGAGGAAAAGTACATAATAGTTAATTCTGACTCTTATTAAAACATTTCTGAAAAACTTAAAGTTGATATTAAGTTGATATTTCTGACGATATATTGAAGGCCATTCTGTATGCTAACATTTTTGTGTATGTTAGAGACTAGAATCTTGGCAACATCCCAGGTTCCAAAATCAGGAATACCATAATTCTGTGTTATTGTTGTTTTTTTATTGGAAATTATCATTTGCGTTAGAACTAAAATGTAAACAATTCATGAATATGGTGGGAGGGTTGAAGAAAACAAAGAAGACATGAAAGATTTGGAATTTTCTGTTACAAGCAAGGTAGAAACTCTTCTGTATGTTACATTACTGCGGCTCATCACCGTGAGTGTGGTGTAGTAAGTTTAGGCTTAGAATAAAACCAGAGAAGGAAGGGAGGGCATTGTTGATTAGGGGAGTGGGTGTATCATGGCATCAGTGGTAGCAGAAGGTAGCTCCTGCCTTTATCTCTGCTATCATTCTAGGGACAGCTATAATGTGTCAGGAGGAAGGCAGAGGGGGAACAGAGGATGTGACTACATTAGAAAAGAAAGATATTTTTGATTTAACATAACACATTAAAGTTTTATAAAGTTTCAGAACTTTATTCTGTTGATTAAAAATACAGGAATCGTAACGAGCACATCATCTGTGGTTGAGACTTCTTTCTAAATAGCCATATAGGCTGAATGCTAATGGAGATACCATCTCCCTTTAGAGCTTTGCATCTTTTGAGCATAAGAGTACCTTAGCATAATGACTTTCTTCTGTGTGTCAGCTGTACTTCAGAGAAACAAAAAAAGGTCTTCTTGTGAGGATTCCCTGCTCCCCACAGTCTTTTACAGATTCCATCACTTTTTCTTTTCTTCTCTCAATCTCTGTCTAAATGCTGGTCTATATTGGCCTTTTCTCTTCTTCTATCTTTAGGTATCCCTACAACATCACCCTTAGAGCAGTCCTTTTAAGAGTGTTGGAACCTACAAGATGAAATTTAGAGCAAGAATTTGACTTTACAGAACAAACCTACAAGAGACATAAGAGAAGCTGTGGCTCCTGTGAAATTCAGTAATTCTTTCATAGGGTAGGTGGTCGTGAGTTGTGGTGTTTGCTCCCCACGTGCTTCCAAAATAAACTCAGTGAGAAATTGGGCTTCATAGTTTCATAGCTCAGAGTGAGCCCATGAGTATTCTTCTACATAATTCTTTCAATGACCATTTAAAAATTGCATTTGTATCTGTGAATTGCTGTTAGATTTCTTTCTACTGCCTGATTTTAAAATTGTAAGTTAATCCATTTGAACAACTTTTAAGAGGTATCAAGGCTGGTGTATTTCATTAAGCTTTTGCTAAAATAGAGGCTTACTTACACAGTGTACTTAAATCAGTCCTATTCTTAAACCAGACTCCTAAAAGAATCCTTTGAGTCACTAAGCTTACTTTTTGGTGTTCATGGAGATGTTTTAGTATCTAATAGCCCTTGCCTAGACTGATATGCTGTCTAATGCAAGATACCACTGGTGGGAGAATTTATTTCTCAGATCGTTAATAGTGTTTTTTGGAGGAAGATCCTGGAGTCTGAGACAGAGACAGAGACAAAGGGAAAAGCAATTTTTTTTTCCCCTCACAGAGTTCAGTGGCTTTTGAGAAAGAGGTGGGGCAGGGCAAAATTCCTTTAAGACTAGCTAATATAAGTGCTGGTCAGGGTTTAAGAAGAAAGTAATGAGTTCATTCCTGGAGTCCCAATGCAATTCCAGCTCATTAAATGAGATTTTTTAAAAAAGATTTTATTTACTTATTGGACAGAGAAACAGAAAGATCACAGGTGGGTAGAGAGGCAGGCAGAGAGAGATAGGGAAGCAGGCTCTTCCCTGAGCAGAGAGCCCCATGCGGGGCTTGATCTCAGGACTGACCCTGAGACCATGACCTGAACCGAAGGCAGAGGCTTAACCCACTGAGCCACCCAGGTGCCCCATTAAATAAGATTTTTATTGTTGTTGTTTGACTTTTTATTTTGAGGTAATTACAGATTCACTAGAACTTGGGGAAAAAAATAGTATAGGGATATTAATTATAGATTCATAGGAAGTTGCAAAAGTACTGCAGAGAAGTGCCACTTACCCTTCACCCAGTTTCCCCTAGAAGCTACATCTTAACGTATATGGTACAGTAGCTGGACCAGGGAATGGACGTTTGTATAACACATGCCTGTATAGTTCTATAACATTTTTTTCTATGTATAGTTTTGTCTAACCATCACCTCAGTCAAGATACAGAACTATTGCAATACCACAGTGCTTTCTCTCCCTTGTGTTACCCCTCGCTAGTCAGCTAGTCCCACTCCTACTCACTCCCCACCATCCTTAACTCCTAGAACCACTAATCTGTTCTCCATCATTATAGTTTATTGTTGTATTAGATGTGCGAGTAATACAGCATCATCTCAAAATGGAAATGTTTTCTGAAGCAGAAGCTACTGTTCTAACAGGTTTTAAAAAACCTGCTTATGTCTTACATTTTCTAATCACAGATTTCTTTATTTTTTTTTAAAGATTTTATTTATTTATTTGACAGAGATCACAAATGGGCAGAGAGGCAGGCAGAGATAGAGAGGAGAAAGCAGGCTCCTGGCCAAGCAGAAAGCCTGATGTGGGGCTCCATCCCAGGACCCTGAGATCATGATCTGAGCCGAAGGCAGACTTAACCCACTGAGCCACCCAGGTGCCCCTAATTACAAATTCCTTTAAAATGGAGGGGTCCAGTGGAATTTTCATCCATTTGCTACCAACTAATGTGACCATAGATTCATTCATCCCCACCTGCTTCCTGTCAGCTTAGTTAAAGGGACAAAGCATTTTTTCCATTAAATTAATGATGTTGAAATGTTCTAAGTATTGGATGAATTTTTCATCCAAATTTTTATCCATTTTTATAATTTTTTATTTGAGGAGTCAGAGAAGCATTTGGAAGTTTTTAGTGCAAAAAAAAAATAAAGCTGTAGTTCATTGATACTTTTATCTGGATTCCTTGTTTATTATAATTTGTAATAATGATGAAGATAGGTTCAAAGGAGTTGATATGTATAAAGCACTTAGATTAGTGCCTGGTGTACAGTAATCTCTGTTAGTGTTAACTCTTACTTTTACTGCTGCTGTTAAGACAGCTGTTCTCAGGCTGAAAAGGCCTTTCTAAACACAAAACCAGAAGATGAAATCACACAGAAGAGGACAATATAAGTATCAGCTACTTTAAAAACAAACAGAAACTAGGCCTCAGTATGCACGTAAAGAAGATTGGGAAGGTGTGTTTTCATAGATTTTCTCTTTGGTGGGTTTATAGTTGGTTCATGGCCCCACCCTCCCTTTTCTCTCTTTTTAACAAACGTAATTACTCTTACAGTTGGGGAAATTGAAGCAATGAAAGGGGATAAATATACCCAGATTCAGTAAGACTTTTAGGAAAATGACACTCGGTAATAGTATAAATGACTCAGTATTTCAGCAGGGCAGTTGGATGGGTATCAAAACCTTGAAATAGTTCATCCTCTTTGACCTAGTGATTTTACTTCTAGGACCGTATATTTAGGAAATGATCAGAAATGTGAGAAAAGGTACAAGGATATTCATTAGTTAGAGTGTAGCCTTCTAACAGGAAAGTGAAACTCATTTTCTGTGTGAAGTTTGTTACTGAGTTTGAACTGGTAAATGGCTACATTACGTAGTTTGATAAGTATAGTATCAATTTGACACAGACACTTTGATCATGGCATTAATATAAATTTGGGAATAATATTAATTGGTGAAAAGCAATTCAGTATTTATAGATTTAATCCTAGGAAATTGTCCTAAAATATGATGTCTCTATATAGTTAATATATATTCATATAGTTAAATATTTATATTTTTAGAACAATAATACTTTGTCGAGGTTAGATGTTTTTAATATAGTTATCATGTTTTTACATTCACATAATGTCTATCACTATTTTCTATCTATACAGGGAGGTAATGTGAAATGGGTATTTAGGCTCAGTAACAATTCTTTTTTTTTTTTTTTTCTGTTGTTTTATATTTTCCTCCAGTAATTTCAAATCTGAAGGTTGTAATCTAGCTTTAGGTTTTAAAAAAGTTAGTAATTGGTATCTTCAGAGCACTTATTGCTTATCTATTGTGTTGAAGCAGTAATTGCTGTTTCTTCCCTCAGTATTCTTCTTCTTGGTTACTCAGGCCAGAAAAGGGAATCGGCGTATCTCTGGATACCTCATTTTTGGCCTATGCTGTGTAGATCTAGTTTTGACCAAGGCCTGCCTGCCTCCAAAATATCTGAATCTACCACTTTTTTCAATATTCACTGATATCACGCCAGTCAAGGGAATAGTACTTGTGTTTCTGGAAGTATTATATCATCATAACTATTTCCTCCATCTTCCCCTTAGACTGTTTCTTTTTATTTCTGTTTCTAAATTTTATGGAAGATAAGAATACATCACATTTAAGAAGTCACATATTTCCATCATCCCCACCCTTGAGCCGCAAACCCATCCAGCGTCTTAGCTGTGTTCCTCCTTGGAGGAGTTTATGTCCAGTTTTAAAATAGTGCATCTAAATGCCTGTCATTTATAATTCTTAAAATTTTGGATATGATTTATTGACTCGGTACTGTAGAAGATGATTTCATAGTTGTACATTCTGTTCCCTTGACGTTTACACAGTTGACTTCCTCTTCTTTTTCGCATGTAGTTATGTCATAATTTTGACATGAATAAGTAATCATGGCTCAACTATTTACAATTGAGCTGTGTTTACTTAAATTTTGTTTTCCTTGAGCTAATAACTTACTTAAGCTTTCTCTGTACTGGTCACTAATTTTTCTGCCAGTGGTGAATATAGTGAATGCCTTCTCCGTGTGTTCAAACTCTTAGACATTGCTTCATCTTTGAGAGGTACCCTTCTTGTAATTTCTGTCTTCTTGCTAGTTAACGTCTGAGCTGTTGTTGTTGTTGTTGTTGTTCTTCTTCTTCTTTTTGTTTTTAATTTATTTATTTGACAGAGAGAGAGAGAAACAGCGAGAGAGGGAACACAAGCAGGGGGAGTAGGAGAGGGAGAAGCACGCCTCCAGCTGAGCCAGGAGCCTGATGCAGGGCTTGATCCCAGGACCCTGGGATTATGATCTGAGCTGAAGGCAGACACACTCAATTGACTGAGCCACCCGGGTACCGCTAAACTGTTGTTCTTAAGCTCTACTCACAGTTGTGTCCCAGGATCTCCTTTACTGTTAATCTGGGTATTCATATTATTTCCTTTCTATGTTTGTTACTAAGTTTCCTGGATCCCATGTCTTCTTTTTTCTTAATTTGCTAGTTTGTTTTAAGGAACCACATAATTCTGCTGGCTCTCTGAGAATAGGTACATATAAAACAAATTCTCTGAGACTTTGATGTCTGAAAATCTCTGCAGTATATTTTCATATTTAATTTCACATTTTTGTTGGGCACAGAATTCTAGGATTTTGAAGACATTTCAGTTGTCTTCGACTTTCAGTGTTACTCTTTAGGTATCGAGGCCTTTGATCCCTTTTTCTGCCTGTAATCTATTTTTATTTTGCTTTGTTTTTTAATCTTACTGATTTATAATCCCTTAGTCTCTAATGCTCTAAAATTTTTTATGCTAGGCCTTGATTTTGAGGTTTTTAAAAAATTTACCCCATTATAAAAGACACAAGATAGGTCTTTTCCTGTCCTTAAGTTCTAGAGGCATTAAAAAAACTTTTTTGTTAAGCTGTTTTTCTCTGTTCTTGTTATTATGCAGACATTGACTCTTATGGACTCTATAAACATAATATTTTGAAAAAACTTTTTTGTTAAGTTATTTTTCTCTGTTCTTGTTATTATGCAGACATTGACTCTTATGGACTCTATAAACATAATATTTTGACTCCTATTTTGAGTTCATTTTGTAAAAGATTTTATCACCTTTATCTCACAACTCTTATGTTGGTTTTTAAAATCTCCCTTATCATGTTTTTCATTTCTAAAAGCTCTGTTTTGTCCTCTAAATATATCCTCCTGTTTTTGCCTAATGGGAGCAATACCTTAGCTGTCTGAAAGTAATAGTTGTATGATTTTTTTTCTGTTTCTGTTTGTTTGTTCATTTCCTGCCCTAACTCAGTTTGCTCAGATTAGATAGATAGATTTCCTCAGATAGATTCTCTTTCTTTCTGGTGTGGTTACTTCATTACAGCAGGGTTCTTAACCTGCTTTGAACCTTGGACCCCTTTGGCACTTGAACAAAGCCTATGAAGCTGAACCCCTCTTTAAAAAATCAAAGGAATCAATTCTATGAAAATATACTTATCACCATATTTTTATAACTGTTTCATAGCAATATATATGTGCTTCCTTATTAACATATTAAGATACAGAGATAATGAGCTAATTTCAAACTAGTGGTAAGTATAAATGATATTTTTGGACTGCCTGTACCAACTATAGGGTGATAGAAAAATTTTTTATCAGTGACAAAAGTCACAGGTATTGTTAACTCTTCTGTAATCTGTACTGTGCATTTATAATAAAAAGGAATGTCATATCAGAGATTAGTATAAAATAAAAATTTAATTTTTTGACATCCAGATTTAGTAAGCCCTTTGAATTCTATTGACAGACCCGGTCAACAGAATTGACACCTGGGGTGTCTTGATACCCTAGAGTATCAAGAACTCTTTTTTTTAGAGGTTTGATCACACATTTTGGGAGGTTGGCTGTCAGCTCAGAGAGTGAGGTTCTGGGAGCCTAACTGAAAGTTCTGAGTAACTGAATTGGGCTTGGCATCTACTAGGCTTCAGTATACATTGTAGGAAGCTCAACTTGCATTATCTGGATTATTTGGGATTCAAATCGCTTCAAAGAAGGATCCACCAGTTTCCCAGTAAAGTGTAACTCTAGTCATCTGTATGCTCATAGACAAGTAATTTTCCCTCTTACATACCACTAGTAGAGTTTGTTTTTGTGATTTAATTGAGTGGTTGTAGTATTAGATATGTTCCTGTTAAATGGCTCTAGGAAAGGACACAACTGTCTTTTATGTTTCGAAACCTTTAATATAGTAAGAAAACTGAATTTATTTTTACTCATTTTTTTCAGGAGCTTTCAAGTTGTGGATGGAATAAAAAAGAAAAATACAGTTCTGCACCAAATGCTGTTGCCTTCACACGAAGATTTAATCATGTGAGTTGCTTGTAGAATTTTGATAATTTTGTTTCTGAAATTCAGTTCCTTAATATATTTTCTTTTTTTTTATTCTTTTTTTTTTTTTTTTTAAGATTTTATTTATTTATTTGACAGAGAGAGATCACAGTAGGAGAGAGGAAGGGAAGAGATCACAGAGAGAGGAAGGGAAGCAGGCCCCCTGCTGAGCAGAGAGCCTGATGCGGGGCTCAATCCCAGGACCCTGAGATCATGACCTGAGCCGAAGGCAGCGGCTTAACCCACTGAGCCACCCAGGCACCCCCCTTAATATATTTTCGTTAAGAAGTAGTTTAACTTCTCACGTCAGTGCTGGAATATTGTCAGCCACTGTCTCTTCCAACATTGTCTCTCTGCATGATCTCTGTTTTTTTCTTCTGTAATTTATCTTGGAAATTCTTTTCTACTCTCTTGCTATTCTTTTCTACTTGTGTCTTAACTTACCATGTTTTGTATGTACACCCATTCTGAGTGGTTTCTTCAGATCTATATTTCAATTCACTAATTCTCTTATAGATGGGTCATACCTGTTCTGTGTGCTTTTACGCTAGTGTTATTTTTAGTATTTCTTAAACCATTTTCAACATTTTACAATATAATTTCTGTGTTATTATCCAAAGACCTGGGAGTACTAATTCTGTGTTATTTTTGCTGATCCTTACACAAGATGGTTTTCTTATGCATTTTGTAATTCTAGATTGAGAGCTCATGTTCATTTAAGCTTTATCTGTACTGCATCTATGGGAATTCTGCTGCTGCTTAGTTTGAGGGTATATCTCTTCTGAAATACTTTTGTTTGCTTTTGCTGGTACCAAAGACTATAATGACTTAGTTAAATTCCTCATAAGTTTTGGTTGCGAACTTCCATACGTGGCTATAGTGAGGCTAGTTACAGATTCTTAAGAAAAACTTATATTTTTCTCCATCTCCTGTGTTTGTCTTCCCCTGCCAGTAAGTGAATTGTTTTAGCCTACAGGTTCTCCAAGATCATAGCACTTTGAAGATCCCTTAGATAGACATCGTGTGGTAGAATAGAGATGGGCAACTTGTTTTATGTCTTAGGAGGAGTATTAAATCCAAAGCCCCTAAGTCACTGAGAGAAAATCCTCCATGGGCAGCTGCAGTGCCCTTTCTTTTAACCATAGCTTTGCCTTTGTTTCCTCCCTTTTTTCCCCTTCTTTTTGCCTCTAGGGGAAATCCTTTCTTTTGAGTTAGTCACACGTTTTTTTAAAAAAAGAGTTTGTTGTCTTTAACCCAACATTTCTAGAAGTTTATATAGCAAACAGTTTTTCAGGTTATTTGGTTCACTGTATTCCCCAAAATGAAGTGGATCAAAGTTCTTAAAAATGAGATTAAATCATTAAAATAGGATATAAGGCAACCATGTCTTTCACTGAATTTTATATTCAACTTATATAGTTATATATTCAGATTTTTCTGAATTGCTCAGAATTTGTCATCATAGTAAAATTTTTTTGCCATAGCAAAAGCATTGTTAAAATATTCGCAAATATGACTTTAGATTTTAAGGCTGTTATTCTTAAGCCAAAAAGTTGCCAGAGTCAAATATGGCATGTTGTACCAAAAGCCTTTATCCTTATTCCAGGTTACAGTTGATCCTACAGTCTTACTTAGTTGGTCCATTACTCTGTTAATTTCTCCGAGTAGCATCATAGGAGGTTTGAAATAGTAAATTATGAAAGAAGTTAGTCTTTTAAAAGGAATCTATCTGCCTGATTATTATTATTTTTTAAAGATTTATTTGAGCGACAGCAAGTGTGAGGGGGGTGGAGGGGCAAAGGGAGAGGGAGAAGAAGACCCCTCCCTGATCAACGAGCCCAATACGGGCTTGATCCGGGCTTAATCCCAGGATCCTGGGACCTGGAGCCAAAGGCAGATGATTAACCAACTGAGCCCCCCAGGCACCCCTTGAAGTGCTTTTATAGACACATTTTCCTTCATCTGGTATTTGCTTGCCCAGAGATTCACTTCCTATAAGCAAGGAAAGATAAATGTTTGATTCTTCCCGTTTATTTAATAATTTTGAAGATAACGAATTGGTGTTCTGTCTTTCTCTAATAGTGACCAAGTAGTTTTTTATTTCTAATACCATTATGAACTCGTAAATTTAACTGCATATGATATGTGTCAACCCATTGCGGTTATCTTTATTGAAACTAATACTCCATTTTAGGCCAGTGGAAGTCTTTTCAAGTTGGCATTCATATCCTTTGTCATGACCCTGGTAGTATTGAATAGTTTCCTTGCCATCGGGTATACAAATATGTTTCAGGTTCATTTTGTCCATTACCTGTCCCTGGCCTACAATCAACATTTCTTTAAAGTCCCGGTTTCTTACTGGGGGTAGTGGACCTGGATGCCAGGAATGCTCATTGCTGTCAGAATGACAACTTCTCTGCCTTTTTCAGCAGAGATAGCTAGGATATCTGTGTATCATACACATAACATAGACATACAACTATTTAAAGATAAAGCATCCCATTAGTTCATATTGATACTTCTAATTTAGATTCAAGACCAGGGTTTTACTTCCAACTCTTCTGTATTACATCCACATGTTCTTTCTTCCACACCCGGAATTCTGGTTTTCAAGGAACACAGGACATGATGCAGTACCCTATCATACACTCATTTGCTTTATCCTACATAATAAACAAAAGGCTCGGAATAATACTATTACCAATAATGTTCCTATAAACAGATAGATGTTTTGCAGATGTTCTGTTTTTATAATTGTACTATATGTTGTCTGAGCATATGGGCATTATATAATGCACTCTCTTTTAGTCTTAGTTCTTTGAAAAAGTAGCATCCTTATGTTGCTGTTTCTCTAGGCATTTTGGTTGCCTGAAGCTCATTCTCTGTTACAATACTCAGGAAGGACTCACTAGAACAGTAAGGCCAGAATTCTTGCATACTGACAAATTTTCCTGTCCTCTGTATAAAAATTTTTTTTCCGTGATATTATGTTACTCCATTTTTTTTTTTTCTTGACAGTGTTGCTGTTAAGAAGTCTGATGATAATTACATTTTCTTTTCCTTCAAAATTACTTGATCTTTTTGTCTCTATGGTCAACAGATTTTTTCCCAGTAATTTTATTGAACTGTATCCTACTGTTGGTCATTCTGGATCAGTATTCTCAGGTGTGGTTGGCTTTAGCTGGGTCTGTCAGTTGGAGAGCACCTGCACTTAGCCTTTCCAGCATGGTGGTCTCAGGTAGTCGTACTTCTTACATGGTAGGTAGTTCAGGAATCCCAGACAAAATGTTCCAATAATCAAGGCAAGGCCTACATGCTCTTTTATGACCTTGTCCTGGAAGTTAGCATCAATTTCATTAATCATCTGTTCATTAAAGTAGTTACAAGCCTGTTCAGATGACATGGAGGTTAACATATACCCCAACTTCCAACGAAAAGAATGACAAAAAACTTTTTGGCCATGTTTTAATATCTTGATGATATTAGTCTTAAAATTTGTCTCACATTAAATTTTTTTTAAAGATTTTATTTATTTATGTAGCAGAGATCACAAGTAGGCAGAGAGGCAGGCAGAGAGAGAGAGAGAGAGAGAGGTGGAAGCAGGCTCCCTGCCGAGCAGAGAGCTCGATGGAGGACTCAATCCCAGGACCTGAGCCAAAGGCAGAGGCTTAACCCACTGAGCCACGCAGGCACCCCTATCACATTAAATTTAGTTAAGTCCGTGATTATGCAGTTTAGATTGAGTTCACAGGTGATAGGCTATTTGTTGATCAAATATCTAAATATCTAAAGTATAGCTTTTGATATATTTTAGAGGTAAACTTTATCAAAATTAGGGATAGTTATTGCCAAATATAGTAACAAATACTGAGGTGGTTTTGTAAAATATATATATAAAATCTGAAATGTTTCTCTCTAAAACAGGGAGATGAATTGTGGGGCAGTGGCACTGTATTTTGCACTGTCATTTCTTACTAATATACCCTGTTTTTAGACTTACAGAAGTGTGAGCCAACTGATGGTGCTTTGATTTTCTTTTCATAGTAAATGAATTAAAAATATGTTACATTGTACCGTATGGTAAACAAACTACTTCGATCAGAGTGGATTAGAGCCTCTTAGTAGTGTTACAGATAGATCTAGTATGCCTTCTGATGAATTTTTTTTAATTTATTTTTTATTTATTTTCAGCATAACAGTATTCATTGTTTTTGCACCACACCCAGTGCTCCATGCAATCTGTGCCCTCTATAATACCCACCACCTGGTACCCCAACCTCCCCCCCCCCCCCCCTTCAAAACCCCCAGATTGTTTTTCAGAGTCCATAGTCTCTTCATGGTTGACCTCCCCTTCCAATTTCCCCCAACTCCCTTCTCCTCTCTAACTCCCCATGTCCTCCATGCTATTTGTTATGCTCCACAAATAAATGAAACCATATGATAATTGACTCTCTCTGCTTGACTTATTTCACTCAGCATAATCTCTTCCAGTCCCGTCCAGGTTGCTACCAAAGTTGGGTATTCGTTCTTTCTGATGGAGGCATAATACTCCATAGTGTATATGGACCACATCTTCCTTATCCATTCGTCCGTTGAAGGGCATCTTGGTTCTTTCCACAGTTTGGCGATCATGGCCATTGCTGCTATAAACATTGGGGTACAGATGGCCCTTCTTTTCACTACATCTGTATCTTTGGGGTAAATACCCAGGAGTGCAATGGCAGGGTCATAGGGAAGTTCTATTTTTAATTTCTTGAGGAATCTCCACACTGTCTGATGAATTATTTTTAATGATTTTTATGAGACTGACGCGCTACCTACTGCGCTAACGAGGCACCTTATTTTTAATGATTTTTAAAAGAAATTGTGGATACAGTTTATTGAATTAGAAAACATTACATGATTTTTTAAAATACAGTCTTAATTTTAGAATGACTTGGATACACTTTTCTTTATGATATTTTGGGATTCTTCACACAATTATGCTTGATGTAAATAAATGGCAATGTGGGATTACACAGCCAGAGGAAAAGCATGCTGTAAGTAGCATTTTTTATAATGTCTGCTCTTAAAGCTTACCTAATTCTGCCACAGTGTCTCAGAATATGGCAAAATCACATGTATTGGTATAGTGTTTTTCTTCTATCACTCCAATTTTATTGCATTCTTCTATTAGCTCTTTTCCTTCAAAAGTTGTTTGCTTTTACAAATGAAAAATCATAGTGATCATAGTTTTTTTGTGTGTGGAAGTACATACATACATATATATCTGTCTCTGTGCACATACATATCTCATATGCATATGAATTGTATGCAACATCCAAAGATTGGGTATGTAGCCAACTTGGTGGTATGCTGGGAAAGAGCAAGTATGGTTTTTTAACCAGCTATAGGTAGTTCATCAAGTATTTCCTGTCATTAATTGAATCCTAGTGAGTAAGGAGTCTTGCCATTCAACTATGTTTCATTTTCATTTGCAGGTAAGCTTTTGGGTTGTTAGAGAAATTCTTCATGCTCAGACGTTAAAAATTAGAGCAGAAGTTTTGAGCCATTATATTAAAACTGCTAAGGTAAGAAAGACTTGTGTTTTTATTTTTTGAGTCCAGTCATTCAGTACTGTTTGTGAGTGAATATTTGCCTGTGACACCTTATTTACTATTAATTGACCCTGGAAAATAAGGCCTGATTGATTAGTATGTCAGTTTTTTCAATTGGGTGTCTGTATTCTTTGCCTTTTCTTTATTCTTCCTCTCCTCCTTCCTCTTACATCTTTCCTCCCTGTCTCAGAGTAGCTGGATTATATTATTTATTTGACTGGATAAATTGGCAGAGATCAGATTATGGTGAAGTAGGATAGTTACAAAATACTGGACTCTTGTGCAGGTACTTGGGAAAGCCTTACAGGATTAAATAGGAAAACACATACCAGTTATTTGCTTTTAAAATATATCACTGCCAACATTGTAGAGAATGATAAGACTTATTTATAAAAGAATAATATAAGGAAGATATTCACCAAATATGTTAGTTGAGTAGTTGTTGTAGGGCATGGGTAATAAATGCAGCAAGAAAAAAGGAACATGGACTTCAAGGATGGTCAGAATTTAGAGAAGAGGGTGAACAGGCCATTTCACAAGAGGATGCTATTACTTTATTAAAATGCACAACAACTCTAAACTTATGTTAAGTTCACTAAAAGGTTGCAAATTATAGCCACATTCTTCATCATTCTTGTGGTAAATACATAACTTTATGTCTGAATGAAAGTGGACTAAAATGAGGATACGATTTTTACAGTTTTAAATTATTATAATTATTGTAAAATTGTAATTGCTGTGAGTTGTAACACTTTTATATTTTCCTTGAACACCTGGGAACAATTACATTCTAACATTCTGTGGCACTAGGTGGCAGAGCTAGCTTTCCAAATATATTTTATGGCAGTGTCATAAAATTTATAAAAAACACTCTCTGTGATATGTTAAATAAATAAGGAGTTTTGGCTAACAAATTCATTTCTTGTTTTCTCCACAGAGTCTGAATTTGTTTTAATTTTGTGTATGTGCTTCACATGTTCTGTTCAAAACCACCAAATTCTGCCTATCAGTCTTCCTGTTACCCTCCTCATCAAGTAATCATTTAGTACCAGCGCAGATTCTTAGACTTTAAGTTATTTTTGACAGTAGTTGCTTTCGTCCCAAGCCCTAGTAAGTTCATACTCTTTTTTTGTCATGCACCATCTCTTAAAATCCCTCTAATTTTGCCTCCCTCCCTTCTGTATTCAGTCTGTATAAAACTGGCAGGTCTTTTTCTTCTTTTAGTAGATTGTATCAGGGTTCTCTAGAATGGGAGGATGGATAAATATATATATATATAATATATAAAGAAAATTAAGGAATTGGCTGCAGGAGTTGTGGGAGGGGGCTGGCAAGTGTGAAATCGATTGTAGGGCTGTTGGACAGTCTAGAAACTCGGGCTGGAGTTGAAGCTGCATTCTTGAGGCAGAATTTCTTCTCTGGAAAACCTTAGTTTTTGTCTTTTAAGCTGTTTCAGCTGATTAGGTGCAGCCTACCAGATTATCAATGTAATCTCTTTTAATTAAAATCAGCTGATTATAGATGTAAACTATATCTATAAAATTGCTCCACAGCAATGCCCAGATTAATGTTTAATTAAATAACTGGGAAGTATAGTCTAATCAAGTTTGATGAATAAAACTGATCTCAGAGACACACAAAATATTTATAAATAGATTAAAAGTAGCAAAAGAGGGGCGCCTGGGTGGCTCAGTGGGTTATTTATTTATAAATAAATAAAATCTTAAAAAAAAAAAAGTAGCAAAAGAATGGTAAGGTGGATGTCCATGTATTCACTGCCCTCTTTGAATTCCCATAGGTCTTCTCATAGGTGATCCCTACCCTCCCACTACAAAAGGAACTACTGCCCACAACGTTGTTTGCTTTTCTTTGATAGTTTTATATATATATGTGTGTGTGTGTGTGTATTACTGAATCTCATATTGTTATATATGTTTTTCAGTTTTATTTAAATTATTTCCAAATTACATTTATACTTTTAAAAATTGGTTTTTGTTTTGTTTTAAAGATATTATTTATTTATTTGACAGATGGAGATCACAAGTAGGCAGAGAGGTAGGCAGAGAGAGAGAGGGAAGCAGGCTCCCTGCCAAGCAGAGAGCCTGATGCGGGACTTCATCCCAGGACTCTGAGATCATGACCTGATCGAAGGCAGAGGCTTAACTCACTGAGCCACCCAGGCCCCCAAAAACGTGTTTTTTGTTTTTTTGTTTTTTTGTTTTTTTTTTACTAACTAAGCACTGTTACTGCATGGTTTGGGGTATATCTCTGTTGTAGAGTGCTCTTTTGTTTGCATATACCACAAATTCTTCAGCATACTCTAGCTTGGATAGTTTCAGGTTTTTATTGTTATAAACACTGCTGCTGTAAAGCTTTCTTGTGGGAGTCTCTTGGTGCTCATGTGAGCATTGAAGCCCTAGAAATATAGAGAGAACAGATAAATTACCTTTAAAGAAATGACAGACAAATAACCTTCATTGAACGTGATGAGATTGAACAATATTTTCTCTATTGATCATTTAGGTTTTCTCTCTTGAAATGTCTGTTCAAGATCTTTGAACAGTTTTCTCTTATTTATTGATTTTTGTAGGAGTTTTTTTTTTTTTAATTTAAATCTAGATGCTAGTTCTCTGTTATGTGTTTTCATATGTATCATGCTGTTTGTAACTTGTCATCATTTTTCATGTTATGTTTTGATATAGGTATTCTTAAGTTTAGTAGTCAAACTTACTGATCTTTAATTTTTATGGTCTTACTTAAGCATATATAACTTAAAGTTTTATAGCTTTGATTTTTGTACTTGAGTATTTACTCCATGTGGAATAAATTTCTTATGTAAGTATGAATTATGGATTACTGTTTGTATTTTTCATTTGAATAATTCTGGCACCATTTTTTTTATTGATGTGTAATTGACATACAGTATCCTGTTTCAGGTGTGCATAATAGTGAATCAGTGTTTTTATACATTATGAAATTATCTTTTTTTTTAACATTTTATTTATTTATTTGACAGAGAATAAATGGAGAGGCAGGCAGAGAGAGAGGGAAGCAGGCTCCTTGCTGAGCAGAGAGCTCGATGCGGGACTCGATCCCAGGACGCTGAGATCATGACCTGAGGCGAAGGCAGCGGCTTAACCCACTGAGCCACCCAGGCGCCCCATTATGAAATTATCTTAATGATAAGTCTAGCTACCATACAAAATTATTACAATAATTTTTTCAATATTTCCTATATTGTACATCACATTCCCATGATGTACTTATTTTAGGACTGGAAGTTTGTACCTCTCAATCCCCTTTGCCTGTTTTGTCCATTCCCCCAAACCCTTCCCTCTGATAACCGACAGCTTATTTTCTATAAATCTGTTTCTGTTTTGTTTGTTCATTTATATCGTTTTTTAGATTCCACATATAAGTAAAGTCATACTCTATTTGTCTTTCTGTGTCTGATTTATTTCACTTAGCATAATACCATCTAGATCCAACAAGATAATCACAAATGGCAAGATTTCATTCTTTTTTATGGCTGAGTAATACTGCATTGTATCATATATACCACAGCTTCTTTATCTGTTTATCTCTCAGTGGGTACTCGGTTGCTTCCGAACCTTGTCTATTGTAAGTAGGGCTGCAGTGAACATAGGGTGCATATATCTCTCTGAATTGGTGTTCTCATTTTCTTTGGGTAAATAACCCACAAACAGAATTGCTGGATCATATGGTAGTTCTGTTTTTAAATCTTTGAGAAACCTCCACAATGCTTTCCATAGTGGCTGCATCAATTTATAGTCCCACCAGCAGTGTATGAGCAGTATTTCCCCAACATACTTGCCAGTGCTTGTTATTTTCTGAGGTTTTTTTCTTTCTTTCTTTTTTTTTTTTTTTTAATATTAGCCAATCAGCAGTATGAGAGGATATCTCATTGTGGCTTTGATTTGCATTTCCCTAATAATTAGTGATGTTGAGCATCTGACACCATTTTTAAAAATTCTTTGTTAAAGTGATCTTTATTTTATTTAACCTAGAAATCTCTTTGTGTTTCCTTGTTCTTAAAAAAGGCTATTCTAGTGGTGCCTGGATGGCTCAGTCAGTTAAGTGTATGCCTTCAGCTCAGGGAGCCCTATATTGGGCTCCCTGCTCAGTGGGGTACCTGCTTCTTCCTCTCCCCTCTGCTCCTGCTCTCTCTCCAAAAAAAAGGAAATAAAATCTTTAAAAAAGTACGATTCTAGACTTACAGTTTTTTGTACTTGCTTTTTGTTCTTTACTCTGCTTAGGATTCCTTGAGCTTCCTGACCCTAAGAACTAACATCTTTTCAGTAATCTGAGAGAATAATCTGCCATTATCTCTCAGATGCTGTTTCTACCAATCCTTTTATCATCTTCTGCATCTCTGACTAGATAAATGTTGGCTTTTTTTCTCTACATTTCATGTCTCTTTGTTTCACATTTTTAAAAAAACTTTTATGTTGCATTCTAGATAATATCTTCATTTAATCTTCATTTCACTGAGGCCTATACTTGATGTTCTCCATTTGTGAATTCTTATTTCTTATGTTTTTTCATTTCCCATTTTTTAATTTTCTTAAGCTTAAGCTTTTATTTTTATTTATTTTTTAAAAATATTCATTTGACACAGAGAGATGAAGAGTGCAAATAGCAGAATGGCAGGCAGAAGGAGAGGGAGATGGGGAGCCCAAAGCGGGACTTGATCCCAGGATTCTGGGATCATGACCTGAGCTGAAGGCAGATGCTTAATCAACTGAGCCACCCAGGCGCCCCTTGTTTTCCATTTTTAAAAAAAATTGAGTCTGTTGAGTTCATATTCCTTGAAACTTTATGGGAATTCTTTGAGACCTGAGTTAAGGTGATATATTGGTCAGAGATCTCCAGAGAAACAGAACCCTTCCCCGTCCTTGCACTAATGTTCAAAACAGGCATTTTTGCTTTGGAGTCTCTTGGTGGTGGGCAAGGACCATTCTAAATGATTTTTCAGATAGGACCATTAAGATGTAACTATGTGGAAGTATGAGGAAATTAGGGAAAATAGCATTAAATGTCAAGCAGCTCTCTTGGCAAACTGTCAGAACCTAATATTAGAGAGGAGTTCTGTAGGGAGACTAAAAAAAGCAAGGTCAAGTATTGGGAAGCAAGTGGAGAGTTGAAGAACAAAGGTTCAGAGGATTCAGGCAGAAGGAAGCAGGAAATAAGGACTATGGAAAGCAGGTTTGAACCATAACCCTGGAATTATGAGGGTAGAGTAGGAAACTGGATCAGGATACTTTCTTGAAACTGAGATCATAAGGTGGAGGCTTAGTATTTCAGTATAAGGAAGGAGACTCCTTACTAGAAACTGGGGTGCATGATCATACTGGGTAAGCTTCATACTGGTTTTCTTAATACATTATTGAACCAGAGGTAGATTTGTTCCCAGAGCTTGGGGACAATGCCAGGTTAGAACATGGAGGTTCTGTTGTGGGCCAAAATCAACTTACTGTAAACATAATGGGTACTCCAGAGACAAATTTCACTGATGAGAGTAAGAAGTACTACAAGTTGCCTAGATTTTATTTGTTAATCTAAAGTTATCCTTACTATTTCTCCTCTCTCCTCCCTTTTTTCTTAAATTTCAGAAGCTGTATGAGCTGAATAACCTTCATGCACTTATGGCGGTGGTTTCTGGCTTACAGAGTGCCCCAATCTTCAGGTTGACTAAAACATGGGCGGTAAGTCATCTTCTTAGTTAATGAAAGGGCTAGACTTCCTATTAGAAATAAAGATGTATTGGGGCGCCTGGGTGGCTCAGGTGGTTGAGCCACTGCCTTCGGCTCAGGTTATGATCTCAGGGTCCTGGGATCGAGTCCCGCATCGGGCTCTCTGCTCAGCAAGGGGCCTGCTTCCCTTCCTCTCTCTGTGATCTCTTCCCTTCCTCTCTCCTACTGTGATCTCTCTCTGTCAAATAAATAAATAAAATCTTAAAAAAAAAAAAAGAAAGAAAGATGTATTTATTTCTTCTGTAGTTCTTAATAAGGTTAATATTAAAATAGATAAGGATCTTTAAATTAGTTTATACTCTTTTTTTTTTTTTTTGAAGCCGGCATTTTCTTCTTTTAAGTGTTAAAAGAAGAAAGAAGAAAGAAGAAAATCATAAGAGAATATGTATTTACAGTACTCCGCTGTAAAAAAATTCACGTATAAGTGGACCCACGGAGTTCAGATCCATATTGTTCAAGGGCTAATTGTATGTGGTAAGAGAGTCTCTGTTCCATGACAGTTGCCTCGAGAGCTGGAAGAACTGAGAGAACCATTTGTGTGGAAATCTGGGAGAAGAAAATTTCAAGCAGACGTGATAGCCAGTACAAAGACCCTGATGACATTCAAAGAATAGCAGGGCAGTCAGTGTTGAGAGAATGGAGTAAGCTATGGGGTAGTTGATGGTAAGAGATTAGTGAGTCCAGAGAGGTCACATCAAATCAAACAATGGAGATGCTGTTTACTGATATTCTGGGGGTATAGGGAAGGAGTGTGTTGGTGGTGGGGCAGGGAGGTTCTCTTCTTACACATACCAAGTTTGAGTTGGCTGATAAATATCCATGTGCAACTGTAAGGTCAGAGTCAGGTGTACAAGTTTAAGGGAGGAGTTAGGGCTAGAGGTACATTTTTTTGATCATCAGCATAATGGTATTCTTTAAAATATGAGGCCAGATAAGGATCACCTGAATTATAAATACAGATGAAGAGCCCTGGAAGCCTCCCAAGATTTAGATTGGAAAAATGAGGACTCAGCAAAGGAAATATTACAGTGGGAGTTTTCCACAGTCAGGTAATGAAACTGTTTTCAAGGAAGAGTGATCATGGAGAGCCTGGGTGGCTCAGTCATTAAATGTCTGCCTTCAGCTCAGGTCATTATCCCAGGGTCCTGGGATCAAGCCCCACATCAGCCTTCGTGCTCGGCTAACCTGCTTCTCCCTCTCCTTCTGCCTGCTGCTCCCTCTTTCTCTCTCTGTCAGATAAGTAAACTATCGCCCTCGGCGCACAAGAACGACAAGACGCCCCAGTTCAGATGCATCTTCTCTCTCTTCTCCTTTCCGCAAGTCTACACACTTATATACACTTACATGACCAATCAGTGAGCAGGGTACAGGAGGGAGCAAATCAGGCTGTGCACCTAAACGAACAACTTCGCTAGCAACCAATGCTTGTTTACTTCCTCTTTGGGCGTTCTGCTTAGTCTCACAAGGCAATCCTAACCTGGCAACTAGACAGGCGCCATCTTTTAATGGCGGAGGCCGCCCTGGCCAGGGGCCTGCCTCCGACAGTAAATAAATTCTTTAAAAAAAAAAAAAAAAAAGTGATCCCCCATGCCATATGCTGCTAGTAAGTTGAATTAGGTGAGAACCTTGACATGAGCACTGGATATGGGCAGTTGAAGAGGATTGGCAACCTTGCCAAGAGTGGTTTCAGTATAGTGGTGGACCAAAAACTGATTGGATTTGAGAGAATGTGGAGAAAAATACGAGATAGCAAATAAGGAAAATGCATTTGAGGAATTTTGTTGTAAAGGGCAGGGTTGAGGTGCTGCAGAGAAATCTGACAGCTAGAGGGGGATGTAAGACCAAATTTTGTTTTGTTTTTGGAAATGAGGTCCATGACAGTATGTTTGTATGCTGATGCAGTGACCTAATAGAAAAATGGTAGGAGAGCAAGAAGTTACTCTAGCAATATCCTTAATCAGGCAGGAGGGAATTGATCTGGTTCTGGAGTGGAGCAGAAACAGTTTATCCATTTTAACAGGAGAGAAGGGAATGCATTTGGTTACACATGCAGGTAAGTTGGTAGCTGTGGTGGTGAGATTCTATAGAAATTCCCCTGATACTTGTTTCTTAAGACATGTAAAGCAGAGTCACTGATTGAGAGTGGTGGGGGAGAGGTGTTAGAGGTTTGAAGAAAGAAGAACAGATGAAAGTCCTCTTATTAGAAGAGTGTGAGAATGAATTAACTAGGGAAATAGGGTGGGTTTGGTATGGTAGGCCTTATGATTGAGATTTTTGGTCATAAATTAAAGGTGAAACCAGTCAGCGAAGTCATGTATTCTCCAGACAGGTTCAGGTGTTCAGCATTAAGTCTGGAATAGTGATGAGAATTGTATTTAACCAGTGTTGGAATTTTTCAGGGACTGTTTATTCCGTATTGGGGTCAGGGATAGCACAAGAGAGAAAGTGGGTAAATGTACAAAGTTGTTTTAGTAAGGTAAGGAATTGAAACCCAGTAAAAGAGAGAAGGAAGAGTGAAAAAGTAGCATTGGTAACTGGATTGGAAAGTCTGGTGCAGTCAGTTCTCTTTGGATTCAGGATAACCAAGGGAGTAGAGACAGAGTGGTAGAAGGTAGGCTCATTGAAGGGAAGTGAAGTCAAGGAACTTAGATACCATGTAGTAAGAGTGTCATCTATGTGAAAATTACAGTCACCAAAATACGGAAATCATGGTGGTTCACGGACTCTTTCTCCAACTACTAACACCTTTAAGATACAATGAGGAAAATGATTAGTAGCTCTATTGATGATAGAAACATAAGTGTTACAATCTAGTGCTGTCCGTCCAGTATGGTAGCCATTAGCCACATGTGGGTATTTAGATCATTAAATTTAAAATTTAGTTCCTCATTCATACCAGCCATGTTGCCAGTACTCAGTAGTCCTGTGGCTAGTGGTCATTGTATTGGGCAGCACAGACAGAGATCATTTTCATTACAAAATTTGATCAGACAGCACTGATCTAGTGCTTGAACTTAGTAGAAGCTGGAGGATGTTGGGAGAAAATTGTGAAAAGCAAGGAGCCAGGATTGCACCCAACTCAAATCTAGGCTCATGTTACAAAAGAAGGAAGAGTGATTAAAGAAAAGATTAAGAATGGAGCTTTTGCAGAGGATGGACCGTGAGACCCAGGAGGTCCAGTTGGAAAAGTGTAAATGGCCTAAACATCCATCAGCAGATGAATAGATATACACAATGCATACCCATAGAATGGAATATTATTTAGCATTAAAAAGGAATGGAATTCTGACACGTCACACCATGCATGAATCTTAAAGACATTACACTAAGAGAAATTAGCCAGACATAAAAGGACAGCTACTGTCTGATTCTGTATATACCAGGTACCAAGAATAGTCAGATTCATAGAGACAGAATGTAGAAGATGGTTGCTAGGGGCCCAAAGGAGGAAGAAATGGGAGTTATTGTCCAGTGGGTGTGGAATTTCAGTTTGAGAAGATAAAAAGAGTTCTGACCATGCATGGTTGGTGGTGATGGTTGGTTGATAAGGTGAATGTACTTAATGCCACTAAAGTGTACACTTGAAAATGGTTAAAATGGTGAATGTTATGTATATTTTACCACAATTTAAGAAAAAAACAGTTTATTACAGTAACTGAATATACAAACAGTATACAAAACCAGTTGTATTTGAAACAATTTGAAAATACCACTTGGAAGGACACCTTTTACAGTATCAGTAAAAGAAACACAATAGCAGGGGCGCCTGGGTGGCTCAGTGGGTTAAAGCCTCTGCTTTCGGCCTAGGTTATGATCCCGGGGTCTTAGGATCAAGCCCCGCATCGAGGCCCGCATCGAGGCCCGCATCGGGCTCTCTGCTCAGTGGTGAGCCTGCTTCCTCCTCTCATTCTGCCTGCTTCTCTGCCTACCTGGTGATCTCTGTCTCTCAAATAAATAAATAAAATCTTCAAAAAAAAAAAAAAAGAGACACAACAGCAAACAATATATGGGATAATATATGCAAGACGTTTTTTCAAATAGCGATCTCAGAATAATTCACCTTTGGTTTAAATCTTGACCATGTATAGTCCATGGAACATTGCTCAGTCATCCCCAGAGTGGTCGGTCCAGAGTAGACCATGACAGGTGATCTAGCTGATCAGCTTCTTCCTTACAGGTTTGTTTTTCCAAGGCTGAGGGCTGGGTTCTTTTTCTTTGCCATGTATTTATAGTATCAGCCCTTAAATATATGTAAGATGTATATGCAGAAAACTATAAAACTTCACAGGAAGTTATTAAAGAAGAACTAAATAGATGGAACAATATCCCTTAGTCATGGATAGGAAATCTTAAAGATGCCAGTTTCCCCCAAATGTATGTAGAGATACATGCACCTTGAATCAAAGTCCCCTTCCAGGACAAGATTGCTTATAAAATTTACATGGAAATGTAAAGGGTCAGGATAGCCAATTTATTTCTGAAGGAGAAAATGGGGTTGAAGACTTTGACACAGCCCTAATAGATACCAAGATATATTATTTTGGTAATGTACGGTTAGTGCATGTCAACCAGTGGAACAGAAGAAAGAACCCCAAAATAGATAATTGCTTTTATAGAATTCTGATATATGATAGTGATGGCATTATAAATCAGTGGAGAAATGAGGGTCTGTTTGTTAATGGAGCCAGGAAATTGATTATTAGTTTGGGGGAAAAATTAAAGTCTTTGTTAGATGAGTTAAAGCCTTACATGTGGAATGAAAAATGTGGAAGCTTTTAGAAGAGAAAAATAGCTTAATATCTCTCTGGCTTGGTATGAATAGATTCTATCTTGGAATCTGTAAAGGTGTTTCAGATAAGATACAAAAACCTCAAACAGTGAAAGAAAAGATGAAAAATTTTTACCACATTAAAGGAAGAATTCTCTTCATCAAAGGATATTTTAAAGAAGACTGAAAAGCAGCCCCAGAATGGGGGAAAATAATGTGAAGCAGTTGTAACTGATCAAGAATTTATATCTGGAATATATATATATAAAGAAATCTCTTAAAAAGCAAAATAAAAAAAAAGAAAAATAGAAAATGATAGTACTTCAGAGAAGAAGATATATATAGGGAAGCGGTGAAAATGAGTGAACTACAGCCACATGTAACATTATTGGTGGAACTTCAGTGTCAGAACATTGAATAAGTAAATCCAAAGATTAAAAATAGCATGATATTGTTCAGTCAAAAATCAAATAAAATTTAAGAGAATGATAGGCAAAATTTAGGAAGGAGATTATTGGATACTTACAGTTAAGGGGAGTGCCTGGGTGGCTCAGTTGGGTGAGCATCTGCCTTTGGCTCAGGTTGTGATCTCTAGGTCCTGATTGAGCCCCACATGGGGTTCTCCCTACCCCTGCTTGTGATCTCTCTCAATAAAGAAAATCTTTAAAAAAAAAAAAAGTCAAGGGATTTAGATATGAAAGGAGCACATATGTAGATGTGTTAATGGTGTGTGGTTCTTAGGAAAATAGATGCGTATGTGTTTGTTAGGAAATTTAAGAATAAATGAATTTAACAGGAAAGCCATATCAGAGACTAATGATAATTGAGTGTCATGAACAGAAGGTTATAATTAACCTGCATCCAAGGTTCAAGATAAATTATTTATGCAAATGAACACATTTGTACATATGTATGGGGATACAAATCAAGGTGATAAGAGGTGATCTGGGAATCTTATATTTTTTTATGGTGACTGACATGAATAGGGGTTCATCCATTTTCCCCAAAGTGGATTTCTTATGGTAACATGGTGTAGAGATCTAGCCAAGAACATTTTGAAGTTCCCACATTCATGCATCAATGAACATGTGAAGAGCTTTGCCCCCTGGTTGTCATGCTCCTCGCCAGAGGAAGAGTGTAGTACCTAAAGCATGCAGTTGAGAACCACTTTGTTTTCCCCTTTTTTGGTGGGAAGAGTATAGTGAAGTAAATCGTAGGGATAACATTAGTAATGTCAGAAAAAGATTTGAAAAGCAGAAAAAAAAATCAGGACTTCGTAGATAATAGCTTTGGGGGCATTGGACGAGTTTCTGAGATACCACTGCAAACACCTTATTTTAACATCTAATTAATTCTTTTGTCCATGCTTTTCCTATAGTCTTCCTGAAAGAAGGCTCTATGGTCCCACACCAGATTGAATCCTTTTAATCTGGCTATCGATTATTATGAAAATTCCAAATATAAGTTATTTTTATACGTATTATTTTTTTAAGATTTTATTGATTTGAAAAAAAAAAGATTTTATTTATTTGAGAGAGAGAGAGCAAGAGAGAGCATGAGCAGGGGGGAGGGGCAGAGGGAGAAGGAAAAGCAGACTCCCCACTGAGCAGGGAGCTGGATGCAGGGCTTCATCCCGGGACCTTATGACCTGAGCCCAAGACAGGTGCTTAACCAACTGAGCCAACTAGGCACTCCCTTTTTATACACACTAGACCATGTAGTTCTTTACCAGAGTTCTGTGTTTCAGATGTGGGAAAATCAGCTGCGTTTCTCCTGATTCTGTACCAAAGTTTTGGAATGATTGATTTAAGAAAAAAGGAACAGGTTTACTGTTACCCTGCTACATCACATCACCATATTTTCCATATCCAAATACTCTGTTAGGCGGGAGAAGAGGGATGGTTGGCCTTCCAGGTAACAGCAGAGATTTGTGCCTGATCTTGAAAATGCTAATCAAGTATGTTGAAGCTGGGCCAAGCAGAAGATTATGCAACTGCTGTTTTAGACTGTGGGCTATCTGTCTAAAATATGAAAACAAAAGACTCCTTAAAATATTTTGTTTTGAAGAAGGAGGAATACTGCTCAGATATATTTCTGGTAGAGATTATCTGAAAATAATCTGCCTCTTGGAGCCCATGAAAAAATAAATTCCAATGTGAATCCCAGTTGTACTCTTTGTAATACTCTATATAAAAGAGTGTGCATTTGGCATCAGAATTGTCTTTATCTCCAGAACCAGACTGAGAAACTGAAAAACAGGATGTCTTTGTGGGTGGATGACTAAGAGAGTATTAGTATGTTCTGCTTCTTGCTAATCCTGTGATCAACTTTGAATCTGTCTCCTTATCTCTAAATTAATCTTCAGATTTTCTGTTATCCTTATAGAATTAGATGAGCATTTTATAGGTGGACATATTTTATATCCTAAAAAATAACATTTTATGACATAAAGTGGAGTTTATTACATCACAATGAAATAGGAACTTCATATATTTAAAGAAAAAAATATTTTTTCCAGAGTCTTTGAAATACTTAAAAACATACTCTCTGAATTTTTTCATTAATATTTTTAAAATACCCTTTCTTAACTCAAGGATAATTAACATAACAGTTTTAACATTAAAATGTTTCAGATGTACAATATAATGACTCCACAGTTCTATACATTCCTCAGTGCTCATCAAGATAACTGTTCTCTTTTTTTTAAATTTTTTTTATTTTTTTTTAATTTTTTTTCTTCTTCTTTTTTTATTTTTAAATTTTTTATTTTTTATAAACATATATTTTTATCCCCAGGGGTACAGGTCTGTGAATCACCAGGTTTACACACTTCATAGCACTCACCAAAGCACATACCCTCCCCAATGTCCATAATCACACCCCCTTCTCCCAAGGATAACTGTTCTCTTAATTCCTTCTGTTTCACCCATCCATTTCCCCTCTAGCAACCCCTAGTTTGTTCTCTATGTTGAAGAGTCTGGTTTTGGTTTTTTAGGGGTTTTGTTTGTTTGGTCTCTTTTTTCCTTTGTTTATTTGTTTAGTTTCTTAAATTCCACACGTGAGTGAAATCATATGATACTTTGTCTTTCTCTTATTTGATTTATTTCACTTAGCATTATACTCTCTGGGTCCATCCATGTTGTTGCAGATGGTAAGAACTCATTTTATTTACACACACACACACACACACACACACACACACACCACATCTTCTTTATCCATTCATCTGTCGAGGAAGTTTGGGTTGCTTTCATATTCAACTACTGTAAATAATGCTGCAATAAACATGTTTAAGGAGTGCATATATGTTTTCAAATTATTTTTTTCATTTTCATTGGTTTAATGCCAAGTAGTGGAATTACTGGATCATACGATAATTTAACTGTTAATATATTTTATGCTCTTTTTTAAAATTTTTTATTTTTTATAAACATATAATATATTTTAACCCCCGGGGTATAGGTATGTGAATCGCCAGGTTTACATACTTCACAGCACTCACCATAGCACATACCCTCCCCAATTTGACTGTTAATATTTTGAGGAACTTTCATACCATGTTCCACAGTGGCTGCACCAATTTACATTCCCACCAATAGTGTATGAGGATTCCTTTTTCTCCATATCCTTGCAAACACAAAATACCAGTAGCATCCTTGACAGAATTAGAATAGTCCTTAAATTTGTATAGAACCACAAAAGACCCCAGATAGTCAAAGCATTCTTGAAAAAGAACAACAAAGCTGGAGGCATCACTATCCCAGATTTCAAGATATACTACAAAGCTGTAGTAATCAAAACAGTATGTTACTGGCACAAAAATAGGCAGACAGATAATGGAACAGAAGAGTCCAGAAATAAGCCTGTGTTTGTGTGGTCAATTTATGACAGAGGAGGCAAGAATCTACAGTGGGAAAAAAGATAGTCTCTTCAACAACTGGTATTGGGAAAACTGGACAGCTACATGCAAAAGAATAAAATTTTACCACTTTCTTACACCATACACAAAAATAAACTCAAAATTAATTAAATGTGAGACGTGAAACCATAAAATTCCTAGAAGAAAATATAGGCAGTTATTTCTTTTGCATCAGCTGTAGGAATACTTTTCTAGATAATGTCTCCTTGGCAAGGGAAACAAATACAAAATTAAATTTTTTGGACTACACCGAAATAAAAGGTTTCTATGCATCATCAAAATAAAAAGACAGTGTATTGAATGGGAGGATATATTTATAAATTATGTATCTAAGGAGTTAATATCCAAAATACATAAAGAACTTACACAACTCAACACCAAAAAAACATCAAATTTGAAAATGGGCAGAGGACCTGAATAGACCTTTTTCCAAAGAAGACATGCAGATGACCAACATGAAAAGGTGCTCAACATCACTATTCATTGGGGAAATGCAAATTAAAACCACAGTGAGGTATCACTTTAACACCTGTCAGAATGGCTAAAATCAAAAACACAAAAAATAACAAGTAGTTAATACTGTTTTGGGTAATTGACCTTACTTCTCTTTTATTCCCCTAGATTGACTCCGTTTTCCTCAAAGGACAGTCACTGCAAATCTACCCCCATAAGCTTCCTAAAACAGTGCAGTTGATTGTTCATCAACTATGTGAAGTAGTGCTGATCAGCAGGATCAAAGAAAAAGTGTCTTGTTAAAAATCCCAAAGTGTGAATCAAGTTTTATGGTTATTGTTAGGACTAGTGAAGAAAGATTGTTACTGAAACACAAAATTCAGTATTTATCTCTTAATGATTATGCAAGAATAATCTTAATCTTTGAAGAGGCAGGGGACAGTGTATTAAATAAAGTATTTGGACATTTGAGCTGGATATGAATATGTAATTATTTTAACTTAGGAAAGTGATCAACAAAATCGTTCAACCATTTAAAATAGTGAAGGGTGCCTGGGTGACTCAGTTGGTTAAGCGTCTGCCTTCAGCTCCGGTTATGATCCTGGGGTCCTGGGATCAAGCCCTGCATGGCATCAGGCTCCTTGCTCAGCAGGGAGCCTGCTTCTCCCTCTGCCTGCTGCTCCCCCTGCTTGTGCTCTCCTCTCTCTCGGTCAAATAAATAAAATCTTAAAAAATTAAAGAACAAAATAGTGAAGATGAGAAGCTAATTTACTGCTTAGTTAATGACTTTGTGTACATACAAAGGATATTATAATTTTTAAATAGTGGATTTGGTCCCCCCCCCCTGCCCTTTTTTTAAGATTTACGTATTTTTTTTTAGAGATGGAGAGCATGAGTGGAAAGAGCACAGGGATAGGAAGAGAAAAATCTCCAGCAGACTGTGCTGAGCACAGAGCCTGATGCAGGGCTTGATCTCATGGTGCTGAGATCATGATCTGAGCTAAAATCTAAGAGCTGGTCACTTGACTGACTGCACCACCCAGGCACCTCTGGGTTTATAATAGACATGTCTGATTTTGTTTTTTTTATACACTACCAGAGTATAATTGAAGATGGTATAACTCTGAAATTTAAATTTATAGTAAAGACAGCTTCAATTATTTAATATAATAAAATGGAATTTGGGAATAACTTAGACTTTTCTGTTTATTTTTTAGTTACTAAGTCGAAAAGACAAAACTACCTTTGAAAAATTAGAATATGTAATGAGTAAAGAAGATAATTACAAAAGGCTAAGAGACTATATAAGTAGCTTAAAGATGACGCCTTGCATTCCCTATTTAGGTGAGTAATATCACTGTGTGTTCATTATGCCCAGCTGTTCTGTCTTGATTAATCAGTAATTTATATAAAATCCAAGGTACTTTAAAAATGTGTGTATATCCTTTAAAGAAATCACTGCAAGATTGTTAAGTTAAAAAAAGAAATATGTTACCTTATTACCTGGGATGTATTTTCATATTAAATTAGCTTTTGCCCTTAAGGTTTTTCATAGTATCATTTTTCGTAAAGACGGACCATGGGGGGGAAAAATAAAGATGGACCATGGAAAAATAATACATTTTAGCTCTTTTCGTAATGCTTTTAAAGAATGAGAGTGTGCAGTGAAGTTTAATACCACAAAAACATTTAACATTAACTAAAGAAATTTATCAAAAGGTTTATTGAATTTATTTTCAATATCATGAATATATATATATAGTTATATGTATATAGTTGGCAGATCTCTTAGGGTAAATTGTGAAAAGCAGTCGTAGTGAATGTTGGTATTGTTGTTTTCCTGGGGAATAAGTTATTTTAGCTATGAAAATTTAGCTAGGTGCTGAGACAACCAAGTATGTATTTTATATATCATTTCACTAAGAATTTTCTCCTTGTGTGTATTTTACAGTGTTTATAAATTCCAGGAAGTATTTAACCAATAATATTACAAGATTATTTTCAACAAAAAAGGAATAATGCTTTGTTTTCTGTTTCAATGAAAAGTCTCAAACTGTCCATTTTAAAATGTATATGTAAATTTAAATACAGAAAATACTCTATGTGATAAGATGCTTAGCATATATTAAGATAAATTGGTTTGATCCTGTGCAGAGAGTAATCAAATCATAGAGTTGTTTCTTTCTAGTATCCTTTTGTCCTCTGTCTCCATTGTCTTCATGTAATTACTCACACTGGGTTTCACAGTAACTGTTTTTGAAAGTAATTGAAAATCCATTATTTATTTAAATGTCTCAGTGTTATCTTTGAACTCTTTATGATGCCCACAACTAGAAAACCAAGTAGAGACAGAGGCAATTGATTATACTCTGATTCTGCTGTAATAGAGCATCAGTCTTAGTTTTTCACAGAAAAGTAGAACTCACTAGAACCATGTAGGACATGACAGGATTCCAGTGAAAATGGGCAGTGTTGTGCATTCTCTCTCTCTCTCTCTCTTTTTTTTTTTTTTTTTTTTGGTAAACATGTATTTTTATCCCCAGGGGTACAGGTCTGTGAATCGCCAGATTTACACACTTCACAGCACTCACCAAAGCACATACCCTCCCCAATGTCCATAGCCCCACCCCACCTTCTCCCAACCCCCCTCCCCCCAGCAACCCTCAGTTTGTTTTGTAAGATTGAGTCACTTATGGTTTGTCTCCCTCCCAATCCCATCTTGTTTCATTGATTCTTCTCCTACCCACTTAAGTGTTGTGCATTCTGATTGAAGGCAGAGTATCCCAAGCATAGCATGGATAATGGCCACTACATACCAGAATACTATGCTGTTTCTTTGATCAACATTGCAGGGCTATAGTACACATGACTCTATCAGAGAGGCTCTAAGCTAGACGTTAGGAGAGACTTTCTTCATGTGCTTTGCTTTTCACCATGGCCTTGGTTGTGCGCATTCTTGAAAATGTCATTGGCAGTAAGGAGGAAAGAAGATTTTTTAAAAATCATCAATATCTTCTTACTCTGTAAGAACATAACTTAAAGAACATTAGACTGAGAATCAGCAGACCTCAATTCCAAAATGACTCTTCTGGACTACTAACATTTCAAGTCATTGAATTGTCTTCTTTGAGCCTTGGTTCTCTTTACCTGGAAATAGCACACGAAGGACCCGAATCATGCTCTTCTTTAGGCTGGATGGGACCATGGTGATTTCTTCTAATTCACTTACTTTATGATTTAGAAAATTAAGGTCCATAAGGTGGAAGGCATGGCTTATAGTCGTAAAACCAAGTTCTTGATTGATCTGCATTCTGAAGTCTTGATCTGTCATCTTTCCAACTGTCCCTGTTAAGTTCTCATTCCAAAATTGACTGATTCTATGATTTTATTCGTTTCTCATTGAAATGTTTTCCTCAAATTCTGCAATTTATACCTTTTAAAAAAGGAAATTAAGGTTCTTTTTTGTTGAAAATAAGCAAATGAATATAAATCTTGGTGCCATGATGTCTAGGTCAGGAGTTTGCTTTACATTTTTCCACAGCAGAGACTTTGGTACAGAATTTGAAGTTGTCTATGCATGTGCATACATTTTTGCCCTGCCATGCACATAGAGAGGAAAGAAAGAGAAGGGAGCAAACCACTAGTGTGACGGGATTTTAGGGGGAACTGGGAAGGTTGTTGTCTTTTAGAGAGTGTACTTACTTTCTCCCAGCTTTGGTACCAGCAACAAACACAGTGATTATTCCTGTGAGTTAAAGCTAATGAGGCAAATATTGAGGTGCAGAAGTTGATTTGGAGAAAATATTAGAACCATTATCTTGCCTGTATCTTCAGTTTGGTCTCCAGTGATTGACTTCTCTTTTCAGTTTACTTCCATTTTCTATGTTCTCATGTTCCAGACTCTTCCTTCTCACCATTACCATGTAATTCTCCTTCACTTTATACCTAAGCTATTAAAAAGCACCCTATTCCGGGGTGCCTGGGTGGCTCAGTGGGTTAAGCTTCTGCCTTCGGCTCAGGTCATGATCTCGGGGTCCTGGGATCAAGCCCCGTATCGGGCTCTTTGCTCAGTGGGGAGCCTGCTTCCCCCTCTCTGCCTACTTTTGATGTCTCTATCAATTAAATAAAATCTTCCAAAAAAAAAAAAAAGTACCTAATCCTTTCTCTTTTTCTTGCTATGTTCCCAGTAGGGCCACCATTGATTTCCTAGTTGAAATGTTTGATAGGTATTTCTCAAGCCTCATATTAATTTTGTGAGGTTGATAGCAGATACTTAACTTACTGAAATTTTCCAGTAGTAGCAACCATTCTCTTGGTTTACCTTCTACATTTCTGGCTTTTGTTATATTGACTCCTATTTCTCTGTTTTTCTTAAATCTATTCTTCTGAAAGTCTCAGGCCACTGCTTTTATTTACGCTGTACTCCCTGGAGTGGTCTCATTGAGACTTCTGTAATTCACCCAGTGGCTCCCAAACCTAGCCTAGGAATTCTGGCACATCCAGCTGTCTAGCAATTACCAGTGCCTAGAAGCATTTTAGATGAGGTATTTGCACTCAAATACCGACTGAATGAGATCTCTATAGGTAACTAATTCAGCATGTTTAGGAGTGACTTCGTCATCCTTCCTCCTTCCTCTAAACCTGTCTTATCTCCTCACTTAGTCTACCAGTGAGGTGGTATGGCATTATATACCACTCCATGGCACTGAAAACCTGGGGGTTTTACTGGAATTCTTCTCTAATTCTCATGTTGCCTAGTGAAATGAGATTGATGTTTCTAAGAGTTATCCAAGAATTAGAAACCAAAAGTGGAAAAAACAACAAGGAACTGAAGTTAAAATAGAGAACATCTCTTTTAGCATCTACATAATTTTATGTGTTGGTAGTCTCCATGTGATGTTCATCCCTTTGCTTTGTAAATAAACATCTGAGACAATTGTGGAACATTTGGCAATATAAACTTTTGGTAGATGGGAAAAAGGAAAACTTAATGTTTGTTAGGTAAGTTATTATGACTAAGTTTGTTTCCATCTTGAAAATAATCCTTTTAATGTGGAGGCAGTTTGTGGTACAGCAGACCTTGAGATTAAATGTATTCCATCATTCAAACCATACATACTTTTTCTAAGAAAATAAGAGACATTTTCAATTTATACAATTTCTTCACTGCTTGATTTAATATTTAGTCAACTGGTTTGTTTTTTCATTGCTGATCTTTAATACTGAAGTGTTTTAAAGAATGAAGACTAAACAACAGCTTATGTCTTGTTAATATTTGCTTTTTTCATATTTTATTCTAATTTATAATTAATGACTGTGGTTTTTATATTTAAGTTGTCTTGTTTTCAGAATCCTTTCCTACTCTTAGGAAACTAGGCTTAGTGCAGTTGCCCAAAGGTCAATGTTTACAAGATGCTTTTGGATAGAACAGAACTTGCCCTAAAAGGACACCTGGGTAGCTCACTCAGTTAAGCCTCTGCCTTTGGCTCAGGCCATGATCCCAGGGTCCTGGGATCGAGCCCTGCATTGGGTTCCCTACTCAGTGGGGAGAACTGCTTCTCCCTCTCCCTCTGCCTGCTGCTCCTTCTGGTTGTACACTCGCTTGCTCTCCCTCTCTCAAATAAATAAATAAATAAATAAAATCTTAAGGGGAAAAAAAAACTTGACCTAAAGATGTTTGAAAGATGGTACTCATTATGCATACTGGTAGCTCCTATTTAACTATCCCTCCTCAGTATACAGAATTTGCATAATGCTACCCTTTATCTGTTATGTTGCAAAGGTTCTTATGGAAAGAGTGTATCAACAGAAAGAATCTGTAGTTCACAGAGAAAAGGTAAAGGCAAATCATGTTTGTTGATGAGAGGGGATCCAAACTTAATGATGTTATTGCTTCGAAGCATTATGACCAAATCCAACCATTCTTAGAGAAGCTTTAAAAAGGAGGTGGCAGTTGATATGCTGAGAAAACTCTTATTTTGATACTGTCAAGTTTATCTAACTTCAATGTGGATTAAATTATAAGAAGTTAAAACATTTTCTTGGCTTTCAACTCATCATCCCTTGAAAAATTGTCTCTTCTGTTGGTTTGCATTCAAGGTAAAAATTAGTCAGCCTGGACAATATAGTGAAAAATTCTTAGAATAAGGATGCAGTATTTCTGGAGAGGAATAGTTTGGCAAATCTCAAGGAAAAAATTGTTTTATATGAGAATTATTGCTTTAAATCTGAAAATTATTAACAGCACTCATTTGTTCTTGTCATTGGATAAAAATCTTAAGGGGCTTATTGAAAAATTTCGTGTGGGACGTTTTGCTTTGCTGGAGAGAAAAATGTAGAATGTTGTGCAAAAATGAAAAATTTAGTTGTATGAAACATAAATATTCTTTCATGTGCATATCCTAGCCTCATTTCTACTTTATTTGTGTAGTTTGAGGAAAAGACCGTAGCTTGACAAGCTTAGGATGTTTTCTGGGAAAGAAAGCAAGCAGAAATAAAACAATAGAAATAATTATTGTGGTTAATTTATTGCTTTTGCTCAAGTAGAAGCAAAGAAGGTTCTGTAAAATCTCCTACCTTTCTGTATGCGTCTAGGTGTGACTCCTCTTACTCTTGTAAGATTCCCTCCCCGCATCACACACACTTAATTTTTGATTTGTTTGATTTTCATAATAGACCTTTTTTTTTTTTGAGAAAAGAAAAGCTATCCTTATAATCTTCTGTAATGTAGTGTCCCCTCCATTCTTGATTCTCAAAAGCACCATTTTATTTTGTATTTCATTCATCTTTCTCTCCTTTGGCAATGTAAGTTCTTATGTCTTGGTTCAAGGCTTTATCTTCAGCATTTAGAACAAAAAGTATGCACTTATTTATTGGTTGAATTAATGATCCCTTCTGGGCCCTTGTCATTGTTCTAGTAATTTTATTTGTTTTAAATACAAAAGATTTATTTATGAGGCAGTTTTGTTTATCAGCTTCCTACCCACCCCAGTTTTCTTTCAGTATATGGACCGGGCAGCCAGTCTCTGCTCAGCATTATGTATAGTGCCACAAAATGAACTTTGTCCCCATCCTTATGGAATTTAACATCTCTTTAATACCAGAGGCTTAGATTGCATCATTACCTTGTGAAAAATCGCTCCTCTGTTCTTTGTCGTAGAAGTAGTACATTTCATTGCCAGGCCTTGTTAGCGGTGTCCTCTTTTGCACCTAATGAAGTGTTTAAAGAAAGCATGCCTAAACTTAAAATGATTTTCTGATTTTATCTGATCCTCTTTTATTTTTCAGTGGTAAACCTGCCTTGATCTCTTAGTATGATACAGTTCTTTTTTTTTTTTCTTTAAGATTTTATTTATTTATTTGACAGATTACAAGTAGGCAAAGAGGCAGGCAGAGAGGGAGAGGAGGAAGCAGACTCCCCGCTGAGCAGAGCCTGATGCGGGACTGGATCCCAGAACCCTGAGATCATGACCTGAGCTGAAGACAAAGGCCCCCTGAGCCACCCAGGCACCCTGTGATACAGTTCTTTATTTTACTTTATTTTTTTTAATTATTTAAAAGATTTTATTTATTTACTTGTGTCAGAGAGAGAGAGCACAAGCAGGGCAAGTGGCTGTCAGGTGGAGAGGGAGAAGCAGGCTCCCCACTGAGCAAGGAGCCCAATGTGGGACTCAATCCCAGGACTGGAATCATGACCTGAGCCGAAGGTAGACACTTAGCCGACTGAGCCATCCAGGCACCCCTATTTCATTTTAGTTATAGAAATTTCTACTAACTTGTGTACAAATATTTTTCAAAAATACTAGGTTTTTATTCACATTTTTTATTCAGATAATTTTTACAAAATCCAAAGCTGCCTGGAGCTCTGGGGAAATGAACGAGTTTTCCCCTTCTCCTTTGGTAGAGTTTTACTTGCATAAATGTATAAAAGGCTCTAACACTGGGTCTCAGAAATGTCTAATGGTCAAAAAATGTCACTGGCTTTTGGTATTTTAAGACTTTTATTCCCTTTTCCTTTCTTTGATTTGATTTGTAGATCCTGTACACCGTGGAGTACTTTACCTCCTTCTCACTGGATTATATATTGTATTCTGAAACAGCAATAAAGCATGTTCACTTTCTTTTGAATCCCGAGAATGAGCTCTAACCAAATGGCAGCTAGCCCCAGCTTTTTCTTCAGCCAAAATTACATCTGCATTTTCCATTACCTCACTTCCATGCTTTTTGCCCTCATTCTTTTTTATATATTTAAAATTCCTCTGACATTCTTTAATGGTAATTTTCTGAGGTTTACTTTAGATCACTTGAGAACTTGTGAAAAGGCTGGAGCTAGGGTTACATTAACTTCTTTACCCTGTTCATAGTCTTTCTTTAAGAGCTTTTGTCTTAAAAAATAAATAATGTGTAGCGGCTATACAGATCTACATTTTAATTGTAAGCAGAATCAGAGTCGCCCAATTCCAGCAGCTTTGCTGGTGGCATTTCTGGTTGTTGATGTTTCAGTAATTGCAGCAAAAACATTTTATAATTTTTTTGAGCAAACCTTAATGGGAAAAGAACAATAAAAATCTTAGTAACTGACATTTATTTAGTACTTAATTTTGTGTGCCCAACTCTGTTTTACATAAATTATCTAATTCTTAACAATTTTATGAGGTAAGTGATATTATCATATTTTACAAGCGAAGAAACAGAAGGGAGGTTAAACTGACTTGCTATAAAGATACGCATTATAACTATTTCGCTTATAGTTCAAAGAAAGTATTAGGGCATACTATTAGTATTTGGAGAATTTGTATTGAATTTGTATTGAAATTAAAATTTTGAGTTTGTCAGTCTTTCCTGTAATCATCTATAAAATTACAACTTAATAACTATTAACCCCACTGATAAAATTAAGTCAACTTATTTTTAAATGGCTTTAGGGGATGAGGGGGAAGGGACTTGGCATTGTAAGTACCATCATTCTTTTCTAACTTGGTTATCTTTCACAGACACTAACTTACTATTAAGTATATAAAAATCATACTAGTACAGGTTTATAAGTAATTTTGAACATTTTCATAATTTCAGAAGTTTTTATACACTTACTACTCCAGTAGGAGTCCTAAGAAATAAAACACTAGAAGAATTGGCACTCTCAGGGCGCGTGGGTGACTCAGTCGGTTAAGTGTCTGTCTTCAGCTCAGGTCATAATCCCAGGGTCCTGCGATACTGGGCTCCCCACTCAGCAGGGAGTTTGTTTCTCCCTCCCCCTGCTCATGCTTGCGCTTGCTTGCTGGCTATCTCTGAAATAAATAAAGTTAAAAAATAAAAAAGTTATTAGCACTCTTATGTCATGACTCATAGAGTCAAGTGAGCACTAGACTGAAAATTTGCTTGTTATTCTCTACCAGGCTTGGAGACTTGAGGATAGGTTTATTTGTAGATAACTACTGAATTTTAAGGCATTGTCTAATGTTAGCATTATTCAAAATTGGAAGTTTTTAAAGTCTGTGTCAGAGATGTCAAGTTTCCTAGACATTGATGTTATCTCCCATTGAGTACAGAATAGCATCTAAATCATTCTTAGGATAAGTTTCGTTTCATTTGTTAAAAATAACTGAAGGGGTGGGGAGTGGGAGGTTAGGGGAGCTTGGTGGTGGGTATTATGGAGGACACGTATTGCATGGAGCACTGAGTGTGGTGCATATGAATTCTGTTACACTGAAAAGTAAATAAATACATAAATAAACAAATAATAAAAATAACTGAATCCTTTTGTAAGCCAGTTCCAAGATTACAGTTCAGTCATATTGAAGGTAAGGCAACCATGTCTTTATTCCTAGGTAACATGCAAAGTAGCTAGCTGTTGGATACAAGTGACCTATTTAATCTCTCAGAAGATCCTCATTTGACTGAAATTCCTACCATGAATATCATCCTTACCTTAGTTTTTCTTTATCTTTTCTTACAGTCTGGTTTCTTCACTAACTACCCTAATAGCATGACATAGCTCTGTTAGTTTTGCAAATGAAGATCATGGATCAAAGTAATTTTATGTCTGAAAACTTGGGTAGTATTTCTTTTTAACACATTTGTTGATCGCCTGCTCTATGCAAGGCACCATGGTAAGTGTGGCAGAAAATACATAGATGAATAGTAATAATCTGAGAGCCAAAGTCTACAGTCTTTACATTTTACCACATAAACTACCTCATTTGGTTTTTGTAGTAACCACATAAGCTAGGTACTGTTCATATCCTCATTTTCTAGATAAGAAAGTGGAGTATAAAAAGCACCCAAGGTAGCACAGCTAGGAAATTGATAGAATTAGGCTACAAATCCAAGCAGTACTGACTTTAGAACCTACCCTTAGCTGTCATACAACTCTGGTGCTTATTTCCCTGCTCTCCAGGAACTGCAGAACAGAGCTATATCATGTCTGCAAAGGAGAACAGAGTGGGCCTAGTGGCCAAGACAGTTTAGCATTCAGACCAGTTTTCTAGTTTGTGGACTTCAAATCATTCTAATTTAAGTAATATAATACTCCTTTTCTGTGAAAATTCTGTAAGGCTTGCCCTTGATTGGGTTTTGGATGTTTAAGTGAAATGCTATAGGTCTGTCAATAAATGGAATACCCTAGGAAAATTTTACTAAGATTTGATACAACTAGATGCCTAATTTGTGCCAGAAATATTTTTTTAATTTTTTTTTTAATTTATTTATTTGAGAGAGAGAGCACAAGCAGAGAGGAGGGGCAGAGAGAAAGGGAGGAACAGGCTCATTGATGAACAGGGAACCCAATTTGGCTCTCTGTGCCAGGATCCTGGGATCATGTCCTAAGCTGAAGGCAGACGCTTAATTGACCTAGTCATCTGGGGGCCCCATCCCAGAAGTCTTACACCAGATTTTTTGTTTTTGTTCTGGGGGTGGTAGGAGGGACTTCTAAACCATTTGAAGATGACCTTTAAGTAAAACAAAGAATAAAAATACTATAAGGTTTTGATGTTCTCTTACCTTCTTTCACCAGAATTTTAATTTTAGCATGTGACAGAAAAAATACTGGTCATGTTGGTTGGCTTGAGTTGTTTAAATGGTCATCTTCAGTTCTGATTGGGTTTTCTTTTTGCTTGAACAAAAGTCATGAGATTTCTCTAAATTTTTAGTTCACGAATGAAATAAAGGTCATCTGTATCGCTTCTCGGCCTTTTGGCTAAGATCAAGTGAAGAAAGGTCATCTGTAAGCAATGAACATTTTTCTGGAAGGAAATTATTCCAGAAGATTAGTAATAAAGTTGTTATATCCAAAGATGAATAAATCACACACACACACACACACACACACACACACACACACCATAAAATGGAATTAGCGAATTGGACTAGCCAAACCCCTGTGGATTCTGCTCTGAAGCTATTGAATCTCAGTATTGGGAAAATATCTAACAGTTCCTTGAAATTGTATTAGTCCCACCCATCAGTATGCAGTAATGGCTTATAAAGCTCTACAAGCTTTCTGACTTTGGAGTAGCAGATTTGGGGGTAGGGCGAGGAAGAAAATTAATATGCTTATAGTTATAATTCAGATATGAAAACATTTAGCTTATTAAATTTTTGTAATATCAGTATTTTGCTGATACAACAACACAAATGCATTTGAGAAAATTTTGATGTTCAACAAATCATATGAAGATGATACTAAAAAAAATTTGTCTTTCTATTTTTGTAAATTGACTAAATATTGCATACATTATTTTTGTTTTAAAATATATATTTTAATACTGTGGTTCACTTAATTCTTTGGGGAAATCAGCATATAGTATGTTGTCAAGAATTTAGATACAATCATTTCATGTGAAAGGCACAAATTGAGTTTGAAATAACTTTTATTCAATGCAAAATGTATTTTCTTTTGGCAAAATTAGAGTTTTCTCTAATTTCCTGTTTGTAATTTTATAAATAAAATGTATTACTTGGCTTGAAATCTTAAAATTATTTTTCTATTGGAAGTTAGAGCAATCTCATAAAGTTTTTAAATAAATTGTTCTTGAACATGTATTCAGTTTTGATTTAAAATAAAGCTAAGATTTGTTATACATTGTGGCAAATATTTACATTTTATAAAACAAGCTTTACCTGTATTTAGTCAATACAGTTTTTAAAATAGGGTTATGGATACAAATAACCTTCTGCAGTATATTGAGGAAAGATGAAATTACATTTATAAGTCCCCCTTTATAGTTACAATAACATTCATTTTTAAAACTATATCTGTAGCAATGAATTTTGCAAAACAATATACATGTAACATTTACATTTTTAGGAACTGAAAAATAGAGAGTTCTGTGTCGTTTAAGTTGGAGACTGTCTCTCTTCAGTCAATAGGCTTGATCATCATCTGAACTGCTCTCAAGGAGTATGATCCGCCTCGATATTCAGCCCAGAAAATTCCATCTTGGTACTTGCTTCTGTAATGACCTCCTCTGTACCATACTCCATTTAGGTTAGAATGTGCACAGGCATTGTACCACCATCCTCCTTTATGAAAATGGGCACAGTTTCCTTTGAGGAAAAAAAATAAGAGATATCAAAGTAAAGGTTTCTTCTATGTGCAGTACTCTGCAAACCATCAAAAACTTAAGCTACCTTTGGGACTATTTGAGTTCTCTTACTTATTTCCGTTACCTTTTATCTTTGTGGTTTTGTTTCTTCATTCATTCTGTTACTGCTCCTGAAGTATCAGCTACTTGAAATATCACTTGAATTGCCTTTATTTTGCCCTTCGCTTGTTTACTACATGCTTTTTTTAAATTAAGTGATTTAATTTGGGGGTAGCAGGGTAAATAAAACAAAAATAACGTTTGTGAAAGAGAAAGAGGGAGAGGGGAGAGATTGGGAAGGAAAGATACAGAGTTGCTAAAAGTAAATTTGGGAAAATTCAATTATTAAAATAGCATAAAATAATATAAAAGAGAGTAGCCCTACCAGTGGTCAGATGTGTTTCTATAAATATGGTATATACTATACTTTGGTTACATCTCTCCCTTTTTTCCTCTTTTGCCATTGTAAACAGGTTAACGTAGAGACCTCCATGCTTCTGGCCAAGATACAGCTGAAAAGTAGATCAGTTTTCAGGAGGGATATATATCTCTTTATCGGGGCCACAAACCTGGGTTAAAATGTCAAAAGCCTGGATGGTTCAGTCGGTTAAGCATCTGCCTTTGGGTCAGGTCATGATCCCAGAGTTCTGGGATCAAGTCCCACATCCTGCGTCTTGCACAGTGGGGAGCTTTCTTCTCCCTGTTCCTCTCCCTGTTGCTCCCCCTGCTCGTACACACTCTCTCTGATAAATCTTTTTTTTTTTTAAAGGAAAAAGTATATGAAAATTAATGTTAAGAGCTTTTTTAAAAAAAGACTTTATCTGTCTATCTATTTATATATTTATTTGAGACTCCGCTTGCACGAACAGGAGGGGAAGAGGTGCAGAGTGGGAAGCAGGCTCCCTGTCAAGCAGGGAGCCCAATGTGGGCTCAGGCCCACAACCCTGAGATCGTGACCTGAGCCAAAGTCAAATATGAGCCACTCAGGTGCCGTAGTGTTAAGTGTTAAGTCTGGATTGCCTAACTGATTTTAAAGAGAGTATTAATTTCCCCACTGAGTAAAGCTTTTTTGCTGTCCTACCACATGTTGCAGTCATACTATTCCCTTCTGTGTAGGTACTAAGAAATGCCTTTATCAAAGCCATATTCCCAAATGGCTGGCCTCCTTCACTCCCTTCAGGTCTTTATTCAGATGTTACCTTCTCAAGGTAACCTTTCTCGGCCACTCTGTATAAAATAGCACCCATTTTACTCCCTGCTGCTCGTCACTTACTGTTCCCTCACTGGTTTTATTTTTATTAGGGTACTTGCCACCACCTGACAAATCATTTTGTCTCCTGGAGAATAAGCTCTACAAGGGCAGGAACTTTCCTCATTGCTGTATCTGTAGCACCTGCAACCGTGCCTGCCATGTTTAGTCAGTAGTAGTTATGGATTTCAGGCATTGTTTTGTTTCCAGGTGAATTAAGTTTTTGCTCAATTCAACCCCTGGTTGGAGTGATAGAGTTTATTCACACTTTGGGCTTGCCTTATAGAAGAGATAACTAACTTTTTGGCAGCCTAACCTGTGATTGAGTCCAAAATTACCTTTCTGGAAAGATTTTTAGTACCATATACTTTAATAGCAGGGTTCTCTGTAATGCATATAGAAGTTAGTCGTTCTACAAAGAATACACATCAGTTTTTCTTACTCACCTGCATACATATCTTTATCTCTGTCCAGTGTGGTGAACTGTTTACCATTATGCCACATCATGGAGTCCCCTGCATTTCCCTGGTAAGTTCCCAGACGCAATTTGAAGAATTCACTTTCAGGTTCCAGGCGAAAGCTGCTATATTCTGCATAGACTTTCTTGTCACTCCAGTCTTCTAATTCAATCAACAGCTTATAATTATCTTGATTGCTAAGCATATAGATATTTTCCAGTCCAAGCCAGTATTCTCCATCAATGTTTCCAAACCCTTTCTGTTAATAAACAAACAGCATGAGGAGATAAATAAGTGTAGAGATAGTAAACTTCTTTACAGATAAGTTTTAAATCTTTGATAAATAAATATTCACCATTTAAGTGGTAAGGTGAACTTCCCTTTTAATAGATTACCTGATTTTTACAAGCCTCACATAGTCGTTTTGTTTTGCTCTCTCTTACTTTGTCTATTCATTTGAACAGCTAGCTTCAAACTTTACAGATAAGAAAAAGGCAGAAGAGAATGAAAATTATTCCTAGCTACTAAAAGCATCAACTAATAAGCTACCCAGATCTCTGAAAAGGATTCCTAATCTCTCTCATATACAAAGAGCCAAAGTTTTCTTTCTAAGAGTATATCTGTAACTGTCCCCCCTCCCCCCTTTAGTCAAACAAAAAGGATATTTAACATCTTATGATCTCTCAGTAAAAATGATAATATTCTGTTGTTAAAGTACATTGTCTTCTTTAGCTCTGTTACAATTAAATATCAGAAGATATAGCAGTAATCTTCAGAGTTCCACCTTGGAAAAGTTGTTGACTCTTTTTAAAAAATAAATCAAGGAACTCTTCTGTTTCTATAAGCGTTCACCACGGTAGGTAAACAGCACAGCCTTAGGCTCAGTAAACCTCATCTTAACACTACCTGTGTTCTCAAGAAGGTTGTGTTACAGGACTTTTTTTCCCCTAGTTATTTGCTTAGAAATAACTTCTAACATGGATGTATTAATGTCTCAGTTTTAACTGCCAATAAAATGTCACCTAAAAGTGAGTAATCACATGACTTACGTAATTCTGAATGAACAACTGACCATGTAGAGAATGTAATCTCACCCATCTGCCCTCCTTGAACTGGAGGGTGTATACCACTCCTACAGTTAGCATGTAAACATCAAAATTATTAACCAGGACTGGTCGTTTACTTTTTCCAAAATGATTGCTGCACGGCTCTGGTCCCGTGCGACAGTCGGGCACGTTACTTCCCAGCAGCACCAGCCTCTGGGATAAGCAGTTTACAACATGAGGGGGCAGTTATCAGAGGTAATCGGTCCTCAAGAAATGGTCATTTTTTTAAGTTCTGTAGTTCATATTGCTTAAATACAGTTGCTGATCATAACGTGGTCATAAACAAAAAAGCAGTTATCTTTTTAGAAAATGGAGTCAGCAGTAGTCTTTGCTAAGAATTAAATATATGTATAAATCATCCAGACTGAAAACGGGCAGTTTAAAGGATAACTTCAGTTTCCCTTTTACCTTTTCATTTTGACTTTAAAACTGGAGAGTAGATAATGAAAAATATGTGGATAGTTATTTTTAAACTGTATTATTTATTTGCACAGATGGTTACTTCTGTAAGAGCTCTTATGTTCCACATCCCGGATCTGAATCACTGATTTACCTTATAATTTTCCCAATTTCTGAAGAAGTTGACAGAGCCGTCTGTTCTTTTCTGAATAACAGTCCAACCCCCAGGATCCAGACTGTTCTCACACCATAACTGTATTGGTCCATTGCTGTTTTCAGGTTTAATCATATAAATCCCACTGACTGAATGTCCAGCTTCTTTTGCATGCTGACAGTCTTTGAATGGTCCTATAATGAAAATGTCATTGATTACCAGGAAACTTAATAGGAACAGAGCCATTTTGAGATAGTTTTTAATCAAAAGTCTTCCCTTTATAGCTTTCTTTATAAAGATACCACTTTTTATCCGTTATATACACAACACCATAAAAGTTTAAGAAACCAAATAAAAGAATTACCCCAGTCCCACTATATGGAAGATTAACTTGTTTCATTTTCCACTGCTCTTGTGAGTGTTTGTCCATAGAAAAACATTTTTATATTGTCATCATTCTGACACACATAGAAAGTTGGATTCTGTCTTTTAACAGAAATTGCAGTGGGACTGCAGTCATTCTGACACTTAGTAGCTGTAATATAAATTTTTAACATTGATACATCATTGTTTATTCCTTTGTCATTGGATATCAAGGTTTCATCTGATTTTTGCTATTATAAAACTATACAAAGTGTCATCTTACTGGCTTCATTTTTTTCAAATAATTACTTATAAAAATGCTGTGGGATTGATCTACTGGATCAAGAGGGTGTGAACACTTTTATAGCTCTTCATAGTGCTTGGTTTACAGTTTCCAAAATTTGGTTTCTGCGGAACACACTAGTCCCTTGAGGTACTGAGTGAAAATGGCCAGCCATGGTCAAATAAGTTTTATTATTGCTAAGTATTATATTACCCTTTTGGAAACCCACAGTGTACATTCACATATGAAAGATTAAGAAGCCCTGAAATAAACCAGAGTTCCCCCAAACTTAAAGAATCTGTTAACTTTTTTCCCTCATTCAACGGTCCATAAGAATACACTTCAGGAATGTTGGCAAAATGCCTTTCTAAAGAGTTGTATCAATTTATATGACAAACAGTAATTTTCTTATTTAGTCTACACAATGACCCTGTGATCGTTTACAGATGTGCTATAGATGCAACAGTTAACTCGTCTAAGGTCCTGTATCTTAGAAGGTAATAAGCCCTAGACGTAAACCCATTTCTTTCTAATCCCAGAGTCCATGCTCTGAACTGCTGGCTACATTTGCTCTTGTGTTATTTTGTAGTTTTATGGGTTCCCTCCCAATTTTTAATACATGAGTAAGTTCTTCATATCTTTTAAAATGATAAAACATATTGTGAAATGTTTTGTAGAGGAGCTGACTCTTGAACTTGTGATTTCCACATTTTTGGACCTAAAGAAAGATTGCTTCTAAGTTTTACTAACAGTCTTTAGTTGCACCATTCTTCAGTATTTTGATCAGTTGTTTTTTTATAATCATGTAAAAGTATTAAGTGATTTAGAAATAAGAATTACCCTGCAGATCTTTTAGAACAACACAAAAAAAGTATAGAAAACCCAGTTGTCAAACTTTATATTTTACTAGAAATATTTAAATTTTGACATGTGCAATTTTTAAAAATTACATGTAAATAGAGTTTAGTCAAGTAAAGCTCATACAAGAAAATACTCACTATAATGCTAATAGGATTGTTGAAATTTTAAGAAATATGTTATCTGTACTGTGCCAATATATACAGGATCCATTTGGGGCTAATTGGGGAAAGATTCATCTCATTAAATAAATAATTATATAATTATATCATTAGAAGGGGTTCTTAGAGACTGAACTCTTGCCTCTAGATTGCTCCTTGAGGATGGTGACTATTTTCGTTTTTCTTCTGACTGTACATTATCAGTGTTTTAGCTATAGGCGGATAATCAGTCTTTTTTTTTTTTTTTCAGTTGAAATTTAGTTAATTAACGTATAATGTATTATTTGTTTCAGGGGTATAGGTCTGTGATTCATCAGTCTTACACAACACCCAGCACTCACAACACATACCCTCCCCCCAATATCTGTCACCCACTCACTGCCGCGGGGCCTACCTGGCCCCCTCCCCCCACCCCTCCCCTCCAGCAGCCCTCTGTTGGCTTCCTAAGATTAACAGTCTCTCATGGTCTGTCTCCGTCTCTGGTTTCATCTTCTTTCATTTTTTCTTCTCTTCCCCTATGATCCTTTGCCTTGTTTCTTAAATTCCATGTATCAGTGAGATCATAAGATAATTGTCTTTCTCTGATTGACTCATTTCACTTAGCATAATACTCTATAGTTCATCCACGTCATTGCAAATGGCAAGATTGCATTTTTTCTGTCCGTCTTTTTTTAAGTGAATGAATGAATTAACTTGCCTTCATGTTTTAAAGATTTTATTTATTTATTTGACAGAAAGATCACAAGTAGGCAGAGAGAGAGAGGAGGAAGCAGGCTCCCTGCTGAGCACAGAGCCCCATGCAGGTCTCAATCCCCAAACCCTGAGATCATGACCTAGGCCGAAGGCAGAGACTTAACCTGCTGAGCCACCCAGGGGTCCCGCCTTCACATTTTAAATACAAGAAAATTGAAAACCACAGACAAAATCAAGTGATGATCTATTTCTCTAGCCCACATTTTAGTGTTTTATCGATATTTCTGTTTCAGAGTTTTCATGATACAGTGACAAAACACTACATAATACTAGTAAAATTTTTGAGAAACTACCTGTAAAGACTTAATGCTGTCTTTCTTGGGTTGCATTTTTTTTAGGTATTGAATTTTTTAGTTTTAGAGTTACTCCAAGCTTTCATTCATTACAAACATATCCTTTAAGCTGTAATACCTACTTCAAAAATTCTTGTTCTTTCTGTTCCTAGTGTTTTAAGCGTTTTTATCATGATGGGCTTTGGATTTTGTCAGAAGCTTTTTATTTATCTACTCAAACAACAGGGTTTTCTTTTTTTGTTTGTTAATAGGTAAATTCTGTTGATTATTTTTTTGATGTTAAACCAACCTTGTATTTCTGGGATGACCTTGACTTGGTCATAGTGTATTATTATTTTTAAAAGTTGCCAGATTTGCTAAAATTTTGTTGAGAATTTATGCTTCTGTATTCATGAAGATATTGGTTAGCCTGTGAAAGCTTATAAATAGATTCTTAAGCTAGGGAAGACTATGATAAAAGTAACATTTTTGAGCTTATCAGACTGGCCATAAGTTAGATCATATTCCATTAAAATTCAGTGTGAATTATTTTTATATTATCTACCTTATCAGTTACTGAATCTAAATGACAAAGTATTCAGAACTTTTTACACAATACTTTACAGAGTAGTCATCATCAACTGTTAGTAGCCTTCTTTTGTCCTTTGTTGCTATCCCTAACGCACAGCAGTAACTCCTTTAATAAATACATGCTTATTTAATAAATTTAAATATGGCTAATCAAAGATGAATGTATAGTCATGTCTATTGTAGAAAATAGTGTATTCCTGAAAACCTTCATGTTCTATAAAATACTGCACCAAAATTAACAGCTGATTACTCCTAGTGAGCCAGTATGACCTCTTTGTTTTACTGATATTCTCCTTTTTTACCAGTCATATATGAGCTACTAAACATTACAGAAACATACATTGTAGTCAGGTAAGAGAAGGATAGAAAGTTGTAGTTCGGATAGGATGAAATTTATAAAACTTTAATTTTATATGTGGAAGTGAAATAGAAGGAAAAGTAAAGTCTAATTTCCAGGTCCATTCTTAGATTACTTTGTGTAATGCATGGTAATATATTCATTTGTTTACTCATACAACTCTCCATGGCAAAGATTGTATCTTTTGGTTGTCTTGGCCCACTTAGACACTCAAATATTTATTGAACTCAGTGATTCCTGAAGCCACCGTGGTTTCTAGAATGTCCTCAGTTGTGCATTTTTTCCAGATGTGTCTGTCTGCATCAACAATAGGCTAGAAAATTTTAGGCTCGGATGGTAAAGAAACAACCATAGAGTCAGGTGGGAAATGGGGGAAATGGCAACTAAAGAGAGAATTCCTTAACAATATAATAGGTACTTTGATGGAGTTCTGTAGGGCACATGGGACACTGGCCAGAAATAACTAACCCAGATTAACAGAGATAAAAGTCTACTTATATGTGAGCAGAATCTTGAAGATTGAAGAGGAGTTAGGCCTATGGGGTTAAGGAATCTAATCATGGCCACACATGAGTCACCGGAGCTGAGGGATGGAATCCAAAGAGAGCTTGATGTTACAGAGGAGTTAAAAGTCTAGTTCGTCTAAGATGTAAATGGCTAAGGGGGATACTTGGAGCTCTTGAGGTTGGCTGTCGAGTTGAAATTGATTCTTCATTGTAGTCAAACTTTTTCTAAGTTGTCACTTCCGGAATAGTCAAGGATATCTGAGGAATATTGGTCTTATTTTAAACTCTGTTGTAGTTAATGCACATATGAAGTAGTCTTGTTGGAATCCACATAAATATCTCTCATTTCAGAAATTTGCTTATTCTTATAAATACCACCTTTATATTGTTTATTTTATGAATGTTATTCTTCTAAATATTTGAACTCATTTAATTATAGTTTTGACAATTTACATTTTATATTTAAGGATATATTCAGCATTGGACTTTCATTAGGTTATTTGAATAGCTTAAAATACTTAGAACAAGCTTTTGAATGTTACAAAGTATTTGTAAAATAGTATTTATTTGTAAAATAGTATTTGTTTCTTCTCTGCTATTTAAAATGCCCTTGGATATTTAACCAAATTGGAGAGTTTTGGGTTTCCTAAATCCTGCTTTCATTTGATAAGACTTCATTTTATGCAAATTTATAATGATCTTTAGGGGCTCCTAGGTGGCTCAGTGGGTTAAAGCCTCTGCCTTCAGCTCAGGTCATGATCCCAGCATCCTGGGCTCGAGTCCCACATCGGGCTCTCTGCTCAGCAGGGAGCCTGCTTCCATCTCTCTCTCTCTCTCTCTCGCTCTCTTCCCGCCTTTCTGCCTACTTGTGATCTCTGCCTGTCAAATAAATAAATAAATAAATAAAATATTTTTTGAAAAATAAAATGATCTTTACTTTTCAACCCACTTGTTTGTGGTAGCCTTCATGTTTGCAATTTGGGTACCTGTTAGACTTAGAAAGGCTTAGGAGAATTTAGTTGAAACCCTTTTCCAGGGGCACCTGGGTGGCTCAGTGGATTAAGCCTCTGCCTTTGGCTTGGGTCATGATCTCAGGGTCCTGGGATCGAGTCCCACATCGGGGTCTCTGCTTAGCAGGAGGCCTACTTCCCCCTCTCTGCCTACTTGTGATTTCTCTCTCTCGCTCTCTGTCAAATAAATAAATAAATAAATAAAATCTTTGAGGGGAAAAAAAAACCCTTTTCCAGAACATGTGTATAAAATTAGTAGTACTTTCAGCTACTTTTTCTCCTCAGTAAAGATAGTAATTATCAGAACTTAGTATTTATTCGTATTCATTTTTATAAATAAACCATTAACCTGTCTTAGCCAGTGTGTATTGTTGATCTTAACAGAAAATTTTTTTCATTACTTTTGAATATGTTACTTAACTTTCTGCCTAGAGTTAGAATATAAGACATTCTTATTTTAAATGTTTTTTCTTTCTCTACCATAATGCCTAATAGGAATTCTTAAGTGACTAGTAGAAAAGCAACAGCTTTGTTTTTGAGAGGTCAGATTTAACTTGCAGGTTTGCCTATTATTAGGAATAAATTAATTGACATGCTTCAGGAATTTATTCATAATGGTGCACCATACAGTATAGACTGGAAGTACCTTTCTTTTAACATAGGAGTTTTATTAACCTTTTCCTTGCATTGAGTAATCTTGAAATAGTCTTCATCTTTGTTGACACACAATTGGACTCTTCTTAAGGCAGGAAACTAGAATTCTGTACATTGAATTTGAAGGACCAGTGTCTCTCTTCCTCAGTTTATCTGATGATTAAAAGTTTGTATTGGACTAACAAACTCCAGTTAATAGATCTGATTCATAGAAAGAAAAATATTGAACAGTCATGCCACATTATTTCCCAAGGTGTATTTTTCATTAAGGACCCATATTTTTAAGTCAAGCAGAGAAAGTCAGTTATCATATGGTTTCACTTATATGTGGAGCATAAGGAATAACATGGAGGACATTAGGAGAAGGAAAGGAAAAGTGAATTTGGGGTAAATCAGAGGGGGAGACGAAGTATGAGAGACTGTGGACTCAGAGAAACAAACTGAGGGTTTTGGAAGGGTGTCGGGGGTGGGGGTTACATGAGCCTGGTGGTTGGTATTAAGGAGGGCATGTATAGCTTTTAAAGCTTACCTTTCCTATCCCCATACATGGCAAAGCAAGGCACATATAGGGAAGGGCACAGAAAAATGGAATAGATGGTCAGACCATACACAAGCATGTTTATATGCATCACCTCATTTAATCACAACAGTCTTTAAAAAGACTAAAAAAAAAAGTCTTGCCAAAATCCAGATGTCCTGATACTCAGATCTGTGCCCTAACACAGTGTGCAGGAACTTTCTCAAGTCCATCTGCGTACAAGCAATATACTTATTTTTATAAATATACCATTCATAAAAGAGTAATGTGTTTTGTTTTTTATAAAAGACTAACCCAAAATGTAGCCACTGAATAACATTAAGAGTTAACGATTTTATTCATGGCAATTTGCCAGGTGTGTAGTTAAATTCTCAACTATTTTGTTTTTAAGCTAGAGGGAGAGTAATGTTTCTGGAGATAATTATTTTTAATCTAACAAAAGTATTGCATTATTTGCTTTAAGTTCATTTATTTAGTTTGTTTTGTTTTATAAGATTTTATTTATTTGTCAGAGAGGGAGAGAGAGAGAGAGCACTGAAGGGGGAATGGCAGGCAAAGCAGGCAGAAGGAGAAGCAGGTTCCCCACTGAGTAAGGAGCCCAATGCAGGACTCAATCCCAGGAGCATGGGGTCATGACCTGAGCTGGAGGCAGACACTTAAGAGACTGAGTCACCCAGGCACCCCTTGCTTTAAAGTTCATTGTAAGTTTTTTTGAGGTGCATTTTTCTTATAACCATTTTTAAAAGAAAAATTTTAAATTGTCATTAAAATACCTTTTTAGAAAAATGATGATAAGATATAACAAAGTTTACCAACTTCATCATTTTGAAATGTACAGTTCAATGGCATCAGTACTTTATCTTTGTTGCACAACCAATCTCCAGTAGTCTTTTCATCTTGCAGAATTAAAACCCTGTGTCCATTGAACAACTTTCCATTCACCAACCACCATTCTGCTTTCTGTCTGTATGAATATGACTTCCCTAGGTATGTTGTATTAGTGGAATCATACAGTATTTGACTTTCTGTGACTGGCTGAAACACTTTTAAATAATACATACACATTATACATTTAGAGACTTTAGACTTCTAGACCATGTTCCCACACACAGAGTACAGTAATACAAACTTCTCGGTGCCAGAGCATCTGTAAGTACAGGCAGACCATCCATCTTTGCCCCTTTTGTGCAAGTACCCAAACAGCTCAGACATATTTTCCAGTCTGATTAGAATATGCACACAGATTTTTACACATTATATATATAAAGAAAAGGGCAAGTCTGTTTATTATTGTTACAGTAATTTATATTTGATAGGAATCATAGAATATTCGAACTAAAACGTGATGTTAGAGTTGTCCAGTCCATCGAACTCATTATACACATGAGAGAATAGATTCAGACAGGCAAATTGTTATTAACCCCAAGGTCAATAACAGAAGAGGAAACAGGTTTTCTTAATTCTGTGCACTTTCTTTTTTATGTTTGCTAGTGTGCTAATGACCATTCTTACAGTGTAGCTCATTATGTCCTTGAATATCAAAGACCAATATTTATAGAATAAAATAAGTGAAAAGTTAATGTTTACTTGTAGCAACAAGTAAATAGTGAATAACAGAAGTTATATCTTCATTTAATTTTTACATTAAGGATTGGTAAATAGGAATATAAACACCATTATTTTATTAAAACAAAAGTCTGTTTAATGGGACTTTCGATATGCTGAATCCCTAGCATGGGATTTAATTGTGAAATACAGGATTATTCCTGCACTATAACTCAATGTATAATAAAATATAGAACTGATAGAGCTCATTTTTGTATAAGCCTTTTTAAATGTATCAGTGTATGAATATGTGAATAATGATTTCTCTGAGAACTGATGATACCATCCACTTAAGATTAAAAACCCACAGAAAATACTCCATGGTGGTCATCTCCATACCTACCTAATGGTACATTCTATCAGTTGAAAAAAAAAAAATTCCACAAACTCAATTATGTTTATTTATGTTATATAAATAAACTACTTTGCTGGGAAGTATACATTAAAAGCTTAAACAAAACACATACTTTTCTTTTTTTAAAGATTTTTATTTATTTATTTGACACAGAGAGACAGATCACAAGTAGGCTGAGAGGCAGGCAGAGAGAGAGGGGGGAAGCAGGCTCCTCACTGATCAGAGAGCCCGATTCGGGGCTTGATCCCAGGACCCTGAGATCATGACCTGAGCCGAAGGCAGAGGCTTTAATTCACTGAGCCACCCAGGCACCCCAGAACAAATACTTTTTAAAAGATTGTTAAAAATAGATATATTTTTCTTTCTATACCCTGTGGGTCATTTTGTATACATCTTTCCTTTGAAAATCAAAGGGTGTGAGGTAATAGTGATCATCATTTACCTAACATAATGGTATTGTAGCCTGTTGTTACTGAGAGTTAGAACAGTATAAATTGAAGGATACAGTACAGTAGAATGTACTAAAAAACTTTCATGAAGGTCTGTGGAATGACAGCTTTACAAAGCTCTATGAAAAATGTAATAACAAGTTAAACCAACATTTATTTAGCATCTGCAAATGAGATACAGTATCCATCTACCAGGAAGGAACTTACATTATAGTTGGAAGGCATTTTACTTAAATGTGTATTTGAGTGCTGTAAATACACGTGAAGATAACTGATAATTTAAGAGGGAATAGAAGGAATGTTGTGTGTGTGTGTGTGTGTGTGTGTGTGTGTGTTTAAGATTTTTATTTATTTATTTGTCAGAGACAGAGCAAGCACAAGCAGGCAGAATGGGAGGCAGAGGCTGAGAGAGAAGCAGGCTCCCCCCTGAGCAAGGAGCCCGATGCGAGACTTGATCCCAGGACCCTGGGATCATAATCTGAGCTGAAGGCAGCGGCTTAACCGACTGAACCACCCAGGCATCCCTGTTGTATATATTTTGTGTTCCAGAGAAAAGAGACATTCATGGAGAGGAACAATCACTTTAAGCCTGAGGAAGTCAACAAGGGCTTCAAGGAGGAATTGCTACTTTTATTTTATTTTATTTTACTTCACTTTACTGTATCTTATGTCTGAGCCTTATAATCTGATAGGCAGAAAGCATGGTAGTAAATATTTCAAAGACAATGAATTGATTCATTTTATCGAAGCAGATGGTTTTTGTGAAGGAAATTAGTAGAAGAAAAGCTAAAGAAGTTAAGTTTCATTTGAGGAGGATACTGTTCTTACCCAGGCTAAGCAAAATGCACATTTTCTGTCTGTAATGGGGAACTGCTGAACAGAAGTGTGATGTGATCAAAGTGGTAGTTTAAGAAGATAGATCTGTTGGCAATACAGAATATATTCTGATGGAGACGGAAAATAGAGCTAGACTACTCAACAAACTGTTATACCATTCCTAATAAGAGTTAACATTTTGAGTGCCAGGCCCTATTCTGAGCACTTCTCAAGTGTTAATTCTGGAAGTAAGTACAATTATTATCCTCTTTTTTATAGATGAGGAAACTGGGGCACAGAGCAGTTGCCCGCCCACCCCACCCCATCCCAGTGTTTACACAGCTATAATAATCCAGAAGTCTCCATCTTCCAGGTGCTGCCGTAAATAACTTGGGTCTTAGAATTCTGGCTCTGAATAGAAATGAAGGACAAGGGGCACCTGGGTGGCTCAGTTAGTTAAGCGTCTGCCTTAAGCTCAGGTCATGATCCCAGGGTGCTGCTCAGCAGAGTCTGCTGCTCTGTTTCCCTCTCCCTCTCCCTCTGCCCTCCCACCCCACCTGATGGCCACACGCACACGCCTGCTCTCTCTCAAATAAATAAAATCTTAAAAATAAATAAATGATTGGGGGGGGAAGTCCATGAAAGAAAAGCAGCGTGGATAGAACTCTGTTGACTACACGTGTGGGGCAGGAGGGAAGTGACAGGGATGAGCCGAGCAAATTCAGAAATACGGAGCAGCATGAATCACAGTAAAAAAATCAAAATCAAATGACCCGTCAATCTTAGTAACAAAGATTGATCCTAAGGGTATAACCACAGGGAAAGTTGTCTTTTAAAATTGCAAGAATAGTGATTACCATGTTAACAACGGGGAAAAAAGAAAGACTTGAAGATTATTATGGAAGTGTTAACTTTCATTACTGTTTGGATATTCAGTGAAGCTTTTTGGAAAGCTTATTAGTATTTTCTAGATTTTCTTCAATAAATATGTTTTACTTCTATAATAATTACTTCTAAAAGGAAAATGCTAGGCTGGGAAAAGGATTATTTTAAGCTTCAGTTATTCATTCACTCATTCCTCAAATATCTATTGTAGTGCTTGAAATAAGCTGAGTGCAGTGTGCCAAAACTTGATCCTGGCTAGATGTTTGAAACCGTTCACTCTCTTCCAGAAGCTTTCAGTCTAGTAGGAGACAGACATGCAAACAACCCTAGTGTAATGTGATAGAGAAAATGTGTTCAAGGCATAGTTAGCAGTTTGGGGAAAGAGCCATCGAGATATGTTTCTTTGAATCTGGGAATGTGTAACATTTAAGATACTTAAGACTTGAAAGCTGCCTGGTTGACAGATAAGCTGGAAGAAGGCAGAGAGGAAGCAGCACCTTGTGCAGTGATGGTAGAGCATCCAGATGCAAACATTCAGCACTGGTTAGAATCAGGAGGGAGAGCTCTAAGCAGGACGCATTTGAGCAGTGGTAATACTTGTAGCCTTGAAGATGTGTGAGACCTGTAAAATAGGGAATCTTGAGGCAAACTTCTTAAGCTATAGGAGAGGAAGAAGATATAAATGAAGGACCTAGGGAAGTAGGAAGAGTCAGTATTACGATGCGGATGCCTGAGAAAGCAGGGATGTGGGTGGTCCATGGTTCCGCTGATGCAGAGAGGTGCTCATGCTGTGTGTATTTCCAGTCTGTGTGCTGCTTTTCGAGGTCTAAAATTGTCCCATAGTCTGCGTGCAGTTTCATGTGCTGCCTTTTCAATAAGTGAATGAACTATGATTTGTTTTTTAGTTTGGGGCCTTTGGACTTTTCTTTCCACTCTGAGGAAACAAATCAATATGTAAAGATTCAGGAGAATGCTTTATTAGAAAATGGATGTGGGGGTACAATATTTAGAAAGTTAGCAGTGAGTGTACTAAACTGAAACAAAGGTCAAGTATTTATCTTTGTACTTTGGGCACTTATATCAGTGATCAACAAGGAAGGGAAGGAAGGGAAGGAATTAAGAAATAGAGGTATGGATATTAAGATCAGTTCAGGGTTTTTTATTATCCTAGTGAAAACTTACTTTTAAAATATATGGGTATAAAATACAAGTTGTAGTTTGTTTAGTCTTGGAAATTGGAAGGGATACCTTTTCCTCTTACGACTGAGGTCAAGAAGGCATGGGTGTTGTGCAGATGTTTTCAAGATATGAAAGAAGGAGGAAACTAGGACTGGGTAGACTTCATCTCACTACAGCAATAGATGATGCGTGTCTGAGAGTGGAGGTGAGGAGGAGGTATAATTACAGGCTTAAGGAGAGTGAAAGCAAATTTTTAAATGTTCCTTTTGGAGAGGAGGAGAATGAGGAGAGCAGCAAGAGGTAAACAAAAGGATTGTTGAGCGGCGAGAGGACCTAGCTGGAGGCTGATGGGATGGTTGTAGAGGTTAGAAGTGGATTGTGGACTCATTCCTGTCTTAATGCTAGTAACTTAGTAAGAATTTGGTTGGAAGGTAATAATTTTCCTCACAGAATACACTGTTTTTAGGAACTCTTGGACGCAGAGCTGAGAGATGTATTTAATTAAGTTCAATTCTTGATTAATAGAAAACAAAAATGTTCATGTATAATTACATCACCAAGATGAAAAATAAAAAGACTTATTATGTGCATTGTTTCATAAACCATAAAACATATTAATCTTATACTTCCATTTTTAACAGTAAGAGGTAACTTACCTTCATTGATGAAAGTTACTGGTGGTATCTTGAAGGGACTTTTGGTGGGAGAAGTTCCCAGATCAGGTGGTGGCATTAAGTCTCTGGGATAACCTGGATCCCTCTGTATCTCGTTACCTCCCAGCAGTCCGGGAGTGTACTGATGACTATTAGGGATATGCTGTGGCACTACCTGGACAAGAGGAGGAGACACATGGGGGTCTTGTCGGGAAAATATGTTCAAGCACTGTTCTTCCAACGCAGTGATCATCACAGACTGGTTATTGACGAGATCAGTCAAGGAAGCGTATTTTACCTCTAGTTCCCTGTACCTTGTTGCCATCTTCAGCATTTCTGTAGTGACATTGAGGATTTTATTTTCCAACTGGGAAAGTTCAAGTGAATTATCCCTCTTACGGATAATCTCGTGTAATAGTTGCATATAGAGTTGAGTAACACGAGAGTTCATGTTACGGCTTTCTTTTCTCAGCAGCTTTACCTCATTGACAATGTTTCCATCTACATCCACCACCAACTGCAGGACGTCTATCTCCCGCTTCTGCCTAGAGAGCACGTCCTTCAGGTTTTCAAGGTCCATCCTGGTGATCATGTCTTTAATGGTACTTGCATCTTGCCCTTTGGTATTAACACAAATTGGCCCTGTAATTTTTTGTTCAGGTACCAGGAATGTGTATGCACATTTCTTTACTTCCTCTTTACCATCTGTGGCACGAGGGTATCTCTTCTGGGATGTTTTTTTTATTTTGAACTCTCCTCCTCTGCAGTGTCCAGTGCCCATTAGTAGGAAGAATAGCACACTTAGGGTCCAGAAAAAAGCCTTCATTTTGAAATGAGGTTGTATGAAGTCTTTTAAAAAACAATGAAAACATAAGTAAATAAAGTAGAATAATAAACATGAGCAAAACCCAGGATGTGTCATCTTGCAGTCAAGATGATACTGTTATTAGCTAGTTGTATTATATTGGGGTTAAGAATAATTGTTTATATTTGAGGTGGTCCATTAAAAAAATAAACAAAAACTAATAAAACCAGTGTGCTCCAACAGAATTCTCAGCCATGTGTGGATTACATTGCGTGCACTTCCTAATTTATCAAAGTTCTTAAATATACTACTTCTTTTTAGAATTCAAAATATGTTACTAGAAAACTGCATTAAAGTTCATGTCTTAAGTAAAAAAAATATACCAATGGGGAAAAGTAAAAATCAATTTTAACCTACTTTTAAAAAGTCAGTAATACTTAAAAAAAGGGGGGGGGGTATCTATTGGTGTTACTAAACTGGGCCAAAATTAATGTTATTAATTTGTTAAATTCAGCATCATAATGTGTTTGCATTTGTCTAACACTTAGGTTTCAGAATAGCTCTCCACCTACCACCTCACTATAATGCTTTTTATTCCTCAGTTCTGTGCCCACTGTGTGCAGAGGCATAGGGTTAGTGTTCTTGGGTGCTTTGAGACCCTAATAAGACACTTTTCTTACCTTTGGAAAGTTTACTTATTGTCTGAAGGCTCTGAAAATGATACACAGTGTTTGTAAGGCATTGATTAAAACATTCTTCCCTAACTAGTATTAAATACATTTTCATATATTTATTTTAGATTGTATTTATTTGAGAGAAAAGAGAGTAGAAGCAGGGGGAGAGGCAGAAGGAGCAGCAGTCCCTACTGAGCAGGGAGCCCGATGTGGGGCTCAGGACACTGGGATCATGACCTGAGTCGAAGGCAGATGTTTAACTGCCTGAGCCACCTAGGTGCCCCTCTTCCCTAACTAATATTAAAGTTAATAGCAGGTGATTTTATTAGTTATTATTTTATATTTATATTATGTGGTTTTAGTTAAATTGGCCCTCTATAAGTATCTTTTTTATCTGTCAGACATTTTTTAAACAGATCTCAGACCAGAAAGTTTTGGCATTATGTTTTTTGTTTTTGTAGCCTGTCCTTTTGGGATTAGTGACAAGTTTAAGAATGAGAGAATGTTTACAGTCATTGTTGTGGGTAATTGTGTTTTCTGAACTATAATCATATAAATGCTCTAAGCTTACATATGATTTAGCAGGTTCATTCTTTTTTTAAAGCAGTTTAATTCTTAGTCTACTGAACGGTATTGTAGTAAAATTTCAATAGTTTCCTGAAACCATTACCAAGGAAAGAAACTCTCTGTAGTTGAATATGATTGTTAGAGTTGGAAGGTGCCTTCGAGAACCTCTCTGCACCCATGTGCATTTTGAAAGCCCGGGCCACGCAAATCGGTAGTATTAGGACCGGGTCAAGGATTCAGGTTCCCCGGCTCCTCGGCTGACATTGCTAGCTGTGGCATGCATTGCCGGCTTGTGTGCTTGCAGTGTTTCATTTTTGCTATGACAAAGAAACACTTGTCCCTCATAGTACAGTTTTTGTAGAAACACCAGTACTCGCTCTCAAGAACCGAAGCTGCTTCCTGTTTCACGAGTTACCTCTCTCAGGTGTAGTAGTAGTAAGTAGAGTGGCTGAGATGTGCCGCTTCCCTCAGCCACACAAGTAGGCTGCTGGAGCACATGGCCCGCCTTCCCCCCCTCATAAACTGGATGCCTAACTGCTGTTTTTGAAGGATAGCAGTGATTACACTAAGGCAGAACTCTTCTGTCCCACTTTCCCCCCAAGTTCTTGTTTTTTGATTTGAGAAGTCAGGTCCCAAATTGTTTATGCCTACAATTAATAATAGCAATGCAGTAATAACAGTAGTTCATACTTCTTGGGCTTTTGACCTTGTTTTAAGCCCTTTTGCATGTATTAATTAAATTACTTATAACTCCAGCCCTTTGAGTAGATTATTACAGTCCTCATCTTCACTGAAGGACTGGCATCCAGAAATTAAGGACCTTACCCAGAGTGTCACACAGCTTCTGAGAGATGCAGCCAGATTCTGAATCTAGGCAAAAGACTCCAGAGTTGATGTTTCTCTTTTTCATTAACCACTGCATATTGTGACATATTTTGTCCTATTTTCTATCACCGAGAGCAAACAATCCCTTAATGCTTGTTAACTATTTGCATTCACAACAACACTGTGAAATAAATGTATACACTTTTTACAAAGAAATAAAGTCCCAGAGAAGCCAGAATTAGCACTCACATTGGATTCAGTTCTTCTCATTTTTCCAGACCTGTGAATTTTATCGTAGTCATGCTGTAACTTATAAAGGAGCCTCAACTTTGTGCTTCTTGTTTTTTCAGTCTTTTTCTGGTTTGTAGGTCTTTACATGGACCCATTACTTACAAGGACCCATTCACCTTTTATGAAAAGGTATTTGTGAATCATTTTTGTTAGGCTGTTTGCATCGTTTTTCAATCCCAGACTTCTGCTGTCATTCCTTCCCCCCGTATGTATTACTGTTACTTGATAGCTACAGAACTAACTTGTGATTAGGAGCCCTCCCCCAAAAATGAAGGTTCTTACGATCTATGAAATAAGGACTCCAACTGCTTTCACAAAGATGACTGCTCCTTTTTAAACCATGTCTACGTTGGTGTTTTCAAATGGAGTGATAATGAAAATAAAGCAGAGTGAATGGAGTGTGGGAAATCATTTGTCTCTCACTAACATAACCGAGATAAGAGGAATGAGCACAATAGTATTCCGTATTTGTATCAGAGGCTGTCTGTTGCTTACTGATAAAAGCGCACTTGGATGAGTACTTTTAGTTTTTTGTTTTTATATTTTTGCCTCTGATGTCAAGAGAAAATTTAGACCGTAAAGTCTTCTATTTTATAAGAAAAGGACTTTTATTGTACTAGAGTTACCAATAAAAGATTTTTCGTTATATTTGCAGATTCATGGGATTTAGATATGGTCTTTATATTTGCAGATTCGTGGGATTTAGATATGGTTTATTTTTAAAACTGGGACAGTAAAATGTACAGTATTTCTCCTACATAGTTAACTTACTAGTCCTTAGATTCTCTCATTTCACTTTTTTTTCCACTCATTTCACTTTAATAATAGAATGGAAATTCTTAGACTACAAAGTTTTTTTTTTTAAATAATCTATGAAATAAGCTACCAAAACAAGGGAAATTCAGAAGCTGTCATGTAACTTCAAAACAAGTAGAATTTCATGAACAATATTCTGATTGGAACAGCCTGTATTCCTACCAGACACAGATTTGTATAGGACAACTAAGAATTTGTAATCCAAGACTGTTATTGTGACTTTACGTCAGTGTTGTCATGAAAGAACAAAGATGAGAAATTAAAATAGCAATAGCTTCCCTTTGTTGTGGTCTGCCTTGGCTCTTCATGGGCTCCTGCACAATTAAATCGTAAGATAAATCATCGTGTACCATGAGAGAATCTGACCTAAGTATTTAAAGGAAGCAACTAAACATGTGTTCTTAAATAAATATAATTCCTTTGACCTTATAAAAGTAGTGACTTCGTTGTCATCCAAAGAAGAATAAGGAGACACATTTCTGAAGTAGTAGACTAGCTACGTCATGAGTGAGAACTGGTTTAAAAATACATTTACTGTTACATTTTCTGAAAACATTCTCTTATTTAATATTTTCCCACCACGTTCTGTTTTAAAAGTGTAAGTTTTATAAATCTGTGTTACCTCATAAAACCTTTCTGTATATGTTAAAACTTTCCTAGGTCCCAAGAGAATGTTATAAATTAGTTACAGTATACTTAGGTTTAAATCGATGCCTTTGCTTGGTTGTTTTTAGGAAAAAACGGGGGGGAAAAGTCCATGCTTTGAGTTAATTTTCTTGGTATTATTTCTCTTCATAGTTGCTACACTGCCAGCTAGTAGAGAGAAGAAATAAAAATCAGGATTTACTTCCTTTCAGATGGTAAATGCATAGAGGCATTTAACTGACTATGTCATGCACTAAAAACAGTATGAGGCAATGAACTTAAATTTATGAAGCATTGAAGATGCCTTAGATATTTCTAGATTGTGAATTATGTTCTGGGAAGACTTAAGAACAGTCTCATCCCCTGGAGATATTAAAGAAAGGGATAGTAGTTATCTTTGTGTTTGGGGTTTCAGATTCGATGTTTGCCTAAGGCTTCAGTAAGAACTGGGGTTTAATGAGGTTCTGCACTTTTCATAGCAAACAGCAACAGAAAAGAGAGAGATGGCAGTATTGCTTGGACATTTTATCAGTTTTTTGTAAAATATGTTCAACAGAGATCCTCCCAGGATTTAGAGTATGAATCTTTAAGGAAAAGACATGAAAGTAAAGTTGAAAAAATCTGAGCTTTACAGTTGTTTGCTTATTGAAGTTTCTTACCATGTAATGTCTTTAGTTTTAGAAAAACAGAGGATCCCCAGATCATAAAAAGAACCTTAAGTGTCTTTGGTGTTTAAAAGCAAACTAGTAATTTTGCTAACTAGTAATTTTATTTTTAACAGTTCTCATAATACAATTAAAGTAGAATATTGAAAGAAAGTAGAACATTGAGAGAAACCTCTTGCTTGGTTACCGAAATTACGTCTATCTAAAATATATATATATTTGGTCTTTTGATCATGTATTTAAGTAATTGTACTTAATACAGTTTAAGTAATTCTGTTTTCCGGGTTCTTATTTCCTATTACTGCTGACTACTTAATAGTTAAGTCACATTTTCTTTTTTTCCTTAATTCTAACCTGCAAAGTTTTAGGTTTTTTTTTTTAATGTATCAATAACTTTCTTAAGTAATTCTAGGTATAGCAATTTTAATTTCTGTTAACCGAGTTAAATAACTGTTACATGTAAATGTGAAAAGTTATTTAAAATTCTTCAGTTTCCAAAATTTCTGCTTGATATTTGGTTATACTGTAATTGAGAGATCGTTGCAAAGCCTTTCAGTTAATTTTATATCTTTTTAGCTGTGTTTCGTAGCTATACTTTAAGATCTCTAACAGTATACATAACCTGCCAGCACACACACACACACACAAACACACACACACACACACACACTGGAATTGCATGGAGAGAGAGACTAATGTTTACAGCTCTTTTCTTTTGTTTGTATCCCTTTGTTTTTAATCACTGTGTTATAAACTTTATACATTGAATCTGTTACTTGTTAAAATTTCTTTCTGGTGTTACTAAAGCACTCATTTTCTGAAACCTAACATGTTGTAGCACTGTATAAGCATATATACCAAATATTACTAAATTGAACCTCAAAGCATGCATTAATCATCACAAAGTACATAATGATCAGTTTTTTAACATAAAGGTGCAAAAAAAACCCAGCCGTTTTTCAGCTGAAATAAATTGTTAGTATATTTTAAAATTCTTCGTTTAATAAAAGATTTTGAAATTTCTGCAGATGTAGAATTTTGAACATACACAGAATGTCAAAGAAAAATAAATATTAAAATACCTTTATGTATCTGTTGATAAAGCAGACCCAGAAACTTGCTGCTCTTTTTCTTGCTTTTAAAAATCAGTGTAGAAGTTTGTTTCTCTGTAACTTTAATGGCAATTGCATTTTTGCTTTGGACCGTCAAATCCAAGCTGTAATAAGCAACTTCTTTTTCTTCTTACAACACTAATCAATTGAACTTGACAAGCCACCTATGTAATTTTAAGTAGTATAGTGGAAGTTCTGGTCTGTGGGCTGTCTTTAATCCGGCAGAGAAAGCACTGTGGCTTTGCTCTGTCTGCCACATGGAGAAGTGCAGTAACCGGCTGTAGCTGACCCAGATTGTACATACAGCACCCTCGAATAGTGATTCCCTCTCTTTCTCAGTAAACTCAAGTTCAGCCCACATACTACGTCACTAAAAATTGCTGGAGACTAAGGGGGAAAATCTCCTCCTTAGGATTTCCTCTCTGTAGCCTTAAATAGGGGTGGGGGTGGTGGGATCAGCAGGAGGTTGAATAGCTCTGAACAAGGAGAGACTGTGTGCAGGTTGAAGGAAGGGCACCATCTGGAAACAAACTATCATAGTTCAGCGGGCAATTATAAAACAAACATTTTAGTCTGCTGGCCAGAGATCTTTTAACTTGAGTACTGAAAAAATAGTACTCAACTTCTCAGAAATAGTAACAGGCTGATAAGTTTGGTTTTTTGTTACAAAGAACAAGAGTTAGACTTTGTCACCCGGCAGCCACCGAAATAATGTAATACTCTTCATATTGTAGAGAATTTTTAAACACTTTACTAAGTTGCCATTTCAGAAGGTTTTAAACATAGACAACTCTTGATGTTGTTGTGATATATCTTACTGTGTAATGTCTCTTAATAAAACTGTTCATACATATAATTACTAAATATAAATGAAAGTCTGTATATGAAATTCATTAATGTAATATGTCAAAAATTCTGATGTTATATAATGTCACTTCCTCCTAATCTAAAAACATGACCCCTCTTGTTTGAATAAGGTTATTCTTAGTGGTTGATGTATAGAGATTTAAAAGCAAACATAACCCTGGCCTGAAAAAAGAGAGTTCTGACTCCCTGCTGGCTCTGTGGATTTAGAAAAGTCTAGAGAGAGAATTAGTAACTGTTCAGTACTGACTGTGCTATTATATTTCATTAAACTCAGAAGTGTTGATTAAGTAGCTCAATAGCTAATGAAACAAAAATTGGGGCATCTTAACTGATTTGGTACTTCACTACTAAGTAGTGGAACTGGGGTTTGAATCTAATTCCAAAGCATTGTGCCATACTGTCTCTCCTTGGATTCTATAATTACTGATTGCTGCTTCTAGGTAAAATTTTGCAGGGCTTCTAATTTTTATATATACCATGTACTTCCCCCCCCCCCTTGCTGCCTTAGCTTGAGCTGTTTTTTCTTTCTGTCAAACCACATTGTTTATTTAAAGTCAGCCCAGTTTCTACCTCTTTGACAGAATTGTTTCTTTAAATTCTGTGACATATATAGGTATACCAGGGGTTGCAAACTCAAGGTGTACAAAGACAAATGCTCACAAGAATAGGACAAGTAATGTAAATAAGTGAAATAAACCAGAAGTAAAGTAACAAAGGAAAATGAGTTAGGACAAACCGGCATCTTTAATTTAAGGTTAATACGGTGGGATCTGCACCCTTCTCAGCTGTGCCTCGTTATTGCCAGATCTTCCCATTTCTTAGGAAGAGAAAGTCACTTAGATATTTCCTATGATATTTCCTGGTTTTAAAAACATTGGGACAGAGGGAATGCCACCTTTTAGGCTCTGATATATGTTATATAATGCATTACTTGATCATTTAATATTACTTGATCCTCTTGTATTCACTAATAACCTAATGTGGGAGAAAATACAAGATAGTAAGTTTCTCCTGAACTGTTTTACTTGAGTAGTTTTGAATTTTTCTAACTTCAACAATTAGTAATATCTCTAACCAAGGTAAGAAGTTGGGATGTCATGTATTTTGAGACCAATAATGATTAGTTTGGCATGTCAAATTGAAAATTAAAGATTTCAGTTCTAAAAAGAGATTTGAAAAGTCATTGGCAATTAGGTGATGGTTGAGGCTACAGAAGTAAGATAATCCAGGAAAGGAACATGCAGAGTGAGATTAATGACAGAACCATGGAGAACACCAGTTTCTAGGGAACATGAAGAAGAAGAAGAATTGGCCGGGGGTGGGGGGGGGGGGGGGGGTAGGAAGGTCCAAGCCATTGGAGCCAGTAAAGCCTCAAAGAACAAAGGGAATAATAAAAGTACTGAGACACTAAAGAACCACAGGAGACCAAAAGAAGATTTAATAATGAGCAGGTCCCTTATACCTTTGTCAGAGTAAATTTCAACAAGATACAGATTTCAGACTGTATTTTTTTTAGAGATTTTATTCATTTATTTGAGAAAGAGTGCACGAGCAGGGGGAAGAGCAGAGCATGAGGGAGAAGCGGAAGAAGCAGACTCCCTGCTTAGCAGAGAGCCCAGTACAGGACTCAATCCTAGGATACTAGGATCATGACCTGAACTGAAGACAGGTATTCGACCAACTGAGCCACCAGGTACCCCAGATTTCAGACTATATAGTAGGTTGAAAAGTGGATTAAATTTAACTGCCAAGTGGATTGGTTTCCACAATATATTAAGAACTTAGAAATCAGTAAGAAAAAAAAAATCCAAGGAAAAAATGGATAAAAGACATTTCATAGAAATATAAATATGTAACCTCATTACCAATCAAGAAAAGGAAAATTAGAACACAGTGAGATAATATTTTATACTAATAAGATTGGCAGAAGTCAAGAAGACTGATAATATCAAGTGTTAGCACAAGAGTGGATTAGTAGAAACTTAAATGCTATCAGTGGTAGTGTGAATTGATAAAGCTTTAAAAACCAGTGGAGGGGCGCCTGGGTGGCTCAGTGGGTTAAAGCCTCTGCCTTCTGCTCAGGTCATAATCCCAGGATTCTGGGATTGAGCCCCACATCAGGCTCTCTGCTTGGCAGGGAGCCTGCTTACCCACCCACCCCCCACCACCTGCCTCTCTGCCTACTTGTGATCTCTGTCAAATAAATAAACAAAATCTTAAAAAAAATAAACAGTGTGAAGCTGAACATTAATAAACCATATAAATGCCATATATATAATATAATATGAGATATATCCTAGGAAAATTCTTGTACATGTGTCCCAGGAGATACTTACAAGAATGTCAGCAGCAACTTGCAGGGAGAGAAGAAGTAACTTAAAAGTATCAAATAAGTAAGTAAATTGTGATACAGTTACATGTTAATATCTTCTCAGTCTAAGGAATTACTGCTGCATTTAGCAACACAGATAACTCCTGGAAACAAAATGGTGAGACACAGCAATCACAGAAGGCCCTATTTTTTTTTTTTTTTAAGATTTTATTTATTTATCTGACAGCGAGAGATCACAAGTAGGCAGAGAGAGAGGAAGGGAAGGAAGCAGGCTCCCTGCCGAGCAGAGAGCCCGATGCGGGACTCAATCCCAGGACCCTGAGATCATGACCTGAGCCGAAGGCAGCAGCTTAACCCACTGAGCCACCCAGGCGCCCCACAGAAGGCCCTATTTTTAAAAATTTAACAAACACCTATAAATTACTTACTGTGTACCTGTGTTTACGAATGTTATCATTGAATTTAACCATAAGCAAAAGTAAATATATTGTACAGGGATACAGACAGATGTCTTGGGAAAAACAAAACGAGGGAATAATTTTAAGTTTTGGAGTAGTGGTTAGTTACCTCTGGATGGGGAGGCAGGGAGATGATACAAGGAATGAACAGCACATGTAATGTTCTACTTCTTAACCTGCCTGGTCATTCACCGGTATCACATTGCTTGATAACAACCAACATTACATGAGTTAGAGTATACTTTTTAAAATGGTAAAATCATGATTCTTAAACAAATACAAAATGAATACATGTCATGATTCTATTTAAATCATTAAATTTTTAAGGGGATCAGGAGGATACTGCAACCATTTCAGGAGAGAATTCAAAGTACCACACCTACCATATAGTCAAGAATGCTACGATAAATTTATACATAGTTGCAGAACTGGTCAACATCCGTAGAACATTAATCATTTACATTTTATGTAAATGTTATGTTTATGAACATAAGGCATTGGCATTTTTATGGACAGGAGTTTGTATTATTACTAGTTTTCAAAAACTTACGGAGTTTGTTAGATAGCTCAGAAAGTCCGGAAGAATACACTGGAGATAGGATGCCTGGTTTGTTTTTTGTTTGTTTGTTTGTTTGTTTTTTGCCTATTTCAGAGACTGTCGTAATTTTTCCTGACTCGTGAACTTTTATATGTGTCAAATATTTCATTAAAAAGAGACAAAGGATTAAATAAGTGGAGGGATCTCTATTTCTCTTTCAAGCTGTTTGTTATAGCAAAAGGGACAGGGGTCCTGTCCAGAGAAGGAATCAGATGTGACCAAAGAGTTACCTTGATTTTGTTTTCTTCAAGAGAGGAGGTGTAAATGTAGGCCTCTGCTCTTCTCTGGAAAGGAGCCCACGGCGGGTGAGGAGGCTGCCGTGATCACACTCAGAATCACAGTGGAGAGGAAAAAGGGATTCTTCTTCCTCTGAGATTGAAGGAAAAGCAGCTAAGCTAAAGATTCATTTGAAGTCATTAAAAAAGAAGTTGAGAGTCTCTAAAGTAAAGGAAGTATTTATGATAGATGGCATCAAGAGTACCTTTAAGACTTCCTGAATGGAAAAAGAATGAATAGGATGAGTAAAAGGATTGCCAGCCCAAGATTTTAGGTTGTTTTAAGCACCTGTTGTCAAAACACTGCACAAGATTTTCATGTTCTTAGAGTGCAAGATAGTGCAGCTGCCTTAAATGAGTTTATAGTCATGAGCAGATAAGATATAGAGTTTAAACAGATTATAAAGTCATAAAAATTACCAAGTGAATGGTATTACAGATACTGTATGAATTTATAACAGCGGGTAGTGGAGAAGCTAGGGTACAGGTATATACTCTGAGATCCAGCTCTGTTACTAACAGTTCACATGGCATTAGTCTGTCAATATCTGTGGACCTCGGATTCTTCATCTGTAAAAGGGGGGCTTTCCTTTCTTGGAGTCTGTGAGAAAACTAAAAAACAGTTGACACTGACCTAGATATTAAATAAAATTGAGATGGGCAGAGATAAGTCTTGGAAATAGTCAAGATGAAAGAAACAGGATGAAAAAAGAACACAGGGCTTTTTTGGAAGTCAGTGTATGTGGTATATAGGTGGTTTTTTCAGAGTCCGTGAAATGTGCAGTGATGAGGTAAAAAGTAGGAAAGTGTATTTTTCTCTTCAACTATAGTTGTCTTTCTTACACACTTTACATGTGTCGCCTTACATATCTAGAACTGGTAAAACCAAGTTATATTTGGAGGTTATTTTGTTTGCACAGAGAAATGGGGCAGTGGGGTTGCAGTGGGGGAAAGAGTTTCAGTTTGTAGTCACATGCAGTTTCAGAAATCCAACTGTCTATCTTCAGAACAAGACAGTACACAAATACTTCATGTCTAATGCCGTGGGAACTGCTATAAAGTTCATCGGGAGCACCTGGCTAGCTCAGTTGGTAGAACACTTGACTCTTGATCTCGGGGTTGTGAGTTCGAGTACCCCACGTTGGGTGTAGGGATTATAAGTAAATAAACTTTAAAATAGAAATAAAAACAAGATACCCTCATAAGAGAACATTTACAAAAATATTATTTATGTATCTGACCCCAAATCCATGGAAACCTATGCCTCAGTGATTATGATTTAGCAAGGCTGTGGTGTATTAACAATAAATCCTAAATACAGCATATATTTAAATGTAGTGATGAACTAGGTTTTGGGGTTTTTTCTTTTTCTTACTTTTATCATGCTCTTCCAAACTACAAGTAAGAAAACACTCATTTATCTCATTTTGTTTCAGGTATCTATTTATCAGATTTAACATATATTGATTCAGCATACCCATCAACCGGCAGCATTCTAGAAAATGAGCAAAGGTCAAATTTGATGAATAACATCCTTCGAATAATTTCTGATTTACAGCAGTCCTGTGAATATGGTACGTTTCTGGGGAGTAATACTACATCATTATGCTGTGTTTCTTTTGACTCATTTATCTGAATTGATAGCCATTGTTTGCACAGCAGGGAACATTATCCTACTATAAAGGAAAATAATGATTGTTTAATATTTAGCATCCTGTTTGATACCTTGCTTTTAAGGAGTTGAAGTATTTCATATTTAAAATTTTGTTTTATCTTTTTTCTTCTGTAGCAACTTTGCTAACATAATTTATAAGATTATTTTCTGTTATCTTCATCTCATTTGATATTCCTGGTTACAGAAAAAGTTCTTACATTTTTCAGTTTGGGAAGGGACTAAGACCTATGATCCTTGTAACAGTTGACTGGCTTTCTTAAGTTCATCATTAAATAAATAACCAATTTTTTGTTCAAGAGTATTTAATGGGAAAACATGTAGAAAGAGCTTACACAAGCCCAGATAATGAGAAAAATGTTGTATTTTTTTTCTCATTTTTTATGGTGTTTGGATGCTTTCAGCTTGGTAGGGAATAAAGATAACCATTACTGGTATATATTTTTAAAATGTTAAACAATGAGTTTACATTATCCAATTTATTTAAAATAGATTTGTTTTAAAGTTATTTTATGTGCATGTGTATACTTCTAAGAAAACCTTAAAAACTTCTGAAAAGTATATGTGGGGAGGACATTTATCAAATATGTGGGATTTGGTAAATGGAGCTATTTGTTGTTGTTGTTGTTTTCTTAATACAATCTGAAGAGAAACCAGAGTATGTTTGGTGTTTTGTTTTGTTTTTTAATCTGTACAAACAGCATGCAACTGTAATTTTTTAAATTACCATCAGTTTTACATTAAATAAAATCTACCTCAGTAGTCTCCTCCTAGAGTTTTGGTGCCATGCAGCCTTAATTTTTCTTAAGTATGTATTTCTTAAATTAACTTTTAAAATTCTGGTTAAGATATACTGCGTCAGATAATTATTTATCACATTTTGCCTAGATATCCCCATGTTGCCTCATGTTCAAAAATACCTGAACTCCGTTCAGTATATAGAAGAACTACAGAAGTTTGTGGAAGATGATAATTACAAGTAGGTTGGATCTTCAGAAGTGGTTTAACTTTGATCTGTGTTCTATCTACCCTTTCGTCCCCATGTGTTTAAACATCTGAATTTTATATCATATCATGCAAATGCCTAATCCCAGTTTACAGTGCTTATGATAAAGGTATTTGTATACATTCTTTATTTTATGGTTTGTTTGTTTGTTTTTTTTTTAAAGATTTTATTTGTTGATTTGACAGAGAGAGACTCAGTGAGAGAGGGAACACCAGCAGGGAGTGTGGGCGAGGGAGAAGCAGGCTTCCCGCTGAGCAGGGAGCCTGATGGGGAGCTCGATTCCAGGACCCTGGGATCATGACCTGAGCTGAAGGCAGACACTTAACGACTAGGCCACCCTGGCACCCTTATGTATTTCTTAAGCACTTGGTATGATTGAGACAATTTACAAATACCTCATCTGTTCTTTTGTTTAAAAGTGTTTCACTTTTCTCAAGTTGTTGAGAGCTGATCTTTGATAGTTCCAGTGTAAATGTCTTCCTTTCTTTATATTCAAGCACTGAATGTTTTTGGAAATTTATCTTATAATAGATTGAAAAAATAATGAAACCCTCTATAAATAGGAAAATTATTCCTTTTCTAATGGTAATTTTTGGACACATCTTTGAATTTGTTTTCAATTGTTTTTATGGATTGAGACAATATTGAACCTTTCTACCTCTAGGGTAGAGGCATATGTCCAGTACCACACTTACCCTTTTCTCTGTTATACCAAGTCCTTTATTAAGGGTTTCAGAAATCACTTTTAAAATACAGCTGCCCATTTCCTTCTTTTTAACATCTGCAGTTCTGCCCAAGGTAGGAAGGATTTTTACATTTTAAGCCTTTTTATTTTCAGTGACTACTGTACCTCTTAACTGCCAGGTTTTGGGGGTTTTTCGTTTTTTTTTTTTTTTTTTTTTCAAAAGATGGAAGGACAAAGAGCTTATATCTCTTGAGGCTTCTGATGCTTCTTGTAACTTCATTTGTTAATTTCAAATAAGAAGTTTTTGCTTAGCTTTATTATGCAAATTAGTCCCGAGCTTTCATTTTTCTTTGTGTCTTTTACAGATTTTTTTCCAATAGATTCCAAATAAACTTCATACTTATACATACTTTAAAAGCTTACAAAGTGAGAGACTAGGTTATTTTTCATTATTAATGCATTATATAAAAATTTTCTTGTATGATGTGATTATCAACTGCCTTGTTCCATTAAGTTTCAACAGTTTTCAGTGAAGAAAGTACCAATAAAAGGCTACAAATTCTGGAAAATAACTAGAAATAAATTCTCTTCAAAGATTAAAGCTCTAGATAATATATATTTAAATGTATCTAAAATTTTATTAATGTTTAAAAACACCTTTATTGGGGCACCTGGGTGGCTCAGTCAGTCAGGCATCTCCCTTCAGCTCAGGTCACGATCACAAGATCCTGAGATTGAGTCTCCTGTCAGGCTGCCTCCTCAGCGGGGACCCTGCTTCTTCTCCCCCTCCTTCTGCTCCCCCTGCTTGTGCTCTCTGTCTCTCTCTGTCAAGTAGATAAATAAGAATCTTTAAAAAAATAAAAATTAAAACACCTTTACTGCCATCTTCTCCCCGTACCATAATATTACCACTTTATATTTCTATATCAATTTTTATTTTATAAAATAGTTCATCTGAAAATGTCTGAGGTCAGTGGCTCAGCTTTTCAAGGCTGCAGTTTTTTCATAGATTTGTTGTCGCCCTGGGTTAGGGGCTTCTTGGATTTGATGGTCTGTATCTTATATTTACCACTATTTCTTCCATCTTAGCTATGATCACTGGCATAGCACAAAACACTCATGTTTTGTCTAGTGAGATATCTTAAACTCAAAATATGATTAAATAGTTGTTAAAAATTTCTATATCTGGCTCAAACTTGTTGAATTTAAAAGAAGTTAAAGTATTCAATAGTGAAGCCTAAGAAATTATTGTACAGTTATAGAGGGTGGTAAATTTTTATTTACTGTGGTGAAAGTAAAAGTGTTTAGTTAGGCTAATTCTTACTTTGTTAAAAAGATATAGTAGCCAATGAAGCCATTAAGTAGCTTTAACTGTCAGTATACTGATGTGAGATACCCTCATTTTTGTAGGAAAGCTAATGCTGTTGTACTGATTTCTGTTTCCATGAGTGGTTAGAACCAGAATGGCCTTCCCATTACAGTCATTTTAACAAATAGTTATTAAGCATTTGCCGTAGGTGAGTTTTTTGTGCTACTTGCCAGGATTACAAAAACAAAATCTTGTTCTTGCCCTTAAGAAGCTCATCTCATACAGAACACATCCACAAGACAGATGATGACAAAGCAGTGCAGACATTACTGTGATAGATGACATATGCTTGGGATGTCTTGGGAACATAGATCTGGGGGGGAGACCTAACTCAGCTGTAAGTGGGAAAAATGAGGGAAAAAGAACATGAATGGTTTCAGGAGACAGTGTCACCTGAGGCTTATTAATCTTAACAGGTGAGTAAATGGTATCTCCATGTAAGGAGTGAGGAAAAGTGTTCCAGGGGATGGAAGGATCAGAGGATTAGGGTGGGAAGCAGTGTTTTTGCTTTGGGGAATGCTCAGTCACTTGGCAGTATTGGGGCATCAGATGGGAGACTGAATAAGACAGTTTTTTAAAGATGCAGTTGTGTTTCAGGAACCTTCTAATTCAGTATGCTGAAAGTCAGCATTTTAAGATAAGAGCCATTAAAATGATTAGAAAAAATGGTTTTTCTGATGAGAGATTTAAATAAAAATGACACCTTTGGTATCCAAGGCCTCTGTTTTTTTGGTAGCTTCATCTATCTATAGGGAACCAGTATAGACACTACAAATTAATGCATGGGTTGTTTTTTTTTAAGATTTTATTTATTTATTTGACAGAGATCACAAGTAGGCAGAGAGAGAGGGAGGAAGCAGGCTCCCCGCTGAGCAGAGAGCCCGATGTGGGGCTCAATCCCAGGTCCCAGAGATCATGACCTGAGCTGAAGTCAGAGGCTTTAACCCACTGAGCCACCCAGGCGCCCCTAGTGTGTGTTTTTTAATCAGGATGGAAATCTTCCACAGTTCCTCCATTTTAATACGAACATAATCTCTTTTCTCGGTGAACCAGCATCACTGTTCCTGAATGGTGTTTTGATGATGACACATAGACACCCAACCTCTGACTTGACTGCTGTGCTTTAAGATGCTTCTGCTTTTTGTACTCCTGGCAGCGGCGTGACTCACCCATACCTTCCTCTCTGTTCCTTTCAGCTGCAGTGAGGTTATCAAGGAAGTAATAAGTTGAGAACCTATAATAGATTTATCATGATGAGTATCACTTGTATTGTACAATTTCATTGGAAAAAACCCAGTTGGTAGAATGCTTTTTTTTTAAGTATTAATATTTAGACAAATACTTAGTAATAATGGGCTTTGTGGGCTATACCAAAGTATTTTCTACAACTGCTGTATTATCCTGTTTCTTGAAATGGCATCTACTGATAGGAGTCATAATCTCTTTTTGATGTGGAACTCAAAACTGGATATATTATCCTAAATGGAACTTATGTTATCAGCTAATAATCTTTGACTTAAGGACAGGGATTTACCAGGAATTTTGCAAATAACTTTTTTATTATTAAAGATCTTTGAAGGAGCGCCTGGGTGGCTCAGTGGGATAAAGCCTCTGCCTTCAGCTCAGGTTGTGATCTCAGGGTCCTGGGATTGACCCCATATTGGGCCCTCTACTCCGCAGGGAGCCTGCTTTCCCCTCTCTCTGCCTGCTTGTGATCTCTGTCAAATGAATGGATAAAATACTAAAAAAAAAAGTTGAATTAGTTATTTTGGGGGATGTTTTGGAAATTTTCAGTGCTACAGAAGCCATTTGTTCATCCAGTAACAATTCTAGAAGTAATTTGTGTAATACATGAAAATTCCTGAATTTAAGTGTCACGTATCAATATAACTTAAAGTTAAATCACTTTTTAGTCATTTATCAAATATTTTTAAATGTGTTGAACCATTTAGTTTGGGGGAGATTTTTCTGTTTTTAAATATAACTTTTTAATTTCTCTGCCTAATATTTCTAAGAATAACCATAAGATTTGCTTTGTATGAAAGAAATAAGAGATTTACTATTATTAAGGATTGCTCTTGAAAAATTTATAGCTGAGATTGTTATTAAAATGCTTTGTTTTTTGTGAGGAAATACGTAATTTTAATATTGTCAAATGTTAATCATTTTATGTGTTTTGTTTATTTTTAATATTCAGGCTTTCATTAAAGATAGAACCAGGGACAAGCACGCCACGCTCTGCTGCTTCGAGAGAAGATTTAGTAGGTTAGTGCATAGTTTTTTCGGATTACTGAATAACAAATCAGATAACCTAATAAGAAATAATATGCTCAAAAAAAAAAGAAATAATATGCTCCAATGTAAATAAATACTTAGCACATTTTATAATGCATGCAAAAATTTATTTTTGGTATTAAAATATATCACTTTGGGTTTTTTTGTTTTTTAATTAAGAAGTTCCTTGGAGTTTATAGTAATGTACAAAAAAACAAACTAATCAAGGAAAATACATACAACAAACAAAAAAACAAGTGTTTATAAATACCTGTTCTTTTTTTATTAAGAATACACTATCCTGGTCAGTGAAGGTTGATGACATTAAAATTTTCTGTGGTTTGAGTGGAAATTTTTATTAACATGAATAATTATGGAAATCAGTTTTAGTAACATTTTAGCAATTTCACTCTAATACTGGGCCAGGTACAAAAAATAATAAAAAATAGTCACAATCCCGTAATTCACCTATTGCATTATAATGGGGATAATATATGTGTACCACACATAATTAAAAATCTAAAATTAGGGAGAATTGTTCATTGTTTGAGAAATTTTTTTTCCAAGATTTTATTTATTTATTTGAGAGATACCACAAGTAGGCAGAGAGGCAGTAGAGGGGTGGGGGGGGTGGCAGTGGGAAGTAGGCTCCCCACTGAGCAGAGAGCCCAATGCAGGTCTTTATCGCAGGACCCTCGGATCATGACCTGAGCTGAAGGCAGAGGCTTTCACCCACTGAGCCACCCAGGTGCCCTGTTTAAGAAAGTATTAATAAGTACCTTTTTTGAAATTTTAAATGCAGACTTTGGCACTAAACTTCATATTAGATACCCTGTAAGTATTTGGAGGCCCATTCAATAAGGTGTGTAGGAAGCAAGGGGACAAGTCATGATGATACCTAGGGGGAAAGTATATTAAAAGCAGTGGAAAACATGGCAGTCTGAATCCCTCACATTTGCTTTTGTTTTCTTTGTTAAAATGATATTTTGCAAATCTTTATACTTTTCAAGTTCCGGTTTTTTAACTCACATAAGTCTGAAGGGTGTCAAAATAGATTGAAATTCCAGGGCGCCTGGGTGGCTCAGTGGGTTAAGCTGCTGCCTTCGGCTCAGGTCATGATCTCAGGGTCCTGGGATCGAGTCCCGCATCAGGCTCTCTGCTCAGCAGGGAGTCTGCTTCCTCCTCTCTCTCTCTCTGCCTGCCTCTCTGCCTACTTGGGATCTCTCTCTGTCAGATAAATAAATAAAATCTTAAAAAAAAAAAAAAAAAACCTTAAAAAAAAAAAAAAAGAAATTCCAACTTGAATGCTTGACCTGCCCCACATGCTCTTTCTCCAAGAAGAAGTTAAAACTAAGAGAAGCGCTGTGTAAAATTAAATGAGCACTGAACTGGGACTCCTCTGTGTGATTACTTCCAGGCTTAATCTATGATTGTGATATTCTGGGCCCATCTCTTCTAATTCTGCTTCTTCCTCTTGAAAAGAGGCAAATACTAATACTGCCTGCTTAGTGCAATAAGATAGAAATTAACAGATTTTGTATGTTTTGGATTTTGGGTTTTAAGACTCAGAAAGCAAATATTTTTTTTAAAATATTTATTTTATTTTATAATAAATAAAATATTTATTTTATTTATTTATTTATAATAAATAAATATTTATAATAAATAAAATATTTATTTATTTTATTTTATTTAAATTATTTATTTGACAGACAGCGATCCCAGGTAGGCAGAGAGGCAGGCAGTATCGGGGGTACGGGGAGGTAAGCAGGCTTCCCGCTGAGCAGAGAGCCTGATGCGGGGCTCCATCCCAGGACCCTGAGATCATGACTTGGGCCTAAGGCAGAGGCTTAAACCGCTGATCCACCCAGGCACCCCAGAAAGCAAATATTTTTTTTTAATTTTTTATTTTTTATAAACATATATTTTTATCCCCAGGGGTACAGGTCTGTGAATCACCAGGTTTACACACTTCACAGTACTCACCAAAGCACATACCCTCCCCAATGTCCATAATCCCACCCCCTTCTCCCAAACCCCCTCCCCCCAGCAACCCTCAGTTTGTTTTGTGAGATTAAGAGTCACTTATGGTTTGTCTCCCTCCCAATCCCATCCTGAGAAAGCAAATATTTTAATGTTCAGTCAATTAAATAGATTTAACTGTATCATTATCTTAAAATTTAAATCACATTTTATATTTTCTATCAAGGGATTAAAAAGAAAATCTTTTTGAAACAATCTGAAAATTTTCTCTCCCTGTGTGTCTCTCTCTGTCTCTGTCTCTTTCTCTTTTGCATTTAACCTCTAGGTCCTGAAGTAGGAGCATCTCCACAGAGTGGGAGAAAAAGCATGGCAGCTGAAGGAGCCTTGCTTCCACAGACGCCACCGTCCCCTCGGAACCTGATTCCACATGGACACAGGAAGTGCCATAGCTTGGGCTATAAGTCAGCATTTTTCATTTAATCTTTCAGATTTTTAAGTTGTTTCCAGTTGAATTTGTTTTCTCTATGTTTTATTAGTTAAATACAGTTTTATTTGTAGAACAATAGTTTTTTCCTGGTTTAGTAAAATACCTTGTTTGCCTAGAAGCGTTTAGTTCTTCTTTTACCTTAATTTGGAAATAAGCTTTTCCCAACAGTGCCTACATTTGGGGGAATAAATGAGCTATATTACAGAGTATCATCATAAATAAAATGAGGAAAGCAATTGCCCATTCTCCTTTTAAATTACAACTTTTATATCAAAACAGTCATTGCTTGTCTTAAAGTAGGTCACCATAAGTAAAGGTGTATAAAAATTACTCCTTTCATTCTTAAATATAATGAAAAGGAAACTGATCTTTTGTTAAGTCGTTACCTTTGCAAGATTGTTTACTCAAAATGGGGCCCATAGTTTACCTTTGCCATAATTTTTGTGAAAGTTTAATAGCTGTTTCCCAGAAGTGAATGTGGAACTATTTTTTAATGGACCCAAGACTCAAGATGAAATTAAAATATTATCTGTTACATAAGATAGGGCCTGGCCTGGTTTCCTAAAATATTTTCCTTAAACTGTTAATTTTAGGCTTTTATGGGAATATCTATGTGATAGCTTAGCATGAGAATTCAAGTCAGTTTAGGATAGCAGGTAAATGTTCTATATCTTGAATCTTTAAGAGTATTTTTATATCCTGAATTAACCAACAATAATAAAATATATGAAAAATACTTCTCTTTGTTTCCAGTTTCATTCATAAAATGAACACAGCAGAGTTTAAGAGTGCAACATTCCCAAATGCAGGGCCAAGACATCTACTAGATGACAGCGTCATGGAGCCCCACGCACCATCTCGTGGCCAAGCAGAAAGTTCTACTCTTTCTAGTGGAATATCAATAGGTGAGAAATACTTCTCTGAGAGGATTACAATGTATAAAAATGAGATTCTTAATAAAACATTTGGAAAAGAGTCACTAATCCTAACATACATAGAGAAACTTTGATAAAAGCGAAGTAGCAGGGGCCCCTGGGTGGCTCAGTGGGTTAAGCCTCTGCCTTCAGCTCGGGTCATGCTCAGGGTCCTGGGATCAAGCCCCTCATCAGGCTCTCTGCTCAGCAGGGAGTCTGCTTCCCTTCCTCTCTCTGCCTGCCTCTCTGCCTACTTATAATCTCTGTCAAATAAATAAATAAAATCTTTTAAAAAAATAATAAAAAAGCAAAGTAGCAGTTAGATATAGGATCATCTTACTAGTACCTACTGAAGTTAATAAAGAAATCATGGTATTTTAAAACACTGCTTGATATTTTTTCTCCAAAAGGGGAGGCATTTGAGGAACGGTGAGAAAAGAAGGTGGGCTGGTTGAATTGGTTGCTTTATGCAGTTTGGTTGTAGGAATGAGAAAAGGGGTAGAGTTGGCATACTCCCAGTTTTTTGGATTAAGCAGTTAGTTAGTTAAATGATGGTACCATTGCCATGATAGAGAAAACCAGAAGAGCAATCGTTTGTAGGTGGTGAGGTATTTGTGAAGGATGACTGAGTTTGAGAAGTTGGGAATCCTATTTCGGACGTGTTTGGTCCACATGGAGCTGTCAGGTAACTGAATATGTGACTTTTGAGCTCAGTGGGTTCGAGTTAGGTCTGTAGATATTAAGTATATCACTATCAAATGCAAGAAAAAAAATGAGGATGGGAGTTGATCAGTGTGCATTTGGCAAGATAGAAGTCATTGGTGACCTTGATAAGACCTGCTTCATAAAATAGTGGCATCAGAGCCCTGATTGGAGTAGACTGGAGAACGAGAAGCCAGGGAATAGAGATAAAGGGGACCAAAAAATTGGGACCATATTGGAAAGGGATGTGAGGTTATGAGGAGAATTTGTTTTTACTTCCTAAACTTTATTTTCTGAATCTTTTAGATGAGCATTATTTCTTTTGATTATTGGAAAAACCTTCCTACTAGGTTTTGTTTGTTTGTTGTTTTTGTTTTTCTTAAGAAGGAACAAGAGGAGGAAAATAGCTTCTCTGATTAAGTGCCTGATTGCTCAAGGGCTAAGCCTATTATTATTAATAGGATCATCTCAGTATTGATGAATAGTCAGTAGAAAGAAATCCTAGAAGAAGGAGTTCATTTTCTTAAATTGACTTGCTTAACCCTTTAAAGTTCCAAACGCAATGAACAAAACTGATTTAGAGCTTTCCAGCACCATTCAGCGATTTTTAAATTCCAAAGTTCCCCCTTTGATAGGTACAAATGATTAAATAATGATAAAATTCACAAAATAGAAAAAAAGTTAGCCACCTCATTACCTTTTCATTAATGCTATAAGCTGTTACTATGCAAATATCAACCTCAACCTGAAAAATAATACATAGTGTAATTTTGCAAAAGAAAGAAGAACTTTCTTCCCATTAAAAATTTGTTACACTATGGAATCTGGCATACCACTTAAACAAAAAAAAATAATTTTTACAATTACATCTCTCAAGTATATATATTTGACTTTTACCCATCATAAAATTTTTTTTAAAGATTTTATTTATTTATTTGACAGAGAGAGAGATCACAGGTAGGCAGAGAGGCAGGCAGAGAGAGATGGGAAAGCAGGCTCCCTGCTGAGCAGAGAGCCAGACATGGGGCTTGATCCCAGGACCCTGAGATCATGACCTGAGCCAAAGGCAGAGGCTTAACCCACTGAGCCACCCAGGCACCACCACCCCCATCATAAATTTTGTAATGATAATTCTTTAGTTTATCTGTGGCTTTTTCACTGATGTTCTTTTGGTTTTCACAAGATAATTATCTCGTTATTTCATTCAGTTACAGTTAGTGTCTCAGTTTGGAGGCCTTTCTTTTAGAACAGGAAAAGACTATTTTAGGGATGCCGCTAACAGTAGAGTATGCAACTCTTGATTTTGGGGTTGTGAGTTTGAGCCCCACTTTGGGTATAGAGATTACTTAAATATAAAAAACTTTTTAAAAAAAGGAAGAGACTATTGTAATTTTGCCTTTGTATTTATTTATTTTTATTGTAAGGCTGTTAAGTGGGTAAACAGTAAAGATTGTTATATCCTTGTTTGTAAATTAGAACATTAGACATAGATATTACCTTGGACAGTTTTTGTTTTAAAGCTCTATATTCTGGAAAGAAAGTAATTTATAACCATAGATGGTAGATGTTACACACACACAGTTTGTAGTTAAGGGTTTTTTCCTTAGCTGTAGCTTTAATCTACAATACTAGTCTGTACTATGGAGATTTTGAGAAAGTACTCTAGCGAAAGTAACCAGTGCTTGGGACAGTGACCTCTAACATTTTCTGATGTGGTATAGAAGTCATAGATAACCTAAAGTGGTCTGGCCCAGCTAAGAGAAGTATATCCACTCTGAGTTTCATGCTTCTAGAAAGACTTACATTTTTCTGCAAATAAGTCATAGTAATTATGATTGAATTTCCAGTGTTTACCATGTAATGCTACAAATCAAAAGATAATCTACAAGACTCTATTCCAGTTTCTCATCTGAACCACACAACCAGAAAATTTTTTCTGTTACTGTTAACTCTGTTCTTCCAAGGATATTATATATATAACTAGCGCCACTCTAAATACATAGATAAGGCATTAATCCATCACCTACAATGTGTACCTTTTAGCACTGGAGTTTGTGTCTCTTACAGAACACTGGTATGAAAGTCTCATAGACAGTTCACTTGATATATAAGAGACAGATTAATCATAAGTTTTGTTGAGAACCAGAATTATCTTTAAAATAACATTTAAATCAGTATAAGTTGTTTTAGACTTTCTAAGTTTATTCCCCTCAGTTTTTTCTTTAGTTAACGTAAAACTTTATATTTTAACTACTATTTTTGGATTGTTACAGCACCTTTTTTTTTTTTTTTTTAATTTAGGGATTCCATCCTCTTCTACCTTGCCTCTGAAGGCAAAATTAAATTTCATTAAGCTTTTTATCCTTAGGATAATAAAAAGTTTTAAAAGGCTTGTAGAGATAAAATAGAGCATGAACCTCTAAGAATTTCTCAACTATATTGGTCTTAAATTTTGACCATATTTTTAAATTTGAAAAATTCTGTGCCTATGGTACATTCCCTAATGGTAAAAAATTGTTTATTAACATCTGTTCTGTGCTATTTTGTTATTTTAGGTAGTCTTAATAAATTCCAACATTCTACAGAATGTGCCTAGCAGCATTAATACTAGAAGGAAGAATTAATATGTGGATGTTCACCCACGAATAACATGACTGTCATTTTAGAAGTACAATTAAAGAATCTATTTTTAAAATACAAGATTATACTGTAATTCCGATGTTTAAAAAATAGAATAACTTTTGATTTTAGGTAGCAGTGATGGTTCTGAACTAAGTGAAGAGACTTCATGGCCTGCTTTTGAAAGGTAAGAATTCTTCATTTGAACTGCTTCAGGTTTAGTTTGTCTTTCTTAAAAGATGTGATCATATGCATTTTAACAGATAATATTTGTTACATATCTGTAAGGGACTATTTATAAGCTTCCGCCTGGTGGCAGAAATTAAAGTTGATATTTAAGTCTTAGCTAATAAATACATGTTTATTTGGTGACTTGATACATACTTGAACTTTAGTGCTTTTAAAATTACAAATCTAAAATCATAATAACCAGTCATAGTCAACTTACCTACTTATGTGTTTAAAATTACTTCTTTAAATTCTGGTTCATTTAAGTAATATTAGGGCATTAAGTAGCGTAGTCTACTTCATTCTCTGCTACCTTGTCAAGGGCAAGAAGACTCAGTGTTAAATTATACTATAAGTAAAGCAGCTTGAAGTTTGAATTTAAATTGACATTACCTCAGAGTATGTACAGAGTGCACGGATTTCTAATGAAATCCTGTAAGGCATGTTCCCTTCTCCTTTCTTTATTGCTTTAAGCTTTAAAAGTTGCCATCTGCCTACTGCTTATACGCTAATATTGATCTTCGAATGTAAGATCTCCTGAAAAATGTAGCCAAACAGTGCAAATAATTTATTTACTAAACATCCATTAGGACTTTTATTTTGTCTTTGACCATTTCAGTTCTTCCATTTTTATATTTACAGGATGCTTGACTCTTGCCAAAATAATTGCTCCCTTTCGTATATAAACTGAGCAGCCTAAGTTTCTAAGCAGCTTTGAGGGCCATATTGAAATTGATGGCGTTGAAAATAATTATCTAACTCTGTATCAGTCACTTTTTTAGTAGAAAACAGTTTTATTGACTATCCATAAATGATACTGGAATTGGTTAATTTCATGCTGTTTAATTGGAATATTATATTCTTATTTTTCTATTACGTGATTAAGATTTTATTTGTAGACCCAGCATTTCAAAGTACTCTTGAGCCTTTCTACTCTAATTATCAGTGTTCCTAAGTCTTACTGTTTTTGAGGGGCCTTAACAACTTGTTTTTGCATACTATTTCTCTTCCAACCTTTGTATTCAGTCTCTTTATTAGGGTTTGCCTGAAACGAGAAAAACACAAGTTGCCTCTGGCATGCTGTCTGTACAAGTGACTTTAGTTCTTTCCCTCCAGGAAGAGCATCATGTGTTGATTATAGAGTATATTGTAATCTTTAGATAAAAAACATTGATTGAAAAAAATCATTCCTCCATTTGCACCAGGATAGTGTTGTATTCAGTAATCTGTTCTCATCCCAGCAGGTTACTTTTGAAGAAAGTATTTAACGGTGTCACCTTCACATCTCAAAACAATGTATTTCTTCTATGACAGATGTTTTACTTTGCAGACATTTGCAGCTAAAAAAAAGTCTGTACTTGTGCCAAGTTTAAATCTGTGGCTTTTGGAATTTTGAGAGCAAATTAATGCTTCCCGGCAAGATTCAGACATGGAATAATAAACAGTAAATAAAGAGCTAGGATTTTTTAAATACTTCTTGTAGAGAGTGAATTCGAAAATAGTTTTCTGAATGTTGAACATATCACTCTCTGTCCTTATTTCCTACAGAGACATCAAATATGTTGCTGTTTAAGTTGCTAAAATGATACTTTTTGTTTTAAATCACATTTATCAACAGTGCAACCTTTGGCTTTTCCCAGGCAAAGAAGTGTTGGTGATTCTGTGTGTGTATGTGTGTGTGTGTGTGTGTGCGCGCGCGCACATGCGCATGTGTGCGTGTGTGTGTCTGTTTATTTCCTTTGTTAAGTATTACATGCCATTTTGGATAAATATTATCTCAAACCATTTATATCATTTATCAGCTTTACCATTTATTTCAGTTGATGTAGAAATAAAATAATGCCTTTTTACTCAGCTTGTCTCTTTTATTAGTTTTTTGGATTTAACGTAAAGGATAGAGAGGAAGATAGAGATGTTTAGGCCACATTAATTTTAAGTTTAGAGCCCACATCGCTTTTAGGTGTCTTCATAGGGACATATCATAAAAATGAGTTATTTATATAGATCCAGATAGCATTTTTAAACTGGAGTCCAAGAACTGGAATAGAAACAAAAGGATTTTTGAAGTATTTTCTAGGTTTTGATAGTGCTGGTTATAAATAACTCTTTAATTATCTTAGCAGATTTGTGAAAGCAAATGTATATAAAAATGTATGGTATATACTAAGACCTGTATTTCTAGAGTCCGTAGTAGAAGAAAACATCTTTTTTTAAATCTGTGCTGCGTGCTTAAAAAAAGAGGAGCAACCACATACTGTCCTTTTGTAGGATTTAGAAAACGGTATTACAGGAAGAAGTTGTTATATTGTTCTAGGTATTGTTGTGAATAAATGCATATGTAATATATACGATTTATAATGGAATCCAACAGGAACAGATTATACCATTCTCTCGGCCCGGTGACACGAGTGGCACGAAATGGCTATCGAAGCCACATGAAGGCCAGCAGGTACAATCCCCCTGCATTCAGGGGTCACAGAACTCCCTTCTGGTGTTGGTGATTGGCTAAATGGGTGTGATCTCACAGTATCTCTGTTCTTTCTCAATTAATTGGCTTAAAAGCTAAAAAAAAATACCCACAAAAGCTTTCTTTCCAAGATTTAATGTAGAGATAAATTTGAACTTTCCTTTCTGATCCACTGAGCCGATTGCAAAATTAATTCCAACTTGGTGGCCTTATAACAGCTGCTGGTTCTTGGATAAGCATTATTCAAAGGCTACTGTCAAAGCATTTACTTGGCCAGTAAGTCTCCAGTTCATCTTTGTTAAGAATTTTCCATATATCCTGCAGGCTCTGAATTTCGATAAGTCTCAGTAAATACTATTTGTGCTTTTCAACTCATTTTGTTCAGTGGGTTTATTAGTTAAACCAGGTCTCTTTCTGTACCATATTAGCTGCAGAAGGAAATGAGACTGTTAGATTGACATGGGCCTGGAGGTTACTGGTAATGGGTAATCAGCTACTTCATAATACAACAAATAAAATAGCCAACTTCAGAAGTAAACTTTCTATCAGTTTGCTGTCTAATCTCTTTGTGTATACCTCCCTGAATATAAATAGCCATAGCATGAAATTTCTAGTGGTCTCGAGGTTTTTAAGTCACTTTGAAGACACCTAAATAATCATAACGGGATAACCTAGCAATCTTCAGTTTTTTTCCCTGTTGTAGGAATTCTGCAGATCATGTCAGATCCCCAGAGAATGACAGATTTTTATTAGTGTGTATGTTTTAATTGACTTGTAGAAGTTAACTGTTGTTTTAAATACAGGACCTTAAGGCAGTTGGGGAAAGATATTTAAATGTTTAGTTATTCTGTGATGGTTTTCTTAAGATCAATGAAAAGGAAATCTTGAGTTTTGGAATTATTCCTTTCTTGGAGATCTGTTAGGCTATAATCAAACACTTATTCATTGAGAGCATTTAAATGTCATTACAACTTAACTGCAGTACACTCGTTTTTTAAATATGTTGTTATTACCTATACTGCTTCTCTCACCTGTTTTAGAATTAAAATTAAGCATGGGTTTTCTTTTTCCTTTCTTTCCTTTTGGAACTTACGCTCTTTTTGTTTTGGATTTTTTATGCCTGAATACTTTTTAACAAAAAGAATCCTCACCTTTCCTACCAGGACTTAAAAGTTTCTAATGGGAAAAAATGTTTACAGCAGTGATGCAAATGGGGCATGTTAAGAAGAAGAAAAAGTCTTAAATCCTTGATTTAATCTTCACTAAAGTGAATCACTCTATTCTTTCTAAATTACATTTGTTAAAATATGTAATAAAGTGTGTTTTTTAACCATCTGCTGACTTTAATAACTTCCTGATTAAGCTTTTGTGACAGCTTATAAATTTTAGATCAGTAAGCCTTTATAATTGTGTCTTCTAATGCCAAGTACAGTAACAAGGTTTTAAAATTAAGAGTAATTACTTTGCAGTTAAGTACCTACTTTGTAACTACTATACACAAAAGGTTGTACATGTTCTTTTTTTCATTCCATTATTATAGTTCTGCAGAATCAGAGGATTTGGCAGTGCATTTATATCCAGGAGCTGTTACTATTCAAGGTGTTCTCAGGAGAAAAACTTTGTTAAAAGAAGGCAAAAAGCCTACGGTAAGATCTTGATGTATTATATTTTAACATATCTCTAAAAATAAGCAAACATAGAGGACCCTAAAAAATATGAAAACAATGAAATAAAACCAGATGTATAGTACATTTGAAATAATTGGAAATCGCATTTTCCTCACCGGGTTTCTTAATTTAGACTTCAGTTAGATCATACTTTGAGGGTGTACTCCTCCCCATCCCTTAATACAGTTCTTACACAAAACCACTTCTCGGAGAACCTTGAAAGTATATGCTGTTATGAAATATTTTAGTAATAAGTTTAGGAAAGATAAAGAATAGAGAGTAACAACCCCCCAATGTGGAATGCAACCAGTTTTGTTTTGTCAGTCCTAAGTCATTTATTTAAATCTCTGTAATGCAGTTTCATTTTCCTTCATGAAACCCAGAGAGTAAATGTCCTCCAAAACTTCATTCTGTTTTTTTTTTAAACGATAAAAGTTTAGTGGCCCAGAGCCTTTTGTAGATAACTTAGAAGCTTCTTCTTTCCCAGTAGCAGCAAGCAGTTTGACTGCTAACGAAAGAAGACTTCTTTTTTTTTTTCCTTTTCTCAAATAATAGTATAATTTATCTGTTCTGGAATAAAAACTTCATTGTGTATCCAGACTTAACACTTTTGAAGATATGAGAGCTTCTTCAAATGTAACAGTGGTTTATATCTAAGCAGTCTGATTTTGCTGCTTACATCACAGTAAACCTCAGGCACACATAGTCGAGAAGCTACACGAGGCCAGCTAGGAAAAACTAGGAGGAGTGTGTCAGCTGGGGCATTATGACGCTGTTGTGTACTAGATGCTGGAAACAGAGCAGCAAACAAGATGAGGCCACGCGCCTGCCTTGTGCAAGTGACATTCCAACGAGACAGAAAGTAAGACCGTGAAATAAGGGGATGGGATGGCAAGTGAGAGGGTGAGGAGAAGCTGAATGCGCAGGCGAGCCAGCCACATGAGGATCCCGAGTTAGGCAGCGAGAAGGCCTGTGGCCCTGAGGCACAGCAAGTGGAGGAGACGAAGTCAGAGAGGACAGTCGGGGTTGCTTGATGAGGTATTAGGTGTGGTGTATGGGAGAGAGCATGGAGGTGAAGGTGGTATCAGGGTTGGGGGCCAGTAAGTCTTGGCTACGTAAAACTATGTGTTTTAAGTATAGAAGTGGAGACGTCAGTTTGTCTCTAAAAAGTACAGTTTTTTAGAAGTTCTGTCGGAGATGGTGGCCAGAGACGGAGATTTGAGTGCTGTTAGCATACAGATGGTATTTTAAGTATGGGACCAGGTGAGACTGATTATCTGTGAAGAAAGCATGGCTGGGGAAGAAAAGAGGGCTGAGGATAGAGTTCTAGAGCACATCCAGGTCTGCTCTGAGAAGCATAGAGGAAAACGAAGGAACTGTTACCAGAGAAGCGTAGAGGTTACAGTATTTCAAGAGGAAAGGAATGGCTAGCCATGCCGGATGTTGCTAAGGGGTTGAGTGTGGTGAAGAACAGGAGCTTTGGGATATGTCAGGGATCAAGGACCTTGACAACAGCAGCCTAACTGAAAGCAAGCTGAGGAGAAAACAGGCAAGAGAGAAGTAGAGTCAGGGATTAGAGACGCCCTGCAAGAAAGTATGCTGTAAACAGGAGCAAAGAAATTGGGTGCTCTCTGTTGGGGCAGGGGACAGGCAGTGGAGGCATTTTCAGTGATGGGGGTGCTGTGAAGCCTCGTTTGTGTAATGATGGGAGAGGGGGAGAAATCAAGACAGTGGAGAGAGGAGTAAATTACAAAAGCAGATTTCTTGAGGGAATGAGATAGTGAGATCTAGAGCATGAAAGGAGGGTCGAGTTTCTCCTTTGATAGAAGCAGCATTAGCTCTTCTGTTGCAGCAGGAAGAAAGGCTGAGTAGGTGGGTCAGCAAACAGATACTTGGTCTGGGAAGATGAGGAAGTCCTCGCCAGATTCCACCTATTTTTCTCTGGGAAGTGTGCAGTGCTGTTAGAAGGGGATGGAGGATAAGGAATTTTAAGAAAAGGAATGAAATGGCTGTCTGCAGAGAGGAAGAGTATAATGACTTGATGGGGTAAAAATGAAGTACTATTGATTCCTTTATGAGATTGCTGGTTCTGATTTTACCAGTTGGCACAGTTTGATGCCTCTGGCAATATTCAGTTATTAAAATGTGCCAGGTAATCAGACTGTTAAGATTTAAATAAGGCTGGCGTTCTATCAGGAGAGAGGGACAGTGAGATTCAAGTACTTGGAAGGGAATGGGTATAGTGCTGGACCCTGTGGTATTGGCTGAAAATGAAGAGAGGAGGAGGCTACAGGATGGGGAGGCAGCGCAAGGCTCGATAATGTTGAAAAGTGGTATGATTGTTGATGAAACCAGTAGTTATCTGAATAAAAGTAGTGGAGTCTTTTTGGTGGAAGTGACAGGAATGTGGGAGGTAAAGATTTCAGAAGTGATTCAACTCGAGGCTAAGGTGGCTGGAGTGGAGCTAGAGGTCCTCGGCATTAAGAAAGCAAAGAAACTGAGAAGCCGGTGGTAATAATGCTTCTGTGTTTGTCTTTCCAGGTAGCATCGTGGACAAAGTATTGGGCAGCTTTGTGTGGGACACAACTTTTTTACTATGCTGCCAAATCTCTAAAAGCTACAGAAAGAAAGCATGTAAGTATTCCTCCTCTAAACTGCTAGCAGAGTTTACTCTTCGTGGTTGTAAGGAAAGTAGTCCTAATGGGATGCAGCAATTTGGATTTTTTCCATATTCTAATCCAGAAGATCTTACGTCTATTCTTTGTGTGAGTGTTGTGGTAGAATTACTTTTATTTAGTAAGACCATTCCAGGAAAGATCTTGGAATAACTTCCCTATTTAGAGGTTTCTTTTTTTGAATACTACTTTTCCATCAAAAGGTCAAAAGTGCACATTACCACTGTCTGTCTTGGCATCAAACCCTTCCCAGGCCTGGGTTTCTTATTCAGAAAACAGTTGAAAACTATTGCTTTGGAGTCTCAGTTCATAATCTGTAAAATGTGAGAAATTGGGACCGTCATCTAAAGATCTTTCCACCTCAGTCTCGGACAGAGTGGTTTTGCTCAACAGTGAAGAGGAGTAATTATTACTCTCCTTATTATAGTCCACTTTCTTGTGTTGCAAATTGCTTAGAAGAAGCCTCTCAATACACTTTTTCTCCAAATGTAGAGCCTTCCTATAAATCTTTTTTGCATGCTGTTTTGTTTTTACATGCTAGTGATCCAGTCTTTGAAAGGAAGAAATTTTCCATGTAGTGTTAATAAAATCCCCTTGAGAAGAATTTTATTTCTAAGTCATGTATTTTGGAGTGAAATTAAGTGGTTTACCATATGAGGAAAGGTAATCCACTAAAAAAATCAATCCTTTTACTGTGTATAAATTATCTAGTGACATTGCATAATTCAGAGAAGCTCTTCTCTCTATCCATATGGTTCTAGTTCTTTATAATCAAACCGGAAGGGTGCATTTTCAGTTTAAATGAATGCTGTAAGTGCCTTAAGATGTTATCACCTTCCTTCCTTCCTCACCACACCCACATCTATCGTTGTCCTGAATTTCACATTGATCATTACCTTCCTCTTCAGAATTTACCATATATGTTTCTTTAAACAACACATGGCTTCATTTGTGGACTGTATCTGAATGGAATCATATGAATTCTCAAGTTCTGTGTGTGTGTGTGTGTGTGTGTGTGTGTGTGTGTGTGTGTTTGAAAAGGAGAGGATAGGGGAAGGAGCAAAGGGAGGGTTGGTGGGGGAGGAGAAATTCTTAAACAGGCTCTGTGCCCAGGGATGAGGAGCCCGATGTGGGGCTCAGTCCCACGACTCTGACATCATGATCTGAGCTGAAATCAGGAGTCAGACACTTAACAACTGAGCCACACAGGCACCCCTGAAGTTCTGGCTTTTTGGCCCACTAATATTTTACAGTTGTTTAGATACAGTCCTCACATTGAGGTAAAGGACTGTTTTTTGTAGTCTGGTTAAAGTGACTAACGCTCACACAACCCATAGAGTTACACAGACTAGTTCCAGCAAACATTTTGCAGAGTAATTGCCAGATGAATACTGCTGTCCTCAAAGGGAGGAAAAAAGGTTGCTGTAACGAAATTAAATCCTTTGTCTTCAGATATAGTTAACTTTTCACATAGCCACTTTGAGATGCTTGGCTTGATTTCACTTAGTTGATGATTATTTTTAAAAAGTAGCTATTCAAAATTAAATGTTTTTTATTTTTTCCTAACTTATTAGAAAGAAGTGAAATGAAATTAGAGCATAGTGGTTTGTGAGGAAATCAAATGAGTGCCAAGGAAATGGACTATATTCCTAATCTTCTTCAATTAAAACTGTTCGGGTAAAATAAGAAATTAGAAGAATAACCTAGAGGGTAGAGCGACAGGCTCCTGTTTATATTACAGAATCAGATTTAGAAGAGATGTGGCACAGAACTAAAAGCAATGAAGGAAAAAATCATTTTCAAACAAAATACAAATTGAAAGAAAATAATAAAGGATTAAAATGTATTCTATAAACAGAGCACAACCTGTGTAGTGTTCTTGCAGTTTAACCTGAACCTAATCATGAAGAAAGAATCAAATCCAGATTGTGGGACAATGTACAAGACAACTGGCTTAGATTTTTAAGACCAAAATGTGGTGGATGGAGGGGCGTGAGGGGAACAGGAGGACTCTTATAGATTAAGAGAGACTGAAGAGTCTGAAAGGTAAATGCAGTGTGTGCTCTGGTTGAATCCTGGACACAATGTCTTTTTTTTTTTTTTTTTTAACTACAAAGGTCATAATTGGGACAACTGAAAAAAATTTAATATGGACTTTATAAAAAATGATATGTCTGTTGAATTTCTTAGATACTTATATTGTAGTTACATAGAAATACATTCTTACGCTATACATGTTGAAATATTTAAGACTCCGTTTTATGATGTCTGCAGTTCAAAAAGATCAAGCAAATGCACAAAATGTAGATTTGTGGGTAACCACTGTGGCATTCTTTCAACTTTGTAGTTTCAGCCTTTGAAAATTAAAAGTTGGAGAGAAAAAAATGACTAATGAAAATATACCTGTTCATAAAAGTCTATAAATGCAGAAGGGGGATCTCCAGAAGCCCATAAACCCATACGTTTTATACTTTTTTTGCCTGTGAGGAACAGAATAGGCTTGGCAGTGTGGACTAACTGGGGAGACCAAAGGGCGGCTCCTATTATGTCTGTATTTTTAGATGGGCCTTTTTTTTTTTTTTTAAAGATTTTATGTATTTGAGAGAAAGAGCACAAGCAGGGGTGGTGTGGGGAGGGGCAGAGAGAAAGGGAGCAGGAGAGTCCCTGTTGAGTAGGGAGCCTGACACAGGGCTCAATCATGACCTGAGCTAAAGGGAGATGCTTAACCCACTGAGCCACCCAGGAGCCTCTTGTTGGATGTCTTAAAATGAAAACATTCACTCTTCTTGGATGTCTTAAAATGAAAACATTTACTGTAAAAATACCCTTTAATGGAAGTTAATTCATTGTAAAAAAAAAAAAAATTTGCAGGTATGTTAGAACCCATTACTGTGTGGCAGAGAGGAAATAAATACTGCTTGCTTAGTTAAAATTTTAAAGACCCAAGACTGCACCTGAAAAGAAATCTGTAACAAAACTAAAGACGTTCCACAGCTCCGTGAGAATAAAACAGACACTAGAAAAGGGGAAAGAGGAGATAAATAGAAGATGAAATGTAAGTGGCTAATAAACATGAAAAGATGATCAACCTTATTAGATATAGAAAATGCAGATTAAAGAAGATGCCCTCTTTTGCTATTAGGCAAAAAATTTGAAGATTCTTAACAGAGCCTTGGCCATGGTATAGGGAAACATAGGCTATTGTCCATGGTTTTCAGAAATTTAAATTGGTATTGCTTTTGTGGTGGGCAGTCCTAGTCCATATTTAACTTAATAACAACCAGCGGTTCCTTTTCTGGGAATCTGTCCTGTGGGAATCCTTGAACAAGTACACAAAGATACCTGTCGAAGAATATTTCTGTAATGTTTACAATAGACGTCTATAAAGACTCAAAATACTTACCAATAAGGAAGTACCAATAAGTGAAAACCAGAAATCAGAGTACACATATGCCCCCATTAGTACAGTGGACCCTTAAACAACTAGGCTGGAGGCACCTACCCCATCTCCCTTCCACACCTGTGCATTTGAAAATCTGTGTATAACTTCGAGCTCCCCAAAAACTTAACTACCAGTAGCCTGCTATTGGTCAAAAGCTTTACCAATAACATAAGTGGTTGATACATTCCATGTATTATACATATTATATGATGTGTTCCTACAATAAAGTAAGCTAGAAAAACTGTTAAGAAAATAATAAGAGGGGGGCGCCTGGGTGGCTCAGTGGGTTAAGCCGCTGCCTTCAGCTCAGGTCATGGTCTCAGGGTCCTGGAATCAAGCCTTGCATCGGGCTCTTCTGCTCAGCCGGGAGCCTGCTTCCCCCTCTTTCTCTGCCTGCCTCTCTACCTACTTGTGATCTTTCTCTCTGTCAAATAAATAAATTTTTTTTTTTTTTAAATCTAAGGGGGTACCTGGGTGGCTTAGTGGGTTAGGCTTCTGCGTTCAGCTCAGGTCATGATCCCGGGGTCCTGGGATCAAGCCCTGCATTGGGCTTTCTGCTCAGCGGGGAGCCTGCTTCCCCCCCCTCTCTCTCTGTGCTGCGCTGCCTACTTGTGATCTCGCTCTCTGTCAAAGAAATAAATAAAATCTTAAAAAAAAATCATAAGAAAAAATACACCTACTGTAATGTATTTATCAAAAAAATCCACATTTTAAGTAGACCTGCATAGTTCAAACCCATGTAGTTCAAAGGTCAGCTATATATGAAAACCAGCAGAATCAAAAAAGTGTTTGGTGTAAATGCATACAGAAAGGGCAAGCATTTGTTTTCATGATTTTTCTGTGTGGATAACCAATTTTCCTGGCATCATTTATCGAACAATTCATTCTTCCTTCCTCAGTCTGCAGAGTCCACTCTTGTCACATGAATTTGCATCTCTTGACTTCCAGTGCCCTATTTGTGTGTTCCTGTCCTGTAGCCCATGGCCTCAGTTACTGTAGCTTTATGAGCCTTAATGAGGGCAGGTCCTCAGCATGTTGGCTATTTCTGCTCCTTTGCTCTTGTATATAAATTTTAGAATCGGCTTCTCAAGTTCTGGAAAACGCTACTGAAATTTTTATTGAGATGACACTGAATCTGTATAAGTCAGTTTAGCATCTTTACAAGTCAGACCATCTTCTTCATCTCATGGTATTTCTTCATTGGTTTATGTCTTCTTGGATGGATGCCTTTTATCAGTTTTACTTCTCCTGTATATCTTTTTGTCACGTGTATTGCTAGGTACCTCTCTTAGAAGTGACTTTTCTATTTCTCATGTATAGAATTACAGTTGAGGGACACCTGCGTGGCTCAGCTGGTTAAGCGTCTGATTTTGGCTCAGGTCATGATCCCAGGGTCCTGAGATTGAGTCCCACTTCTCAGGACCTGCTTCTCCTCCTGCCTGCTTCTCCCCCAATTGCGCTTTCTCTCTCTGTCTGACAAATCAATCAGTCAGTCTTTAGAATTACACTTGATTTTCATACTGATCTTTTCCAAGTGTCCTGGTTGTACCTTCTCTTTCTCTCTGACCAATTAATCAGTCTGTCTGTCTCTAAAATTACAGTTGATTTTCATACTGATCTCTTCCAAGTGTCCTTGCTCATCATTCTTAACTCATTTGGTAGATATGAGTGGATTTTCCTTGTCAGTATTATCATCTGTGAGTAATGGCTTTTTACTTCTTCCTTACACTTACACCTTTTATTTCCTTTTTGTTATCCTGTTAAGCTGACTAGGTCTTCAAATTCTCCATTGAATTGAAGTAGCAATGATGGGTATCCTTACCTTGATACTGATTTTGAAATGTTTTTAGCATTTTACCTTTGAGTGTGTGTGTTGCAGGGTTTTGGTTTGGGGATTTATTTATTTATGGTCTTTTCCTGCTTTATTTTGGTTTGGTTTTTGTGTAAGTTTTGGTTTACTTGGTGGATACTCTTTATTGAATTATAAAATTCCTTTCTATTCCTACTCTGTTGCAAATACACATTATATTTTTTCAAAAGCTTGTTGGGTAAACTAAGTTGAATGTATTTGTTTTCCTTTTTAATCTATTAATATGGTGATTTAGTTTAGTAATTTTTCTGAAGTTAGTTTCTTTAAAGTTGAACTCATCTTGCTTTCTCGAAATAAACCCAATTTAGTTGCTTTAGTTGATTTCTAACATTAAACCAACCTCACATTCCTCAGATAAATCCAAATTGGTCATCATATATCAGTTTTTGGGTTTTTTTTTTTTTTTAAGATTTATTTATTTATTTTAGAGAGTGAGAGAATCTCAAGCAGACTTCATGCTGAGCGTGGGGCCCAACGTGGGGCTCCATTTCACAACCATGAGATCATGACCTGAACGGAAACTAAGAGTCAGACACTCAACTGAGACTGTACTACCCAGATGCTCCATTAGGTTTTTTATACACCAATATTTTGCTTAATATTTTTTCATTTATCGGGCGCCTGGGTGGCTCAGTGGGTTAAGCCGCTGCCTTCGGCTCAGGTCATGATCTCAGGGTCCTGGGATCGAGTCCCGCATCGGGCTCCCTGCTGAGCAGAGAGCCCGCTTCCCTCTCTCTCTCTCTCTGCCTGCCTCTCCATCTACTTGTGATTTCTCTCTGTCAAATAAATAAATAAAATATTTAAAAAAAAAAATAATAAAAAAAAAATATATTTTTTCATTTATGGTCATGAATGAGATTAACCTAATTTTCTGTTCTTTTTAATAGCTCTTTTTTCCATTATATTTATTTCAAGTATAGAAAAGTAACAAGCATACTAAGAATACCTTTTTTAAGAAATAAAGTAAGAATATATTATTAAGAATTGTCTGGGTCACCAGGGTGACTCAGTTTTGATCCTCAGGGTCATAAGCCCGTGTTGGGCTCCAGACTGGGCTTGGAGCCTACTTTAAAAAAAATTTTTTTTTTGTCTGATAGTACTGCTGGTTTAGTAAATCATCAGGTTTCAGATAATAACCCTATTACATTGTATACTTTAAAGTTATGCTGTGTTAATTATATCAATAAAGCTGGGTAAAAAGAAGATAAAACCCCGATTAAAATGCAGGTGTGTTTCCTAAGAAAAGAGGGGTTTGGGGCAGTGTAGTAAGGAACAGAAAAAAAAACCACAGTGATGAATTTATTAGACCCAGCGACAGATCATGCTTTTTTGGGACTCGAGACTCAGATAGTTAGGTTTTGATGAAGAGTTGAAGCTAGGAAGGATCTGAAGAGTAGTAGACTATCTAAAGGGGACGTGCCTACATGGAATTTAGTAGTAAGTCAAAAGACTGTGAGCAGACTCGACCAACATGAAGTCACAAATCTTACCTCTCGTGGGAGAAACTGAAAATGTGCTTATCCTTAATTTTCACTTAGGATGCGCCATAAATTTGGTGTTTCCATTAATGATCTTTTTATCTCTCAGTTCAAATCAACATCAAATAAGAACGTATCTGTGGTAGGATGGATCGTAATGATGGCGGATGACCCAGAACACCCAGATCTCTTCCTGCTGACTGACTCTGAGAAAGGTGAATCATTAGAATATCTAGTGTTTAAGGTACTGCAAGTATATAACATTCAGTTGGTCCAAACATAGTTTAACTGGAATACTTGACCAGGAGCATGTTTATGGGGTTTTGTCTTTTGGGAAATAATCCTGTCACGTGATGTGTAATAATAATATCCATTTTTTTGGTATCAGTATCTATTATAAGCATATTTTCTTTGCTGTCTGGGCATAAGCTTGCAATTAAAAGCCCGAGTAATCCTTGGGGAGCTAAGAACCAGGCGGGGGTAGGGGGGCAGCGCGGCGGGAAGGAGGGAACTGGGGAATCTGTTACCTTAAAATCTCAGACATTTGCTATATATATAGGTAGTACCCCTTCATCTGTACCCTGAAATAAATTGCTTTTCTTCTGAATGTGGCAGAGGTTTTCCTTTAACTGATTTTGTTCCATTGTTTTTAATTAAGTTAATTGGTTATTTAACTCCTATCACTTTCCAAATAAGTAGAGTTAATAATTAATACTTTGCTTACAGTGTAGGGAGAGACTTATGGATGGCATTATTGACTGTTGACCAGAGGAGTTTTTTAAGTGGATCAGAGAAGTTGGAGGGTGGGCTGTGTAGAATCACACCATGTGCATCTCTAAGTTGGAAGCCGTGACCCATGTGATTGCTGCTCTTCCTTCATAACAACTGCCAGCTGTTGATAAGCACCTCAAAGGAAGCCAGACAGGAAATGCATCATATCTGCCCAGAATCTTAAACTGCAGCAACTCACCACTGAAATGATAATTATTGGCTATGCACCTATAATTTGACCTCTATTCAGAATGTATTTTGTATTTGTATCAACAGATACTCTGCTTTTAGAATATTGAAACATTTTAAGTGAAAACTTAAGCAAATATGTTGTATATAGAAAAAAATAATAGTAGCAGAATGTCTCATTTTGAGATGTAATAGATTGACTTACGGAACAAGAACTCCCTATTCAGCATTCTGATTTCAAAGTCCCTGCTCCAGCCCCAAATCTCAAAGGCATTACTCATAAAATTACATTTTAAGGAGATCATTTTCATTGGGCTTAGTTAACAAATTCTTTCTTTCAGTTTCCCTAGTGTGGCTTGATAAAAGTATTTCCAAGTAGCCAAGGTTTTTGTGCCATCTGTACTAACAGTCTTTCAGAGCGGGAGTGAGAAAGTAGATAAATGGCAGCTTTATTGGAGGTATGCCTTCAGTTCAAGTCGGTCTCATGTCCACGTCTGAGCTCAGCAAGTAAAACAGTATTATTTAACATTAAACATTTGGTGAACTCTTGCTTCTGAAAGTGAAAAAGTTCTCTGAGTGTTCCAGTCTCAAAGGAAAGCTCCATCATGCCTAAAGGAAGGTCAGGCTCTTGGACCATTGAATGCAGTAAAAAAGGAGGGAGTAGAATTGGAAATGAATTGAGAAATAAAAACTTAGGTCAGTAAAAAAAGGGAATAAAGCTCAGCCTAGGGCAGCCTTCAGTATGTAAATCCTTTCTTTTTTCAGTTTATCACCTCAGTACACAAAACTGTATAAGATATATTTATTATATGTCAGTCTTGAATTAGTCAACGCAAGGTCTAATATGCATAGCACAGATGAATTTCTGGTTTTCTCAAAAAGGAAAGTGACTCTTCAGATTTTCCCAGAAATCTGTGATAATTTCGGCAAATGTAACTAACACCTAAAAGCATAGTTGATGTTAACTAATTAATCCTTAATCACGTTATATACCTCTGTTTAAGTGTTAAACTTGTTAAAGCGCTTTGCCTGTAAAAATTTAGTATTAACATATTCTGTACTCTCAGTCCCACATACAAATCTAGAGGAGCCAAACAGTTCTTTCATTTGTGTATACTTTACTGCAAAGAACATTTAAGGAGACAAAAATGGTTCTCTTCAAATTCGTAAACAGCAAAACGGTGACTTTCTGAATAACTGATAGCGTGTGAACATAGCATAGAGAACTCTTCTTTTTATTTGTATTAGAAAATCAGATGCTTGAGACAGAATTCTGAAAACTGAGAATTCTAGTCGTGTTTTATTTTGCTCTTTGATATCAGGCTAAATTAATATATGTCAGGATCCTTAAAATTTTATCATTTTTCCCTTGTTTCTAATAACTTTAGGAAACTCATACAAGTTTCAAGCTGGCAACAGAATGAATGCGATGCTGTGGTTCAAGCATCTGAGTGCAGCTTGCCAGAGCAACAAGCAGCAGGTGAGCAGCGGCTCCTGGCCTCAGGAGCCCGTGAAAGAGAGTTCCAGGGGAAGTCGTCAGACTAACTTGATGCAGGAAGCAGGGAAATGATACTGTTTTTATTCTTTTTCTTATTGACAGCAGTCAGCAATGTATGAAGTCCACGTTTTAGTGAGGAGATAGTCAATAAAATAATGAAAAAAAACAAAATCTCAAATGCTTAAACTATATAGAGAACAATATAAACTATATAAGGAAAACAGAAGTATGTGATACAGAGGGATAAGAGTAGATGTAATTTAATAAGAGTGAGCAACAGAGATCTGCCTGAAGACATTGACGTGAGTGACAAGAAGGAACAGCCTTGTGAAGATCAGGGGAGCAATTGTCTGGTGGGGGGCACAGAGGGTTCAAAGCTCCTGAAGCTGGAAGGAGCTGAAGGTGTTCAAAAGAGGCAGATGTAGCCCATGTCAGTAGAATATAGTGAGAGACAAGAAAAAATAGAGCCCCAGGGAGGTAAGACTTAGATAGCACTTTAATAAAAATTGTTCTGATTCATCTTTATTAATAACAATATGGCTTCCTGTGGTGGCAGCAAAACCCAGAACCATTTGGATTTGTTTGTTTTTATTTCACCAAAACAAAGATGGTCTAATTCAGACACTTTTCAGCTGCAGAGGAGAAATGAAGCCATGATGTTGTTTTCCCCAAACCCTGTTGCAGAGCTGAAGTTGAGCCATGAATTGGTAGAAAAGATGTGAAGTAAACATAACTACAGTTATGGAAATACTTGTAGTCCTTTTGTAGGCCAGTTTTTAGTTGGATATATTTGAAGACCATTGACTTCAGGTACTGACATTCAAAAGTGTACAATTAAGTGTTATCCGTGGCTGATTTTGATACTATAATACATGACATAAGTTTATATCATCTGTTAAAAGTTTTTTTCACCCTGTATTGTCAGGATCAAAGTTGTACCCCTTTTTTGATAAAAGAAGCAGCTAAGTCTCAAATGCTAAACAACATATGCAGGGTTAGACAATCAAATATCTTTATCTTTTAGGTCCATTCTTTTTAAATATTATTAGAATAGGCTCTGTTCTCTTAGAATTTTTTTTTTTTAAAGATTTTATTTATTTATTTGACAGAGAGAAATCACAAGTAGATGGAGAGGCAGGCAGAGAGAGAGAGAGGGAAGCAGGCTCTTGCTGAGCAGAGAGCCCGATGCGGGACTCGATCCCAGGACTCTGAGATCATGACCTGAGCCGAAGGCAGCGGCTCAACCCACTGAGCCACCCAGGCGCCCTCTCTTAGAATTTTTATTTCATATATACATATATATGTGTATATATGAACGACTGCTAGCAGCATTGGTATCATTTTTAGTACCCTCCATTAAGGACATGAAATGCCATAGAACAAAGTCAGCTTTTTTCGCCTTTGTCAAGTTAGGGTCTGGGACAGAATGAAAGAAACAGACCTTCTTTTGCCTAGACTGAGCTTATGTGCAACTCAGCTTACACTTAAAGTATTAGTATTAAGTACACTTAAAGTGTGCTTAAAGTATTGTGTCATTTTTTTTTTAAATCTCAGATTTCAAGATTAATCTAGACGCCAACATAAAGGTTCAGTTTCTTTCACTATATTAGCAGACCTTCCAGCTGAACAAGTATAAGTAGGTTTTTTTTATTTGTTTGTTTGTCCGTGTACTTGGGAGAATCAGAATAGTAACAAATATATAAATAGAAGCTGTAAAATGTGAAAATTTTTGGTAGAAGACTCTGATTCACTCAAGTACAATACCTTAAGTCACATTCAAGGAACTTAGGAGGAAATGAACTTACACTCTATTTAAACATGGGTTTCTTACAACCAGACTGAGAATTTATACTTTAAGTACTTGAGCATTTGTATTGCACTTGATTTATGATTCAGTTATGATTGTGTTATTACAGAAGGCGACATGTAAAAAAGATTCCCCCTCTTTTTTCCTTGAATATCCTAGGTTTTCAGAAAAAGATTGCTGAAGTGATAGTTGTTGAGCTGTTTTAAAGGACAGAGAAATGACCTCTGAAGTGGGAGTTTCTCTCCCACTACAGGTTTAGAAAACAGTAAGAGTTAAGAGTGTTTTTAACATGGTGAAACCCTCTTTGGTCCTTGACTAGAGGACTCATCAGCTGATTTTCAAAAACAAAATATATTCATATTTCAAAGATTTATTGTGGGATTTCTCTTCACTACAATGTGGACTTCCTGTCTTACTGTTGGTTTCTATAAGGAATCGAATTAAACCTGGTCCAGTCTGTAAGCCTCACACTGTAACCTGATGATTTTTCAGAGTCACCAGGTGTCAGATCAGAATTTATCTAGCAATGAGTTTTATTCTTTTACACTTAATTTCATGATGATTTCACAAAGAAATTTTTAGAAATGTTCATTATAAAATTATCCATGCTGGATTTTAAAATGTGCACGTAGGAATTCCTGGTAATAGAGATAATGAGAAAACAGATGATATGTCCCTTTGTCAGAGTGTCACCCTGACGAGAGCCATGCTGCTTTTCTTGTTCGCTTGCTCACTCAGCGGACATCTGCTGAGTGCCCTGTGGTAGACAAGAAAGATACTGTCTCCACCCTTTCTTCCGTTCCAATTTCAGTTTCTAGAAAGAGAGGATTAACTCTGTGATTTTCTCAAAAATGTTCTAGCATATTTTATTCATTATTCATAAATGATTGCTGTACCTTGCGTCAAAATTCCTTTTCTAAGAAAGTTATCTGGGATTAAAATAATGAAGAAAGATAAGAAATAGTACTTTGAAAAGCACCTTTTAAATACTATCAATTTTGTACTGCTTATATTTTTAAGGTTCCTACAAACTTGATGACTTTTGAGTAAAAGCCTAAGAAAGAAGCAAGGTGAACTATTGCCCCTAAGTGAGAGCAAGTTGCTGATGAAAGTGCCAGCTATAAGCCAGCTCTGAACCTGGAGGAGCCCAGAGGCTGTGTCTCAGCCTTTGGTGTTCTGAACCAAAAAAGCACTAATTTCAGGGAATGAAGTGAGATATTCCCAGAGAACAAATTGGAGTTCTAAAACAAACTGCCATGGACCACGCTTCTTTTCTCTGAACTGACCTGCGGAAACCACTGCCTTAAAAGAATGAAAGGAAAACCAACATGAAACACCAAATAGTGTGTGTGAATCTTCTGGCGGTGCTGTGCTTGGAATAGATCATAGCTAATTTGCATTTCTTTTAACTTTGTACTAATTTTGGAGGGGGGAATCGCCTTTTTTTTAGATACACTTTAAAAAGGAAAAGCATTGCTTATGGGTTATATGAGGGGCTGGTGTTGAACGGAGGCATGAAGATGCTCTGCCCGAGAAGAGTGGGGTGTGCCCAGCCGCCTGACCTGGGGCTGGGGGGCGCTCTCTGCTCCCAGTCGTGTGCGGCCCCCCTGGCTCTCCCACAGCTACAGTTTCAGAATTAGACATGTTCATAATATGAGTTGTTGGGGTTCGTTTGGGATTGAGGGCGGGGGTTATTTGGGATGAGGGGAGTTTTGTTTTGTTTTGTTTTGTTAACACTAAACTTGGGAAATTTAGAACTGTATGGGGAACATCATTTCTTAGAGGAGGCATCAAGGCTGAATGTTCCTAGTCCAGACACTTTTCAAGTGGGCTCCAGAAAACATGGTTGTTTTTAACTGAGTTTAAAATTTAGCCTTCTGTATGAATTCATTGTTGGACTACAAATCTGCTTAGGAAAGAACCATAATCCCAGTCTAAACTTTTCTGGGGTTTTACAGTAATTACATTTTTTTTTTCAAGTTAATTGAATTATCCCTTCTACCAGTCACTGGTGATTTTTGTCGTCAAGATGATATACTGATCTTTCATCAGGATATTTTCTTTTACAGTGTTTAATGTACACAATGCCAGGTTTTTTTTTTATTACTCATGTTCATTATTTTTGTTAAATATGAGATTCAGGATCACATTTGTTTAAAAGAGCTTCCACATATGTATTTGTATATGTATTTTATTATAAGGCACACAAAATAATTTAAAAAGGGAAGAAGGTGAAAGATTGAGATTCTGGGAATCTTAAGTATCAAAACTTTCCTTCCTATATGTAACTTTCCTTTATTACAAAACACTTTTCTAAAAACGTACTATAGGTCCCAGCCATGAAACCATATTTTGTCAGTAGTTGGCCAAGCTGTTTTGGGAGAGCTCTTCCATGCAACAGCGCATTTAATTCCCAGAATAAATGTTGAATTGCAGAAAGAAAGAAAAAAGTCTCAAGGTGAACTGCCTTCGAGTTTTAACAAAAAATGGCATTTTAATAAAGGCCACACTTTAGATGTTAGAAACTCATGGGGCATCCTATAGTTTAGCAGTGGCCCAGAATAAGAAATGCTTTTTGACTGATCTCTTCCAATAAACTTGTAATACTTTGGGCCTCACATAAAATTTCTCACATTTGCATTCTTAAAGAATTTCATACTTTTTTTTAAGTAATCTTGAGGCCATGAAGCTTAAATATTAAATAGAAAATATTGCCCACAGGATAATTAGCTAAGAGTCTATCCAGAGGAAAGTAGAAGAGCTTTTGGAAAGGATGTTAAGAGTTCAGATATTTTTCTCATATAGCACAGTTAGAAATTACCATTATTTCCGGTTTTGTGGACAGTGACGTGGGCTGGAGAGGGCAGAATATTGCCTATGCTAAGTGATTACTCAATTAATGATCTCCCAGGCTTAACCCACGTTGGGTACATAGAGACCACCTGCATCGCCAGCAGTATTACTATATAGACCTTGCACATCTTTCATTTTACATTTTTTAAATTCCTTAATTGTGTATTTTCTCTTCAGAAATAAGTTTTTAACAGTGTATGTGCTTTTTAAAAATACTGTGGATAAGAACCCTGTGGATTTTTTTATGATTATTTTGTTTGTCATAAATAAGCTACTAGATACATTTAACCATATTTAGCTTAACCATATTTGAGGAGATTTGCAACTGGAAGTCAGAGCCTGACATCACACCATGCCAAAGAGAGAGCTAAACTGGAAGGTGTGTTTGATGTTTCAGCTCTAACATTAAGGTATACGTGCACAGGGAAAGAATAGTGTTCAGATTTGGTGAATAGTCCTCGTATAGAATTGCGGCCTCTGACTGAGCAAAACTCTTTTAACTGTGCGGTGAAAGTAGACATGGTTCTTCTCTCTTCAAATCTGTCTATTCAAAAGATTAGATAGTGCTTTTGAAGATTATTTTAGCATTTGAAACAAATGGAAACCAGTCAGCTTAGGTGAGTTTTCAATCTATAATTCACCAAACGACATAATAATTCAAGCAAAGAAAATAGGTCACCAAAATATATTAAATATTTAGGTAGTTTATTAGTAGGAAGATGAAATTTTTTTCTTCTTATTAAGCTTATGCTTATTTAGTAAATCAGTGACTCAAAAGCTTGAAATTTCTATCATATTAAGCTCATTTGTTTCTCTCCTAGCCAAGAACAACTCATTAGAAATTCCATTATAATTTAAATTTAAGCTAATTTATGAATAGCATAAATATTGGCATACAGTCTGGTGTATTAGTATATAATACTAGCCAAAATACAGTTTGACGCACATCTCATATTTTTCCACAGTTTATCTGACCATAAAAGCTTATTTTCACACAGAAGTAACATCAGTTTTTAAAATACAACTATAAAAAGAACTATAAAACTATTCAACTATACGAACTATAGTTATATAGTTTACACAATTATAAAAACAATAATGACCTTCAGAGTACTAGTTTTGGTTTCATGCCCCCTCTGTGTTTGGACTTTGCTTTATTTTTTTCAGAGGTATTATTTTTACTATAATCTCCAGACTATAAGCTTTGAAAGAGAACTGATCAAACATACCTTCTATAGCATTTTCTTCACTATGTAAATATTATTTGTATAAATATAGCAAAAAGGGATCCAAACAATACCTATTTTTTTTCCTCCCTGGGTATGTGCTCCAAGGACAATTATTTTTCTGTGTAGAAAATGCCATACAACTGTCACACTACCTTTTGTGCAGACTGTCTTGGTATTGAGTCTTTCCATATGTCAAGAGTTAGGGTATTCTTTGCTCCCAAGTTTTTGTAAGTGGCTTGATTTCTCTTACAGTTTACTTCTAGAAGAGCCCAAGGAGCACTGCTGATATAGCGGGGGAATGGTTGCTGACTGTGGTGTATGCAGCCCACGGATTAGTTGAACTGTGGACCCCGGGATTACTAGAATTTACCTGGCCCCCTGAGTTGAGCAGTCTTCCAAGCTTAAACCTGTGAGCCGTACACCTTTCCTACTGAAAACACCTTTCTAAAACTATACGGCATTAATTGGAAATCCATAATAATAATAATAGTAGACTTCATCCATTAACTTTTTAGAAGAATGTATCCACTATTGATTTCCTTTTTGTTTTCTGAGGTACATTCCTTTCCATCCATTCTTAAACCACCATATTACCTTCTTCTGCCAATAAGGGGGAACAGTGTTGCTTCGCAGAGATAATCTCTAATAAAAGAACTCCTCTGCTTCAGAGGCTTTTGAAATCCTTGGATCCCTTTTTGAAAGTGAAGATGAGCTTGCCCGGGCTCCGATGGAACAGTGGCACTGCTGTTGCACAAGGAGACGATACAGAGCATGTGGTGAGGCTTGCCTGGCCTTTTTGGTGATCTTCTAGGGCTTGCTTTCATTTTCTCTCTCCTTTTATACTACTTTTTCAAGCATAGTAAATTTATGGTTTTACAGCCAGATTGGTATTCTGTTTTTTCTAAGCTTTAAGATACAAACATTGTTATTTAATCACATTGATGAGCATTATTTTCAACGTGAAGTCAACCGTTTCAAAATTATCTAAGTCCTTTTTGGTCTTGCTCCCCTAAAAATGGCTTGTAATTAAAGTGACTTTTTTTTTCCCCATTTAGAGGATTCTGATGAAAGATCTGTACATGCAAACTCTTAAAAGTTGTTGAGAGCAATTTCATTACACCAGTATCTTAAGCTGTAGTGTGGGGAAAATTTGGTCAGTGCCTTAACAATTTGAAGACCAATTTTAGGGCATCAAGTATGACAATAATCATTTGCCCTCTAAACTCCTTTTATTTCAGGAGTGTGTGCTATCCCTCTCTCCACCAGCTTACTCTTTGTCCCGGCAAGTGTAAGAGAGTCTGTAGAGATGCCTCTGGGTCATTGCCGCAGCCCTCCTAGGTCATGAGTCTTTTCAGACAAGCTCCCTCCCTGCTCCTCTCCTGATGAAAAACCCATCAAATCAACCTTTAGATGAGCACTTTTAAAAACAGCTTTGAAGCACGTCCATATAGCTGAGTTTGTTTTTATGTTGTGTTGGTGGTAGTGGTGGTTTTGAGCATCGGTTTAATTATAAGGCCTTTTAGAAAATCCCTAAAAGAATACATTACAGCCAGAAAGAATTTGTTTGGGGTCTTATTAAAGCTACTGAAGTCTTGCCATGAGATACAACCAAAAATGAAGTTGAGATTGAGATTGCTTCATTCTTAAATTTAAATAAGACTCAGAACAAACAGGCAGTCACTTAACCTACCAGATACTATTGTTTCATTAGAAATACTATGGCAGGAACATGAAAACAATTCCAATATATAAATTGAAAGGGAAGCTTTCTTAGTCAAAACAAAACTTGGAAGCATTTTGCTTCTCTGAGACTCTTAAAAGATCTGAAGCTACTGTTCAACTGAGTCAAAATGATATTTTCACATTTTTTAAGGGCCAGTATGTTCTGGAATAGGGAAGTAGACATAGTCTTTAAAGCCAGATCAAGGGTTGACTGATCCTTCAGGGTTAGTAGTAGTAGTTAAATTTTGCTTCTAGCATTTGGCCTGTGAAGTGGTGATGGAATTAAAGGAATGGAATGTAAAAGTGCTTTGAAAGGATTGAAGTTTTTTTTAATAGACCAGCTGAAAATTTTATAAATATTCATGTGCTTTAGATATCAGTTAGCGAATATTCCATTTCCTCTAAAGATACTATCACCTATTAGGACTATTCACAAATACAGTCCAATAATCATTGACTTGTCAGGCCAGACACAGTAGCTGCTTATAAGTCACCAGACTCTGAAGAGTTTCAACATCTTAATTGTTGACAAATGTACTGTTTTTACAACCCACTGAAGCGTGTATATGTGGGGAGGGGGTGGGGAACTCGTTCACAGTGTAATCTAAAGGAGATAAACATCTGTGGGGGTACATAGCCGATGAGGATGATGAGATACAGGAAAACACAAGCCATTTTTATTCTTTATTCCAGTTAACTTGAGGTACTCTAATGATGAAGCACTCGATTGCACTATGACCTCCCTGAGTGATGTGCAGCTTGGTTCCTCTCTCACTTTTTGTTTCTCCTTAATATGCAGATGTGAGTGTGAGATCTTCAGTGTGTTTGCATAAGCTAACTTAAAAAATGAATTTAAGTACAGTTTTCTGAAATATTTCTATTGAAATAAATTACTTAAAAATACAGATTGTGTGGGAGTGATTTGTTGCCATATTTACATTTCTGTCATTAATTTCTAAAGTGCATTTTATCATTAAGTTTTAAATAAGTGCTCTAACTTGATCTTTTTCTCATTCTAAACTAGTTGGCAAGGGTTTTCTTGGTACAGAAAGCTGCCGTCTGGGTGCACTTGAGTTGTTCTTCCCTGTCCTGGAATGGGGATACGCTCTGGCATGCTGACGATGGGGTCTGGGGGAATAGGGGCCACAAGTCTGGTACATCCAACTTCATCTTCCCACTCCCAGGTATATGATGTGGTAGGAGCAGTCCCCAAAGAGGCCTTCTTTGCTAGTACATACCGTATTTCATGGTTTCTCAGAAGTACAGAAATAGCCCTCTGGAGTCTCCTCCCATAAGGCATTGGCTGAGGTGCTGGTTATGCCCTAAGAATTTCTCTTGAGCTTGCCTCTAAGAACTAGTTTTCAACAGTTTCCTCACCTCTCTAATGACCTTTGAAAATTTTCAGTGTCCCTGAATTGGAACCAAAAGAGAGTGACAATCCTCCGATGGGGCCAAACCTGTCTTTACTACTTCACACAGCACCGCCTTTGGCAGGAGCTTTCCATATGTGCACACTTGGTTTCTGGGTTCCCTTTTCTGCCTCATTAGTTGTTGGTCTTTGAGCCAGGATAAACGTACTTGTACCTCAGAGATACTGTATTTTTTTACAAACTAAGGTTTGTGGCAACCCTGCTTTGCACAAGTCCGCCATTATTCCGACAGTACTTCCTCACTTTGAGTGTCTGTCACATTATGGTAATTATTTCAGATTTCTTTCATTATTACGGTGTTTGTTCTAGTGATGTATGATCGATCAGTGATCTACTACTGTAATTGTTGGAGGGTGCCACAAGCCGTGCCCATTTATAAGACAAAAGAGAATTCAGCAAATGATGTGTGTGTGCTGACCACTCCACCAACTGGCCGTTCCTCCCATTTCTCCCTGTCCCTAAGACACAAATACGCAAATTAAACCAATTAATAACCCTGCAGTGGCCTGTCTCTGTTCAAGTGAAGGGAAGAGCTTTAGGTCTCTCATTCTCAATTAAAAGCTAGAAATGAGCTTAGTCAAAAAGCCAAGATAGGCTAAAAGATAGATCCTCTTGCACCAAACAGTTGACCAAGTTGTGAATACAAAAGGAAAGTTCTTGAAGGAAATGAGAAGCCTACTTCAATGAATGTACAAATGACAAAAAAGCAGAGCAGCCTTAGGGCTGAGATGAAGAAAGTTTTAATAATATGGAGAGAAGATAAAACAGTCACAACATTCCCTTAAACCAAAGCCTCTTCAGGAGCAAGGCCCTAACTCTCTTCAATTCTGTGAAGAAGGAGCAGTGGGGAAGCCACAGAAGAAAAGTTGGAGGCTAGCAGAGGTTTATTTATGAGGTTTAAGGAAAGAAGCCGTCTCCATAACACAGAAGAGCAGGGTAAGGCAGCGAGTTATTCGGAAGATAGAGCTAAGACCCAATGGAGATGAAGCCTTATATTGGAAGAGTCATCTGGGACTTTAACAGTCAGAGGAGTCAACGCCTGATTTCAGGAGAAAGCTGGCTCTCTGGCCAGGTGCTCATGCAGCTGGGAGAAAACCTGGATGACAGCACCTCTGTTTATAACATGGTTTACTGGGTATTTTAAGCCCACTATTGAGACTTACTACTCGGGGAAAAAAAAAGAAAAACCATATATAACTGCTCACCCACAAGCTCTGATGAAGAAGGACAGCAAGGTTCATGCTGCTTTCATGCTTGCTGACACCACACTCGGTATGCAGTTGTGGATCAAGGAGTAATCTGGCTTCTAAGTCTTATTTAAAAAAAAAAAAAAAATTGTGGAGCACCTGACCGGTTCAGTCAGTGGCATGTGCGACTCTTGGTCTCAGGGTTGTGAGTTTGAATCCCACATTGAGTACAGAGATTATTACTTAAAAGTAAAATCTCTTTAAAAAAATGAAAAGAAATAGATTTCGTAAAAGCTACAGCAGGCGCAGATACTGATTCTTCAGATGGATCTGGGCAAAGTAAATTGAAAACCTGGAAGGGATTCACCATTCTAGATGTCATTGAGAAGACTCAGGATTCATGGGAAGAAGTCCAAATACCAACATGAACAGGAGTTTGGAAGAAGTTGATTCTGCCCTCTTACGGATGACTTTGAGGGGTTCGGGCCTTCTGTGGAGGAGGTAACTGCTGAGCTAAAGGACTGGAAGTGAAGAGAGTGGTTTTTTGTTTTGTTTTGTTTTTTTTAAGATTTTGTTTATTCATATGACAGAGATCACAAGTTGGCAGAGAGAGGAAGGGAGGCAGGCACCCTACTGAGCAGAGAGCCCGATGCGGGGCTCAATCCCAGGACCCTGAGATCATGACCTGAGCCGAAGGCAGAGGCTTTAACCCACTGAACCAACCAGGCGCCCCAAGAGAGTCATTTCTTAAGATGGAATCTAGTCCTGGTTAAAATGCCATGACAATTATTGAAATGACTACAAAGAATTTAGAATCTGACATAAACTTAGTGACAAAGCAATGGCAAGTTTTGAGAGGATTGACTCTAATTTTGAAAGAAGTTCTCTTATGGATAAATGCTCTCAAACAGCATTGCATGCTGCAGAGTAATTGTCATGAAAGGGTCCACTGATGTGGCAGACTTCATTGTCCTATTTTAGGAAATTGCTCAGATGGTGGTTAGCATATTGTAGCAATGCAGTATTTTTTAATTAAGATATGTACATTGGTTTTTTAGACATAACACTGTTGCACACTTAATATACTACAGCACCATGTAAACAATTTTTATATTCACTGGGAAACCAAAAAAGTCATTTGACTCACTTTATTGCAGGGGTCTGGAATCAAACCCACAGTATTTCCAAGGTTAGCCTATAACCATCTTGTTCTCCAAATTTGCCTTAGCTGTTCTAACTCTTCCTCTGTGAATTCTAGGATCATTGTGTCAAGATCAGTGAAAACACTGTTGGTGCTCTTACTGGAATTGTTTGAATTTATATAATTTATATAAAATAGATTTATATAATCTATAAAGAATTAATTTGAGAATTAATAGGTTTTTTTAAAAGATTTTATTTATTTGACAGAGAGAGATCACAAGTAGGCAGAGAGAGAGAGAGAGAGGAGGAAACAGGCTCCCTGCTGAGCAGAGAGCCCGATGTGGGACTTGATCCCAGGACCCTGAGATCATGACCTGAGCCGAAGGCAGCGGCTTAACCCACTGAGCCACCCAGGCGCCTGAGAATTAATAGTTTTTAAACATTCCCCTTATGAAATAGCTCTGCATTCATTTGTAAGACTTAACATCCATTGCCTTATTGGACTCCCCTATCTTGTTCTGATGGTTTGTCCAGTATGATCCTTTTGTCCTATGAGCTGTAAATAAGGTGACAGATTGGGAGAAAATTTTTGGAACTTATAAAACAAAGGATTCATACCAAGACCATGCAAGGAATTTTTGCAAGTTGGTGCAAAAATGAGTTCTGTAGAAAAATGTGCTAGAGGATGTAAATAGACAGTTTATAGAAGGAAGCTCATCTGTCTAATCTGTGAAAAGATGTTCAACCTCACTAGTAGAGAAATGAAAAGTAAATCACCAGGGAGGTATCACATTATATCTGTCAAACTGGTGAAAAATAGGCAGGTAATACCAGTTATGGTGAGGTATGTGGGTAAGAGTATAAGCTGGTAAGGAACCATGCCAGACACCTTCTGGACGATATTAGGGAACTTGTATTTGTATATAGAGCACTCCAACACTGCATGACCTTGAGCAAGCCACTCAACCTTCTCGCTCAAGTTTGTCATGTGTGGAATGTACACAACAGCAGAACCCACTTATCAAGCTGAGGCTAACTAAGTGCCTCAGGCCCTTAGAGCAGGACTCTGTGGCCCATAGGCAGCACGGGCAGTGTTATAGTTGGGGTCCCTGTCACACAGTCTGCTCTTTGAGTCAGGTGCAGGGAGTGGGATTAGGGAGAAGGGGGAAATTTTAAATAGAAGGCAGCAGGGTCTTTGCTTCATTGAGTCCTAGTGAACTAAGAAATAACTTGTAAACCTGAAACCAAATAAGTAAGCTAGGTGTATTCATCATAGGCAAACTGGCAAGTAGAGAAAAACAAGAAAAGCCACCCATGAAAGAACCCCTGCTTATTACTGTTGATTATGAAGACCAGGAAGTATGTCACCCACGTTAGCGCCTATTTAAAACAGTGACAACATTTAATTTAAAACCATGACTTCTGAATACCACCCCAGACTAGTTAAGTCGGAATCTGTGGTGGGTGCCCGGTGCTTGCTGAAGCTTGAACTCGATGTGGGTTCCTTTGCCCACGTTGCAGGCGCTGCAAGAAGTAACAGTTGCTGAATCTGCTGTGTTATTCCCTAATTGTCAGAATCAGGGTTTTTGTCCCGGTTAGGTTCAGAAACTTAGCATCTACATATTAAGCTGTTGTAGAAGAAAGACAAGCAAGTTGCTGTTTTTATTGCCAGGAACAGTTCTGAGATTTTAATATAAAAGCGGGACCCTCTGCTATTATTTATGACAGAAAAACCTGGAGATTCACTGTGAATCCTTGGATGGACATCCGCCAACCAGTAAGTCCTGGAGAAGCCATGTTTCATGATCTCATACTACCTAAATCATTACCAAGTCTTAAACCACACAAACACACAGTTAGAATTTCTATTTCAAGATAGGTAAGTGACTGTATTTTGAGTGTGATCGTATCTCACTGGGTGCTGGGAATAGACGACCTGGCAACAGTCCAGAGTGTGGCCTGGTGCGATCTGCATGGAGACCTTTGATTCTAGCCTAACTTGCTGTGATACACCTAATGAAGTTCTAGGGCTCTTCGCAGATCAAGGTAACTTACTGCACTTGAGTTACAGAAATAGTAGTGATTCCTTAGTTTCACTAAACTAAAACTGATTCCCCTCTTCCAAGAACACTCATTTCCAGTTTCATGGTTTTCTGTCTTTAAGGGGCTCATTTCCTATTTGCATATTGGTTAAGTAGTCCATGGATGCCCTTTGTTCTCTGAGCCATTAGGGTCTTCTGCATTAAAGGGTCTTTCATAGGGACCCTTCCTGTTCCTGATGGGGACTTGAGGCTGGCTGTCGCAGTTTAAGCTTATTTCATCTGCTTCATCTATCTGAACTCATGGAAAATGGGAAAGGACAGTTAACAGAACATCAAATGTTGAGTGTTCCATAACATAGTGAGCTGTGTGTCTTGAAGCCGTAAAAGGGACTTCCAAGTAACACTAACCTACAGTATTTAGAAACCATTGATACATCCTTGTTGCCAAAGGAGCTGATGAGCTTTCCAGCCCCACTTAAGCCCTAGGAGTGGGTGAGGAGTCTGGGTGGCTCAGCCAGTTAAGAGTCCGACTCTTGGTTTTGGCTCAAGACGATCTCAGGGTTATGAGCTCAGGGCCCACGTTGGGCTCCAGGCTGGGTGTGAAGCCTGCTTGGGATTCTTTCTCCTTCTACCCACCCCCTCCGCTTGCAGGTGCACTCATGCTGTCTGTCTGTCTGTTTCTCTCTCTCTCTCTCTCTCAATAAATGAATCCTAGACTGGAATATCCCCAACAGTGTCGAACCCAAGTCATCTCTCCTCCCTTATGTTTCTGTTTTTACAGTTTAACCCATCATGTTAGGTTTGGGTTTTTGTTCTTCATTTTATTTCAGTGTATGAATCTCACTGTTGGATTTCTATGTAATCATTTATAGTATACTTTTCTCCCTTCATATTTATTTATATCAGTGGTACTCAACCTTGGTTACAATTTAGAACCATCCAGGGAGCTTTTAAAAATCCCAAAGCTCAGGCTGCACACCAGCCTAGCTTGTAAATAAGAATTGGTGGGGGGAGGGGCGGGGGGATATGATCTATGCATTAATAATTCTTTAAAGCTCCCCAGATAACAAGAATGGGTAGCCAGGCTTGGAAACCAGCATTTAAGTTGTTGGTCTCTAAACGTCCCAGAGACTTTATTTAGAACAGTAGCTTTCAAGCTTTACAGGGCACCAGAATGACCTGGAGGGCTTATTAAGACAGATTTCGGGGTCCTGCTCCCCAAGTTTCTGCATCAGCAGGTGCAGGGTAAGGCCTAACAATGCACCTTTCTAACAAGATCCCAGGCAGTGCCGATGCTGGGTCGTACGGTCCACACTTGGGGAACCATTGGAACTTAGAAACTGGGTTAGAAGGGAGCACTGGAGTGTCAGTCCTAGACTGAGAGTGCAGCTCCATCTCTCAGTGTGAAGGGACGCCATCCAGAGCACGACCCACAGCGTGGGGTGGGACCCAAGGGGGAAGATATCCCCCCCTGCCCCGGCCCAAGGAGGCAGAGTGTGTCGCATGACTGAGCAGCAGCCAGGTCCCCAGCTGCTGTGGAGCCCAGAGGTGAGGCTGAGGAAAAACCTTCACCTTTATCAGATCTCAGGAAGGTCAGGTCCTCCTGCTGCTCAGGGCTGGTTTCTCTAAGAGTGGATCGGTGACTCTTTCAGCCACTGGCACAGTGCATTTACTCTCATAGGAATTATTTCAGAACATCCATGATCACCTTTTGCTCTCTAACTACAACAAAATAGCCTGAAGCAACATGGGAAAAAATTATCTTGTATTTGAATGCCTTGGGCAGGGCCATTCACTCCAGACCCCCGCACACCACATCCCTTCCTATAGTCCCAAGACCAATTTTCTCCATTCATTTTTTTACGGACCTAGGTGTTGTAATGCGATCCCTGGAACTAGGCTCCCACTTTATGACCAAGAGAGAAGCTGGCCAGAAAGCAAAGCTGTCCTCAAAGAGAAGGGAAGATGGAAAGAACCTAGGTCCTTAATGATTTCCTTGTGCTGCTGAATTAATCCAAGCTTACGAGAGCCTGACTTTTAGACGCCTGTATAGTAATAATCTTTTAAGAGAAAAAAGGAAGTGAAAGAAAACGGAAATAAAGGAGAAAAGGGAGAGAAGAAAAAGAAGGGATAGGAAGAGGAGGAAAAATGAAGGAAAAAAGGGAAAAAAGGCAGGCCGCCTCTAAGACTTTAACCTGTGCTAAGGAATGATGTAGCTGGAAAAAAAAATAACTAGAGAACTGTCTCACGATTTCTGCTTTCTGTCCCCATCTATTATAAATTTTTAGAAGTGCAACCAGGTGGTATTCACAATCTCAAAACAGGGGAGAAAAACACCTATTCCTTGTGGGTTTTTTAACTCAAGTAGGGAGGAAATGCAACCTCCGCAGGCAGCGAGGACGTAAGTCCCAAACTGGGGACGGGTGCCCCGGGAACCCCGCCGAGCCCGGGCCAGGCTGTGACTCCCATGGCTTCGGGACCCCACTCCGCAGCCCTCCGGCTCCAAAGGAATGTCCTGTTCCTTTCCTCAGGGAAAGTGAGCCCATGGGGAGCTGCACACAAGTCTGGCCGCCTCCTCCTCCCGGGCTCTGCTTGTGTCCCTGGGCAGCCCCCCGCCCGCTCTGGGCCCTCTTCTCCCTTTGCTAGCGACAGCACCAGCTTCTACCGAGATGCCGAATCCTCAAACTGCTGAAGCCAGATTGTTTCCCTCATTGCTTTTGTTTTGATGTGTCTTAAAATAATTAGGCTTTTACTCTCAAATATTTCCATTCCCCGCTGCTGGCTAATGAGGCCTCTGTCACACAGCCTCTGGGCGAGGCGTGCTACTATGGTAGCCAGTAAACAGTGGCTAAACAAAGCCCAAGGCTTGCTTACGGATGTGTTCTCTCTTGTGCTTGTCTTTCTTCAATCTGTCCTGAGCTCTGTACTTGCTGTCAAAAAATGTAACCTGGGGCACCTTAAGGAAAGCAGCTCCTTGAATCTTAACCGATGGCTTTCTTGAAACATCTTAATTATCCATTCATTGGTTAGCTAGTTGGTCTAGGAAGAAGTCTTTCTTTATTCTTGGAAAGGGTGTACTTGGGAATGGCCAGCAAGAAGCAGAAGGCACTAATCTTGTGCCGTGTGCCAGATGCCGGGGCATCAGAGGCTGCCTCTGAGCAAGGGTCCCCCAAGTCAGGGTGGGAACCGGGAATGACCCGCGAGCCGCCACCTGCACGAGGCCAGCTGCTGAGGTCAGACTCGGGAGGTCACTGGGAAGAAGGGACTCATTTCCGTGTCTGGCGGCAGCCACCAGCCCGTCACCCAGTCCCTGCACTGTGAACCCAAACCCTCCCCAGGCCCAGGTGACTAAGCAGCAGTCTTCATGCCGGCCTCTTCTCTGGTGCTTCCCTCTGTGTCCTCGTGGCGCCCCTGCAAACACCAGCCAAGTCCCCGATGTCGTTCACAGACACGGCACAGTGGGATTCAGCCTCCCATCGCTGACGACGTGGTTATGATCTTATACGCAAGACTTCAGTTATTCCTCGTAACCCAGTAAGGGCGGGATAATTCTGCCCAGATCACAACAGGAGACGTCAGACGTTAAGGAATTTGTGGAGCCAGGATTGAAACTCTGAGGGGTCTGGTTCTCAGTCCTGCTAGCGGCACAGACACACGGCAGATAATGCGATCTATGACGTGACCCAAAGAAAGAAAAACCCAGCAGCTTCCTGTTTTAACTATCCTTGCTAATAACAGTTTCTGAAGAAATCCGTGTGGTGTCAACACACAGACATAACTTTTTTCTCTTAGGGCCTGAGCCTGCCTCCCTGTGGGCCTTGCACTGTGGGTCCCTGGAGTTTTGCAACCGCTCTGCTCACAGGACGGAGAAGTTCGCACCAGTAATCCTGAATTGCTTAAACGCCGCATGTGCCTACGAGACCAGGGAAGCTCTGCTTATTTGGAGGGGGCCCTGCACTATGACAGGAGGCGTCAGGGGAGGTCGGGAGGAACAGGCAAGACCTACCTGTGGGTAGGACTTAGGGCAGAGGATAACTGAAAGCAAGGACTGGAGTACACAACTGAGGCTGGGAGGAGTTCACGCTGCCAAGTAAAAGTGGACACAGGTTAGACCCAAGCTGCTGAGGGCTTTACCTGCCAGGATGAGGAGTTGGACGGTGCTGGGAGAATAGGCAGGAAGGAGTTGTGCTCCAAGAGTGGGACAAAGCAGGTCTGTCCCCAAGTGGGTGCACAGGGGAAAAAAAAAAAAAACTGCAAAGCACTTTGAAGGAAGCATTCCCCGCACCCCACCCGGTCCCATGCCCCGCGGTCCCTGAACTATGCTGAGCAGGACAGCCAGGAATGATGAATCCCTGAGCTGTTGGCAGGCGACGGTGGACCTCGAGAACAACACAATGTCCTTTCTGGAGCCAACATGGGATCTTCACTCCCAGGAGCCTCCCTGCTCAAAGGCCCATTTCCCTTGATTCCTCTCAAGCCTTTAAATCAGCACGAAACAGTTCCTCATTCCTGAGGTTATTGGGAGGTCAACTGAGAGAATGCATGGAAAATGCAAAGCACGGGGCCTGGCGCAAGTGAGCAGTCAGCAGATGGGAGCCGCGGGTAGGATGGCTCTGCTCCCTTGGTCAGCGGAAACCAGTGCCTCCCGGGTGACGAGCATGCTTTTTGAGGACTTGCCTGCTGTGGAAAGTGGCTGGGTCGCCACTTTCCACAGCAGGCGATTTAAAGTATCACTTTTGGGGCACCTGGGTGGCTCAGTGGGTTAAGCCTCTGCCTTCGGTTCAGGTCCCAATCTCAGGGTCCTGGGATCTAGCCCTGCATCCCGGCTCTCTGCTCAGCAGGGAGCCTGCTTCCCCACCACCCCCCACCTGCCTCTGCCTACTTGAGATCTGTTTGTTAAATAAATAAATAAAAATCTTAAATAAAGTATCACTTTCTAGGGCTTCCTATAAGATAAGCTGGACCAAGGCCACTGTCTCACATGAGGGGCAGAAGTCATTCCATGCTGACAGCAAAGCATGACTTCATAGTTACTTAAATTGTACATACAGACTTGGTTTCCCCTTTGTGTTTATGCTCTGAGGCTCTGGAGCCAAGCCATAACAGGTCTTTGGGTGGGACTCCAGGATGCTTCTGGATCCCAGCTATAGAGGTCATGTCCCCAGAACACTAGGCAGACCCTTTCCATAAGACTTGACTCCTCCTCTTCTCCAATGCACTGCGCACAGGAGAAACAGAGAAACTAACATTTGTCCAACTCTGTATGTCCGGACGCCACACTGTGCGTTTGACAGATGCGATGTTTCGCAGTCCTCACATCAGTCCTGTGAGATAAGGATTGTTCTCCACATCGTGGATAAATGAGAAGATAGAATCATGGTTGAAAGGTGTTGCCAAAACCCACTCCTTTAGCCAGTGTTGCAACAAAATCCTGTCTCTTGTGCATCTGGTTCGAGCCCCTCCTTTCCTGCAGGTGCTCCCCGCCCCCCTCCACGTTGTCTCAGGCCTCACAGTAAGCCCAGTACTGCTGTTCCGACTACCCAAGTTCAGCAAGTTTTTTGTTGCAGGAATCATGAGAGGCTTGTAGCTGCATAATGGTGATTTGCTATAAGAATGACCTCCAACTGCATAATTGGGAAAGAATGTGAGCCCTGCAAGCTCTAATCAGCCCCAAATAGCATCGCAGGTCATGACAGGTAAATGACAGGTTGAACGAAAACAAAAGCTGTAGGACAGAATATGGAAAGATGTGGTAAAAAGGAATTTCTTGCTCATCACTCAAGAGTAGAGTGGCGTGAGAGTCGAATCAGACACGCAGAAGATCCAACAACAATGTGTTAGCTTGCTTTAATCATGCTGTTTACAGTTGGATTCCAAAGAGGATATATTTGCACTTCTTGCCTTTTCAAATGTCTTTGCTGATAAAGCTAGTCAATACATCGAGCGTCCCTGTGGTCGAGCTACCATACATTTCATAAAGGACGGAGGAGGAGGGACCATGTCCCTGCTACAGAACACATGGCACTGTAAGGAAGAAGTGTAAAGGAAGGACTTATGGAAGACAGAATATGTACAAAGTAACTTACCAGCAAGCAGAACCAGAACCAGGACAGCTGCGGGTGTGGAGTTGCCGGGTTACACTATCCCATGGCTCAAGCCGAGCCTCAGAGGGCATCTGTGTCCCAGGGCGGGTCTGGTCTAGATCAGGCCCTTCGCTTCTGGATTTCAGGAACCTCAAGTAATGGATCCCCGCAAGACTGACTGGTCCCCAAGAGGTGAAATCCTCCCAGCCAAACTCACTGCGGACTGATAGAAAAACCAGAATGCTGGTTGAACTGACTGACAACGGAGGACGTGCCTTTCCAATTGCTTCTCCAGGGCCCCCTGGTACAGCAGTGTGCAAGGAAAAAAGAATTTGCATTTTTAAAAATTACTTTTTATTTCTAGTTCAGCATGCAAGGGGCTTGGAAGTCACTTCAGTCCCAACAATAAGTAAGAAAAAAAAAGCTGAGGAACCTGAAAAAGCAATTCTTTTAAGACCTGTAAAAAAGGGGCACCTGGGTGGGTCAGTGGGTTAAAGCCTCTGCCTTCGGCTCAGGTCATGATCCCAGAGTCCTGTCATCAAGCCCCACATCAGGCTCTCTGTGCGGTGGGAAGCCAGCTTCCTCCTCTCTCTGCCTGCCTCTACGCCTTTTTGAGATCTCTCTCTGTCAAATAAAATCTTTAAAAATATATATATATAAGATCCATAAAAGAAGGAGGAGGGCATAGGACATAGCACTGTCCTCAAGACAGGAGAGACAGGTGAATACAGGCATCACAGTTCGCCAGACAGATGCAGGAGCGGTGACCAGCCGGGAAAGAGTGGAATGAACTCCAGGTCGGAAAACATGAACTGTAGTTGATGATCTCTGGAGGCTCAGGGTGGACACCTGAGAGGTAAGAACCCTAGGAGGAACCTCATCATGGGCGAGAGGGAAGGGGCACTCTGCTGCGAAATTTGCCTCCAGTTTCCCACAGTAAATACCTGGGGGAAATGACCCTCTTGCTGCCAGCATGGGCAAAAGGAACCATTTTGAACTTTGGCCAAGCACTCTTCCTCTTAAGGCCTGCCCTCAGGAAAAACTAGTGAACTAGAGCATAGCCTGCTGGGTGGGGTATTATCAGAGCCTAGCTGACCTGGGAGGAGGCTAATATCCCATGCCGGCAGATTCTCACCATCTCACCCCAGCTAAGGGGAAAGGAAAAGAAAACAAACAAACAAACAAACAAACAAAAAACACTTGGGAAGTTTATGGTCCAGAGGTATAGGCTCACCAAAAAGGCTGGGACCTAGTCACAGGAGTTAGAATGCCTCCCCTCCCCTGACACCTCACCACCTCATTACTAAAGGGCTATTCGGAGAAATTTCTCTTACCCAGGGTGTTGTGTTCAGCTATCCAGAAAAAACTGCAAGACACACAAAAATCAGCAAATCTGGTTTGAAGAGACAGAGCAAGCATTAGAACCAGATATGGCAGGGACGTTGGAATTTAAAGCAACTATGATTAATATGCTAAGGGATCCAATGGTTAAAGTAGACAGCATGTAAGAACATGTGGGCAATGTAAGCAGAGAGATGGAAATCCTAAGAAAGAACCAAAAAGAAATGGTAGAGATGAAAAACACTGTAATAGCCATGAAGAATGCCTTTGATGGGCTTAACAGGATCCTGGACACAGCTGAGGAGAGAATCTTGGAGCCTGAGGATATTTCAGTAAAAACCTCCAAACTGAAGAGCAGAGACAATAGAGACGTTAAAAAAATAATAAATTTTAAAATAAAACTAAAGAAAACAAAAACAAAAAGATGGAACATCCAAGTTTTGGGAGACAACTGCAAAAAATGTAACATAGTTGTACGGGAGTCCCAGAAGGAGAAAAAAGAAAAAATAGCTGAAAAAATATTTGAAACAATAATGACTGAGAATTTCCCCCCAAATTATGTTACACATCAAACCACAGATCCAGGAGCTTGGAGGACACCAACAAGATAAATGCAAAAACAAACAGAAGAGCAAGAATCCATGCCTAAACCCACCATTTTTGAACTACTGAAAATCAAGAAGAAGCAATCCTGAAAGGAACCAGAGGGAAAATACACTTTACCTATAAGAGGAGTCAAAGTACAAATCACATCTGGCTTCTCCACAGAAACCATGCAGGCAAGAAGAGAAAAGTGTTGAGAGACCAACACCACCAGCCTAGGATTCTGTATCCTGAGAAATTATTGTTCAAGAGTGACCAAGAGAGAAAAGTATTCTCAAAGAAAAATTGTATTTGTTGCCAGTACACCTATCTCGCAAGAAAAGTTAAAAGGAATTGCTTGGAAAGAAAAATGGGTTAGGAACCCAGATCTACACAGAGAAAGGAAGAGCATTGAAGGTAGGATAGGTGAAAGTAAAATTAAAACTTTATTTTTCTTAATTGATCTAGCAGATACCAGTTTGTTCAAAATAGTAATAGCAGCAATGCCTTAGCTTATGTATGCTTACATATGTATCGGTGTATATATATATATGCTTATGTATGCTAGTATCCAAAAATCTATAAAGAACTTATCAAACTCAACACCCAAAGAACAAATAATACAATCAAGAAATGGGTAGGGGTGCCTAGGTGGCCCAGTGGGTTAAGCTTCTGCCTTTGGCTCAAATCATGATCCCAGGGTCCTGGGATGAAGCCCCACATCAGGCTCTCTGCTCAGAAGGGAGCCGGCTTCCTCCTCCCCCTCTGTCTGCTTCTCTGCCTACTTGTGATCTCTCTTTCTCTCTGCCAAAAATAAATAAATAAAATCTTAAAAAAAAAAAAAAAGGATGGAGAAAAATATACCATGCTAATCCTAATTTAAAAAGAGCAGGAAAAGCTACACTGATTTCAGACAGAGCAGATCTCACAGCAAAGAAAGTGATCAAGGATAAAGGAAGGCATTCCATGATGATGAAGGGCTCAATCTCCAAGAAGACCTAACAGTCCTCCGCATTATGCTCCAAACAGCTGAACAGCCAACTACACAATAACTGCTTGTCAAGCAGGAATCGGGAGTAGGTAGTGAAGAGTGTGGGGCTCGGACTGTGGTAGAGTCTGGAATGCCTTCTCTACCATTCCCTTGACACCCCTGGATAAACACTAACTACATTCTTACTCTTCAGCCCTCTTTTCCCAGGCTCTACATGGGATGTTTCATACCTACTTTTTAATTCTCCTCAAATCAACTCTCTTCTCTTTATCTTCTCTTATTTGGTCATGACTTTATGTGATGTAATCTTCTGGTAAACATTGGGTTATCTCCTCTTTTTTTTAAGATTTTGTTTATTTATTTGACAGAGATCACAAGTAGGCAGAGAGGCAGACAGAGAGAGAGTAGAGAGAAGCAGGCTCCCTGCTGAGCAGAGAGCCCAACACGGGGCTCAATCCCAGGACCCCGAGATCATGACCTGAGCTGAAAGCAGAGGCTTTAGCCCACTGAGCCATCCAGGCACCCTGGACTATCTCCTCTTAACGTAGCAAACCGTGATATCCTTAGCAGCACACATGCAAAACCTCCTTGAGGGCAGGCTGTGTGTGTAGATGGTTCTGTTAGTGAAGATTCTGTTAGCTTCTCCCTTCAACAGCTGACACCTTCTGATCCTGTCCCCAAATGCTCTCTACTGCCCACATAGACAACCGATGTGTTACGGACTCTAAAAGTGCTAGAAGATTCTGGAGGGAAAGAGGAACTGAATTTATTTTGGCCTGAAACAGAAGTCTGGTATCACATAGTTTTTTTCTTCCACGTCTAATGCAGCTCAAGTGTTCAGATAATTCACAGAGCACCTCCTCTCTCCCCTGAATACTGTCTCCATCTGCTTGGGCTGCTAGTACAAAGTACCGTAGACTGACTGATTTAATAGACATTTACTTCTCACAGTTCTAGAGGCTGGGAAGTCCAAGATCAAGGTGCTAGCAATTTCTGTTCCTAGTGAGAACTCTATTCCTGCCTCACAGACAGCTGTTTTCTTGCTGTGTGCTCATAAGAAAGAGCTCTGGTCTCTCTGCCTCTTCTTAAAAAAACATTAATCTCAAGGGTGTCTGGGTGGCTCAGTCAGTTAAGCGTTGGACTCTTGGTTTCGGCTCAGGTCATGATCTCAGGGTTGTGAGATCGAGTGCTGTGTCAGGCTGCTTGAAATTCTCCCTCTGCCCCTCCCCTCCCTTTTATTTATTTATTATATTATTTTATTTTATTATTATAGTATATATAATATAGTGTATATAATATATATAGTATATATAATATAGTATATTATATAGATTATATTTATATATAATCTATATAATATACTAGATATATAGATATATAGATATATAATATAATCTATATAATATACTAGATATATAGATACTATATATCTATTATTTATTTATTTATTATAAAATAAATAAATCTTACTTTTTAAAGGCACTAATCCCAACTAAGGGGGCCCCACCCTCATGACCTCATCTAAAACCCAAAGGTGGTTCCTCCAACTACCATCACAGAGTGGGAGTTAGAATTTCAAAATACGAATTTGGAGAGGACACAAACATATAATCCATACAGATACCCACTGGTCATACCAGGCATTTTCTGTGAATCGGGGAAACGGTGTTTTCAGTTTCAGAGTTTTCAGTTCTCATGCAGCCGTTGGTATAGAGCCCAAGGGAATGGTGGAACAGAGAGGTTTGTCTCCTGACCAGCTTATTAAGTGAGCTTCAAGGAAAGCATATAGGAAATTAATGTGCCTACGTTTTGGAACATGGTTTTGCTGAGGATTGTCCAGGGTCTTTTATGGCCATAATTAGAGAGCAGACCAGACCTTTCCATTCCTCATCTGCGCTTCTGGACTCCAAAGTGTTGCCTTTTTCCAAAAAGGAAAATTAAAAACACAAACTCTCAAGTGGTTTGATAGTAAGTCAGCCCAGCAAATTTTACTCTCCATTAAAAGTCCCCAGCTGTCATGTGCTTAGCTTTAAATGGAAATAACTTGCTCTCAAAGAACATTTTTCAGTTGATGTCACTTGTGAGTTTTATTTTCACCTAATGAAAAATGTATTTGCATTTGTGTGGCTTTGGTGACAGGAAAGCCCTGGACAGAGGCCTGACTGGGTGATCTGCCCACGCCCGCCCCAGGAAGCTTATTGCTCTAATCGATCTGTGGCCAGAGCAGTGGATTCCGGTGCCTGGAGGAGGCTCTGGGGAGCAGAGGGGAAGGGGGATGGTAACCGTCTGCCTTCTGGCTGTGAGGGTCTCACAGTGCTCCTCCCCTTAAAAAAAAAAGAAAAGAAAAAGAACCACTTCAACAAAAAAGTGCATTCAAGTGTTGAAGAGGTTTGGAGAGGGGAGTGAATTAAGGTGATGAATGGTTTTAGGAAGACGTGTTTGCTGAGAGGCTGCTGTGGCTGAGGCAGGAGCCCTCCCCAAGGTCTTCTCAAAGGAGGCCCCCCATGGGCCCTCCTCCAGCTGAACGCAAGTGCTTAGAATCTCTGGTCTGGTGGCTGCCGGAACCATCTCTCCAGACTCTTCAAGTACAAAATGAAAAGAAACCTCTAGGTGGACTGGCTCTGAGGCCTGAACCCTGTCATGCGCAGTCAGGACTGCGGCGTCTGATGGAGGAGCCTGGCCCCCCAGGGCTGCTTGGAGTGGGCACTGTGACCAGCCTTGGGGCCCAGCAGATGGACGAGGCGGGAGGGTGACACCCAGGACCCCCAGCTTTTCCTACTGGGTGGTCCCTGGTGGGGAAGACAGAGCCAAAGTGTCCCTACCAAGGAAAAATGACCCGAGGGGACCAGAGGCATGGGGAGCTGGTTAAGCCCTGGCAACCAGGCACCAGGGAGATGGCCTTCCACTGGACCCTCAGAAGGGACTGTCAGGCCTCCCCGGCCCCTGACATGAGCACACGTGCTTGCTCATAGGTGCCCACACATCCCAGGCCTGGGGCTGAGCTCCCCACGCTCCCAGGTCCGTTCTCAGAAGTGAAGAGTCCACAGACACCGGAGCCCCCTCCTCCTGCAGCCTGAGCCCCGGGGCTGCCCCCAGGGAGGACTCCCCTGGCAGCTCCCTGAGCGGCTGGGGCCAGCTCCAGGAACACTAAATTCTAGCTGCACTTCAGCCAAGGCCTGGTTACTTTAGATTCCCTCTCCTCCCCCCTGTCTTCTGGAGCAAGAGCCAGCCAAGGGATTCGTCATATTTCCGAGCTCTACCCTGCTGCTTGATTTATGCCAGAAAGGGCAGGAGCGCAGACTCCAGAGCCCCTGTGAGGGTTCGCTCTGGGGTGGGCGGTGGAGAGGCGCTGGAGGTCCTGTCACCTGGGGAGTGGAGGGGAGGTGGGGGGCACTGACAGGGTCCCGGGCTTTGAGATTGACATTCAGCTCAGTGAGGGCGGAGAATGACAGGATCCACAGACCGTGGTGGGACAGAGACGAACTCTATCGATCTCTCTGTCTCTGTCTCTGTCTCTGTCTCTGTCTCTAGTGACTTGTGGTCATAAACGGAATAAAGCTATCTTTGCCCTCTCAGTGGGCTTCACCTAAAAGGGCTTTCAGAAAAGTTTCCAGCGTTCTCCTTCGGGACATGGATGTGGTCTCTTTGGCCAAAGAGAAAACGAGTAACAGATGAAGTCCACGCGGAGGAAGAGGCCAAACCGAAATGTTAATCACTTCAAAGTATGTGCTGCTGCCTCCAAAGCCTCCCTTGGCTCTCCTCGGAGGCTCCCTGATTCGGGACGTTTCCCCCGTGGGGTAGGGGTTCGCCGCCACTCTCTGGGAATGCATTTGAGGGTCCCACTTGCAAGAAGATAAAGAGCTGTCACCAGCGCATCTACGTGACTTCAAAGGGTTCAAATACCGACTGCAGCGCTTGCTTAAACTAATACTTCTGCGACGCTCTCATAAAAGCTCGGGACGCTGTCATCCAAGATGAATAAAAATGCCTCTTTTTATTGCACTGCATATGAAAACATGAGATCATTGGAATATATTTAGAGTGAGGTTTGGCAGCCTATACATGTTTACGGTTCTTGGACTCGACGCTCTCCTGTGCACCGAAGGCTCTTTTCCCTCTTCACCTTCTTTCCTTTCTCGGGGATGGGGACTGCCTGCTCCCGGAGTTTATAATCCCTTCTCTTGCTAGGACCCGAAGCTACTCTTGCTCTCTGGCTAACAGCCTCCTCGACAAGGCCGGCTAGCCACAGAGCCTGGGGCTGGAGACCTTAAGGTGTTACTGCCTCACCGAAGTGGCTCCCCATCACCCATCGGCTGGGGCAGAGCATCCAGGCGCTTTGAGCAGAATACCTGAAAATACTGACTTCGACTCCATGCTTTGAATCATAATTTGGTCTGACTCTTGGGTAGAAGTCTAAAGTGCCTTGTGATCACTGACGCTACATAGATTTCCGAGTTCTTTCTGGAACCTTCCGGAACAGCCTGGACTCAGCAGGGGGCAGCTTTCAGAGCGCCACTGTCTTTTTTTTTTTTTTTAAGATTTTATTTATTTATTTGACAGAGATCACAAGTAGGCAGAGAGAGAGGAGGAAGCAGGCTCCCCGCTGAGCAGAGAGCCTGATGCAGGGCTTGATCCCAGGACCCTGAGATCATTGACCCCAGCAGAACGCAAAGGCTTTAACCCCCTGAACCACCCAGGCGCCCTCACAGTGCCGCGGACTTGTACTAATTTGCCTCTAGAGTGCTGGTTCTCAACGCTGGCTGCGCCTCAGAATCCTTTGGGAAGCTTTAAACAACACTGACGCCGGGTCCCCCCGCTCTCGGAGATTCTGATTGGACTGACCTAGGTATACCTAAGCATGGAAAGTCTTAAAAACAGTATTATACTCTACTCCCAATTCTGTTTGTTTTTTTTTTTTTTTAATTATATATCACAGGAAAGAGATTTGGAAGAACTTTCCCCCAGGGATTGACTATCTCTGAGTAGCAGAATTAAGAGGAATCTTTATTCACTTAGATACTTTTCTGTGTGTCCTGATTTTTTTTTTTTTTTGCAACAAAACAAGTGTCAATAAAACAAACGTGTAAAGGAGGGAAAACCTGTTTCCCCATTTGAAAGGAAAGAAACTCAGGATACACACTGCAGAACTCCCCTTCTTTACCCCTTCCCTAACTCCATCCATCCAGTGACTTACTAAGTTTCTACATTCAGCTTCCTTCACACTGCTTCAATTTCTCTGCTTCCATCCACAGGCCCCCTTCCTCTACCACCTTCATTTGAGCCTCCCGCTATCTTGCGTCCCTATTGATGGAGCGGGCTGTCCGGTAGGCCCCGCCCTTGCCCCGCCCTGGCTCCGCCCCCTCTCCGCACCCCCAGCTGCTGTGCTCACTACAGACACAGCCATGGACCCGACACCCACTCCTGTTCCTGTCCCTGTCCCTCACCTGCTCACAACTTCAGCGACCTCCTCCTTCCAGAACACAGCCCCAGGTCCTGGTGTGGCTCCCAGGGCCCTCCCCGGCCGGACCTGCCCCTCCTCCCAGCCCTCACCTGCACCCTTCCTACTCGCCATGGACACCTGAGTTCCTCACTCAGAACCCTTGTGCTGGGGCTCACGTTTCTGGAAAGCCCTTCCCTCCTCATTCTAACCTTTCCCCGGTGGTAAATTCCTGCTACGCAAGATTCCGTGGGGGCCTCCTTCTCCAAGAAGCCCCCGTTTTACGGGCTCCTCGACCCCTACCACCCCGTGTCTTTCACGCTCATGTTTGCCCGGTTGGCGCTGGTTATTTTTTCTGTCTGTCTGCCCCACTGCTGTCTGCCTGATGCGGAGCTCTCACTTTGGCCCCAGCACTGCTCACGTTGCCTAACAGTTCCCAGGCCGTCGGTAAATGTATTAAGGAAGGAATAGATAATACTAAGTCCTCAGGTTTATACAGCTCTTTATTTTTCAAAGTACTTTTACACGTGCTTGGTATTGGATTGTGTGCCCCAAAATTGTCCCCAAAAGTATCACTTGCCCTGTCTGCATTCTAGTTTAGCCCTGGGCAAGGTTGGGAGAGAGGAGGAGTGTATCCCTCCTCGGTATAGGGAGTGGAGTGCGGGGACTCGAGGGAAAGATACCACCTACCCCGCCCCACCCCCCGCCCGGTGCTCCCAACTCAGATGCTCCTACAGGCTATAGTGTGAAGCCCTGGGACAGACACTGCCCCTGCAAGGAGCAGGAGGGCACATAACTGACTTCCATAAACTCTGAAAAATCACTACGAAGTGCCAGATATTATGCTAAAGAGCCTGTCAGATGGAGACAAATTAGACATTGTACCTTCATCAGAAAAAAGGCACGTACCCCTGTAGACAGCCACCATGCAGGAAAATGATGACAAGGAATGCAAGTAAAGTGTCATGGGTGTTTAGGAAAGATGGTTTCCAGATGGGAATTCACCAAAGACTTCTTGGCAGAGGTGGCATTATTTCAGCTAAACCCCGAAGTGAGGGCACAATTTGGACAAGAGGCATCGCTGGTCAGGGATGGAGGGAGACCGAGCAGTTGAGACACGTGAAGGCTCTTCAAGTTGCAATGTGTACTATTAGCTCGAACCACATGAAAATGCTGATATTTTACTGGTTTTACCTATAATAACACCAATTTCGAACAATTCGACATAATACTTACCAGGAAAGTGGCAGTGGGAAAACATGGCGTAGAGAGAAAACAAGACAGAAGTTCAGTGTTTTCATCAGTAGTCGGTATACTTGACACTGAATTTAACTTTTAGATAAGTCATTGACAGAAATGTGCTAGGGGTGACATTTTCCTACTTTCTCAAAAGGAGACGGATACTGTAAGCTTTGTCTATTGTCCAGAGACTAGTCCAAGTTGGACTTGAACTTTAGAATCAGCCTGAATTTTGCAGGCACAGGAAGGCAGTATCGCACCCCTGAATCCGAAAGATGGGAGTTTGCACCCTGGCTCTACCATAACTTTCCGAGCTTGGCTTTTCTCACCTGGAAAATGGTAACAGTAAGAGAACTCTGCTTCGTCCCAAGATGGTGGAGACTTTACATGAGATGGTGCTTAAACATTGCTTAGCACAATCACTGACCCACGGAAGTACCCAGCGGCTGTTTGCGGGGTTGACCTGCTTCAGGAAGAACAGGAGGCATAGAGGGAGGCACCCGGCCCACAAGTTATAAAGGGAATTCCATCATTTTGCCTTGGAGCCATGGCTTGTTCAGGTGGTGACGGCAGGACTGTCACCTAAAGAAGATACAAGTAGACATATGACACTTGAGTTGCTCAGGCCGGAATAACAAGAATAACGAGGCCTCCTCGGAATCCTATAAAACCCTAGAGTTGCGGGAAGCCTGGGTGGCTCAGTTGGTTAAGTGGCTGCCTTTGGCCCAGGTCATGATCCCAGCGTCCTGGGATTGAGTCCCACATCAGGCATCAGGCTCCTTGCTCAGCAGGGAGCCTGCTTCTCCCTCTGCCTCTGTCTGCCATTCTGTCTGCCTGTGCTCGCTCTCTTTCCCTCTCTCTCTCTCTGACAAAAAAATAAAATCTTAAAAAAAAAAAAAAAAAAAAAAACCCTAGAGTTGCTTCCAGCCCTCAGAGCAGACCTGCTGAGAAATTTCACACTCCCAGCTCTGTCTGGCAGGCACACCTGCCTCAGAGATGAGTTCTTTGAGCAAAGGGTTTCTGCAAGCTGCGAATTCGCGCGTGCGCACGCACACACACACACACACACACACCGGCCCCTGGGCAGTGGTGATATCCTCGAGGGCAGGCCTGCATGGGCACCAGAGGTTCAGGAAAAACAGGCTCCTGGCTTTCCAAGAAAAAGCCATCTTGGTCACTCTCAGGAAACAGCAAGTCCAGAGCAGTAAGGCACTCAAGTGGAGGCCCAGGCGGGCAGCACCTGGGCAGGACCTGGCTGTCCCCCTCGTGGGCTCCTAGCCTTCTATTTTATTCTAATCCATCTCCTGCTGCGATGGAGATGGTGTCCTACCAGCACCGGGAAGACTGGCTTGTGTATCTTACCAAAAATGTCAGTAGAATTTCTAGATGTCAATTAGAACTCTGAAGTAAATGGTGTTAATGATGGGGCACTGCCTGAGAGCAGGAAACAGCATCAAGAGAGGTTGTCTGCCTGTCCCTCTCCCTCCTGGCTGCTTCCTCCAGAACCCTCATCTCCCTGACCAGAGGGGTGGCAAAGCAGTCCAGAGGCCATCCAGTGAGGCCCTACTCCCTGCAGGTTCCTGAGGCCAGTTCATCTGGCACCTCTCCGTTTTCCTGCTCCTCTTCTACCACCTTTTTCTCCCAAGGAGAATGGATGGAGCCAAGCACCCTGAGGTAGCATCTGTTTTGGAAACTAGAGACCCTTGTAAAGGCCCCAAGAACAGCTCTTTTCTCTACAGCCCTGAAAAATTCCCCTGCAGCTTAAATTTTTCATTCCAGTCACCATTTTCAGCCCTGCTGACAAGTCCATAGGGTCGGAAAGTGACACTGGCTGGAAGCAACATGGTCAGTGGGCAGCCAAGGCCTGGGCCTGGGGCGCTAACACGTTGGAGCCAATCCCAGAGGCCTGAGGCCCAGTGCATGGCGGGATGGGTGGGACCACAGGCCTCTGCTGCCTTCTGGAGAACCCCACGCCTCAGCACTTGACAGGGGCTCTCCTCTGTCATTCCCTGTCATCGTCAGCAGGCCCTGCTCTTGCTGTCCCTCAGCTCACTTCATCCAAGATGCCCTAGAGAATTTCCCTCTAAATTAAAAGATGGCATCATCTTCTACTTGGTCCTGCATGACTGTCCTTCAAGACTAACCTGCCCTGGGAGATCAGTCTGTAGAAGTTCAGAGAGGTTCCGGCCTCACGCCAGACTCTCCTGACACAGAAAGGAAGGACAAGTGCACAGGCGCATCTCAAAAGCCTTGAGCTGGAGGGGATGGGATGAAAGGGAGGACGCCAGAGGGTCAAGACACTTTTTCCTTGTGGATTCACACATCAGCCCTGGAACAGAGCCTTTCCCCAGGAGGAGACACTGGAGTTGAATCTTGAAAGGGATTCAGGGGTGGGGTGCCTGGGTGGCTCAGTGGGTTAAGCCGCTGCCTTCGGCTCAGGTCATGATCTCAGGGTCCTAGGATCGAGTCCCGCATCGGGCTCTCTGCTCAGCGGGGAGCCTGCTTCTTCCTCTCTCTCTCTGCCTGCCTCTCTGCCTACTTGTGATCTCTGTCTGTCAAATAAATAGATAAAATCTTAAAAAAAAAAAAAAAAAAAAAACAAAGAAAGGGATTCAGGGAAAGGCGGACAGCATTTGCAGAAAGCCAGGAGGCAGGAGTTGTGAAGCCTCTGGCATCAGTGTGAAAAGCAGGATGTGACAGGAGCTGAGCCTGGAGAGAGGCCAGGAGCCCGATCACGGATGACCTCACCTGCCATGGTGCACCAGTCACCGTTTACCCGGCCGTTGTAAGCGGAGTTGGGGAAGTTGCTGATTTGCAATATTTGTTTGTGCCAACTTCTGTGGTGTAAATGCTTCCAGGCAGATTTCTATCTACTGATAGTTTAATAAGCAACTCACAAAAATTCCTGAAAATGGAACAGTCAGCTTGTGAGCTGATAAAGGCCCGCATTCCTGAGTCACATAGAGACCTCTCCCCCTGCCCTGCATCCCTGGGGGAAGGGGCCCCCATTAGTTAGTTAGCCTGCAGCCTGCTGCTACGGGCTTGGTGTCCTCACCTCGCCCTGCCCGTAGCTGGTCCTTCTCTACCCCTCAGGGACACAGGTAAGGAGCTCCATCACTTCTCCTGGAGTTCTGCACAAAACAGCCCACACTCACGCAGGGCAGCCCACTTGTGGAAATGGAGCCCATCCCAACAATGCTGATTTCACCAAACAAGATATTAACCTTCCCATTCTTAAAATCTTTCTTAGCCATTTCCACCGTCCTGAGTTTTGTTCTCCCACCATATTTCTTTGTCCCCCTCTCTCCAACCTTGACTAACTCCCTTTGCCCTTGACACTCCTCCTCCCTAAGTCCTCCCGTCTACAACCAGGAGTAACTCGGCCCTTCCTCACCTGCTCCACTCAGGCACATGCTTTCTGGCGCATAGTCAGACCACTGATGTCTCATCAGGTCTGCAGAGCTTCTGGGCAATGGAGAGGAATGTTGACTACTATTTACATGTGGTTTGATGCCTATTAAAAAATTTTTTTTAATTGAAATGTGGTTAACCTATAATATTAAATTAGTTTCAGGTATATAACATAGTGATTTGACAGTTTTATACATTTTGAACTGTAAGTGTATTACAGTATTACTGACTATAGACCCTATGCTGTACTTTTCATCCCCATGACTTGATTGTTTTATAACTGGAAAACTGTACTTCTTAATCCCCTTCACGATTTCCCCCTCCCCCCACCCCATCTCCCTTGGCAACCACCAGTTTATTCTTTATATTTATGAGGCTGTTTCTCCCCCATTTTTGTTATTATTGTGTGTTTGTTATGTTTTTTAGATTCCACATATAAGTGAGATTATATGGTATGTTTTTGTCTAGCTTATTTCACTTAGTATAACACCCTCTAGGTCCATTCATACTGTTGTGAATGGCAAAATTTGAGTCTTATTATGGCCGAGTAATACTCCGCCTCTTCCGTATCCATTCATCTATGCGTGGGCACTTTGGTGGCTTCCGTCTCTTGGCTACTGTGAATAATGGAGCGATGAACATGGGGGTGCATGTATCTTTTCCAATTAGTGTTTTTGTTTTCTTCGGGTAAACACCCCAAAGTGGAATTACCAGATTGTATGGTACTTCTGTTTTCAGATTTTTGAGGAACCTCCGTACTGCTTGCCACAGTGGTTGCCCCAGTTTACATTCCAACAGTGCACAAGGGCTCCCTTTTCTCCACATTGTCACCAACACTTGTTATTTCTTTTGTGTTTTGTGCTAGGCGTCCTGACTGGTGTGAGGTGATATCTCATTGTGGCTTTGATTTTCATTACATTTCATTGTAAGTCATCATGAGACACCACTACCCACCTCTTAGAATGGCCAACACCCCAAACAATGATAGTAACAAATGCTGGTGAGGATTTGGAGCCACAGGAACTTTCCATTCATCACTGGGGGGCATCACTGGGGGGCTTACTGGGGGGCCATGCAAAATGATATCACGACTTTGGAAGGCAGATGGCAGTTTCTTACACAATGGAACACACTCTCATATGATCTGGCAATTGTACTGCTTGGCATTTACCCAAAGGAGTTGAAAACTTCTGTCCACGCAGAAACCAATGCACAGATATTTATAGTTCATAATTTGCAAAACCTGCAAGCAAATGAGATGTCCTTTTGTAGGTGAACAGATGGACAAATTGTGGCACATCTGGACCGTGGACTATTATTCAGCACTCAAGGGGAGAGGGGGATGAGCTAGCGAGCCATGAAGACATGGAGGAAATGTAAGCACGTGTTACAGAGTGGAAAAAGTCCAAGTGTAAAGGCTACATATGGTATGACTCTAACTATAGGACAGCCTGGAAAAGGCAAAACTAGGGAAGCATAGAAAGATCAGGGGTTGCCAGGGACTAGTGGGGAGGAAAGGATGAGTAGACGGAGTGCACAGGATGTTTAGGGCAGTGAAGCTCTTCTATAGGACAGTACAATGGTGGATACATGTTATTATACCTTATTATTATACCTTTATCAAGACCCATAAACTGTACACCACCAAGGTGTACAACCTAATGTTCGCTGTGGACTTCAGCTGATAATGACATGTCAGTGTGGGCTCATTGATTGTAACATGTGTCCCACTCTGCTGGGGAATGTTGGGAGGGTGGGAGGCTGTGTGCTGTTGTGGGAAGGGGGTATATGGGAACTATCTACTTTCTGTTCAGTTTTGCTATAAACCTGAAGTTGTTCTGAAAAAAATAAGATTTTTTTTTTTAAATCATGCATTTAGCACATTGGATTTTCACAAACATTTAACACAGATTGCCAGCATAAAGAAACACCTCCAAGCATTTAAATACACAAATTTAATACAGCAGATCCTTTTAAAAGCTCTAAATGTATTAAATATACAGAACATCACAGTTCCAAAACTGCTTAATACCTTTATATCAAAACCTGTTATAAAAGTGCTAATAATATGGATTTCACTCTGTTTTTCATCCTAAACTCCACACCTTCCTGGGGCGCCAATTTTAACACCTTCCTAGGATTTCAGTGATTTTTACCAAATACTATTTTTACCTTCCTAGGGATTTTAACAATCTTACCAGACCAAAAGAGAAGCATCTCAAACCGCTAGAGTCTGTGAAAATCTGAGTGGTTGAATCAGTCCTGGGTCAGCCTGAGTCTGGGTTGCAAAGTCTGATGAGAAGAGATCAAATATGGGGAGAAGTTTCCTTTGTATAATTACACTTTGTTACTTCACTAAGACTTTTCAAGTCCGCACCTTTCGGGAACGTTTTCAGTTTTGTGGCATTACATTTTCCCCCCTAAAATGAGATGAGCTGGCATTTTGCTTGGCCAGCCTTATGTCATGATATAGTGCCCTGGTCTGTTAGCGTTATTAAAAATCTGAGTCTCAGGGCGCCTGAGTGGCTCTGTCGTTAGGTGTCTGCCTTCAGCTCAGGGGTTTGAGCCTGGCATTAGGCTCCCTGCTCGGTGGGAAGCCTGCTTCTCCCTCTCCTCCCCCACTCCCCCTACTTGTGCTCCCTCTCTCACTGTCTTGCTATCAAATACATAAAATCTTAAAAAAAAAAAAAAAAAAAAAAGAGGTGCATCTCCTTGCTGATGTTGTGTTATCACCTAGAGGGGCCATCTCGAACTTTTATCCCCTAAGGAAGGAGGAGCCAAATCTCTGCATTTCCTGCCCCTCCCTGGGCCCACTGGGAACACAGGGGACCCTGCTTTGCTCAGTTGTCCTGAGTGACCTCGGGACTGAGAAGCCCTTTCTTGGGACAGTGCTTACTTTAAAAAAACAACCACCACCAAAAAATTGACTGACTCAGAGTTCCTTGCATTTATTGTTTCTGGCTTTCACAGTTAGAAACAAGCACATGTCTATCCTTTATAAGCAGATTTATAATTAGTAGAAGAAACAGAAGACCTGTTCCTATGAAATGCCTCACTTACTAAAGCCGAGACAAATTAACATAGCCCACTGTATTCACCCTCTTTTTGATCTCCAACCACTTCTCTGCACACTTTAAGGTTTTTAGTTTGGTTTGGTTTTGGTTTTGGTTTTGGTTTTTTGAGTATTGTAATGAACCCGCATTCCTTCTCCGGCTCAACCTGTTCTAATTAATGTCCTAATGGTCAAGGCTTGGTTCAGGAACCCCTCGGTTTGGCTCCTCGGTCCTCAGAGCACTGCCCTTGACATTGTTGAAAGCATTCTTGCTTTCTGGCAACAAGGAGACATTCCAGACCCCATCATGATTTTTTCCCTGCCTCTTAAAGACGTGGAATCGGCTGTCCTCGGTGGAATTCTCATTCCTGTTAGTGGAAAATGATACTAGAGACCACAATCTGGGAGCTTTGGGCGCACGTGAGTATGAGACAGGGGGGTAGTGAGGGACGGGGGCAAGAGGACTCCCTTGGTGGTAACGGACACTGAAAAGTATTTATTTATTTATTTAAAAGGTTTTATTTATTTATTTGACAGAGAGAGATCACAAGCAGGCTGAGAGGCAGGCAGAGAGAGAGGAGGAAGCAGGCTCCCTGCTGAGCACAGAGCCCGATGTGGGACTCAATCCCAGGACCCTGGGATCATGACCTGAGCCGAAGGCAGAGGCTTTCACCCACTGAGCCACCCAGGTGCCCCAAAAATATTCATTTTTAAGATAAGGTGCTCATAGCCCTCTTTCCAGCATAACACAACGTGCCTTATAGCTTTCACCTACATTTTTTTTACAATATGAACCTTCAGTGACTGCTAAGTCTTTCTCTGTGCTGCCCTAAACAGTAAGTCACAAATTCAGCCATTCTCACATATTCTCCCCACTGCTTCCTACAAGGGGAAGGAAGCGGGACAGAGATCTACATCCCCACTTACAGGACTGGACCCTGCAATGAATGGTTTGCAACTGTTTTCTCCTCTGTCCCTGTCAAGGGAGTGGGGGCAGGGCACTCGATCAGCTTTATATTTTGGATGGATCCCCCTGGTAGCTAGGTCAAGGATGATTTTGAGAAGGGACAGGACAGAGGTAGGAGGATCATCAAACAGTGAGCTGTGACAGTTCAAAAGGAGACCCCTAAGCCCAGGAAGCAGCAGAAACGGGGAAGAAGATGGGGAGCTGCGGGGACTGCCTGGTGTCTGGATAGAAGAGACAAGGGCGTGTCCCACGTGCCTGGTTCCGGTTTCCGGGAGGAGAGTGGAACCCACCACCGAGTGAGAAAGAGTCAGAGAGAACAAAGTGGACATACAGGGCTGTCAGGGGTAGGGGGAGACTTTGGCTTTGACCTGTTGAGGGTGAGGTGTTTCCATTCAGATGGAAATATCCCAAGAGTCAGCTGGACATGTGGGTCAGAATTTCTCACCTGAGCCACAGGCCGAGAAAAGCTCCCCAGTTAAATGCAGGTGGTGCGGGGCTGGCTGTTGCCAAGGGGGCTTCTCCAGGGGCCGTCAACAGCTTGGGCTGTTGTTGCTTACACTGCTTGGGAAGACCTGGACACTCTTCTGTTTTTCTAAGTCTCATTTCATCTGAGTGCCTGCCAGGAATCCCTGATGTTTTTACTTAACACCAGAGTTCAACCAAAATTAGCAAACAGCCCAGAGGCTGGGACCCAGAGAAGGGGCTGACCCCCTCCTCCACTGCCGACCCTAGGGAATATGGCGAGGGTGGTGGAGCCCCAGAGTCGAGGTGCAGAGGCATTTGGAGCGAGCCCTGGTCATTCCAGAAGATGGTCCCTGCCTCCCCTGGTTTTCCTGGTAGATCTGGAGCTTCTGGTGAGGAGCAGAGGTGAGGAACAGAGGGGGCATTGCAGAGAAAGGACCCTCTCTCACCTCCCAAGCAGCCACCCTGTTGGTGCTGTGCAGCGGGTCTAGCCTGAGCGTCACCTGCCCCCCCAACAAAGCCTTGGTCAAGGCAGTGATTAGGCCCCGCCCTCAGAGTCCCTGCGGCTCCCTCAGGACCCTATGCAGGGCTGTGCTCATGGGAGACTGTAGTTTGAATTGAGACAGGCACTAGACAGCCTGTTTTCACTCAGGGTCTGGACTTGGCAACGTGGATCTCGGTTGTTTACCTAATCTAGTGTTGGGTTATGTTTTTCCCCTTGAATGATCACAAGAAGGTGCCAAATGTAATCAACCCCCAACCCTCATCACTGTTCTCCACTCTGAGCCAGAGAAAATCAGACATGGAAGAGGAGCTCTCTCCAGGCTAAGGGCTCTTCCGGGGGCCCTGTTTCCAGCCTGGTTTCTTTTCTCAATGCAGGCCCAACCTAGTGTGTGCGGTCTTCTCACTGATCCCCCACTCACCCCACACACTCCCTGCCCATTCCCCTCTCCCAGCCTGGCTTGCCCTTCCCATTTCTTTATACCAACTCAGATCACACCCATCCTTCAGAGCCGAGCTCAGGAGGCTGCCCCACAGTGGTGGAGACTCATCGATTCCCAAGGTTGAAGTAGAGTGTAACCCAGACCCTGCCTTCCAGAAGCTTCTCACCCAGATGGAGGCACAGTGCGTACATTAAAAATGATGGCCACGTTGGAGAGGGATAGGAACCCCCTCTGGGGTATTGACAGGAAAGCCCCAAGGGGACTTAGACCTTTGCCTTCTTCAGCTTTCAAGGGAACTTTTGCCCCTCACCTCATTGTCACTTCACCACCATGTCAACACCCCAGCCCCTCTTCCTGCCCAATGGGGTGTGGCTCCAAAGTTCCAGCTGCTTCCTGAGGTTGTTGGAAATGACAACTTTTGCTCTGTTGAGACTTCCTACCTCTCCAGGTCTTGGGAGTGATGGAAAGCTGACACATGCGGATTCGAGCCCATGATCACTACCTCCTAGAGGAGACAGCGTGGGTCCTTCCTGGCCACCTCTGTCAAACAGCTACTCCAGCGTGTGAGGGGATGCAAGAAGCTCATTTGCATGCAGCGTTAGGGTCGGGGGCACGCGGTATTCACGCTGGGGTCCCCAACAGCACGACGTACACTCCTCCCCCCCACCCCCACCCTGCCGCCACGCACACTGTTCTGCATCCAGTGACTCTCTGGAAATAGCGTTCCGGGGTGAGTCTTCTCTTCACAGTCAAGTTTTGCAAATGTAAGCAGGAAGAGTACCAAGGGTCTCAGAGCCTGAGACCGCACAGAAGTTGCCAGAGCTGCACGGGCCGCGGCTGCCCACAGGGCGGTGGCCGGGAAGCCTGCTTCCTGACCCTGGCTGGGGCAGACACAGCCCAGGCGACAGAGGATCTGCCCACACTCCCCGCCCCAGCCCAGCCCTTCTTATCCCACAGCCACACACAGCAGTCCTGGCCTCTGCGCCCCTGCAAAGGGAGTGTGTGGACAGAAGCATCCCTTACGCAGTCACGTGTAAAATGAACTGCAGTTTCGGGCTATTGGGGAACGATTTGACGATGGCACAAACTAGGGGACAGAAAGACTCTAGATGCTAGATCCGGGCAGTGTGAGGACGAGCCTAGGAAAACGTATTTATAAGCTGGTTCGAAATAAAATAAGCAGAACACAAAATTGTTTATAAGCGCTGTAGTTAGAACACAGTTTTTAAAAAATGTACATTTCTCCAACTCAAGATTAGAAAGTGGCACGAAAGAAGACTGTGGAAGAGGAGTCGTTAAGACTGTACATTGTGCTGTTTTCTCTTTAAATTCCCTTAATGTGGGGTGTCTGGGTGGCTCAGTGGGTTAAAGCCTCTGCCTTCGGCTCAGGTCATGATCCCAGGGTCCTGGGATCGAGCTGCGTCAAGCTCTCTACTCGGCAGGGAGCCTGCTTCCTCCTCTCTCTCTGCCTGCCTCTCTGCCTACTAGTGATCTCCGTCAAATAAAGAAATAAAATATTTTAATAAATAAATAAATTCCCTTAATGGTGTTTTAATTCCCTTAATGTTATGTTAATAATAAAACTGTCCTGTAAAATTAAAGTGCCAGCCCACTGTCCCAGGCTGAGTGTGTCCGTGTCAGGAGGATCCTCCCATGGGCTGGGTCCAGAGGGGCCCAGAGGAGTGCAGAAGACACCCCGCCCAGGCTGTGGTGTGGGTTATCAGGCAGGACCAGAAGCAAGCCACTGAGATCTCAACAGAGGAGGAGGCCCTTAACAGGTGAAGGACCTTGGCCTTGAACAAGGTGAGGCTGGTACTGGGGTCATGGTGCTCCAGAGGAGAAAGCAGGGACTTTGCAACCTGAGTTTAGATCCCAGTGCTGTGCCTTCATACCCAGGTGATCTGGAGCAAGCGATTAACCTCCCTGAGCCTTAGCTTTCCCATCTGTAAAATGGGCATTAATAATCCCCAACTGAGTACAGAGAGGCCAAGCATGAGAAGGTATCGTTCCTGCTGATGGCAGGCACTCAGCAAATACTGGTTTCCAGCAGGTGTTGGTGGTGGAGCTAGAGGGGAAGCAGGCAGTCGGCCTCCAGACCCATGACGCTCCCACCGAACTGCATGCTGGGATGGACAGAAAGAGCCCTGGGAATCAGGGCCAGGAGCGCAAAGACCCCAGAGAGCCCCCCAGAATATGTGGGGTGTGTATGGCCCAGAAGGCTCCCCTGGGTGTGGTTCTTCCTTCCAGATTTTTCCTCCAGCGAGTTCGTGTTTAACCTTTACCATCTTCATCAGCCTCAGTACCAAGACACTCTACGCCCATGCTCAGAAATTGGGCAAGGTCTCCCTGAAGGACTTTGCCCTTTGGGTTTACTAAAAGTCAGGGGAGGGGAGTGGTTGCCCTGTGCAAGTTCTCTGATCAAAGTCAAGTGGGAATCTCAGGACCTCTCTTGACCAAATCAGCCAACCCAAACCCTCCAGTTGTGGGTTTTCCTGGCTGGAGGGAGTGTCCTTATGTGCCCTCTGCCCGCCCTGTGTGACAGGATGAGCCCTGGCCTGGGGTTCAGGGCCCTGGAGCTGGAGTCGTTTCCTGCTCCCACTGGGTATGCCATGTCCCCAGGGAGGTAATTGACTCTCTGGGCTGCAGGTGACTCGTGGGCAAAATGTGGGCTTTGAGCTTGATCAGACCTCACCCCGATGCAAACTAGGATCACCTGGACACCTAACACAACCACAGACCAAAGGAGACCCAGGCACCCGAGAGCCTAGTTTCATGGGTTCAGGATAAGGCTAAGGCATGGGGATTTCTTTAAAGCTCCCTACATCACCTTTTTTCAAACCTGGCTGTACCCTAGAGTCACCTAGGGCATTTTAAAGGAAACTGACGCCTGGGTACCAGTCCAGCGCTGCTGTGACATGAAGCCTGGATGGGGGTACGGGGAGGGGGGCTGGGGGTGGAGGGCACGCTCAGCGCGCCCCAGGTGATCCTAATGGGTGGCAGAGACACACCTCACCTGGAAGTCACAGGAGATTTGCCTTTCATTCGTGCTCAGACACAGGTGCCTCAGGAGAGAGCCTGGAGGGTCAGAGGCCAGCCATGCCCATGCCCAGCTACAGCTTACAAAGCTGAGGCTCACCCCCCAGGACGGCCCCCGCGGCAGAGACCCGTACTGGGTGCCTGTGCCCTCCCCGCCTGGGGCAAGGTGAGTGTGCGGCCGCACGCTGGCTCTGTGGGGCCGTGTGCCTGGGACCCCCTCCCCCCAAAGCGCCCACAGACCCCTGGGACAGACCAGGGCAGGAGAACGCAACGCAGCTCACGCTGGAGACGGGTTTGGGGCTCAGTTTGAATACTGGGGGGTCCCGGGTGGGCCCTCAGTTCTCCACTTCTTCATTTCTTCCTACTTGTTTTCCACCAACGTTTATCCAACACTCTGCTGGGCCCAGAGGGAAAGGGGGAGGTGGTGTAGGTGATGGCCGGGCACAGACGCGGGAGGAGACCTTGCAGGCAGGGGGCTGTCCGCCTCCACTTCTCATGCACGTGAGTCTCAGTTGAGTCGAGGAGCATCACGGTCACGAGACTGAATGGTGCTGGTCTCTATGTCCACCTGCCATCGTGGGACCCCTGCTTCAAGGGCCCCCCAGGGGTGTCTCAGTGTGTGCGAGACAGCTCTGCAGCGCCCACCCCACTCCTGCCGTGCCTTCCTCCCAGCCCCTGGAAAGGTTTTCCCTGCCCAGTGCTCCCCAGAGCCCAAGAAGGGCCCCTGGGATGGGCACTGAGTTGTCTCTGTGCACTACCTCGTTTTGCAGGCCTCATTCCTGGCCTGACAACACTTAGGGGAACCCCTCCACCGCTTGTGTCTATTGATTTCCCGCTAGAACTCTCCAGAGGTACTTGAAGCCTCTCCTCTCCTTCATATGGCCTCTCCAAGGCCTGTCCTTGACCCTTCCTACCCTGAGGACAAGTTCTCCCCTAAGAGGCTTCATGGTCCATCCTAGAAACATTCCCCAGTGTCCAGAATCCTGGGACCCACAAGTGTTGCTGGCCACCCAGAGCACCCAAGATGGAAAGGTAAGAAAAAAAAAAAAAAAAATATATATATATATATATATATATATATATATATATATATGGAAAACTGCAAATTCATGTGTCGTCCTCAGGGCAGGGGCAGACTCACAAGCACCGAGACCTGAACAGCAAGGGAGATGAGGTGTCCCCTCCACAACAGGCACCTCTAGCTGTTAGAGCTGCACAGCTTAAAAGTGGGTTCACTGGCATTGTCTCACAGACTTCCAACAAGCCTTGGGAGGTGGGAGTTGTTCTTGTCCTCATTTCACAAATAAGTAAGTCCAGGCTCAGAGAGGTTAGGTGATTTACCCAGAGTTGCACAGCTAGGACCAAGAATCAGAATTCAAGCATTTTGGCTTCAAAAAACTGGCTACATCAAACTGCTGACAGCATTTTTTAAACTATGAAGTGTTACACGAAAGTCAGGCATTAATAATTATTATCGCTCACACCATGCGGCGCTTGGCCTGACTCCCCCATAGAGCCTGCATTTCAGGTCCGATGTACTGTACGCACTCCCTTCCCACTGGCCAGTCCCTAGTGGGTCCCACAGGAGGAGCCACCATCAGGAATGGGTAGAGTTATCTCGAGACTCTGGAGGCCCAGGCTCCAGGCTCCCCCACAAAAATGTGGACCCCTGTCTGGTTTCACGTATGTCTTTGTACTGTCTGGTTGTCCCAACTCCAAGTGTGTAAAGAGGCTTTGAGCTCCTTCAAGATGCCTCCACTGTTTCCAAAGTAGAGGTCAGGGAGCGGAACACACATGGAGCAGTGGAGGGCAGCCCATGTGACACAGTGTGAGGCCTGGAGGTGATAGCCCCAGGGGGAGGGCGCCGTGGGCATCTCAGCAGTCCAGGGCCATTTGGCCTTCCCAGAGTATAGGCTTCCTGTTTCCCCCCAGGTTCACTTTTGCTGAAATGTGAATTCCTGTTTCTGGAGTGCTGGGGGTGCCGGAGACAGGGAGAGGAAGGTGGGAGAAGGTTCTGAGGGTTTTGCAAGTCAAATATTCCCTAGGAAACGGTTCAGCATATGAAAGGTTAAACATATGGATTGAATTTTCCTGGAAAATACATATATATTTAAAAATTAAAGGGCAGGGATAGGGTTTGGATTCTTTTTTTTTTTTTTTTTTTTTTTGGATGATTGGGTATTTTTTTTCCTCCGCACAAAGCACAATTGGAGAATTTTACTGGCAGCCAAACCACTTAATACCTCCTGAGATGTTAACCAGACATGGAATCATCCAGGTGACCCATCACCCAGCTCAGCAGGTCAGCAAGCTGATTGCCTGCCCCCCCACCCCGTTTCGGAGCACGCATTCCTGCCCTGCACCATATCCAGAGACAGCGTGTATGTAGGGAAATGATGACTGCATGTCTTCCCGTTGCCAGCTGGTGCGCTCTGACCGCGGCCCAGGGGTGGGGCTGGTGGCCTGGGTTCATCCCCAACGAATGTGGCTGAGCTCCGCCATGTGACTAGAAGTCCGGCAGAGACCAGTGGGTCTGGCCTCCATCTCTCTGTCCTGCATTCTCCTCCTGTGACAAACGGGAATAACAATAGCTTAACTTCTTATTCAGTTATTGAGGATTAAATGGGTAAGCACAACTCGCAAACTTCTAGGTGCTGGCATTCAAGAAAATCCTGACTATCATTATATATGATATACTTCGAGTGGGATTTTTTAATTCAGGACTTTAAAGGAGACGACAAAGGGATTCATTGACAACTCATTAATTTATTCGATATCTGTGGAGGGCCCACTGTATCCGTCTGCAACAACAAATTCCCCCAAATCTTAATGACTCAGGACAGGGCTACTGAACCCTCCAGCTACAGGGACTCTGCTGCGCCCAGTTCGGACCAAGGGACAAGAGCAAACAAAGCCACCACCACCACCTGGCGAGGAACCATCGATCACTGCACCAGAATGACAGGGGAATTGTGATCAGTCACATGCCACCTCTGAAACGTCCCTTCTGGAAGGAGCACATGTCCCTCTTACTCTCCTTTCAGGAACCCAAACAAATGACATGGCCATCCCAGGAACTGGGGAGTGTAGCTGCACACATGTCAGAAGGGGCACACAGGAAGCGGCAGCAGAGACCGCTAAGGCTGCCTGTGGTCCAGCAGCTGCCTCGGAGGCTTGAGGTCTAGCAGCAAAGAAAACTGACCAAACCCCTGCCGCCAGGGAGCTGAGTGAAGGGAGAAAGACTAGCGGCCTAGAAAGCTACTGGCTGCAATTGTAAATAGGATGCTGGGCGGGGCCTCGTTAGGAAGGTGAACTATGAGCAAAGACTTAAAAGAGGTGAGGGGGCGGGTCACCCAGACTTTGGAGGAAGAGTGTTCTAGATGTGGGAGAAAGCCCGTGCAAAGCTCAGAGCCTGGCGTGTTTCAGGGAGAGCAGGAGGCCGCAGGGCCAGGGTGGGGTGTGCGAGGGGAGGGCAGCGGGGTGAGGAACCGCTGGAGAGGTGCGACTAAAAATTTAACAGGATAGTTAAGAGTGGTTTTCGGTCTCCTTATTTTCCTTTGTTCAATTGTGAGTTTCTTAAATTCCACATGTGAGTGAAATCATAAGGTATTTGTTTTTCTCAGATTTATTTCAGTTAGCCTAATGTACTCTAGATCCATCCGTGTTGTGGCAAATGGTATGATCTCATTCTTTATGGTTGAGTAATATTCCAGTATATATCACACGACGTCTTTATCCATTCATCTGTAGAGTTGTTGAATCACTCTCTTGGATGCCTGAAACTAATATAACACAGTACATTAATTATACTGGAATTTGAAACATTTTTTTTAAAAAGAGAGAAATTGACAAGTGAAGAAATGGGGATATAAGAGGATACTGGGCGGCTGTGTGGAGCATAGACCATGGGGAAGCCGGGAGACCAGTCAGGAGAGAAAGAGCAGCTCGGCCAGACTAGGTGACAAGAATGCACATGACCGGGAAACATCTGCTTGTTACCTTGCTCAGCCCAAGGCCCACAGTCCTGGGCAAGTGGGGTCAGAGTTCCTTCTGCACTTCTCACGTGCACGGCTGGGGGAGTTCGGGGCAGAGAGTGTTATTAAAGTGTTTTGAAAAAAAAAAAAATCTTCTCGTGCTTATTTCCCACCTGGATTTAAATTAGGCAACCCCCCTGCTCCCCCAAAACCCTGCCAAACATGCCCCACTCCCTGACAACACTAACCGCCCCCTCCACCCAGCAACAGAGACACAAGAACAGACTACTTAGTCACACAGCGGCAGGATTATGACCTACATCTTATTCAGGGTGAGACAGGGCTCCTTGGCAGACAGGTGGCCAGCACTCACTGGCCTTTGGGGACTCTGTGGTCGCTGAGTCTTCCCCAGGGTTGCGTGGGCCACTGGGAAGGGCTGCGGGCTGTCTCTCTGGCCTGGTTACCACTTCTGGCTCTGCCGCTGGTAACAACTGGGTTCATTTGAAACCCACAATAACCCTGGGAAAGAGGCCCCTCTTCATTATCCTCAGAGTCATGTCATAGAGGGACCAGCCCAGACAGGCTAAGTCACATGAGACCTACATACGAGAGAGGTGGGATTTGAACCCAGGGCCCCACACCAAAGCATATGGTTGTTTGGCTACATCGCAAGGCTTCTGGGAGCTCCGCACACCCCTTTCTGCTGCTCCTCTCATTGAAGCCTCCCTAGGAAGCTGGCCTGGCCCTATGGCCTCCTTAAACCAATAAAATGTGGCAGACATGACCCTGCCTAACTTCTGAGCCTGGGCCTCCCAAGATCCACTGCTTCTGTGAACCTTCGCCATTTGGGACTCCCCCTCTTGAAAACTTGCCGCCATGTCGGAAGTCCAACTATTGATGGGCACCATTCTCTGAGCAAGTTCAAGCCTCATGGAGGGGGACAGGCCCCATGGCAGAACGTGGGAATCCCAGCTGTATGACTGAAGTCTTCTTGACCTTTCAAGCCCCCATCAAATACAGCTAAGTGCATGGCTTCCGCCAGCACACGTGGAGGAGAAGAGCCACCCAGTGAAGCCCTCGCTGGGTTCCTGACCCACAGAGCAGGGGCAAATAAGATAGTTACTGTTTTCAGACACTCAGTGTGGGAGTGGTTCGGGGTGTAGCAATAGATCATCAAAACCCCTTCCCATGGCAAGAGCAGAGCAGCAGTCAACTTGATTCCTCTCTCCTTCTCTTCCTTCCTTTCCTCCTTCCCACCCCCCTTCCCTCTGCAAATGCTTATCAAGTACCTACTACATGCAAGGCATTATGCTAGGCGCCCAGAGAGAAAGGAGCAAGGCCGTCACGGCACTTCGGGAGCCTGGGAGATCGCAGCCGGGACTGCGTGTAGGAAGACATACGTTAAATCACAAATTACAAAGCAAAGGGCACAGCCCCGGGAGGGCTCAGCTTCCCGGGAACACAGGTCCACAAAGACTTCACCGAGATGACATGGGAATGGGATGTAAAGAAAGGAGAGCGTGTTCCTGGACTAGACAAAAGCAGAGGGCCATTGTCGGTACAAGAAAGAGTTCAGGGACACACGTCACGAGAGCGTGGCACAAAGGGAGGCGGGGGGTCTGCACGTTGAGTTTTTCGTGGAAGTAGGCTCTGTGCTGGGGTTCCGTTATCTGACCTGTAAGCTAGCCCTCTGCGCACCCCCAGCCCAGGGCAGACTTCACATGCGTTAGCTGCTTTACCTTTCACCGTGCAAATGATTCAGATGTGGGATGGCATAGGTCCAGGGCACATGCACCCTGTATATGTTAATTTAGGTCTGCCCTGATCGCCACCACCACCACCCCGACCCTGATAGAATTTCATTAATCACTTTTCAAGAACTTTCCCTGAGCCAGCTACAAACCCATCTGTGTTCGTCTGCTTGGGCTTCCATAACTAAATAGCACAGACTGGGAGGCTAAACCACCAGATTTATTTTCTCACGGTTCTAGAGACCGGATGTGCAAGGTCAGGGTGCCGGCACGGTTCGGTTCTGGTGAGAGCCCGGCTCCTGGCCAGCTGCCGTCATGCTGTGTCCTCACACAGCAGAGAGAGAGCTCTGATGTCTCTGCCTTCTCCCACAGGGGCACTCAACCCATCACGAGGCCCCATCCACAGGACCTCATCGGAGCCTGATTCTGTCCCAAAGTCTCTACCTTCAAATGCTATGACATTGAAGGTTAGGGCTTCATCACGTGAACTTGGGAGAGACACTTGGGAGAGGTCTCAGTGGGGGTCTTCGTTTAGGTTCCTGTTTCAACCCACAGCAAGACATCTCCAGTCTGGAGAACCCCATTATTAAAGGAAACAAGACCATTTCCTCTGCTAATGGCTTACAAATTACGTGTTTAATAATCTCTTCAGAAGGTTTTGTCAACGTTCAGATCGGTCGGTTTGGAATCTACCTCTTTTTCCATTTTTAAAACACTGGTTCAAAAATCTGCTAGGCTCTTGGCACCCTCAGCCTTCCCAAGAGATGACTCAAAGAGGCCCAAGCCAAGGCGTGGAGATTCCTCTCAGGCTCTCGCCATGCTCTGGGACGTAAAGGAACTAACTCGAGGATGGTGGGCACTCCCTTCCTTGTGTGACGGGATACTTTCTTGAAGTCTTAATGGGGGCATTTTCATCTTTAAATGTCCTAGTCCCCAGATGGGTGAGGGTAGCTGGATCTGTGTGCATTCCCTCCCCACAGGGGAGTTTTGTACAATGAGGCCCAAAATAGAAGTATTCACTTGGCTGTCTCTTCCCAGCATTGGTTGAAGACAAGATGATAAATATTTTTAATGGCAACTGATTCTCTGAGGGGGGGAAAAAAACAATCATTAATCTGGGTAGAGGAGGGAGCAGGTCTGGGCAGAGCTGAGCAAGTGGTGCGGTTGCTGGGTGGCCGGCTGCGTGGTATCCCTGGTGCGGAGGGGGGCACAGGGGCCAGGGTGCCCCGTCTTAGCAATGGTTACCTCCTGTGTGGCATTGAGCCAGCCAAGACTTGTAAGGAGCTACTCCTCCCTTGAAGAACATGGAGGATGTTGACCACAACCACAATGGCCTGGAGCTGTGTGGCCTCAGGCGACTTCCTGAACCTCTCTGGGTCTCCGCCTCTTCACGGGTCAAATAGGAACGTTAGTAGTACTCGTCTGGGCTCAGGCCTGTCGTGAGTTGGTTGGTCCATGCAAGTACTCAGAACAGCGCCAGGCACACGGGATCGCAGGGGTCGTGGTGGGTAACTGTTCGGAGGGGCGGCCTCTGGATTCTGGGGAGAGGAGAAGCTTTGGTAATCATTCCTGTTGAGTTTCCTGCCGTACCGGCAGGATGGGGACTTGGAGTCAGGTTGAAATCAATTTGAAGAAATCCGCTAAATGTGGCCTTTCTTGCACATTCGAATTCCTGCGCCAGGATTCTTGTCTGCTCCGTTACCTCCTGGCTGGGTGGGATCGCAGCTCCTCTCAACCCCGCCCATGCTCCCTTTGTGGGCCTCCCAGCCTCTGCGTGGACTCTGACAGCCCCTCGCGCCTACCACCTTCCCCACACTGCACCTCTGCCCCTTTCTCGTCCATCTTTCTTATTAGCTCTCTTCCCGCAAAGACTCGCACACTCTCCGTAAAGCCAGAACGGTGCCCCGGAGATGAGCACACCCTCGCCCTCAGAATCGGTCAGGCTGCACGACTGAGATGCTAGAAGGGGGTTCATGGAACTTCAGGTGGAATTAAGGTTGCTTGGTCAGCAGCTCTTACAACAGGGAGATGAGCCTGGGGTCCCCCGAGGTCATCACAGGGACACGGGACGGGAGGCAGACATGGCTGAACATCCCTGGCCTTGCAGATGCAGGAAGGTGCCACCAGGCAAGGAATGCCGGCCACATCTAGAAGCCACGGTGAGGGCAAGGAAACCGATTCTCCCCTGGAGCGTCCAGAAGGAGTGCAGACCTGTGACACTTCGATTTTAGTCCAGTGAGACCGGCGTCAGACTTCTGACCTCCAGGATTGTCCGATTATGAGTTTGCATTGTTTCAGGCCACTGTATCTGGGGCGATTTGTCAGAGCAGCAACAGAAAACAAATACACAAACAACCACAGTAACAAGGAACAAAAAACTAAACAAACACCCGTTTTGGGTGCCTGGTGGCTCAGTCGGTTAAGCGTCTAACTTTGGCTTAGGTTGTGACCCTGGGGTCCTTGGATCGAGTCCTGAGTTGGGCTCCCTGCTCAGTGGGGAGCCTGCTTCTCCCTCTCCCTCTGCTCCTCCCCTCTGTTCATGCTCTCTCTCTCTCTGTCAAAAAAAAAAAAAAAAAACTTTAAAAACACTTGTTTCTTGCAAAGCTTTGGCTTTCCTGATGCTACTCAAGAAGTGTTCTCGAGTTTGACCTTGTCTCTCCAACCCTGCTCCAGGACTGACGTGAGTTTCTTTACATTCAGTGTTTTGTAAGAAGCACCTGCTTGTATTTCAACATGTCTCCTTCTTCACTGAGATTATCCCTGGTTATGTTCTCAGAGCCTTCTTATCTAGAGCCTCCTGTCCCTCTGGCATATTTCTTTTTCACGTCTCTGGGGTCACACCTGCCCTTCCTCCTGACTTCTTGAAATTCTTTCCTAAAGCTAGTGCATGTGACCAACTAGTTAAAACCCCATACCAGGTGCCAAGGACAGCAAGACACAAAGCTACTCACCTACAAGTAGCTCATGATCTATTGGGTCAGACCCCACGAAATTGCCTTTTTTTTTTTTTTTTTAGGTCTTAAAAAAAAAAGTCAAGTATCAGTAATAATTCCGTAAGTTCAATCTAAGGAGATAGAAGAGCATAAAGAACTGTAAGTATGAGAACTACACAACAGAAAGCAGAAACAAGAAAAGGAATCATGACAGAAGGGACCAAAAAAATAAGAAAATAGTGCGTAAGGAGAAGTGCTGTGGAGAAAGCAAAACCGAACCCCCTCACAGAGAGCACCTGGGGGGCACTTTGGGTCGGTGGTCAGGGAAAGCGACTGGTGTGCCCCATGCTCCCCACGCAGGAGCCTGCCCTGGGAAGACTCGGGGGTAGGGAGAAGACTTCAGACGGGGAGGACAGGCCCCCACTTTGTGGCTTGCTCACTCTGGGAGGAAGGGGGGGCACGGGAGAGGGCCAGGCCAGGAGACTAGTCAGTTGGAGGGGTGCTTGCAGTAGCCCACTCATGAGATGGCGGTGGCCTAGAGGAAGGCCGTGACAGGGTGGGGAGGGTGTTAGGGAAGAGTAGAGGTATTCAGGACATGGAATACATGGGATTTTGTGGTGACAGCATGATGGGGAGGGGCAGGAAAGAAGAGGAAAATGTCAGGAAGCGTCTGAGTTCAGTGTTAAGGGCCTGAATGGTTGTGTCACTCCTCAAGATGAGGAACGAAAAAGGAGAGGCCAACCAGGTAGTCAGAAACATGAGTAGAGGAGAATGGAGCGGGTAACAAGCCCCGGTTCTGGAAAGGCTTTGTATGGTAGCTTGTGTCCCCAAATGGCCCCCAATGACCCATACCTCCCAGCATTCATAGCCTGGTGGTGTGTTCCTCCCCTTGAATTCCGGCCAGGCCTGTAGCTCTTTTTAACCAAGAGCCTCTGGGAGAAATGTTGCTGGGCCAGGCCTGGGCCTGAGTCCTATGAATGCCTGGGAGCTTCTATTTTTGGCACCTCTGGGATCCCTGAAGCACCCTGTGTTCAGCTCCACTCCGTCTCCCCACTCCTGGGTTCATGGGAGATTTCCTCACACAGTCACATATATCGATCTGGCTCCTCACTCTCTTCCGCATTCACACGCTCAAGTACTCTGGTCCCATCTAGCTGCCCCTGGGCCCTCAGCAAGCCTGAGAGCGGGAAGGAAGAGGTGAGCAGCTGGGTGGAAATGCTGGGGAAGGTCCTGGGCTGCTGGGATCACCTGGGGGAGCTTCCAGAAATCTCGACCTGTAGGCCACTGCTCGTACCAGGGAAATCAGAATCTCTGGGTGTGGGGCCCAGGCCTCAGTATCAGCAGACTCAGAAGTCTGCTTCTCCTCCCACTCCCCCAGCTTGTGTTCCCTCTCTCGCTCTCTCTTTCTTTCTGTCTCAAATAAATAAATAAATAAATTTTTTTTTTAAGATTTTATTTATTTGAGAGAAAGAGAGCATGCAGGGCAGGGGATTGGGCAGAGGGAGAGGGAGAAGCAGGGTCCCCGCTGAGCAGGGAGCCCGACTCCATCCCACGACCCTGAGATCATGACCTGAGCCGAAGGCAGCTGCTGAACCGCCTGAGCCCCCCAGGCGCCCCCCAGTTTAACCTTTTGAGAAGCTGCTCCCTTGTCTCCCACAGCAGCTAGACTGTTTCATGTTCCCACCAGCGATGCGTGAGGACTCTGGTTTCTTCCCAGGCTCAGCAACACTGGTTATTTTTCATCTTCCTGTTCTCACTGTGGCCGTCCTTGTGGGCACAGGTGGCTGTGTGGCTGAGACTTTCCTGCTCACCAGCTCGTGACTGACAGTACGGAGCAGCTCTCACGTGCGCCTGGACTGTGTGCACATCTTCTCTGGAGAAATGTCCACTCGAGGCCCAGATATTCTGCAGCACCCACCCCAATCCACACACCACCACCAAGAGGAGAGGAGCCCATGTTTTTTATAAATGAAGAAACCGAGGCTCAGAGAAGCTACGTTGCCTGAAATCTAGGTCACCCTGCTGGAAAGCAAGGTTGGTCTGATCCTGAAATTCACAGCACATGCTTGTCCCAGACTTTTAAGTTCACAGATGCTAGCATCAAATGGGAATTTCCAACAGAGATTCGGGGTGTGGAGGGAGGAGAGCCCCCAAACATGGAGCACCCCCCCCACCATGGAGAGGGTCTTCAGATGAGAAGTTGGGAGGGAGTGGCACACTGGTTCCCAGCAAGAAAGTTCTCAGTGACAGAGAGACAGAGTTCTGGGCCCCGTGAAGGGGGCCCCTTTGGCCAGGCCTGTGTCTGCAGCAGAAAAGGACACAGCCAGGATGTACAGCTGGGGCCACTTGTGCTTTGAGCTCTGGGCTCACGTCCCAGGAGCTCTCCCAGCTTGGCCATGCTCAGCTCCAGCTACAGATCGTAGCATGGGATCAGACAGACCCAGACTCACCCTGGGTCACTCACATGGAAGCAGTAAGTCAGTGCCTGGTGCCAGGGGCCGCTGTAGCTGCAGGAAACTCTGAGGCGTGAGATGGTATTTGTGTTAAACTGTCAGCTTCATCAGAAATCTGCACCAGAAAATGGCTTTGCAGCTCTGTGTGTGTGCGTGTGCGTGTGTGTGTGAACACAGACTCCAACACCCTTTAAGAAGCAACCTCTACCCCAAGAGGTGAGAGAGAGGTGGGGTGCACTGCAGGGGAATGAGAGGGCTCAGATGATCTGAGGCTGAGGAGAAATACAGACCAGAGCTGCTCTCAGGCCCTGGCAAGGAGCCTTTGCCTCTGCAAATGATGCTGAAATATTTCAGCCTCTCTCCTGGGGCTTCCTGTTTCCTATTTGGTCTCTGGTTTCCAGGAAACACACGAGCACCCCCAAAGTCCCGACATGTGCAGGTCTCCAGTGCCCCCTCTGACTCCGGGGCTCACATCTGTAACGAGTTTCCCGCCTGCGGATCTCCCTGGGCAGCCCATCCCCTCTGTTCTCTCGGGAGGACAGGAGCCATTGAAGATGCCTTGTGGCTGGAGGGGGCGGGGGGGAGTGGATGTTTTCCTCCTCTGTAGGTTCCTCCAGCTTAATAAATCCTCCTGCAAAGTCAGTTTGGCTGGATCTGGTGTGGGGGTGGGGCAGGAGATTTAAGGTTTGCAGCTTTGATTTAGTAAAGCGCTGATCTTGGCAGGAAGCCAGCAGCCTGGAAGGAAGGTGGGGGGAGAAGGGCAGAGCTTGAACCTCTGGGGCGCTGTTGGTCGCCTTCCTCTCTTCCAAGCCAGCGTGAGGACTGCTGCTGCTTTAGGTCACCCTGGTGGGCTTTGCAGGGCTCCGAGCCCTTCCTTAGATGTATGGGGAGCCGGCTTCCCAGGGCAGAGGGCCTGCTGGGGAGCAGTGCAACATGATGGCAGGCAGGGTTTTGGGGACCTGTCCTTTGGGGGCTTAGCCTCATAATCCAGGGTGTGTGTTTTTCAAAGCGAAACAGTACTTCAAGGCTCCTGTCCTCCTCTGAGCCCCAACCCTAGGGGCTACCACCTTTATTTCCTTGAGCTGTGTTTTTCAAATTTACCTCCATATTTATAAGACCACTTGTCACCATGAAAGATAAGGATGAGTCTCCCTTGCACACACATACATTCCACTCTCCCACCTTACAGTAAGATGCACGGCGGCGATATTTAAAACACAATGTTCAGTATTTGCCTCATGACAAGGTAAATGCTGTTCCCAGAGATACATCAGATGACATGTCCTTCCCTGTGCAGCTTCCTCACCTCCACCCCACTCCCACATTAAGAACTGCCTTGTGTTGTGCCTTCTGTTCTCTATGTACCTATCACTAATTTTTCTCCAAAACCCCTTCTCTGTGCGTGATCCTGGTAATGGGCCATTTTTGTTTTTCCTCCGAGACATCTGTGCCCCAGCCCTCAGCCTCCCACTCTTATCTGGGCCTGGGAGAGCTCAGAGCCCTCATCTGAGACGTCCTACAAACTTAGCCCAGAGATTCTTGTCCCCTCTCTCCTGGATCCCTTACATCCCCATCTTTCCCTCTCTGGACACTCCCCCATTTTGGTGGGGAGCTCCTGCTCCAGTAACTCCTAGAAAGAGGGTGCAGGAAAGGTCAATCATTTTGAAGTCATGCATGCCTATGAAAATGCCTTTAGTCTGTTCTCCCAAGATTAAGAGTTTGGCTGGACACAGAATTTGAGATTGGAAGTCATTTCTCCCATTATTTTGGAGGTATGGTTCCCTGTCTCCGAGTTCCCGGTGGTGCTGGTGAGAAATCGCATCCCATTGTCATTACCAATCTTCACATGTGACTTTATTCCTCAGCTGCACACACCGATAATATTGTCTCCTTATTCTTGATGTTTTGACAATCCAAGATTAAGTGCCTTGGTGTAGGTCTACTTTCATTCTTCTTTCTGATACACTGTATCACTGTATCACTGGTATCTTTCAAACTGGTAATTTATGGCCTCGGTACTAAAAATGTTTCTTGTGTTCATTTATTGATAATATCCTCTCAATTTTTTCTGGTCTCTCCCACTGACACTTCTTTAGTATATTTGACTTTCTTATTTTCCATCTCTCTTTTTATTCTACTTTCTGAGAGATTTTCATGAGTTTATGCTCCATCCCTCCTATTTATTTTTGACAATTTTATTTTAAATTTCCAAGAGGTATTTTTTGTCCTCTGGGCATTCCTTTATATTTATCTATCTATACATATAAATATATATGTAGCATCCTCCTTTTTTATGGATTTTGATCTTCCTAAAAATCATTAAAATTGTTTTTTTTTTTTCTTGTGCACATTATCTTTGTTTCCTGATTTTTTGTTTGGGCAGGGGGAGGTGCTTGTTTTGGCTCAGTCTTTAATGTTGGGGGTTATCTGGTATAGATGAAAAATACATAAGCAAAAAAAGAAAGAAAGAAAAAAATTAAGTCTCCCTCTAGAAATAAAATATGATAAAAATATGGAAGCTCCCCTCTTAAGAAAAAAAAATCAGATTTCTTTCAACAAAATGCTTTGCTAGGTAAAGTCACTAGTATAAAGTTTACAAATCCCAAATCAGATTGCATTTTGCTGTATTTTCTGTTCTTAAAAGCTCCTGACATCCAAGGAATAAAAAAATAAGAAAACATAGTTGCATTAAAACTTGTTTTTAATGTAGGAAATGCAAGAAAACACTTCCTAATATTAAAACAGTCACTAGAATTGTGAAATTTTAGATAATTACATTAATCATAAATCTATGGTTATGTGAATAATATTAACGATTCTGTCAACCTTAAAATTGTCAGCTATTTTAACAGCAAAAATGGGTCTATTCAGGAACAGCTAAAAATTGCAATTTGGGACAAGCAAGCTACAGCTAAGACATAAGCAAATCCAGAGACCAAAGGAGACAAATGCTCTTTCTTGGAGCAAAGAGTGAAGTTGGGAGGGCTGTTGTAAACAAAAGGCCCATTGGTGTAACTTGGGAGTTTCAAGTGTACTGGCTTCTCATTGGCTTGATTGTTGCTAGGGTGGAGGAAAACCTTTCTTACTCCTGCTGGCACAGTCAAGTAGTATCTTAAGGCACCTCTCTTCCTGTTGGGTCTGTAATTGATGACAAGTGGTAGGGTGTGAGAGCTCCTGACTTCATTTTATTTTATTTTATTGGTTCAAAGATTTTATATATTTATTTGAGAGAGCAAGAGGTATAATGAGGGAGCAGGGACAGGGGCAGAGGGAGAGACAGAGAATCTCAGGCAGGCTGCACTCCCAGAAACGCGGGGTTCAATCCCAGGACCCTGAGATTATGACCTGAGTCAGGTGCTCAATCAACTGAGCCACTCAGGCACCCCATTAAATGAGGTTCCCTTTAATTAATTTTCAAAAGAAACATCTTGATCAAAAGGGGGAAATATGAGTTTCTTTGAAAACATCATTGATTGAGAGTAGGGTTTTCCATATTTAGTGGCTTTGTCCCTCAGTGCCAGGAAGGACCTTTCCTGGTTGTCATGGCCCACAGGGGTGGGCAACTACGTGGCCGTTGGAAATCACTTAAGGCCATGTTTGAGTAACTAAGAAGGTTATGAGGGAGCACTCTCAGGTACTTTCTACCTATCATCCATATTTATCAAGATGGTAAGCACTGGAGATCATCTCCTTATTGGGTACATCATTTTTATAAAAGTTTGACCAGAGTCGCGCCTGGGTGGCTCAGTCGGTTAAGCATCTTCCTTTGGCTTGGGTCATGATCCTAGGGTCCTGGGATCGAGCCCCATGTCATCAGGCTCCCTGCTTAGCAGGAGCCTGCTTCTCCCTCTGCCTGCTGCTTCCCCTGCTTGTGCTTTCTCCTTTCTCTGTCAAATAAATAAATAAAATCTTATAAATACATAGATAGAAGTTTGACAGGTAAATGCAAAATTTAAATAATTTTATAAGACTGAAGAAATCCCACAACAATTCCAAATTGAATGATGGTTCTAAGCTAGGAACCTAGGTCTAAAGGAACCAACTGAAACATTTCCTGGCATGTTTGTCAACTTCTGGGAAGAAAGTTCTCCATATGGGGACAAACCCAGAGTCACACACACCTCCTAGGAATCTCCATTTAGAGAGGCCATGAAGCAGAACAGTGACTATGGCAGGAGCATGCTGAGAGAGGGGATCAGGTGCATTTGGGAAGATATGGTGCTGTTATAAACACGAAACAACAGATGAGGAAATTTTTGCAAAACAACAAAACTTCAAAGATGTTCTAAAACAGTACTGTCATATCAAAAGAACTGTTGAGAACAAATGTGTTAGCAATAATACTGCCTCTCAGGTTGCAAATTCAGAAACCATGAATATGGATAAGAATCCAAATTCAGTTTAGAGTTCAGATGAAGGAAAGGCTTTTGTGAATTCTGAACCTTCTAACCCTTCCAAAAAGTGTACAGGATCCAGATGATGCTGATTTCAAAAGGCCATAATCCAAGTAAGAGTTTCCCCCCCTTTCACAAGAGATTGGGAAATATGGACAAGATCATTTTCTTTTCATAAAAGGCATCAAAGAAGCAAAGAATGAGAGGAAGTCAGACAGGCCTTGGTCGGACATCTGGAAAAAGTTGTCTTGTCGCATGTCGCCTGCTTCAAGTCCTGGAAATCTTTCAGGTCCCCAGATGGGGGTGTAAGTCCATCTGGTTTGAGGCTGACTATAGATGAGTCCAAGAGTCTCCTCCCTGGCTCTTGGCAACCCAAGGGTTGGTTTATAGTCCTTGACAAGGGCCTTTCCAGCAAGGTTGAGAGTCTTTCTGGAGGTATCTTTAAAAAAAAAAAAAAAAGTTGCATTTATTTATTTGACAGAAAGAGAGGGAAGGAGAAGCAGGCTCCCTGCTGAGCAGGAAGCCCAATGCAGGGCTCCATTCCAGGACCCCAGGACCATAACCTGAGCCAAAGGCAGATGCTTAATTACCTGAGCCATCCAGGCAACCTGGAAGTGTCTTTTGCAATAGAAAATATCTCCAGGTTGCAAACTGTGATGCCTGGGGTTTTTTTTCTCCCAGGAGTGTGCTGTGAGAGGACTGCCCTACCAAAGCATGGTGATTTCTGATAGAAGCAATTAGGCCTTTGCAATATTTAGTATATCTCCTTTTATTAACTGTGGATCAAAGGAAGCAGAGGCCAAGAGCACTGGATGTCCTGTGTCTATCTCAAAGCGTGATAGTCCAGAAGTTCCAAAGGAAGTGGAACTGAGATTCAGAAGCATCAAGGACAATGCTTTTGGCCAAGGTACTTGGCGGGTCTCTACAAATTTTGCTGATGACGTCTTGATGCTGCTCTTAGTGCATTCAACTCACCTGAGGGTTGAGGATGACCCACACAATGAAGCGTTGTAAAGTCAGCCAGATAACACAGACTTGGTCAAGTAGGCTCCCCAATCAATCTGAAGTTCAAGAGGGGTCTCCAGGTGGAGATAATGTTTTCTAATGGAATTTCAGCCACAGAAGAAGCATTGGCCTATCTACAGAAAGTTTTGGTCCAGTGAGAAAACAGACAAACTGAGACTAAAATATATGTATATTTGTGAGATGGGACAGCTGTGGGAAATCCATCTTTGTGAACAGGTTTCCCTGAATTATACTTTGGACAAGCAGGACAAGCAAGGTTGGCAATTTTGGAGCTTCTTATTACTTTCCCACCCAGGCTGGTTCATGAACACTTACCATTTTGTCAGTACACCAGTGGTTTGTGGCATATACAGTGGTAAGTTGTGGGATCTTAGAATTCCTGGTAGGGCCAGGTTGTTATCAGGTCTAAACCAGAGTTCTTTTTATTAAACCGACAATTATTAGATTTCCAATATTGTCTTTCCTTTAATGGGGCCAGTTCTTGGGTGTCCCTGTTCAATTTTCCCACGTTATCTTTTGGGAGAACATCCTTTCAGAACATGATGAGAAGATTAGCTATTGGTTCCCTTGACAGCAGCGGGGGTTTTTTGCAGAAGTATCGGGAAGTTGGTTTCCTTTGGCCTCCAGCGAGTCAAGTCCGAGATGCCCAGGAACCTTAATAATAGTAAGAGCTGCCTGAAAAAGTGCAGCAGCTCATAAATTTTGAACACAGGAGCCATTTTAAATTTTATCCCCATTGGAGGGTAAAGATATCTTGTTGTTTCCAAAATATTTCAAAGTCATGAGCTACCCCAAAGGCATACTGACTACCAGTATAAATGTTTGTGGTTTGGGTTTTACCCGTGGCTAAGGTACAAGCTTAGTAAGGGCACAGAACTCGGCCTGTTGAACTGAAGTGGCTACCAGTTAAGGTGCTGTCTCGATGACTTTAAAAGAACTTGCAGTAGCAGCATAATTACCTTTTTTGTACCATCAGTAGGAGCGCCCGTGTGGCCTAGTTGGTTGGCCGGCTGACTCTTGATTTCAGCTCTGGTCATGATCTCAGGATTGTGAGATCAAGCTCCAAGCTGGGCTCCATGCTCAGTGGGGAATCTGCTTGAGGATTTCTCTCCCTCTCCTCTGCCCCAACCCCCACTCATGCTCTCTCTCAAATCGATACATAAATCTTAAAAAAAAAAAAAAAACACAAAAAATCTATATCAGTTAGAAGAGCTTCCTATAAATTGCCACAGGGTCAAACGCTGAACTGTCAGTATTAGGCAGTCGTGAGGGTTTTCATCTGAATCCAAATGGTACCAGATCAGGTCCCAGATCAGATGAAGTTGCATTTGAGCAAACCACAATTTTTCTTTGGAGACTCTATGTCCCTTTTGGGCCAAAAGTTTTAACTTTTGGATGGATGGATGTTGGTGGATGGATGGATGGATGGATGGATGGATGGATCTACAAGAGGATGCTGTACCTGTAGAGAGGTTTGAGAAGGGGAGCAGAGAAGCAAGTCACCTATGTATTCAAACGAAGCAGAACCTACAGAGAACTTGCCATCACCCATTTCAGCTTTTAAGGTTTGTGAAAAACAAGAAGGACTCTGGGTGTTCCTGGGACACGACCGTCCAGGTGTGTTTCTGTTCTTCGCAAGTCAAGGGAAGAGGAGACTCACCATCCTTACCAGCTGGGACACTAAAAACACAGTGCATCGATCAGTTGCAGTGAACCATTTGCTTTCGGTGACAAGGGATGTCAGTAGCACATGGGGGTTAGGAGCAGCAGGGCGCACCACGATGACAGCATTGTTTATTGCTTGGAGGTCCAGGACAAGCCTCCATCCTTGGCCATTGGGTTTTCTCACGGGTAGAACAGAGATATTACAGGGACTAATGGGGGGGGGCGGGGTTGTGAGGCCCTGAGCTTTGTAATGTTCTATTATGGGCTTGGTGCCTGGAAGGGCTTCTTTATTTATAGGGTATTGATTAGTTCCGGGGAGAGGTTTTGGAGGATCTATCTGAATCCTGATGAGCGGTACCCTGTGAATTCTGCCAACATCACTTGGGGATTCTGCTCATACAAAGAGTGGAAGCTGGTGCAACAGGAGCAAATAATCAGCATCCTCAGGACCAACCATGGTGCTGGCAGAGACAGAGCATCACCTAATCCACCTGTTGGCTCTTTTGATTATGGTCACATTCTAGAATCACCCTCCCTTTTGAGAGGAGAAATTCCTGCATGCCACTTTTCTAAGAAATCTCAACCCAATAAATGAAGAGGGGTGGAGGAACCAAGGAAAAAAGGGTGTGTACCTCTCCAGGGGCCTAGACAAGAGGGGACAGGCTCAGAGACAGGGATCTGTTGAGGCTTGGTGGAGAGCCCCCACTTCCTGAACTGGCTTCATACTTCAGAACTTAGGGACTACCTTAAAGCAGCAGGGCTCAGCACGGAGAGTATAGCTCTGGAGTCCGTGAGGGGAGAGAGTCATTCCCAGTCTGGAGAATGGTTTCTCTGAGCCAATTAAGAGGGAAGATTGGGAGGAGTCCCTGTAGTGCCTCAGAGCCCCATCAGTGGGACAAGGAGGAGGACATTGGCAAGGCTGGCCAGAGGGTTGAAGGTGCTTGAACTCTTAAATTTATAATGATATTTTTCCCAATGTCCTGGCTCTTTGCAATAATAGCAGAAACTTGGATTTTGTTTAGGGACCTTTATTTGCCGAGTTGAAAGTTGAGAATTTTAGCAGTCTTTCTTTTAGATGACTCATCTAGGGTGCAAAAGAGCTGGCTTGCCTAATTAGTTAAATATGGAGTGGACAGGGTTTCTTAGTCCATCAGTGTTTCCTTTTAACTAAAAGAGAAAGATCTCGGGCGCCTGGGTGGCTCAGTGGGTTAAGCCGCTGCCTTCGGCTCAGGTCATGATCTCAGGGTCCTGGGATCGAGTCCCGTATCAGGCTCTCTGCTCAGCAGGGAGCCTGCTTCCCTCTCTCTCTCTGCCTGCCTCTCCGACTACTTGTGGTTTCTCTCTGTCAAATAAATAAATAAAATCTTTAAAAAAAAAATAAAAATAAAAAAAAAAAAGAGAAAGATCTCAGTCCAGTCATTTAATAAACAGAGTTAAATGTTATCCAGGTGAATTTAATATCTAAGGGAAGACCATAATTTTCTCTGGATACAATTTGGAGATGTTAATATTAGTCATGAACAGGTTCGTTAGGCCTTTGTGTGCAAGCCTAAGTTCTGTTCCAATCAACAGGCTTAGGAAAAGTTACTGCAACTGCTTCGTAGAGATTTCCAGCAAGTGTTCTAGCATCTTGCCAAAAGTTAGAGCTCTGTTCCCTTTCAGGATGTTCCCATCAGGCTATTGTCATTCAGCATTTGGCCTGTCCTTCACCAACAGTCCTGTGGATTAATTGATATAAACCTGAGAAACCAACTTGTTAAGTCTGACTAAGTGAAACTCTTCAGCAACCCTATGGGTTCCTCAGTTACTTTGGGGAAACTGTGGCTCAAAATTCATCCTTAATCTAGAGAGCATAAGCAATTTGCAGTTTATTTGGATCCTGAGAATTCACTATTTATTTATTTATTTATTTAAATGTTTTTAAGTAGGCTCCACATCCAGCCTGGAGCCCAAGGTGGGGCTTGAACTCAGGACCCTGAGATCAAGACCTGAGCTGAGATCAAGAGTTGGGGGCTTGGGGGATGGGGGGAGAGTTGGGGGCTTAACCAGCCAAGCCATCCAAGCACCCTGAAAACTTAATTTTAAAGAGGCAGGTTTTCATGGGTTCAGAAAAAGAGGGAATGGGGAAAAGGGAAATTGGGTGAAAAAATGAGAATGAGGGAGCAGGCAGTACTGAGGGGCTGGAGAAGGTGCAGCCGGAATAGAGGAAAATGAAGCCTGGAGGGAGGGCCTGAGCCCCAGGCAGCTGCACAGGTGCATGCCAACGTGGGAGAGGGGGGAAAAGAGGCCTCAGAAACCATTTTGACTTATTTCATTGTTTATTTGCCTCAGTCAAGTTAGAAATAGTATTTCGCAGAGAAGCAAACTTGGAATCCTGAAAATGTTTGGAAGCCTCAAGATACCAATTAAAATAAACATCCCATTAAATTTTTTGTTCTTGCTTTTTTTGGAACTGTGGCTTTCAAATTTAGTTTGGAGTAAAACAAATTTGGGAAGATCAAAAGTTCCCCATAATGGCCACTGAAATTCTAAATTACTCTAGGTTAAGTTGGTCCATTTAGTTAGAAATGTGCTTGAAGTGGGACCACAGTTTTTATCCATAAAACCAGGCAGGAACCCAGAAGGGGCGACACTATCAAAGCCTTTTGATGACTGGTATTCCATTTCTTAGAGATTTTTCTCTAGAGTAAAAAGGAAAAGTTCCTAAACATTACAGTTTCAGTGGGAACAGCCTGGCTTCAAAAGGAATCAGACCGAAGGCCAAACATGTACTCTCAGAAAGGACAAGACCTGAGACCAATTCTGAATAAAACCTAGAGAGCTCAAAACACAAAGAAAGTGGAGCTTAAAAGCCCAGAGAAAACTTACCCTCAGACTCCAGAGGTGGCAAGACACACTGACCTCAACTGGTCTAATGGGTGTAAGTACTCGTTTGTTCACCAGCCTTGGAGTTGTTGGGGGGATCTTCTCTGAATCCCACTTCTGATCACCAGGTGCTGTTAATCTTAAAACTGCCCATTATTTTGGGGGCTCAGTTGGTTAAGTGAGTGCCTTCGGCTCTGGTCATGATCCTGGAATCCGAGAATGGAGTCCTGCATCAGGCTCCCTGCTTAGCAGGGAGTCTCCTTCACCCTCTGACCCTCCCCCCTCTTATGGTCTCTCTCTGTCTCCCATCCTCTCTCTCTCAAATAAATAAAAACTTTAAGAAAACAAAAGCCTGTTATTTTAAGAGCAAAAATGGGTCTATTCAGGAATGGCAGAGAGTTGCAATTTGGGACAAGCAAACTAAGCCAAACCATCGGCAAGTCCAGAGAACAAAGAAGGCTCTTGGATAGAGGAAAGAGGGAAGGTGGGAGGGCTGCTGTAAAGGAAAAATCCATCCCAAATTCCAAGGATACTGGCCTCTCATTGGTTGGGTTGTGAGTCTCTCATTGGCTGGGCTATTGCCAGGGGAGGAGAAAACCTTCCTTCTACTAGGGTAGTAAAGTAACAGCATAAGTAGTATCAATTTATAAGGCGCCTCTCTTTTCATTGGGGCAGTGATTGATGAGTTGTAGGGTGTGAGAGTTCCCCCTTCTGGCCTCCCGCCTTCATTATAAATGAGGTTCCCTTTTACTAATCTTCACAATTTAAAGTTGATGTAAGCCTTTTTGCCCCCCATAAAATACAAGGCTTTCAACACTCAGCACAGACTCCTAGCAGATAAGAATAATTCTACTTGTTCTCTTCTACAATACAGGGATGGTTGTCTTTAAATATAGTGTTTTCTCAGCGTTTTCCCTACAAGTTGAACTCAAGGCAAAGCTTGTGTTTGTTTGGCCCACCCACGATTTTCTCCCACCTTGATGACCCTGGGCTGTCTGTGGGTGGTTGTACGGGGGCATCTCTGAGCACAAGGACAGGGCATGGGGACTGCATGCAGAGCCTATCTACAGAGTGACCAGTTTAAGACTTGGGTATTTTGATGGGAGGACCCAAACTTCAGTCGCTGTAGGTCTCTTCTCTCAGGCTGGTCCATTTTTTTTTTTAAAGATTTTTATTTATTTATTTGACAGAGAGAGATCACAAGTAGGCAGAGAGGCAGGCAGAGAGAGAGAGGAGGAAGCAGGCTCCCTGCTGAGCAGAGAGCCCGATGCGGGACTCGATCCCAGGACCCTGAGATCATGACCCAAGCCGAAGGCAGCGGCTTAACCCACTGAGCCACCCAGGCGCCCCAGGCTGGTCCATTTTTTCCAGAGAAGAATCCTCCAACTGCCCACCTGGAAGGTAACAGCCAGCCTTGCTCAGATCAGAGTGGGAAAGAGTCCCCAGGGCCCCAGGGCACAGGCTGGGGACTCCCAGTCCATTGTCCTGACCTCAGCTCGTGCCTTTCTCCCCCATCTGCTCGGCCTGGTGGCCTGGAGCTGGGTCTGGCTTGTCTTTCTCTGAAGAGTGAACTTCCTGTCTCCTACCAGAGTGAGGGGCAGAAAGAAAGATAGATTTTTAGGGTCCCTCTGTTCTCTGTGCCACCTCTTCCCTGACCCCTGAGGAAGCCGAAGCCCATGGCAGCCTCATTGTCCCTGGCTGGCCAGTTCCAATTATTCAGTCTACTAAGCAGCTGTTGACATATCTTATCTTTGTCCTTGGAAGTGTACATGGTTTGTGTTTCTTAAGAAAACCTCTTACATGCAGCATGGGGAAGGAAGAGAGATGTACAGCCATTTCCCAACCATTTGGTTTAAACTAGAAGTTTTCATTTTTCTTTTGTGACCTCCAGAGATTGTGCCTAATAGGCACCAGCCCCTTTCCCAAATGCCTTCTCGACTATCCAGTCACTTGCCTATCTAGTTATCTGACCAGGTTGGTTGGTTGGTTGGTTGGTTGGTTTCAGGACCTCACCCCAGCCTTGGAGCCTGGGGGACTGCTCCTGTAAACAGACCAGTTAGAGGCCAGAGTGATAAAGCTCGTTGCTGACAGATGGGGGACTCAAATCTGGGTTTTGGGATCAGACCCAGAGCTCTTTCCACACAGGAAGCCAAGTAACAGATTCTTGAACAGACTTCCAAAACTCTGACCTGGGCAGGACACAAGAAACGTTATTTCCCACAGGGAGAAGATAAGCACAGCCTTCTGCAGGGCTGGGAGCAGTGGGGAACATGGGGGTCGGGTAAGGAGACAAGGGTGAGTCGTTGCCCGTCATGGGTGTTCCACAAGTGTGAGGTCGCTGGAGAGCCCCTTGGATGCCTTCCAATCCCCCATTCCATGCTATCCCCCAAGCCAAACACAAACAAGGCTGAGATCTCCACGTGGAGCGATATGGACCAAAAAGACATTGACATAAACCTAGCAGTCCTGCACCAGTGTCCTGGCCCCCAAACCGTGACTCTCTCTCAGTCCCCTAGCTTGACATTGGATCCTCACTAAGGCTGGAATAGCATTCCCAAATTCTTGAACAGATGGTTAACGTCAGAACACAGGAATAAGAAACTGGAATCCCTGGGAATTCTTGGAAATTCCCCAATCCTAAGTTATTCTTAAAACACCTCCAACATTCCTCATACTCTTTACTCGTATGTATATCTTCACAATTTTGTTTAGCACCTAAGAATCGCTCAAGTTCGTGGTACTCATGAAACACCACTGCCTATGGCCGATATTCAAACCCTGGGAAGCCCCAGGGCACGTCGTTGGGGAGAATCTGGACATGCAACAGTCAGATCTTTTTTTTTTTTTTTTAAGATTTTATTTATTTATTTGACAGAGAGAGAGAGATCACAAGTAGGCAGAGAGGCAGGCAAAGAGAGGGGGAAGCAGGCTCCTTGCTGAGCAAAGAGCCTGATGTGGGGCTCGATCCCAGGACCCTGAGATCATGACCTGAGCTGAAGGCAGAGGCTTAACCCACTGAACCACCCAGGTGCCCCAATGGTCAGATCTTTTAACAAAGCTAATAACGCTACACACAATTGTGTGTTATAATCTGTCAATTTAGGGATCTATTTTTGCTTTCAAATCTTGTTGGGTTTTTTTTTCTTGGAACACCACTCATAAGATCTGTAAAACATATACTAAATGTATAAACCTATTAATATTTATTTTGTTAGCAATACAACTCAGCACCAGAACAGGGACTCACACACACACACACACACACACAAAAAAAAATACTAAAACAGCTACAAGAAAGACTGATGATATGATGAGCACATCCCTCCCATGTGTTCTTGTTCCCGTCCTCCAAAACATCAACCTTAACCTTCAACTTGGCGTTGTTAGCACTTTCCACTCCTGGTTTCACTTGACGTCAATGGAATCCTTCAAACCTGTCATGTCTCTATGTTGATTGCTAAGCTTCAGTTCTCACAGGAGAATTATAGTATTTTTCCTGTTTTCCCAATTGATTTTTCTCAGGACTCGTGGCTTGGAAAAACACGTAAACTTCCCAAGAAACTCTCAGAAGAAATCCCTGCATAAAAAAAAGCCAGGCCGTAAGTTGGTCTTTGCCTGATTTCTAAAGGAAGAACCTAGTTAAATAAAATAGCATCATAAATGAGAGCATGCACCAAAGGAGGAGATGCAGAGGGCTTGGCCCGCTTACCTAGTTGCTGCCAGGTATGGGCAGTCTCCTGGCCTTCACAGACCTGTAGCCACTCACACCCAATGCAGTCTTTCTTACTGCCTCTGGGGCCACGCGGGAGCAGTCAGATCCCACAGTCTCATTTCACTCTTCAGCATTCATTGAGCACCAACTATGTACCAAGAATCATGCTAGGAGCAGGAGACGTAGCCTCTGCCCTCGGGAAGCCTGGTGTCTTCCAGGGAAGGCTCAGGATGGGGTCTGGGAGAGCCAAGTGGGGAGGTGGCCATGACCCCAGCCTTGGCCACCAGTTGCCCCGGCCTCTATCCTATTTGTCTACCTACTGAGTTTCACTCCTAACTCCAGGGATAAAAGCCCCAGGAGATCCTAAATCTGTTTTGCTTAGAAATATGGTTACTGACTTCAGGCCTCCAATCACAGCTGGGGGTGCATTGTAACACCTGTGTGTGACTTTGCCTCTCAGGGGCACGTCCGAAGAATTTGCTTTATTCCCTATGTCTGTGGTCTCTAGCTATCAACTCAATGGAAAGCTTAGAAGAGCTGTATGTTTAGTGGAAGGAAGGCCAAGACCCCGGAGAGGCTGGGGAGTGAGACCGGCTCTGCCTTCCGCCTGGAAGGAAACGAATTCCTCCACCAGAAACAACACAGGTTGGGTGGAGAAAAAAAAAGAAGACAAGGAGGAAAGAGTGATGGGTTCCAGACAAGGGTGAGTTTAGCTAATAAAGCTTAAGCTGTAAGACCCCTCACTTGCACGGACCTCTTCCAAGTTCCTGGGAGAGACCCTTAGCAACTGCTTACAATCTAGAGAAGCGTGGTGTATATAAACCATAACCAGTTAAGACTCCAGTGTCTTCCCACTCTGACGTTCTTTGCTCACGCTTCCTTTCATGTTGGGTGGGGTTTGGAGAGGCTGTAACATTATTAAGTGTCCGGCTAAGGGGAAACTGAGTTAAGAGTGCATTTATGTATATGATTTTTGTCACTTCCTAGTACAGTTCAATGATTTCTAGCATCTTCCCCCGAGGTAAGAGTGGTTTCCAGAATATTCCTACTGTCCCCTGTACTGGCTCATGGTCACGTGGCAACAGGAATGTGACCTGGGGCCCCTGGCACCCGAAGCAGGTGGGAAGTGTAAGAGAAACAAGGCTCAGAACATCCAGGGTCAGAAGCGAGTTTGTGGGGAAATTCTTTCAGTCATCATACATGTAGAAGCAGGGTTTGTGCTTGTTGATGCTTTGTCAAAGTTGTCTTCTGCCAGGAGGTTCTCCTCTCAGGAACAGACTTCATAATGCGGCATATACAATTCTAAACGTGTCACATTTTTTTCCTCCTTGTTGGGGTTGACAAAACAGAATGTACCAACGTCCTGAGTTTGTAAGCACAAGCCTGTAGCATTTTACACCAAATTTTGACCAACCATCTTAGAGGAAGAGCTGGATTATCTTTCTGTTCTCCATGTGGAAAATGATGTTACCAGATCATTGGCAAATGAAGTGGTGATCAAAGAGCATACATCCAGGCACACCTGGGAAAGTATTCTAGAAGTCTGTCAGGCAGTTCATAGAAATGAGATTTTTCTGGATTTTGTGATATCTGCACTACTTACCCCCTTATAAAAATTTATAATTTGATATGATCTATTTTCTCATTCTAACTAAATATTTGCTTTTAGGCCAATTTAACAGTTGTAGTGTAGTGTTATATTATTTTTCTTGAAAAGATCCTCAAATGGCATAAGCTTCAGGCCACATAAAGCCTAGCTCTGGGCCTGAGCCTAGGTTTGGGGTTCAGGGGTTTATACCAGCCAGTCCTGGCCCTCAGAGTTCCTTGGCCCTAGCCCCCTCTGGCCGGCCTCCAAGTCTCCACCCACACCTTCGCCTCTTAGGTCCTGGGAGCCATCAACAACCTGAGGTCAAGGAACCCCTAGTCCGTCTGGGGAGTGGGAGAGTCCAGGAGCCCGTGAGACGTGCTTGTGCTGGCTTCACTCTCTGGGGGCTTCCCCCCAGCAAAGCCCTGCCCAGCAGGAGGGTCGGCCACCTGCCTGATGTACGTTGAGCCTCCTGGGTCTGTAGTCCTGAAACCCAGGACCAGCAGGGGTGCTCTGCAGAGGACAGGAACCACCAGATGTTCCTGAGGGGTGTGACCCCCTGTCTTTCCAAAGTCACATAACTCAGCCATCTCCCTGCTCTGGTAGATCTTCCTGCCCACCCCTCACCCGTCCAGGTGAGCGCTCACTGTTGGTGAATCAGAGAGCATGGGGCCAACGGGGCCAACGTGTGCAGGGCATCTGGGCAGGGCCCCATGATGGCTCTTGGTGAAACGATGTGACTGTGGAACTAATCTGCTGCTCTTCCGCCTTGCCCAGACCATGGGGTCCCTCTCCCCTCAGGGCCTATGTTGCTTCCAGGCTCAGCGAAGTTTTCTCCGTTAGCCAGAATTCTGCAGAACAAACTGTAGGGAGGCAAAGGCCCAGCCAGGCTGCGTCAACCCAAGCATGAAAGCACAGTGACCCCGTGTGGCCACTTGTGGAGGTGCAGCACCACAGGAGAACCCGCGGAGACAGTTGGCACAATGTGGTCCTCTGGCTCTTTGACCTCAGCAAGGACCCCTTCATGGCCTCGGTGATCAACCCAACTCTGTCCCTACTCACAGCACAGAACCCCCAAGGAGGGATCTGACTTCCTCAGGACCTACTAAGTGTCCTCCTCTGGTGACATGTCCCCGAGAGGCACTCAGCTTTGTGCTGTGTTGGGCTGTCACTCCACTGACGACCCGCGCTCCTCTTGGGAGAGAGACGGTGTGCCACGGAGGGGGCGGGCATGAGCCCAAAGAACAGGGAACATTTTGACAGGGGGAGGGTAGCAGAGTTCTGTATCTCACTCATCCTCAGGCCCCAAAGAGCAAGAGAATGGGCCTGAGCAGAGGCAGGCGTGTTCGAACACAGACGTCGGCTGGCCAGCAAGCTGCCTCTCCATGAAGGCCCCAGGTGGCCACGGGCCTAAGTGCTGCCCTCTGTGGAGGGGGACACATGGGTGTGGGATCCGGCAGCTGCAGCATTTCTGATTCCATTTGCATCCCTAATAGATCAAAATCAGGTTCTATTTCTAGATATTCATTCTTCATGGACACTGTGATCAAAGGTCCCTAAAAAGAAGGTGCCATGCTTGGGACAGCCAGGGGAGAGGCTCAGAAAATTTAAATACTATGTCCCAAGGCAAAGCAGCCACGCCAGGGTTTGAACAACACTATAAAAATGCAGCATAGGCAAGGCTGTTGGGCTCCTGGGTCCATGCCCAGCTCCCACTGGTACCCTGTAGCTCTAAGGGAACAAAAGCCTAACTAGGTAGTGTCTAGGGCTTCTGTCCCCTGCCCCCAACAACCACTCTACTTTCTCTAGTCATAAAAAAGAATGAAACGTTGTCATTTGCAATGACATGGATGAAACTAGGAAGTATGACACTAAGCCAAATAAGTCTGTTAGAGAAAGACAAACATAGTATGATGGCACTCGTATGTGGAATTTAAGAAATAAAACAGGGGCACCCAGGTGGCCTAGTTGGTTAAGTGTCCGACTCTCGATTTCAGCTCAGATCATGATTTCAGGATCGTGAGATCGCGCCCCATATCAGGATCCGCACTCGGTGGGGTGTCTCCTTGTCCCTCTCTCCCTCTCCTCCTCCCCCACCATGCTCACTCATGCTCTCTCAAATAATTTTTTTGAAAAGAAACAAATAAGCAAAAGGGGAAGGGGGCGAAAGAAAGAGACAAACCAAGAAACAGACTCTTAACTGTAGAGAACAAGCTGATGGTCACGGGCAGGGTGGGGGGTCGTGAACCAGGTGATGGGGATGAAGGAGGACACTTGTTGTGATGAGGACTCGGTGATGTATGAAAGTTTGAATCACTGTATTGTACACCTGAAACTCATAGAAGATTGTATGCTAACTAACTGGAATTAAAAATAAAACTTAAAAAAAAAAAAAAAACCACTCTCCCCATAGCCGCAGGGTTGCTGTCTAAAAGGCACATGTGATCACACCAGTCCCTGCTCAGAACATTCGGCAGCCCCTCCCGGAGCATTTGTCTTCACTCCTCATCCTTCTCTCCTGCTGCAGGAGCCCTCAGGCTTCCCTACAACCCAGGGCCTCTTCTAGATGCGCAAACCAATCACCTGGAGATTTTGATTAAAATGCAGATTCTGATTCCTAGGCCTGAGCTGGGGCTCCTGCTCCTAAATTTCTGACAGGCGCCCAGGTCATGCCACATCCATTCGTTAACAGACCATAGGTGAGTGGCGGGGGGCTAAACACACCTTCTCTCCTAACCTTTGACCTCTTACCTTTGACCTCTGCATGAACTGTTTTTCGGTCTCAAACTTTTTTCCCCATGCCCCATCTCCTCCCCACTATCACTCTGACCTGGCTGCTACTCCTCTTCCTTCTCCAAGCCTCGGTTTAGATGCCACCTCCTCTGGGAAGCTTTCCAGCCCCCTCTGAGACTGGGTAGGGCCTGCCTCATTCTTTCAAGCACCAAACAGAAATCTGAAATAAGTAAATGATAGGGTATCTGGGATGGGTCTTTAAATACTCAAGAAAAAAAGAAGTAGGGGCAGGAAATGAAATAAGAATGACAGAATGTTGATAGCTGTTGAAACCAGGAAATGGATGGGTATGTGAGGAGTCATTATACTGTTCTCTTAACATTTGCATGTGTTTGGAAGTTTCCAAAAGAAAAGGTTTAAAAAAAAAAACCAACAAGGCCTGGGACTGGAGTCTCTGCCCCATCCCCAGCCTAGCGCCTACCTCACTGCATGGGATGTGTTCAAGGGCTGAGCCCGGCTGTGTTTGGTTCACTTTTGTACAATGGCCTCTAGCACACAAACTGGCACAGAGTCAATTCTCAATGTCTTTTTGTTGAATGAATGAAAATCCTGCCAGTTTGGATTCGTTGGCAGAAAAGAAGCAAATCCTTAAAAATACAGGTAGCGGCAAAACAATGCAACTTGCTCTGCCTCCATAGAGCCGCACTGCCTGTGCTCCTGGAATGCTCTGTGAAGCCCAGGAAAGGCACAAGAGCACTTGAGAGAATCGATCTAAATGATGATGAAGAAGGCAAATGTGGATACTGGACCCTTCAGCGTGGGCATGTGTTTCAGAGCTGCTGGAACATGCATAGCACAGATTCATCTGTTCGATCCTAGATACGAGTTCAATGTCAGCGTGTCTGCATGTTGGAGGCATCTTTTCTCCAAAGTACTTACTTGCATGAGTTTATATAAACAGAAGTATTATTATTTTTTTTTCATCTGAGTAGCTTTTGAAGATCTTCTTGGCATTATTCAATGGTTCATGAGTCAGGCCACATCTAACCCAGCAGATAGAAAGGAACTCCAAGGAGTTATACAACAGGAAAGCCTGTTAAAGGCAGGAGGGAGCAGAATAAGGAAGTGACACTGGACAAAAAAGTGGATTGGTTATCGGGATGGCAGGGGTCTATCGGGCAGATTATCCGAGTAGCTCTGATCAGGGAGTCCTGGTTGATTGAGTTAAGGTTCCATTTCTGGGAAGGCTGAAACCGTAGTCAAGTCTCAGTTTGGTGACCTAGGGCTTGGCATAAACAACTCCATTTTGAACCTTTGTCTTTTTTTTTTTTTCTAAAATTTTTAAAAATATATATATATTTATTTATTTGACAGAGAGAGATCACAAGTAGGCAGAGAGGCAGGCAGAGAGAAAGAGGAGGAAGCAGGCTCCCCACCAAGCAGAGAGCTGGATGCAAGACTTGATCCCAGGACCCTGAGATCATGACCTGAGCCAAAGGCAGAGAGGCTTAACCCACTGAGCCACCCAGGTGCCGCTGTTGTCATATTTTTAACAGAAGCTTGTGTTTAGGCCAAAAGAAAGAGGCAGAAGTGGGGGAGGTTTTAGAAGGAGGAGGGGTGTCTTGTGCAGGGGAACCTAAAAAGAAAGAAAAAGGAATGGGACAATGGTGGGGATGGTGAGACTTCTGGGCCACATTCCAGTTGAATGAAAGGAGTAAGTTAGGGCCAGAGGATAAAGACCTACCTTTGTAGGACCCAGATGGCGCCACAGCTGATGAACCACTCTCCTCCACTCCATTTCTTATACCCACCTGCTCAGACCCATGCTGCTTTAATATTCCTGATTTCTGGCTTGAACAACAGGATGAATCGTGATGCCATTCAAAAGCACAAGAAACACAGTGGGAAGAGCGAGCTTGAAGGAAACACGGCAAGTTCATACATGGAGACTATTTACCAGATGATCCTCCTTACTCAGGAGTTTCCCCAGTTCCATGACTCATCACCTTAAGAGGCAGGATCAGAGGCTGGAGCTACACACAGATTCACAAAATGTGGGTGAGTCCAAGAGTCAGGGAGACACAGCTCAGGGGAATTAGGAGGCTTCATGGCAAGCTCCAAACTTCTGAAGCAGATAGTAAGAAAGACACCAGAAAAGAAGACATCCAGTGGGCCAACACACGTAGGAGGAGATGCTCCACATCACTCATCATCAGGGAAATGCCAATCAAAACCACAACGAGATTATCACCTCACACCTGCAGAATGACTAGAATCAAAAAAAGATAAGAAATAGGGGCGCCTGGGTGGCTCAGTGGGTTAAGCCGCTGCCTTCGGCTCAGGTCATGATCTCAGGGTCCTGGGATCAAGTCCCGCATCGGGCTCTCTGCTCAGCAGGGAGCCTGCTTCCTCCTCTGTCTCTCTCTGCTTGCCCCTCTGCCTACTTGTGATCTCTGTCAAATAAATAAATAAAATCTTAAAAAAAAAAAGAGGGGTGCCTGGGTGGCTCAGTGGGTTAGGCCGCTGCCTTCAGCTCGGGTCATGGTCTCAGGGTCCTGGGATCGAGTCCCGCATCGGGCTCTCTGCTCTGCAGGGAGCCTGCTTCCTCCTCTCTCTCTCTGTCTGCCTCTCTGCCTACTTGTGATCTCTCTCTGTCAGATAAATAAATAAAATCTTTAAAAAAAAAAAAGATAAGAAATAACCTTTGTTGATGAAGATGTGGAGAAAAGGAGAGCCTCGTGCATTGTTGGTGGGAATGTCAATTGTACAGCCACTTTGGGGAGAAGTATGCAAGATCCTAAAAAATCAAAAACAGAAATACCAGCGGTGCGTGGGTGGCTCTGTGGGTTAAAGCCTCTGCCTTCAACTCAAGTCATGATCCCAGGATCCTGGGATGGAGCCCCGGATCAAGCTCTCTGCTTGGCAGGGAGCCTGCTTCCTTCTCTCTCTCTGCCTGCCTCTCTGCCTACTTGTGATCTCTCTCTGTCAAATAAATAAATAAAATCTTTTAAAAATTAAAAAAAAAATACCATATGACCTAGTAACTCCACCGCTGTTACTTACCCAAGGAAAATGAAGAACATTCATTCAGAAAGATACACGCACCCCTATGTTTATTGCAGTGTTATTTACAATAGCCAAGATATGGAAACAGCCTAACTGTCCGCTGAAAGATGAATGGACAAAGATGTTGTAGACACACACACACACACACACACACACACACACACACACAGGAACATGACTCAGTCATAAAAAAAGATGAGATCTCGCCATTTGTGACAACATAAATGTAACTACAAGGTCTTATAAAGCGAAATAAGTCAGAGAATGACAAACACCATATGACTTTACTTAGAATCTAAAAAGCAAAGCAAATGAACATAAATAAAACCAGAAAGAGACCCATAAACACAGAGACAAACTGATGGTTGCCAGAGGAGTGGGGTGGGGGATGGGCAACCTGGGCAAAGAGGACTGGGAAGCACAGGCTTCCGGTTACGGAGTAAGTCAGTCACAGGGATGAATGGTGCAGCAGAGGGAATATGGTCGGTGGTATTGAGACAGTGTTGTGTGGGGACAGATAGATGGCAGCTACACTTGTGATAAGCTTGACATTATGTATAGACTTGCCCAATCACCGCATTGTGTACTTGAAACTAATGTACACTGTGTGTCAACTATAATTCACTTGAAAAATGTATGTATGACATGAGTCATACAAAAAGAAGAAAGTCAACGGAGCCCTTTGACAGCACCTCTTTGTCCCAGAGTGGCAAGACTTATGCACTTAAGGGTCTCGTGTTCAGAAGCTGGCTGGCTTCCACAAAACCATGCAATTTTGAGGAGGGTCCCAACGTCTTAGCCATTTCTGTACGACAGGCCCTCGCACAATGTCGACCTCAAAGGAGGTGCTGAGTCAACATGAAAAATTAGCCAGTGACCTGAACGCGCTTGGCATGGTGTTGACTTTAGCTCTACCTCCAAGCTGGAAAGCTTCCTCGAACTCCTACTCCTCGTTGTTGTTATTATCTTGGCTACTGTGTACTTCTAGCATCGAACAACTGCCTTGGTCTCCCAAACTTCAGGGACGTTGATGCATCAGGAATGAGAGAAATCTTCACTGGATGGTTTTCTGTGGGAAGTCAGTCCCAGTTCACGTCTGGTAGCCTGAGTGAATTCTCACTGTCAGTGGGGTTCCTGCCTTTGTCCTTCTGCCTGCTAGATCCAAACCTTAAAGAAACAGACTGTCCTCTTTCCATTAAGAGGAAGTTCCCTCCCGGGACGCCTGGGTGACTCAGTTGGTTGTACGACTGCCTTCGGCTCAGGTCATGATCCTGGAGTCTTGGGATCGAGTCCCGAATCGGGCTCCCAGCTCCATGGGGAGTCTGATTCTCCCTCTGACCTTCTCGCTCATGCTCTCTCTCACTGTCTCTCTCTCAAATAAATAAATAAAACCATTAAAAAAAAAAGAGAGAGAGAGAAAGTTTCCTCCCATCTAGACTCTGTCTTACTTAGGGCCTGATTTTAGGTAGGCAGAGCCGAGAGAGGTGCCCGCAGTTGGGGTCGGGCTGTTCCAGGGTGAGGGGAGGCCCAGAGGCTAGAAGGAGGAGTGGCCTTCACTTTGGAGACCCCACCTGTCTGGGTGGGGCTCTCAGATGTGGTGGGCCTGGCTCTAGCCTCCCCAGCTGCCCCATTCTCTCTTCAGGCTCCCTGCTGGTCCTGATCTGCCCCTGTTCTTCGTGCTCCTCTGGACATCTCTGCTGCTCGCTCCTCTAGCTCCCAGCCACTTTCCTTCACTCTGCATCCGGGTTATGGATTTCAAATTTAGGAGCAGTGCGACTCCTGCCCTTTGAACAGTGTTCATTCATTCAACAACTACTTATTGAGCCTCCAATACGTCTTACTAAGCACTGCTCTAGCAAGCATTGGGAATATAACAGTAAACAAGACAGATACATTCCTGCCCTCATGCGGTTTATATTCCATTGGGGGAAAGCTATGTTATTGCTGAGCAAATGAACAGGCCCCAAACTTTCTAATGGGATGTGCTGAGAGGTGCATCCCTGAAAGGCGGTCGTTGACTCCACCCCCCTCACCAGCCACATTTAAACAGGTAAAGCCTGATGCACGTGAACCACTATGACAATGACCACCACAGCCACGGCTCCCATTTGGCAGAGCTGGGATTTGAACCCAAGCAATCGGGAGGCAGCACTCATGTATTTGCCTTTCTGCTATACTTCCCAGGGTCAGGAAAGGAAAATAATCTCATTAAGAGACAATGCGCAATGCAGAAATGGCGAAAGAAAGGCTTTGGGGTCAGAGGGAAGTGAGAGGGTACAGATGGTCTGATTCCCTTCAATCCTAAACCAGTGGTGTGTGTGTGTGTGTGTGCGCGCACACGCGCACAGATGCACACACACATTCCTTGACTTACACCTAGAACTCAAGATCAGCACCATCTCCTTCTCCATGGTCTTGGCTAATCCTAAAGCTGGGAAGTAAACAGGGCACTCAGGTAACTGGCTGATGAACAGGTCATTGAAACTAGTCTGCTTAGTGACATTTGTAGGGCTAGTGTTAGTTACTTGAAGCAACTATCATATCTCTTCTAGAATAATTTAAGTTGCTATTTGTACTACTGGAAACCAATACTGAACATTTACTATGTCCAAATCACTGGACTGGGATGTTTTAAATATGAATTATGTATTGCCTTCAGAAAAGGCCAACCTGACTTGGAAAGGTTCAAGAGAGCCTGCCAAGTCCTCCATCCAACTTCTTTAGCTATGTTCCTTGTAATTGTGCTAAATTTATAAATTAAATTACAATTTCAAGGCCAGTGCCCATTGGTAGGTGAAATTGCTAGATGATACCTAATTCAGGTGAGGTTAACGATGCCACAACTTTTGCATGGTGGAGAGAAGAGACCCAAGAAGATGAGGATCATGGAAATGGCTTCTGAAATAGCTCCAGCCACCTTCCCCTGAGTCCCACCCCCACCTTCAGGAACCCTGTGTTGATGGAACTGGGTTGGTGTTCTGACACCCTCCCCCCACTAGTTGTCACAACTGCAATGTTTAAAAACCATGATTCCCACCAGAATGGCTAAAAATTAGAAACTGACCATAGCAAGAGGAGCAATAGGAACCGTCATGAACTGCTGCTGATCGGAGTGGAAATGAGGACCGCCATTTTAATACCTCTCTGGCAATCTTGACTTGGAATGGTGTTGGTGAGCACGGGTATACTTTATGAGCCAGTGATTCCACACCTCGTTCTAGAGCCACACAGAGTGCATGAAATAGGTGCCTCACATGACATGATCAAGAAGGTTCAGAGTAGCACTTTCTGTAAGAACTCCACTAGAAACAACCCCCATGTCCAGCTACAGGAGGATAATGGCTCTGTGGCATAGTCCCTCCATTGAGGCTCTACAGCAAGAAGAAGAAACGGTCTACAGCCGCATGTAATCACATGAATGACTCAGTCAACATCATGTTGAGTGAAAAGGTCAGACAGAAGAGAAACACAACTGCGTGATTCCACTTACTTATCCCTGCACATGAAGTTTAAAAACAGGCAAAATTCATCTGTTAAAACCAGGAGTGGATACTTTTGAGGAAGACCAAGTAGAGACAGAGAGACACAGGCCAGGGCCCCGGGATGCTGGAAATGACCTGAGTGGTTGTTACCTGGATGTGTTCACTTTGTGCTCATTTTTTTTTTTTTTAAATCTGTAAGCTTATGGTTTTTAAACTTCTGGAAACATAATTCATTTCAATAAGAAAAGTTTTCATAATTAGACTATGCTCCTAAAAAGACAGATGATGTACATATAACTTACACAGTCAGATAGGGTCACAGGCCCAAGGGCATAAGCAAGTGAAGTCTTCCGGCTCTCCCGTAAGCCCCCTTGGACACAGGGCTAGAGTCCCTGGATGTTACAACTCGCTCAGGGCTGTCTTACTGCATTAGAGAAGCAATTATGTCACTGGATAGCAACCTGTCTCATTCTGCCCACTAGAGAGGTCTTTCCTCAATAAAGAGCCTGGCCGGTTGTGAAGAGCAGTCAGCACTGTGTTCCAGGAGGAAAGGCCAGTCCCTCCCCAAATCCTAATCTCCCAGGATTTACCAAAGGAGTTTGCAGAAAAGGGACTCTGAGGACCTTTGAGGTGGGTAGGTCAACTATACAGAACCTCCCAGTCCATGCAAGTTTTCAGAGATGACAGGTCCCCTCTCTCTTCTACAGGAGAGTGTATAAAGGTGTTGAGGCATAGTCCTATAATGCAAATGACTCAGTATTAGGTCCTTTATTAAGCGAAATGAGACTGAGACAAAGTGAAAGTTATTTAGAGCTTTATTTTATAATAAGTATTAGAAGTTAGGCTGATCAGCCAGGGGAACGAGACTGAGACAAGGTGAAATTATGCAAAGCTCTATTCTATGTTAAGCATTAGAAGTCAGACTGACCAGCCAGGGCCGTCTCCAAAGAGAGTGACCACCCCCAGCTTACAGACTACCTTTTATAGACCAAAAGTCTGGCCACACATAGGTGGCCAATGAAATTGTAGTCATGTTAGGTCACACGCAGGTGGCCAATTGAATCACAATTTACCCTATAGTAGCTGTTTGACCTAACCTATTACTCTGGTCAGAATTGGTGCTCAAGGTTGGCACCCAAACGGCGGGGTTTACATTCTTTGGTGGTTAGGGAAAAAATATATGTGTTTCTTACTGATTGGATGTCTCTACCTGGCCCAACTTGTCCTTGTATTCTGGGCTCTGTTATCAAGAACTGGCCGACCTGGTCTTGTATTCTGGGCTCTGTTATTAGGAATTAGCTGACCTTATTTTATTGGTTTCCCAGACTTGCTTCTCAATAAGTTCCTCTGTGGGGAGGGGAGCAGGGTCAGTCTAAGTTTTACTGCACAAACAACAAAATGGCACTCAGCAATATAAACAAGCTTGAGATGTAAGTCCGGAGAGCAATTCTTTTGTGGAACTAGGGGGCATATGCAAGGAGGAGGTGCTGGAAATGTTCCCTATGATCACCCAGGTGGTAGTTACAAGCCTGTAACCCTTTGTCTAGTTTTATCCTGAAGATAGCACATAAGTTCTACTCCAGTGAAAATGTGAAAGAAAGAAAAGGCAAATGAAGAAAAGAAGGTGAGTAGGAAAGAAGGGACGAATGAAGGAAGGGTCATCTGAACTCTGAAGGAACAGCTGAACTCAACTGCAAAATGGTACAACCATTCTGGAACACAGTCACGTCCTTAATAAGTTAAACCGTCACTTCTCATGGGGCCCAACATCTCACTTTCTGGTATTTATCCTAGAAAAATGAGAATTTATTTTACATCAAGCCCTATATGTGAATCTTTATAGCAGCATTATTCACGATGGCCAAATACTGGGGACAACAGAACATCTCCCAGAGATGAGGGGGCAAACCGTTAGATCCCTACAACAAAATACTTCTCAGCAACGCAGAGGAATGGGCTACTGAGCACACAGCAACATGGGTGACTCTCCAGTGTTATGCTGAGGGAAAACCCAGCCTCAAGGATTCCATACTACATGATTCCATTCACAGAACTTTCCAGAAATACAAAAATGTAGGAACAGAGAACAGATCAGTCAATAGTTATCAGAGTTTAGTTAGTTGTCAGAGTTTAAGGACAGGGAAAGTTCTGACTACCAAAGGGGCAGCATTGAAAGAAATCTGTAGGGTACTGGAAATGATCTGTATCCTGTTTGAGGTAGCAGTTATGAGAATCTGTATGTGGATAAAAATGCATAGACTGTACATCCCCATAAAAGTGACTTTGATTATTCACAAAGAAAACATGTTAGGAAAAGCCAAAAACAGCAAAAGCCCATGACAAAACTCTGACCTCTCCTCATGTACCCTGGCCTTCACTCCCAGCTCAAAGAACAAGATGGCAGAGGCCTTCAGGGACTAGGACAGGGCCTGACTCAGAACAGACAGACATTCACGAGCTTAATTTCCTTTCTTTTTTTTTTTTTAATTTTTTTTTTTTTAAGATTTTATTTATTTATCAGAGAGGGGGAGGGAGAGCGAGCACAGGCAGACAGAATGGCAGGCAGAGGCAGAGGGAGAAGCAGGCTCCCTGCTGAGCAAGGAGCCCGACGTGGGACTCGATCCCAGGACACTGGGATCATGACCTGAGCCGAAGGCAGCTGCTTAACCAATTGAGCCACCCAGGTGTCCCCTTAATTTCCTTTCTTATACCATTTACACAGCTTAGGAATTACCACTGTCCTTTGAAATGCCATTAGCTTGCCGTCCATCTCCATGTGTCTACTTTGTAATCCTCAGCCCTGAGCTCCCAGAAACAGTTAAGCTGCCGCCATGACTCCCTCAGGGAATTTCTTCTCTGAGATCATGGTGAACACGGAGTCCTTTTGGAGACACAGGGAAAAACATATCACCCACTAGATCCACCTTACTCACAACACAGGCTGGTGGGGTCAGGCCATGAGCTGTTGTTACTTCTCCACATGGAAAGAACTGCAGGGCGGTTAGCCTTGGTCATAGAGCCTTCCCGCCATTCCCCTGAGGGCATGTCCTGTCACCCCCTCAGCGCTTGCCTTTCTGTCAGACCCCACCACAATGCCATCTCCCCCTACAAGGTCTCCCCTGACCACCATGCCCGCCTTCCGTCTCCCAGGAACATCTGCTTGATTCAACAAGTAGTGGCCACACACCCCCTTACTGGGCTTTAGGCCAGTGACCAGGCTGGATAAGGACCTTGCCCCTGGGTGATGACATAGACAGGCACACTGTAGTTTCAGAATAACTGAGGTGTGGGGCTACAGGGCACGAGGATGGTCGTGGAGGCTTCACCGGGAGATGCCTCCCGGACAGAAGCAGGGGCCCCAAGGAAGCCCTTCCCCCACTCCGCACTCCTGAGCACTTTGCCTTCTTTATGGCCTCTCCTTGAGAGAGCTGCCAGACTCAGCAAATCAAATTACTACATGGGACATACTTACACTAAAAGCATTGTGATTTGTTCATCTGAAATTCAAATGGAACTGGCCGCCCTGTCTTGTATCAGGCAACCCAATGTCTAGGGTCTTGTACCCTCAGGACCCAGCCCCGGGGGGCCGCCTCACAGTGAGGACTCAGTAAATGATGAAAAAATGATCCAGTAAATGGATTCATGAGCAGCCCTCGTTACCCAGTGTTGCATTTTTTATTTGCATAGTGACTCCCCAGGACAAGGTAACCTCCTCCAGGGGGATGCGGCAGGGGGCGGAGGGGGTGGGCACACAGTGTCCGATGGCACTCTCGCTCTGTTTCTAATGCGGGGCCTGGAGGCCAGTAGCCCAAGGGTGGCCTGTGGGGGGGTGGGCTGTGACTGCGTCTTACAATCCCACCGTTGCCTCCTCTACTTCCCCGCATAATAATAAGGGTAATATTCTTAAATGTGGTGACCTGTGTAATACGTAAAACTAACATTTTTTTTTTAGTCTGAGGCACATGAAAGCATCTTTGGAAATCTTTGCTCTATTTATTAGTGTCTGATCTAAGAAGACACTGTTCCATCCAGTTCCCTGGCTACCAGCTTCCAACCCCAGGGGCTCCCCCAAGCCCCTCCGCTGTGTGGAGAGTGTGCCGCTCGCAGAAATAGCTTGTGGGTAGATGTTTGTTCAAGGAGCAGGCAGCATGAACAGACCGTCTTGTGAGTCTGGGGGTCAAGGTCTGTCTCCCCACCGAACTGATGCCCTCTGTCAGTCCCAGGCCCAACATATGGGAGCAGTTCAGGAAATGTGGGTTGAAAGGCTGACTCTCAAGAGCCACAGATGAAAGTGAACCAACATTAAAGTTTCCACCTCAGTGGGCTTCCACAGAGGAAGGTTACTTCACAAGCAGTCCCACGTTGCCCTCTGGAGGTCAGCAATCCTATCAAGGCCCAGCCTCAGCCCTGGGTGCGAGCAGCAGCCCACAAGGGTGTGGTCTAACTGCCCAGCAAGTTCTATGTATGAATAAGCCCAGTCTTCACTTCCACTTCATGAAAGGAGCACTGTCCCAGAGCAGCCTCAGCCCCCGTTGGTTTCAACTCAGAAGGAGAATGTTGTCGCTTGAGCCTCTTTTGGGTTTTAGAAAGGACAAGGAGAGGCACTGTATAAAATGTTTTACTTCTGACTTCTTTCTTCACTACTCCAAATTGTTGGACGTTGAAAACCTTGCATTTACTTGTGAATTGCTGGTCTGTGTTTGTGTATGGAGGAGGGTAAAGACTGGAAGGGACAAACTTATTTTCATTTTCCTTGGAGGTTTCTCCATAACTTAAGGTTTTAACTGAGCAGTCTATATTTATTTCTGCATAATTATGTCATTATTTGGTGCATTTTATAACTGGAGATGCTGAGAGCTGCTCTCCCCCACAGGATGTGCTCAAGTCTAATGGGCCAAGATGGCGGGCGGCAGAGAGCCCACCAGAAGTTAGAAGGGCCCGATTCATCCGTGGAAGACCATCACAGTGACTTAGCTAGGAGAACGAGCACAGAAACATTGCACTTGATAGTGTCAATGATTAACTCCAAGACATTAAATTATTAGCACGCTGTTTACTTGTGTGCAGGGAAGACAGTAATAGATTTATCTCATATATTGAAGGCAAAATTAGGAGTTAAATGAGAAATAGAGTAGTAAAGGGAGACGGAAAAACTGAAAACAAGTTGAAAATAAGGAACTCTGCCTTTTCTCGGGTACAGGCAGCTAACTAAGAAGACATTCAGGATGTTCTACCCTTGGTAGGTGGATGGGCCATTAAAGAAAATTGTAGTTGCTTGTGGATTCTCTGGAGCCCCGGGGTGTGTAACTGTGCTGTGTGCATGACAAGCTGCCTCTGTGTTATCTGTCAGGGTCCTAGGTGAGCACCTCCATCTCTGTTATGCTCCACAACCCTCATAAAAATTTCTCGGAACAATGCAAACAGCCTAAATATCCAACAAAGGGAAACCTGGTACTATCCTCTGCAGGGAATGCCAAAGACCTTTTAAAATATTGCAGTAATTTAAGGAAATGTTGTAGTAAAAGGATATGTAATAATGTGGGAAGCAGGTTGTGATATACTGTTAAGTTAAAAACTTTAAAAAGTTGGGGCACCTGAGTGGCTCAGTGGGTTAAAGCCTCTGCCAGGGTCCTGGGTTCAAGCCCGGAATTGGGCTCTCTGCTCAGCAGTGAGCCTTGCTTCCCACCCCCACCCTGCCTGCCTCTCTGTCTACTTGTGATCTCTGCCAAATAAATAAATAAAATCTTAAAAAAAAATTTTTTTTAAGTTGACTTCAAAAATATATATATACAAGGAATTCTGGGTAAAGACGGCACAAAAAACACATGCGTGTGCTTTTTTTGGTTCCTCCCCAAACCCTACTAAATTAACAATATAAGGATTTTTCCCTAGATATAATAAGCTCTTTATCAGAACCTTAGCGATGAGATTAATAAACATAGATTCTATACAAAGGATAACAAGTAAATGAAACTTTGCTTTAAAACAAGGCCAAAGAAGCATAAACGTGGGCATGTAAGGAAAGCCCCAAAGGGTATTTTGAAAAACATATGTCTGTAAAGACAGGGATGAAGAAATAGACAAAAAAGATAAAATCTGGAAGCGTGTGCATGAGTGCCCACACAACAGGGAGATGCTCAACATGATGTGGAAGGCAGACCAGGAAAAAGGGGCAAAAAGATGGTGTGGGAATGCACCCAAGAACTCCAGAAAAGTTTTCTTAAGGCGAAAATGAGAATAACTAATATGTTTGTGTTTACAAAGAGGAGATACAGTTTACTGGCTGACATATTTGGATTAAAATAATAATAGTAGGGAAAACTCAACAAAATGAAAAAATATATATCATTAATTCCCAAAAGCAAACCAAACCAAACCAAACAAACAAACAAAACAAAAAACAAAACCAGAAGCGCAATCAGAAGAGGGTTATATCCATCAGGGTCCAACCAGAGAGTAGAAATTTAGTAATTTGAACAGAGAACGTTGGAGGCCAAGAATTATTCACTGCAGGAGTGGGTTGGAGTAAGGAGGGACTGGCTTGTAAGAAGCGAACAGAACTCTACAGAAAAGGAGAGAAGCAGCTACAAGAGGCAGCCGCCACCCTGTCCTGTGGAGCCAGAGCTCCAGGACAGCCCCTCCCCTCCCGGGGCTGGGATCCAGACTGCTGCAGAGGGCATAGCTGGGGCTCATTGGGGAGCAGCGGACAGACCATGGTGGTGCTGCGATGGAGGACTTGCTAGAAATCTCTAAACTTGCTGGAAACCCACCCTCTCGGATGCTCAGGAAAGCCAATCAGGCAGGCACCGGGAGGGGTGCGGGGTGAAGCAGCAGGCCCCTGGACTCTCCTAGAGTCTGGCGGTCGGAAGGGGATAGTGCCTCACTGGCGCCCTCTACTGACAAAACTCAACATGGTGGCATCCGCGAAAGAAAAACTTTCACAAGGTCCAAGCTGCTTTTCCCAGGGCAGGCCATGAAAGCTGTGGCTTGGAGCTGAGAGGCCACACCTTGATCATTGGCGCGAAGATTTCGAGATTGTTGTGAGGACAAAATGAAACGGAGGTGCCGCTCTTAGCACAGGACTTGGCAAACAAAATGAGTTCTCAGTCAAGAATAGTTACTATACTGGGTGATTCCGTGACAACAGTAAAGAAGCCATTCAGTATACTCTTGGGCAGACAAATGAGTTGTCAAAGAAAGAATTTTGGTTGTTTTGGGATTATCCAGAAGACTTCAGAAGTTCAACTGAGAGGTGTATATGGCAGTTAATACTGCGAGTGTATGAGGGATAGACTGGAGTGGAAGAGCCCCAGAGGACAACACCCAGGCGCAGAGCAAGCAATCGTCCAGGACAGAAATGAGGAAGACCTGGATAAGAGCTGGCAGGGGTAACAACAAGGAAGGAACCTCTGTGCCACTCCCTAAGGAGACACGATTCCCCGGCTCCAGAGGTGGTGGGTGAGACACATGTCAAAAAATGGTTGGCCTTTATTTTTGTTTTTCTTTTTTTTTTTTAAGATTTTATTTATTTATTTGACAGACAGAGATCACAAGTAGGCAGAGAGGCAGAGAGGCAGGCAGAGAGTTGTGGGGCGGGGGAAGCAAGCTCCCTGCTGAGCAGAGAGCCAGATGAAAGGCTCCATCTCAGGACCCTGGGATCATGACCTGAGCTGAAGACAGGGGCTTTAACCCACTGAGCCACCCAGGTGCCCCAATGGCTGGCCTTTAAAGAGAAGATGCCTTTCAGGGCAAGCCCCCTGACTTGCCCTTGTAGAGTGCCTTAGCCAGGAAGCTCTGGTCTGCACATAACAGAAACCAGCCATTGCTTGAACACTCAGGTCGGAAGTATACCATTCCGGGTTCGGTTAATGCCGTGGCTTGGAGAGCACTCAGGGGGCAAGAATGTGGGGCTACTGCCATTTGTACGCTGCTAATAGAGGTGTAAATTGGTTCCACTTTTTGGAAAACTGGCACTTTCTACTAATGCCAAACATGAGCATCCCTGGGACCTAGCCCCTCCACTCCTAAGTAAACCCAAACATTCTTCATGGCAGAAAGAATGCTTACGGCAACACCGTTTGTAACAGCCCAAATCTGGAAACTACCCACATCTCCAAGAGAGTAAAGCTGGATAAATAAATTGTAACACATTCTCCCAACGGAATTTTCTTCAGCTGAAAGAATGATCTATAATTCTACAACAGGGATGGCCATGAGGTGTTGGATCCTTTCTCCCTGGGCTCAGAGTCCTACTGCGTCAAATATCTTGTCCTCCCCTGTTCTGAGCCACCTCTCTGTGCCATGAACAGCCATCTTCTAGGACAAGGTCACAAGCTGCGGGCCTGAGTGCCAGGCTTCCTCCATCCATGGGATTTATTTGGCCTGCCCTATATTTAAGATTTATGCATTCATCAACGTACATGCCTATGAAAGAGGGACCAGACTCTCTTTGTCATATTCCCTCAGAACTTCTTGTCTCACCCGTGGCCTGCTCCTTCCATTTCCCTCCCTGCACGGCAGCCCAGGGGCTGCTGAATGTTTCAGCTGCATTGGAAGGAGACATGCAGGCAGGTCTGGTCCATGGAGCTGGGGCATCTTGACCACCTAGGTCATTGGCCTCCGGTCCCATTTTTCTCACCCTCACACACTGCAGAGCAGGATTTTGGGGAGAAATGACTGGTTTCCTATGGAATACCTTCCAAAAGACCAATCTTTCCTCCCGCTCAAAAATATAAACCAGTTGCCTGAATATTAGATTGAATCATATGAAATTACCAATATTCGACCGGTTTTGCCCTCCAAAGACTGCAACTTCACACGGTTCAACATGATCTTGCCTTAGCGTCTGGTAGAACAGCAGTCCTCAGCCTGGGTTGCAAATGAGAGTAAGCTGGGAGCTTTGTAAAAAAAACAAAAAACAAAAAACCTGGCTAGGCCCTCCCCCTAAGACAATTACACTCAAATCTTTGGGGGAGGGCAGGCATAGGGGTCCAGACTGAAGACTGAAGCTTTACCATATCCCCGGATTAGTGATGAGAGAGGCTCAAAGAGCCCTCAGCTTAACTCTTTGCACATTACCTGTGGGTGAGGGGTGCTGAATTTGAGGAACCCAGAACCTCCAGGTGGCTGTAATAACCTCATGCAGTAATTAATGCAATTACTTCATGCATTAAATTGAGCTAATAAAAATTAAATGGCTTCCATCACAGCAAAAAGAAAAAAAGATGTGTATTAAATACCCATGTGCATGGCTACGATGCTGAGCATGTTACAAAATGACTGCCTGGTGGGAATTAGCAATCTGGAGTCGGCAATATTGTCTCTGCCAAACCCACTGAAGAGCCCGCTGGCATGAGAGAAAGGCACAACAGACTGGAGAATGTTCCAAGACGTGGCCCCAGACGCTCACCTGGGAGCATATAACACAACGAAGTGTACATCTTGGAGTGGTTAATTAAATGACTACAGCCAGGCAACGGCAGCGAAGTGAAACAGCTTGGAGAGCTAGGATTTCTTTGCATTCTTCATCATTCTAGGAGTTCCACTGTCCCCTTGAGGTATTTTTCTTCTTGGCTCTAATAAACAAATTAAAAACAACAACAACAACGCTAAACAAACATATATTTTCAGAAGAAAAGAAAATAGCCCAAATTACTTTTTGGGGTGAGGGACATGTTCTAGACTCATGTTAAGTGCTCAACTCCATACTTATACGAAAAACCATCGGACTGTCCAATTTAAACAGGCGAGTTTTATGGTATGTAAGTTATATCTCAATAAGGCTGCTTTGAAAAGAAATAACTAGGATAGAGAGAAACAACTGAAGGATCGGCACCACTTTTATTTTATTTTATTTTTTTTAAAGATTTTATTTATTTATTTGACAGAGAGAAATCACAAGTAGATGGAGAGGCAGGCAGAGAGAGAGAGAGGGAAGCAGGCTCTCTGCTGAGCAGAGAGCCCGATGCGGGACTCAATCCCAGGACCCTGAGATCATGACGTGAGCCGAAGGCAGGGGCTTAACCCACTGAGCCACCCAGGCGCCCCGGCACCACTTTTAGATATATGCCTCCTGAACGATTCCTTGGCGGAGAGGCGGGGGTAGGAGGGACTCCGGGCTTGAGAGGCTCCAAGGCTCGCTCAGATGACAGACAAGCCCTGCGAAGGGTTAAGTGGGCAGTCCCAGTGCTGCAAGCAAGGGGTGGGCTAGGAGTAGCTCTGTAGAACCGGTGGCAAAGGGAGAGAGATAGGAGTTTGCCCAGCTGGTAAAGAAATGCAAAAGATGCAGTCCACAGAGAGCCCCATGCAGAGAACAATCCTGCCAGGAGGCAGAGGAGGCAGAGGATGAACTCCTGCTCCTGCAAGGGACACCTGTGTTCCTTCACTCAGTAATCCTTCCGTTCCCGTCTCCCTCTCCTCGGCTCCTACACCCTGGACTGGCAAGAACTGGCCTCCAGCTCCTTTGGACTTTCTTGATGTAGTATTAATTTGTTTCAGTAGGACCCACCATTGTGGAGGTATTCTTTTTTATTTATTTATTTATTTATTTATTTATTTGTCAGAGAGAGAGCGAGCACAGGCAGACAGAGTGGAAGGCAGAGTCAGAGGGAGAGGGAGAAGCAGGCTCCCTGCGGAGCAAGGAGCCTGATGTGGGACTCGATCCCAGGACGCTGGGATCATGACCTGAGCCGAAGGCAGCCGCCTAACCAACTGAGCCACCCAGGCGTCCCTGGAGGTATTCTCTTAAAATCTGTGTGTGTGTGTGTGTGTTCTGTTGGTGCTGCTGTATACAGGCACCTTCAGACACTACTCCCCTTATACCTTGGGATTGCTGGACTGTTATTTGAGTCCTCGGGCTTGACAAATTGGCAGAGACCTGGAAATTGTGAAACAGGTTAAGGAAAACACAATGATGAAGAGGCCAAGAAAGATTGCCTCTGATGGCCCATGTCTACAAGGACCTGTTTTAAAACTTCTTTTCCAAGGGTTGCGTGTTCACCATGGGCCATGGACCCTGTTAGTGCTAAGAAAGATACAGTTGGGAATAAAACACTGTCCGTGGCCCTGAAGGGTTTACAATCCTGTGGAAGGGGTCAGAGACATCCCCAAAGATACCAACAAACCATACTCCAAAAGAGGCATGAAGGACTGAGTCTTAGAAGGCCAGGAGTGCACGGACAGTTGCAAAAGTCAGGAAAGGATTTGTGAGCAAATGGTATTTGAAAGATGTATAACATTTCCACAAGAGGCGATGGGGATGGGGTGCGGGTGGAGACCAGAGGAAGATGATCACAACCGTGGGTGCAGAAAAGGGGATGTTTCCAGAGCAAGTGAGTCTTTTAGGGTGGAAGGTAAGAAATTAGCAGAATATGGGCCTGGAAAGCTGCACTGGGCCTGGACATGCCAAGCAGAGGAGTTGCTATTGAGTTCTGCAGGCCGTGGACAAGGCCCTGGAGGATTCCGCCCTGGGCCACTAACCAAGATTCTTCTACTGAGGACATATGTGCACCGCCCTTGGCTGGAGGGGGTCCCACCAAGTTCTGGCTCCGATTTCCACTCAGGGCACCTCGACACATCAGGGAGGGGAAAGTACTCCACAAATGGAAATAAAAGATGAAATAAAGTCAGTTTGTATCTTTAAGAGCCTTGCAGCTTGGAGAGAGGGAAGAGAGAGGCAAATGGGGGGAGATCAGACAAGGAGAGCTAGAACTACATCACGAGTTCTGAAAGAAGCATCCCAGAAGCCTCGGCAAAGTCTCAGGCCTTCCTAATGGAGGTTCTGCCTGACCTTCTGTTCTATTTCCCAAGACTAAACTGTCAGCTTCCCAAAGATGAGAACTGGGCTTTCTTTGGCCTTTCCATGGATGGGATCCAGCTCAGCATCTGGCATTGGGTAGACATTCACTGAAGGGCCAAAGGAAGTTAGAAAACTCCCCAGTCTCTATCATCAGATAAGGATGTCCGTCTTTAAATTCACACGGCATGACCTAACTTTAGTTCATTTTTTTTTTAAGATTTTATTTATTTACTTGACAGAGATCACAAGTAGGCAGAGAGGCAGGCAGAGAGAGAGGGGAAGCAGGCTCCCCGCCGAGCAGAGAGAGCCGGATGTAGGACTCGATCCCAGGACCCTGGGATCATGACCTGAGCCAAAGGCAGCGGCTCAACCGACAGAGCCACCCAGGTGCCACTTTGGTTCATATTGTCCCTCTCTTCTCCCACCCGTATTTTGCTCACCTTAATCCTCCCTCACTGGTGATACCAGCCCACATTATCTTCCTGGACCCTGCTTCTTTCGGTGATCACAGGGTCCGTGCTGCAAAATTTAAGTCCCCTGTATCCCTTGCAGCTGCTTCCTGTGTGCCTGTCATGTAAACTCTTTGAAGGCAACATCCCCTTCTTAAAGGACTGCATCCCCCACAGTATCTAGAATATACTGATTGTCGATTGGTTGGGAAACAAGGTGCATTCCAGGAAGAGAAGGCAGGAAAGAGCATGGTGGAGGGTCAGGATTGTGTTGGTGCAGCGTACACGTTCACAGAAGCCTGAATCACGTGGCCCAGTGAAGAGAAAACTGGGGGGACAGAAATTTTGCTGTCTGAAAGCAGGAAGGTCCTGAATCCCCGGCTTGCCATCTATAAAGACAGAAGAGGAGACAGTGTGACTCTTCTGCAGCCTGTGGAGTGGAAGGAAGGATCTGATGGATGTGAAATTAAGCCCTGGAATGGATTGCCCAGAGAGGCCGTGAACCCACGTCTCTCAGTGTCCCTAGTGCCAGAAGGGGTCACCAGAAAGCCGATGCTGCAGACTATGCTTGCCTTCTGAGCAGCGACTGTTCAACAGTCAACTACCCGTCAAGAGTTCCAGGCAAGAAAAGAGGAGAGGGCCCCTTTCAGATAAAGGATCTTAGAGGAACTGACCTTGGCTGTTGGTTTAGGATCTGATGTCGCAAACAAGTTTCAGGGAGATAAACTGATGGCAGTCAGACCAATGCTCCTATGCAGAGAAGCTAGGTAGACTCTCATAGCTATCCAGCTCATTTCCCTAAGAATTATGTATGCATGGTCCGCAAATGACACCCAAGCCCTTTCAACAACATCCAGTTAAAAGCTGATACAACTCCTGTGTTTGACAGTGGACTCCTTGTAGGGATTGTTTTCTGCAGAGGGCTGCCTCCCTAACCAGACCGTCTGGAACTAGTGTCAAGCCCAGTCATTTCTCTAGGCTCTTCTGATGGTAGGTGCTCAGTAAACACACATGTGCAAAATAACTCATGTATTATACAATAGGGCGAAAGTACTTTCCCCACGCGTTTCCTAATTTGGACCTCACAACAACGCTGTGAAACAAGGACTCCGATTAACTCCCATTTTGCAGATAAGGAAACCGATACTCTGAGTGGTTGGGTGGTACACCCAGTAGTATCACACCACCAGTTAAGGAGGCGTTCTACCCACTACACCCTACTGCTTAAATGAACTACGCAGGGGCACCTGGGTGGCTCAGTGGGTTGAAGCCTCTGCCTTCGGCTCAGGTCAGGATCCCAGGGTTCTGGGATTGAGCCCCTTGTCGGGCTCTCCTCTCCTCTCGGCTGGGGAGCCCACTTCCTCCAATTTCTCTCTCTGTCTGCCTCTCTGCCTGCTTGTGATCTCTGTCTGTCAAATAAATAAATAAAAATCTAAAAAAGAAAAATGTTTAAATGAACTACGCAGCCTGAACAGTGTCAGCTCAGTCTCACCCCCACCATCTCATCCCACAAAGCAACCTGTGTTATGTTTCAGGCATACACTAAGTCCAAGCTTAATATATGGTGTACTATACAGCAGTTGGGAGAAAGGAAGCAACTTCAGGCAAGGGAGACTTTCATGCAAACCGTTTATAGGGAGTCTACTGGGTGTGGGGCATTGGAGACTGGGACACGACTGCCCTGCCCTCCTGGGGCTTACCGTCCATTGCAAGAGACAGACATTGAAAAACTAAGAGTACAGCAAACTAATCACAGTTTTGCAAAATGCTACTAACTGTAGCGGGGAGTTTGCTCTGGTCCCAAGGAAGAGCAACTTGTGCGCGCTGTAGGAAGGTTGGCCTCTTTTGGGTAAGGGGGATACACTCTAAAAGGCAGAAACATCAGTCGAGGCGAATTAAATGGGCAGAAGGAGTAAGAAAATTGTTTCTCCCAAGTAGAATTGGACCTAAGGAACCCCAACTCTCCAGTCCCGCTGCCTGGTCTCCTACATGCTTACGAAAATCAGGAAAGGAAAAGCGAAAACAAGAGAGAAGTTCGAGGTCAGTTTCTGCAAGAGGGGAGGGCGGCAGGGAAAAGGAGGAGGAGCGATGGGAGCCGGAACCCAGGGAGTTAAACGGGGCCGTGCTGGGACGGGAAGGGTTAAGGAGGGCCGTCCACAGCGAGGCGGGTAGGCCCGCCCACCAGAGGGCGGGGGCGGGGCCTCGCAGAGTGAGCCCTGGGATTGGTCGCGAGGAAGGCGTTACGCTAGGACGGTACCAACAGTCGGGCGCCGCGGAGGCGGGAGGGTGGGTGTGGGACCTCCGGCACTGCGCGGGGAGAGTGGCCAGGGAATGGCCGGGCAGGGGGTGGGCGGGAGCCGCAGTGGCGGCGGCGGCTGGGGGCGGTGAGCGCGGCGTGGGGCTGCCCCTCCCCGGAGGCGGCGGGGGCGGCCGGGCCGCACCGCACCGCACCGCGCGGGAGGCCATGGAACGAGCCTAGGGCCCAGCAGGTGAGCGGCGTGGGGGCGGGGAGGGCGGGCGACCCCCGCCCCCGGCGCGGCGGGCGGGAAAGTGCGGACCGGCCAGCGGGCGGGGCGCGGTGCGTGGCGCGCGCCGGGCTGGGGCCGCCTGGGGGCGGGACGCCTCCCAGAGGGGCCGGACGCCGGTGCCTCGAGCGGTCCCCGAGCGGCTGCGGGCGGGTCCGGGGTCTGGCCTGGCTACCGCCTCGGAGACCGGCCCGAGCCGCCCGCCCCGCCTCGCTGGCCCCCCGGCGGGCTCCTGCGGGCGGGCGCGGCTGGAGGGGCGCCTCCTCGGCCCGCCTGAGGCGCGGCCTTACCTGGGGCCGCCCGGGGTCCTTCTAAGTGAGCGCCCCTCGCGCCCAGGCGGCGTCTCCAGAGGCGACTGGCCCCGGTGCCGCCCTCGAGTCCCGCCGAGCGCCCGTTGCGGCGGCCCAGGGAGGATCGCGCGCCGGCGGGCCCACCTCGTGGCTGAGAAGCGCAAGTGACCACCAGGCCCGAGGCGGGAGGCGGGGTAACCGTGCCCGGGGTCAACGGTCTCTCGGGGTCGTGGACCCCGTACTCGCAGTCGGGCACAACTTAAGGAAATGATACGGTAGTCCGAAGTGGATTGCGCTTGAGATTTCATTTCCGGGTGTGAGAGCCCCGCGATTAAAAGCGAGCCGAAACGTTGCCATTAATGATGAATGTGAGCACTTGTCAAGCTGCAACCTTGATGGTCGGATCTGATTAGAGTTTCCTCCTCATCAGGCTTCTGTTGTCCGCAGGTCTTCTGGTGGGAAGACAAGGGATGGAAGGATGTTGGAGGGAAAGTGGAGAGGACAGGGCATGACTGGTGGTTATGGAATTTTAGTCCTTTAAATGGCTCTGTCATCGCTCGAATGGATGATGAGTTTATAATTTGGGAAAATTAGAGATGCTTGGTACCGCGACTTGTGGTTAGCTAGAAACAGATTTCAGGGTCCTCCCCTCCCCACACAGCCAGTTTCCCTCTGGAGATTGGATTTCTCACCTTGAAAAGAGGGAATAGGAATGTGGGATCTTCTAGCTTTTAAACTGTAGGACTTTATACATTTGTACTCTGGTGATTAAGATTGGTGTTTGCTAACTGTTCCCATTTTCCTGGTGTTACAAATTAATACATAAATTTCATTGGGGTTAATTTTTAAAATTGAGGTAGAGACCTCAGTGTGCCTTTTCCTTGAGTTTATGCAGGACTTTTGAGCAAAGCCATAGAGACCTTCCACGTATATTATTGGTCATCAAGACGTGGCTTTGGGAAGCTGTGGTACAAGTGTTAAGGATACTAAATTATTCCCCTAGACTCAGAGCCAAGGTAAATTTAAAATTAACGTTCTGTTTGAAGTTAATAACTTTTCTGAAGCTTATGAAGTCCTTGGACTTCAGTCCCTAGTACCCCGCGGTGGAATAAGTCAACAGGAGTGGATTCTGCATTTGAAAGTGCTTATCAAAGGAGAATAAAAAGGCACAAGCAAGTAATTGGGATTCTCAGCCTCATGCACAAGAAAGTGTGGTGATAGAATGGATTGGACAAAAGATGGTCAAATCTTGGAGCCCACAGCTTCTCTTCAGTGTGGTTGGTGAAAATGCGGTATGGATTTGTTCTGCTCTTTCTCTGAAGCCAATAGGCAATTAACTAAGATTTGGTTAAAGAGTGAAAACTTGAAAACACTTGCCCTGCTCATCTTTCTGGGTACTTTGAATTAGGGAACAAACAAACAAACAAATCACTGTCTGTACCATCTAACCTGGTACATCCTAGAATTATTTTATGTTGAGTTGATAACTCTTTGACTTTCAGTCCATTCTCTTCATTTCCATTTGTGGCCTCCAGCTCTCTCACAGAGCCTGAAAGCTTCTGCTTTCTGTCTTTTCTGAATTGTGAATTTCTAAATGAAGTTTGTTTGTTTACTTGCAGGGCAAACTTCAGCTTCCTACGCTTTGTGTGACCATCATTTCTGCGGTGTGAGCCCTGAAGCCAGACACTTTAGGTCTTGAATTGATAACTTTTAAAAATAGCAGCCACAGTGGTTGTCTCGTCATTGGTGCTGTCTCATCCTGTAGCCACAGTTGCAAGCAATGAAAAGGAGACAGTCTTCTGAAGCTGATGTCAGGTCACCCTGGGACTAAGTGCCATGTGGTTTTATAGATTGAGGTAGGAAGTATACTTCACGACAAGGCACTACAGTATGTTTTAACAGTGATGATAATTGGCCTACTTTTCTCTGTGCACCTGAAATGCGGAGTGCATAGTAGGTATGCAGGAAATGTTTGGTGGTTGAATGAATGAATGGAACACAGTATGAAGGAAGGGGAAATACTCTAGTACATGAATTGGCTAGTTCCTCTCTTCGTTAAGAAAAAAAGGACAGGAAAACGTGTTGCAGATTACTGTTGAAAGTTGCCATTGAGCTGGGTATCTGTACATTGCTTTAAGGGTAGAGTTGAAGGCTTACCAAATATTAATAATCAGATTCAATTTCATGCAAAAGCAGATATGATCTGGTGCTTTCCATTTACTATAAAATCTTTAAGAGTTAGAGCTATGTGCTATTGTAACTGAGCCCCTTTGAACTGAAACCAATCTTGAAAATAGAAACATATAAAACATCTAATGTAATAGAACAAAATAGCTAAATAGTCCTTAAAAAAAAAAAAGGGTGGGCATCTGTGAAGGGTATTCCATACTGGAGTTGCCTTGCACTTTGATTCTGTGACTGTTTGGTATTCTAGCTGTCTGGGGGCAGCTTGTGGTGCCCTGGTTAGGCACAGCTTCACAGACTTGGCTCCTGGAGCCTTTTCTGGCTAGACTAATTGAGCAGTTGGATTGGTAGTCGATATTTTTGCCCTAAGAGAAGAACTGGAGTTCTTGGTAATGGCCACGCCATTATCATTGACCCTGATAGCGCATCTTTTCATCCCTTCTGTGGCGGGATGGGAAGGGAGAGCTGTCCCTCCCCGAAGTACTTCTCCTGCAGCTCCTCATTCCAAACCTGTATAATCTCTCTCCCTCTTTTCCGAACTTGAGCTGCCTCGGTGACCCCCACCAAGGACTAATGAATTCCTTCACCCACACCTAGGATCCAGGAGACCTTACTTTGCAACTGACCAACTTAAAATATCACTATGACTGCTTGAGCCATCTCGGAGAGAATATGATGCAGAGATCTCACTTGGGATTTTTGTTTTGCCAATTTAAAAGCAAAAGAGGAAAGAAAGGCCTTGCTCCAGGCTTGATGAGTCTTGGGGGTGCATCTTTCATCCCAGGAGGAGATAAGAAATGGAGCCTGCTGCAGAAAAGAGCTTTGGTGTGTGTTTGAAGGTTTGTACTTTCTGACAAGGAAATAAGCCCTACAGAGGGGAGGGTGTATCATGTGTCATGGGTACATGATAAAAGGAGGTCAGGGAATATGAAATGGTGAGTGTGTAACAGGGCACGTACAGGGCCAGCCTGTCCTACCATGCCCTCAAATACTTTCCACCCTCTGTCTGTGGCAGTGCCATCCCTCTTCTGTTTTTAGGGAGTAAGGTGTTAACGTGTGGAAGCTCTTGTTTTGGCTATACTATTGTGGAAAAAAATTTCATGGTTTGTTTGCTTCTCAAACAGTAGGGTTTCACCTTTCTCTCACTGACTTGAGGTGGTGCTACTAGTTTCCATTAGTGACCGTAATCGAGCAAGGCTTTGAAACAATCAAAACATGCAGGCTGGGGATGCCTGGATGGCTCAGTGGGTTAAAGCCTCTGCCTTCAGCTCAGGTCATGATCCCAGCGTCCTGGGATCGAGCCCCACATCGGGCTCTCTCCTCAGCAGGGAGCCTGCTTCCTCCTCTCTCTCTGCTTACTTGTAATCTCTGTCTGTCAAATAAATAAATAAAATCTTTAAAAAAAAAAAAAAAACATGCAGGCTGTGTGCTCCCTCTGCGTTTTGAATTATTGAATCCGCTTTTAGTAGTCGGGCTCTTCTTTCAGAGGTGGGAAAGCTGAACTTCGGCTGTTGTTAGTGTCCCTGCTGCCCTCTTTAAATTGGCAGCTTCTGATCTTCGGTGGAGTAGCTGCCCAGATGACTGCTCCCCGCTCGAACATAGAACAGCCAGGTGCGCTGGGCGAGGGTCTGCCACCCTTCCCCGTCTGCGGATGCACTTGGGGACCACAGCTTTGGCTGCCCGAGAGCTTTTTCTTATTGGTTCCTTATTTCTTATCCTTGGTTTAGATAGCGACCTTGCACTCTGGGTACATTTGTGTTCCTGTGGGTCTTCTGCAGAACAGAGAAAATTATATAGAAAGTACTAAGTGTCAGTTCGCATTTCAGAATGCGAGGCCAGATTGAAGATCTGGTTCCAGCCCCGTCTTGTGTCACTCTTGGGCAGCGTCTTGGACCATCTCCAATCTTCTTAGCATTTGCAGATCGTCTTCATTCCCAGTCCCAGTCAGCGGCAGGAACAAGGTTGGCAGTAGTCACTGCTTTGAAGGGTGGAAGCAGGGTATACAGAGGCAGCAGTTTAAAATTGGATGAATAACATTGGTATATATGTTTGATATTTCTACTTTTTATTTATTTATTTATTTATTTTTGCTGTACTGTATTTCTGAATTCATTACAGGACTTAGTTTCTCTTTGTAAAAGAGACCATCTTTAGACCAAGGAGCCGAAGAAACTTTTCTGACCTTAAATCTTTCTCTCCCTTGCTCTCCCCTCCTTTTCTTCAGTAGGGATGTATCGAGCACCTCTCTTGCACCTTGCACTGTGCCAGCTTCTGTGGAGGTACGAAGAGAGTAAAATATATCCCCTGTCCTTGAGGAAGTCATGGAAAAGTAGAGGAGATAGGCATGCCCAAAACTGTGTGTGTGTGTGTGTATTTACACTCATATTTTAACAAAGGGATCATATCTGGAGCCACTCAGCCTCAGTTCAGCCCAGACCTGCGTAGGGGTTCTGCTGTTGCCATTTCTTTTTTTTTTTTTTTTTTAAAGATTTTATTTATTTATTTATTTGACAGAGAGAAATTACAAGTACACTGAGAGGCAGGCAGAGAGAGAGAGAAGGAAGCAGGCTCCCTGCCGAGCAGAGAGCCCGATGCGGGACTCGATCCCAGGACCCTGAGATCATGACCCAAGCCGAAGGCAGCGGCTCAACCCATTGAGCCACCCAGGCGCCCCCTGCTGTTGCCATTTCTAGAGTGACCTGTGGCCCATCAGCTTGAGACACCTGGAACGTGAGGCTAATAATGTCAGGTGTTACTGTTGCATAAAGCTAATACACCTTTCCAAAAACTCTAATGAATTGAAAAGTAAAGATGGAAAACAGGAAAATGTTACATTTTTTGAAATCCATATTTCTGCACTATATGGGAATTACATTCTATGCTACAGTCTTCCATGGGGGTTATAAAGTGATGATTGAGCAGTGAAATACCTAGAACGTGGGAAGGTTCCTTTTACCTGGCCCATTTGAAACAGAATGCAAATTCTTAGGCATTCCTACAGGGTTTCTAGATCAGTGACCACAGCCTCTGTTGGTTTTTTAGAACAAACCTCACTAGAAGTATGAGCTAAAGATTTTTTCTTTTCATTTTTCAAGGAATAGGGTTAGAGAGTTGCCCTAAATCAAGGTTTAAATGGGACAGGTTGGGGTGCCTGGGTGTCTCCATTGGTTAAGCAACTGCCTTCAGCTCAGGTCATGATCCCAGAATCGCTGGATCCAGTCCCACATCGGGCTCCCAGCTCTGTGGGGAGTCTGCTTCTCCCTCTGACCTCTCCCTTCTCATGTGTGCTCTTTCTCGCTCTCAAATAAACAAATAAATAAATCTTTAAGTGGGACAGGTTGCAGGAATTGAATTTTTTCAGAGGAAGCAAACACTCTTTATTGCCTGTTTCGTTTTTGCTCTCACACCCAGGAAGAAAGGCTACCTTAATGCCTCGTTAATGCCTAGTGATCATTTAGTTGGCTTCCTTCACAAGAAACTGTTAGAGGAGTTCATGTAGGGCATTGTGAGTTTATGGATATGAATAAATGTTTAAGTGGAAGTGAAAACAATGAGGAACATGTAACACTTGGGGTAATTTGGACTATGTGGGAATTCAATTTTCTATACCTGTAGCTTTAAGTTACTCTTAAGGCATACCTTAAGAACTTTAGGACAGGGTACCTGGGGGGCTCAGTCTCTTAAGCATCCAACTCTTGGTTTCAGCACAGGTCATGATTTCACGGTTGTAGAAGTGAGCCCCATGGAGGCTCTGTGATGAGTGGGGAGTCTCCTTGAAGATTCTCCCTCTCCTTCTGCCCCTCCCCCACTCCCGTGCACACACATGCTTTCTCTCTCAAATCTTTAAAGAGAGAGCTTTAGGACATGCAGTGCTATCATCTTTAAAACAGAGAGCTAATTTTCCAAACTGAAGAAGGCCTTTTACTTCAGCCTTTTTCATGGAATAGAAGAACCTAATGCTTTTAATCATTGACTGAAATTAGACTTGAACTTTGTAGAGAAGAGAAATAGGTTGGTCCAATTAGTGACGTAGCCTCCCAGTGTTCTGCTTCACACGGTACCCATTTTAAAGACACCTACTGGCCTGCAGTCTTAGCTAGTCTTCCAGTTGAGGAAAGGATTTGTTCAGGAATAGAAGACCATGGAAACTTTCTATAATGTGACTTGGGAATTTATTCCCACACTCTGCAACCCAAAAGACAACATGACTAGACAGGTTTATTTTCTTTGTCATTCAGATCATCCTCTATGGGTTTGTGACCTGGTAATAATGACTAACAAGGGATCACGATGGGTTGTCCAGGAACTAATTTTAGCACAGTGTATATGTAATGTCATTCATGTTTAGCAACTTTGTGAGTTAGATCATAGTGTTCTTATTTTACTTTTCATATGAAAGGACTGAGGCCCAGAGAGGTTACACATTAAGTCACTTTCCCAAGTCCCATCATAGGTGATAAAGTAGGCATTCTGAATCCAGTGCATCCCTCTTAACACTTCTGCCTTGGAAGAGTTTTTATTTGGAATAAGCAGGTGAATTAACCTATTTCTTTTTTTTAATTTTATTTTGATCCCAGTGTAGTTAACGTACAGTGTTATATTAGTCTCAAGTGTACAGTGTAGTGATTCAACAATTCTACACATTGCTCATTCCTCATCTTGATAAGTGTACTCTTAATCTCCTTCACCCATCCTCCCGTCCATCTCCCCTCTGGTAACCACCAGTTTTCTATAGTTAAGGGTGTGGGGTGTTGTTGTTGTTTTTTCTGGTTTGTTTCTTCCCCCCACTTTGTTCTTTTGTTTTGTTTCTTAAATTCCACATATGAGTGAATCATATGGTACTTGTCCTTAAGAAGCTATTTCGTTCTTCTTCTTCTTCTTTTTTTTTTTTTTTTAAAGATTTTATTTATTTGACAGAGATCACAAATAGGCAGAGGCAGGCAGAGAGAGCGAGAGGGAGGGAGGCAGACTCCCCACCGAGCAGAGAGCCTGACGTGGAGCTCAATCCCAGGACTCCAGGTCCACAACCCAAGCCGAAGGCAGAGTCTTTAACCCACTGAGCCACCCAGGCGCCCCTCTAAGAAGCTATTTCTTAAGCAAAGAATTAGCACAGAAAGGAAAACTATATGTAGATACTGATTAATATGGTATTTTTGTTTTAGTTGAAGACTCCTATTTGAAGATGAAATAAAATGTGCTCTTGTGGTAGCAGTGGATGGCAGTGCAGTAATGGGCTGGTTTTCTGGGCATACTCAGGATTTATTCAGGTGCTAAACACTTGATGCTGTTTGGTATTGGTGCTTTGACTTCCTATAAAGGAGAAGCATACAGTGCTAAGTGGGAAGATTTCTGAATGCTCTGATTTTACGTAGAATTGCCAGTAACCATCAGGAGAAACTGCATTTATTCCTAGGGAACAGTTAATAATAATGTAGCATAATGTTCTGATGTCACTTCCAATTAAAAAACAAAAGGGCATTATAACAGCCTCAGCCCAGGGTGAAAGTATATGTTTCTAACTTTTTTCGTACTGAAAGGTTGTGATATTTGCTACTGGTTATGCTTTGGCTAAAGGGTGAATGGTAGGTTTTATAAATCGGGCATGTGTATTTGTGTGAGGGTGCTGGGTTAGCCTTGATTGCTCTGAAGTATGTAAATGGACTTTATTTAGTAAATGATCCAGGTAAGTATATTTTTTCATTGTGCTACCTTAAAAAGACCTTAATTATGTATCTTCCTAAGCATCTGCAATGACGACAAAAAAAAGTAGAAATGGTGTATAACTTTCATAATGAGCTTATCGCTCTGTAGAAGGCATTAATAATCATTTACAAATATAACCTAACAATTTATAATCCAATGTTTATTTATAGTTAATGGTTACTTTAACATTTCCCTTCTTCCTGAGAGAATTGTTTTCAGTGACATGATTTATTTCTCTGTCTTTTCCCTCAATATTTTTAATGTCTCCAAAATAGTTAATAAGGACAGACTAGACGTGAGAATGTTGGATTTTACAAGCCACCCCAAAATTTAGTGGCTTAAAATAGTTACTTGTTTTTTCTTACCATCATATGGGTCAGCTGGGCTCAGCCTGTTGGTTCTTCTGGATCACATGTATGACCCCATTCAACTGGGACCTCCGGTGGAACTGAGATGGCTTCTCTTCTGTGTCTGGCACCTCAGCTGGGGTTGGCCAGGCCTCTCTCTCCGTCTGGGTCCCTCATCATTCAGTAGTCTAGCCCAAGCTGCTTTACGTAGTGGTTGGGTCCCAGCAGGAAGCTGCCAGGTCTTTTAAGGAGTAGGCCCAGACTTGGCACACAGTTGCTTCCACTGCATTCTGTTGGCCAAAGTCAGTTACAGAGCCAGCCCGGATTCCAGGGGAGGAAAAATAGATTCTACTTTTTTCTTTTTTCCTTAAGATTGTAACTATTTCTTCATTTGAGACAGAGAGAGTGAGCACATGAGTGGGGAAAGGGGCAGAGAGAGCGAGAAGCAGCCTCTCCACTGAGCAGGGAACATGATGTGGGACTCGATCCCAGGACCCTGGGATCATGACCTGAGCCAAAGGCAGACACTCAACTGACTGAGCCACCCAGGCACCCCTAGATTCTACCTCTTGATGGGAGGAATTGTTGGTGTCTGTCTTTGTAGATAATCAACCAAAAACTCTTAAGTAAATTCAGGCATTACCGCTTCTTATACTCAACAGACCATCAGAGCTTTGTTGAAACCAATTGTTACTAAAGAAGAAGTTTATAAAAGGGTCCTTGTGACTCCTATGCAAGATCAAGGGTACGGAAGTTATGTGGTTAAATGTGATTATATACTAGTTATATAATAAATTCTACCTGCTGTGCCCAAAATTTCCTCTAATAGCCTTCTGCATGGAGTATTTCCTCGTGGTACTTTACAGTCACAGACATCCACATTCCATTTATGTGGAAAGAACTCGATTGGACCATTGAACTGAAAGCACAAGAAAGGGTTAGTCCTGAAGCTTTCACTTTCAGTTACATTCTGCAGAAAGGTGGGGATTTCTTCTCCATGACCTGAGGAGAAATAGTGTGAAGATGTTGGTTGATCAGAGGGAGAGTCAAGGGAGTACCGCTGCCAGCGAGCCTGGAATGTCACTGGTGGCTTGTGGGAGTCCCTAGTAAGGTAGTAAGTAAGGAGCCGGGTGTTCTCGTGTTCCTCGGCAGCCACAGATGTCATATTTTCTCGCACAGTGACATAGACACAGACGTCATATTTTGTCACACAGTGACTTAACCTGTGCACCGACGTGTTTCTGTAGCTGTTCCGCCAGGACTGAATGGAGGACTTCATACTAAGACCTCACTTTTGTCCTGTGGAATCTGTATCTCTTCTCCCCAAGCAACGTAATAGTCCTAAGTTTGTCCTCATAAAACAACTGTCAGATGTGTAGGATGGTGTGTGTGTGTGTCTGAGAGAGAGAGTGTGAGTGTGAAGAATGAGCCGCCGTAGCAAGCCTCATTGAGCTGATGGAGCTGTGGGTGAAACCAGGGCTCAAGAGGAAAATTCTTCATAAAGAACTCCAACGTGAGAGTTTCTGCCAGCTTTTAGTATGAAAACTGTCATTTGCATTGCCTTTTTTTGAGCTTAACATTTTTTGACTTGTCTTATCACCTTGAGTCTATTTGTTCTTTGAGGTAGGCTGTGTTCCACATAACAGAACCATTAAAATAAATGACTATAATATAAACTGGATGGTGTTACACTGTTGGAAACATTCAAGGGAGGAGGTAAAGACATGAAACAGAGCAGGCAGAGTCCTCTGGGAATGCCAGTAAATTTTTCATGAAGAATTTGGAATATACTCTGGTCCTGCTTTAATTTCCTTAGTGTCTGTAATGGGGTATCTTCTTAGGAACCCAGTTTGCAGAGTGCATAACATGTATGCTGCTGTTTACAATAACACAAGACGGTAACGCAGCGTGGAAACCCCATCCTGGGTATCCTCCCTTCTCGGGCATATAGGTAGTAAAAAGTATAATGTCACTGGTATGATTCCGTATCATGCATCTCATACATTTTTCGGGCATAGGAGAGACTTTTTGCTAGAAATTCTACTATAATCTCTACAATGCTGATTTCTTAAAAATCTTTGTGCTTGCCCTGTGGGCTGAAGGAATAGCAGCTTTCCAGCTAAAAGAAAACCTCTTTTCTGAACTGGCAGTGTTTCTTCAGAAAAGGAGACTACACTCTGCACTAAACCGAGTAGTCAGAGCATCGGTAGAGAAGTAGACTGCCAAACGAAAGAAGACAGCTGATAAAGGAGAGCCGGCATGAAGAGGCCACACACACGTGATCCTGCATCTTGGAGGAAGTAAACACGAGTCCCAAAATACTTGTAGTGATTTGTTCAGTTTCCTGCTGGGCACTGTAGGGATCTGAAGACAGTTGAGATCACCAAGGAGCCAGGTTTCCGAGAGGGCAGTTGAAAACTACATACAAGGAGATACTTGGACAAGGCAGAATGTAGTTAAGCGCTGGTCTGAAGGAGAAAGATTACTGAAGGGTGTGGAGAGGGTACAGAAATGGCTTTGAGGATGGCCCTCAAAAAACAGATTAGGCCTTAAACAGGAGACAATGGGGGAAAAGGTAGGAGCAAGAGGAATTTTGAGGACATCCCAGGATGAAGACTGTCCAGTGCAGAGCTCAGGCCCACACATGGCGGGGAGGGCAGAGCACGGTCGCGGTCCGTTTTGGTTGGAGCTGAGAAGATGGATGCCCGGGGAAGCAAAGCCATTTAGGGTAAGGCTTTTCCTGTCTTGCTGAGGAGTCTGTAGAAATCAGAAGTCGTGTGTCATCAGAACAGTGAGTGTGGTGCGTCATCTGGTCCGTGCTGGAGAACTGGAGGTCCAGAAGGCAGTTCTTTTAGTGACTCAGTAGAAGGGGCACTAAATGAAATTGGTGGCTGTGGGAATGAAGGGCAGTTGCAGAGAACGATGCCAAATGGCTGTCTTCCTTGTTCTCCTGGGATGTGGTGGCGAGTCACAAAAGAAAACTTATTTCGCTTCTTGCAACCTGCACTTACTCCTAACCTGCAGAGGTAAACGGTAAGATAATGCAACAGCTGAACTCTTCAGGTCACATCATGTGAACTCCTGTCCTAGTTGAGCGGGTGCATTGTTTGTAGCCCTGAATTGAGAAATGTGTTCTTCGGGGACCTAGTCAGAAGGTGGTGAGGTTTCGGAACTTAAAAGACTGCTGAATCAGTTTGTTTTGTTTGAATTTTGGAGTTTCTGGAACTTCCTATTGCATTAGTGAGGGGGAAAAAAAAAACCACCTCAATCTCCCCAGCGTTTATGGTGAGTGTTTAGGTATGATACGTTTCTGTAGCACAAGGGAGGAATTTATGCTAAAGTCTGGGTTAACCACACTTCAGTCCTGAAGAATGCTTTACAGGAGGAGGAAGGCTGCTCACCCTGCTTACCTCTCGGCAGCAGAATTATCCCAGGCCTGTCACTCTCTGCAGCTGGAGGGGCTGAGAAAGGAACCACTGGCACCGCGGCCACGGCCTGTCTGCTCTAACAGATCGTTGGAGGAGCTGTGTGGTTGAGATTGGGCTGGGATGAGCAGAAGCCTCTGAAATCCACTCTCCTAGCACGGCTCGGCCCTGAAATCACACAGAACCCTTGTGCTGAGTTTCCCACCAAACTCACTACCCTCACAGTTACTCTAGATGCACTGGAATTACCGTGGCTTCAGCTAAAAGTGTTATGTATTCCCTGGGAGAGGAGGATGACACCAAACAGGTGGAGACCATTAGAATTCAAGCTGGACTCTGACGTTCCGCCTCTTCCTGCAAACGAGGAAAGGGGTGGACGAAGGATGAAGGGCCTGGCAGCATGCTCGTGGCCGCAAGTTGTTGCCCTTGGAACACATGGTTGCCCTGGTCTTCTGGGTTTCCATGTGTTTCCAGCTGTTACCAGGAGAGTAGTCTCCGGTTGGGCTGGGAGTCTGCCCTGTCATTCGTAGTGGCATTGTGTCTTGAGTTAATGGTGTGAGTTGTTAAGGAATTGGAGAGTGAAGGGGCTCCCACTTAGCATGCTGTCCTCTTTGTCTCGGCCCCGTGCTATGTCATCGGTAGGCATACAGCACAGCAGGCTCATGCGCGGAGCAGAAAGCTACCCGGTAGCATGCAAATGAGACTGAACCGTGTGTTCCTAATAGCCTAGCAGAAATCTTGTGTTTGGAATCTGTGAGCTTGAGATCTGACCAGAGTGCGGCCCGCTCCACACTGGAAGCAGGTGCTGCTTGACGTCTGTGGTATCGGTCCCTTTGTCAGGTGCCCCACCAGCCCAGACTCCCTCGTGTTGCTACAGCATCACGTTTCACTTCCTGGTCATGTTCTTCTAATAGCCAGGGGGATAGGGCTAGGTTTTTCCTTTACTTAATTTATCTAGATTTAATTATCCCTATTTTATAGGGATTTTCATTTTGAAAAATAACTACTGGAAAACTGATGAAGTAGAGCTGTGCGTGTGGGTGTTGTATTTAAATACGTGAGCAGCATGCTAGGCGCTCCCGGGGTGGCTGGGGGTTGGGATTCGGAGGAGTTACTGCTGTCCTCTGGATGCTCCGTGGCACTTTTAGAAGTTCCTGACTTACAGCGTGTCATAAAACTTAACATTGAGAGGAGATAAGAACTGGAAAGTTTCCAAATACTGGTGGTTTTAGATGGTCAAAAGTCCTGTATGGATTTTGAAAGGTAAAAATGAAAGTGAAGGAGTTAGGCGTCTCTTTGCGTTGCTTTCGTCATGCTCTTTCTCCTCGCTGTGTTGGTGTTCTGTTCTGGAATTTGTAGCCAGTCTGGGGCTTCCTGGCTGACTCTGCACACTATTGAAACAGGAGTATTTGCTTTAAATTTTCCTTTGTACCCGGTTCTCACCTATGAAGTCCTTCTCCACGCTGGTTTGTTTTAAACTATTGGGTCCTCTCAGGCATGGGATTAGCAAGGATAAAAGAGTGAGTAAGATGCTGGAGGGTCACAGAAGATTTGGGGTGGAAGGGACGGGATTTCTGACTGAACATTGCTCTGTGCTTGGCCTTGCAGGCGTTGTGGGAGGCACTGCAGTGAAGAAATGGACCAGTGCGTGTAAGCATGGACTCTTCTTGCTGACTGTCGCCACCTGCTCTCCTTGCTAAGTGAGAGAGAGTGGGTCAGGGGAGAAAGAAAAGAGGCCAACATGAAGCTAAAGCAGCGAGTTGTGCTCTTAGCGATTCTTCTTGTCATCTTTATCTTCACCAAAGTTTTCCTGATTGACAACCTGGACACATCAGCCGCAAACCGAGAGGACCAGAGGGCTTTCCACAGAATGATGGCTGGCTTGAGGGTGGAGCTGGTGCCCAAGCTGGACCACACCTTGCAGTCCCCCTGGGAGATTGCGGCCCAGTGGGTGGTTCCCCGGGAAGTGTACCCAGAAGAGACACCAGAGCTGGGGGCAATCATGCATGCCATGGCCACCAAGAAAATCATTAAAGCTGACGTGGGTTATAAAGGGACACAACTGAAAGCCTTACTGATACTTGAAGGAGGACAGAAAGTCGTCTTCAAGCCTAAGCGGTAAGTCTTCATCTTGGGAGTCCTCTGGGCTAGTTGGTTGATTCACGTAGCTTGTAATTTCTCTAAGACTGTTCCTCTCTTTCTCTTGGTATTCTCCTCAGTAAAATGAGGAGAGTAAACCACAAGATCTCTCAAGTCTTTTCTAGCTCCTACTGTTCCATGATTCTTTTTTTTTTTTTTTTTAAGATTTTATTTATTTATTTATTTGACAGAGAGAAATCACAAGTAGATGGAGAGGCAGGCAGAGAGAGAGAGGGAAGCAGGCTCCCCGCCGAGCAGAGAGCCCGATGCGGGACTCGATCCCAGGACCCTGAGATCATGACCTGAGCCGAAGGCAGCGGCTTAACCCACTGAGCCACCCAGGCGCCCTGTTCCATGATTCTTCGAGTAGAGGAGATTTATAGGAACGTGTCTTGGTTCTGTACAAGACTGCACAGAGTTCTCCTTGCTTTCTAAAGGTATCACACTTGTGCTTTGTGCCAGTTGTGATAGATACAAAATGAATTGGTTAGGAAATAAGTGACTTGTCACCAAAAGTGTGCAGTTGGAGGCTGCATAAGTAACCACATGCCAGGGATAGAGCAGGAGCTCGCTAGAGCGGGAGTGGGTTCAGACAGTGACTGAAGTTCCTTTGCAGTACTGAAGCCACAATTCTTTCATATGGGTTTTGTTCCAATTAATAAACTTTATTTTTTGGAGCAGTTTTAGGTTTCCAGAAAAATCAAGAGGAAAGTATAGAGGTCCTTCCATCTATCCCCAGGGTCCCCATTATTAACATCTTCTGTTAGTGTGGCACGTTTGTTACAGTTGATGGGCCAGTACTAGTTTATTAACTAAAGTTCATTGTTTGCAGTAAGTGTCACGCTTTGTGTGGTACTTTCTGTGGATTTTGATAAACATGTAATGACAGGTATCTACCATTACGATATCCTACAGAACAGCTTCCCTGCCCTAAAATTACCCCGTGTTCCACTTCCTCATCCCTCCGTCCCTCCCCTAAACCCTGGCAACCACTGATCTTTTACTGTCTCCGTAGTTTAGCCTTATCCAGAGTGCTATATAATTAGAATCATACCTTTGTGGCCTCTTCGGATTGGCTCCTCTCCTTTAGCAAAAATGCATTTACGTTTCCGCCATGTCGTTTTGTGGCTTGAGGCTGATTTCTTTTTATTACTGAATAATATTCCATTGTCTGGATGTACCACATTTTGTTTATCCATTTACCTGCTGAAGGACATCTTGGTTGCTTACACATCTGGGCAATTATGAATAAAGCTGCTATAAACATTCAGGTACGCATTTTTTGTAGATGAAAGTTTTCAACTCATTTGGTTAAATACCAAGGAGCATGATTGCTGGATCATATGGTGAGAGTGTGCTTAATTTTGAAAGAAATAGACAAACTGTCTTCCAGAGTAGCTGTACTGTTTTACATTCCCACCAGCAGTGAATGGGAGTTCCGTTACTCCACATCCTCACCAGCATTTGGTGTTGTCAATGATTTGGATTTTAGCCATTCTGATAGATGTGTAGTGATGCCTCATTGTTGTTCTACCTGTTTTGAGGAGAAAACTGAACCATTTTAGTTACCTCAGTCCAAAATCCAAGAAAATGAGCTGAATTGTATGTTGTTAGACAGTGATCCCTTGGGGACTTCTCTAAGGCTCTGCAGAGATCATTTGTTTGGCAATTTTTTAAATAGTTTTCTGTGAGTATATGAATTTGAAATACGTTAAAATGATGGTGATTTGTATTCTTTTGCCAGGAATTATTTACCAGTGAAGTTTCTCAAAGTTGGTAATGTCTAAAGTTTTCTGTGTACTAAACATTTTTTTCATTCCCTAATAGAGCTTTTGAGAGAATTATAACACATACCTTTGGGTCTCTTGCTGGGGTAGGAGAAGAAATATGGGGTAAAGATGTACAAAATTCAGCTGTGATGAAAGTGGTTAGCTTAGCTGTCTTCACAGCCCTACCGTCAGTAGATAATATGCAGCGGGAAAACAAATCTGTTGGGATCCTAGAAAGGGAAGAAGTCTGCATTTGCCTGGAACTGGGAGGTGGGATGTATGGAAGATACGGAAATTAGGAAAGTTAAATATACGGCATGCTTTTGGAGAACAGAAAAGTCTGATTGGCAGGTGATGTGGAAAAAGTGTGGGTATGTGGGTATATAACCTTGTGATATATTTTCCACTGGACACACACCATTCTCCAGGCACCACACAAAGTACTTTGTTTCTGTCTGTGCTTCCAGCCTCCATCACAGCTGTGGGCATTTAAACTCTTGTGTCTAGAATGAGAAACTGAGGCTGAGGGAGAATAACCAACTGGACAGGGTCATCCTGTCGTAAGTGGCGGGATCGGAGTCTGAGCGGCCGGTGTTCTGCCACACACGTGTAATTTTCTTCGGTTTGTCTGCCTTCCCGTAATTGTGAGCACTTGCAGCACCATCATCAGAAGTCGCTAGTTTAGTCTTGAAATGTAGTCCTTGACCTTGGTTGGTGGGCCTGGGTGAGCAGCAGCGTGAGCAGAGTGATGGAAAGAAGGCAGACGAAAAACAGAAATGAAATTCACGTACAGAGATGAGTTGTGGGCGTTTAACATGATGGTGTTTCAAGAAGATCTGTTTCAAGAAGATCCTCTCTGTGAGCCAGCAGGAGGCGTCAGAAGGCAGGTACTCTGGGTAGTGCACCCTGTCAGGCCTAATCCAGGCGCTTGGCAGGTGGAGATGGAGGGCGGGAGGCTCAGGAGGTGGAGAGCGGTGCAGCAGAGAACTGTACAGACCAACCCGTTCTCTGTAGCTTCATCTCCTGTCTCTTTCCACCACCACATCCGTCCCCATACCTTCGTCTCCCACACCCTCCTGTGGATCCCATTCATTACCCCTCCATGTGCCCATGTGAGCCCTGGGTTCTCAGCTTGAAAACATCCAAGGACCTCGTGTTGCTCACCAGACAGAACTCAGCCTCCACAGCCTCATGGTCCACCCCTGGCAGTCTGGTCCTCCGTTCCACACCCTGTTCTCGATTCCTGTCTCACTGGTCCCAGCTCCCCCCATCCCCTGCCCCCCCCCCCCCCCCAGCTGCAGGGGCCCTGCAGTGGGGGGGTCGCCCTCCTGGTCATGGCCCCTGGTGACCTGCACTGGATACACCCGGCACCGTCACTGGCTGTGGAGGAGGGGGGGTCCACATTTCAGTGCTTGTAGAAATTGACTCTGGCCCCGAGACGCCTAGCAAATTGCTATTCTGACCCTGGGGGCCTCCGAGGCTATTTAGTTCCAGTGTAAGCACAAATTAATGTCCTTGGTCAGATGCTGATGTCCTTCACCAGAAGGATAAGAGTGATTTATTGGCAGTTACTATATGAATTTTGCTGCTCTGTCAGTGACTTAAGATGGATCACTCTCTGCTGAGAGGAGGCTCTGCGTCCCAGCTGCTGAGACGGCACGTGCACCCCTCTCTATGAGCCGCTCATGGTTTCTGGGCTTCTGAAGCCCCAATGGCCATGTCCTCCTGTTAGAGATAGGAGATGTGCATGGTGGGTGGGATTTATAGGCAGACAGTGATGCTTATATTCGCATGTTTTTGCCTTACGTTAGAGAAGTGATTTTTTTTTTCCCTCATTGTAGTTGTCGGCGTTCTGGAGGTAGATGGGCTTTCACAGGCCAAGACTAGTTATGGTGGGAAGACAAGATAGCAATTTAGGCCTCAGAGTGGGGAGAAATAAGGGAGTGATCCTAGGATGTGCTAGGAGGGACCTTGGAGGTTTGTCCGGCCGGGCCAGCTGCTCCTTTGAGCGGTGAGACACAGAGTTGGTGAGACACAGAGTTGGGACTCGCCACAGTTTACACAGCCCACAGGGAGCCAGGGAGGCTGCAGCTCTTTGATTCTTATTAGAATCTTCCCTCTTCTTTCCCTCCCTCCCCCTCCAGGCCACCCGCAATGTCCCTGGATTCCTGTAGGGTTTAACATTTCACCCCTGAGCCGCCTTTCGGGGTATTGGAAAGCTCTTGAACCTTTTACTGGAAGGAGTGGACTGCGCAGTGCACACACGTCCCTGTGGCTCCGCTGGAGCCCCGGCACAGAAAGTGTTCCAGGATTGTCCCCCAGCTCTGCGGACAGCCTACAGCTGTGTTGGACAGAGACTTGCTCTAATAGTGTCTGCTTTTGCTGCAGTTCTATTTAAAAATTGAAGCTTTTTCAGGAGGCAGCCAGTGGAATCCTAGGTAGTCTGAATAATGCTTTGACACTAGAAATGAGAAACGACGTTGGAGTGTACTGACCATGCTAAGAAGAAACTGGCCTTCCAGCCAGGGGGTGATGCACAGCTGTCTTCCGACAGAAGTGTTCTGTCACTTTGCCTTGATAATGTGTTTTGTGGGCATGATTTGTTTCACTTTTGACTCCAAGATCATTTACAGTGAAGCTCACAGCCTTTGACAGCACCGTCGCCCACTTCCCCAGTTCATGTGTCCCCAGTGGAGCAGCTCCTCTTCTCTCCGGCCTCCGTTCATTTCTATTTTATACTTGCCTGGAAAGTGTAATAGGCCTTTTGATTCAGGGAAATGTAGGCAAACAGTAGTGGTCATAGGCAGCTTTAGTGTCTTCTTTCTTCCCAATTAATCATTAAATGGTATCTTTCTTTATGATTGGTAGAAAGAAATATGCCAGTTTTGATTATCTTTTGTTGATGTCATGCATGTGATGGAAAAATCATCAGCGTAGAGTTTAAGATGAAAGAGATCTTGGAAATTGCTACCTAGTCCAGCCCCTAGTATGTTATAAAAGAAGAATCTAAGACCCAGAGAAGAGAACAGTTTTGCTCAAGGTTACCCAGACAGGTGATGACAGAACTATATGCCTAGCTCCTGTGCCAGTCTGGGATCCCTGCCACTATAGCATCGTAAATGTAAACAGAGAAAAAGAGGATGGTTTGTCAAACAGCTTTTTTCAAATGCACCTTTGCCTACTCATTAAACAAACACTGAGGCATATGAAGACCATTTATTTCCAAGAAATTTAAACTTCTCTTATAAACCTTGCCATAGCCATTCTGGTAATACAGACATTTTGATTATAGGGTTCCCTTCATTTCTTCAGTTCAGTCTAATAAAAATGGTAGCAAACATTCAATAAGCACCAACTGTAGGCTTCACATCATGGTAGAGATACAGAGAAAGTCCTTGCCTTCCAGAAAACGACCTTTGAGTTTTACTTAGACTACATGGAAAGTCTTTCAGAGGAGTAGAAAGAACGTCTTGTGTGTTCTATTCATAGAGTGATTGCTGAAGCAGATAGAGAAATCTAGGTTCCTTCTCCACTTCATCTTTACCCCCTCTTCCAGATTCGTCCGAATCCGCAGCCCCGCTCCACTTTGGCAGGGAAGCCCTCCGTAGGGTGGAGTCAGGCGTGTTTACTTCTGCTGTGCTGTCACGTGCGGTGCCGATGTAATTCACGTCTCCATCTGTGCTTCCCGTTCACTCTGCAGGTATAACCGAGACTATGTGGTAGAAGGGGAGCCATATGCTGGTTATGATAGACACAATGCAGAGGTAGCAGCCTTTCATTTGGACAGGTATGTGTCATCCTGGAGGGTTACTTTGCTTTGTTTCCATTTAAAAACATCTTGGAGAGGACTTGTGGACTCTTTCGAGCAATTCGAATAACTTTGACTTGGTACCTACTTGAGGTAGCTGATTGACGGATTCCATTAAAGTCGCACGAGTCCTTCGTAATCTGGGTGGTTCTCGGAAAACCTGAGTACATATCTTCACTCTCCACTTTTTAAGATCATTTCCTTCTGGTATGCCCTCTGGCACCATGAGTGAAGATATTCTTGGTAAAGAAAATGGCAGGATGAAAACCAGAGCTGGAACTCAAGTCCCTGAACTGAACTGATCATTAACTGGGGCCTGACAGTGCTGGTTTTTTTGTTTTTATTTTTGTTTTAAGTAATACTCACTTATTCTAGAAGCATACAGCATGACATATATAATCAATTTTATTATCCTTCACACAGGAGATGCTTGGCTTTAGTAGCCAGAATAATTCCAAAAGCAAAACGGTTATAAATTCAAAATATGTAAGCTAACTAGGAAAATTAGTATTTTTTCAGCACAGGCCTCGCCAAGAGCCTGGTAACTGGAGTGTCTGTTAGCTCACTTGCCCTTCTGAGCAGCTCCTTTGTCCAGGCATACTGACAGACTTTAGAAGAATTATTCACAATAGTTGTTAAATGAATACATAAAGGAAACCAGAAGAAAATAAAGGTGATTTTTTTCTTTTCTGGATTAGGAAGGATTTTCTAGGCATAAAAGCAATAATTGAAAAATTGCAAAGAAAAAGCTATTCCAGCAGACACAGCTAAATACAATTAACTCCAATGTCAGGAAACATCAAATGAAATTTGAAAGCAAAGTAGGAGAAAATACTTGAATCTAATGTAATCCAAGCATTAGCAACCTTAATATATAAATGGTTATGCAAATCTGTATATATGCTAAAACTTTAATAGGAAATGATCTAAGGGCACAGTTGACTGAATAGAAATGATCAATTGCTAATAAATATGGTGGGGGGGGTGGTTCATCCTCACCAGGAACAACAACAACAAAAAATCTATTTGAAACAATGGGATTCTTCTGCTGAGAATGGCCAGATTTAAAAAAAAAAAAAAAAAAAAAAGGTAGTACTATATTGGAAGGAATGCATTGAGATTTGGATGCAGCTTGTGGCATTGTTAATCAGTTCCATCTTTCTTTTTAAGAACTCTGGCATTATATATCGGAAACCTGAATGCTCCTGGCCTTTAGATGAGTAACTACCTTTTTACGCCAATATTGAAGATATTTTTAAGAATGTATTTCTATGAAGTACCTGGAGAAATAATGGAATTCAGAGTTAACATATATCCAGGATCTTAGCCATAGCGTGAAATTTTCAGTAGTGAAAAACTAGTGGCAGTCTAAATATCCAGTGATAATGGAAAAGGTTAAATAAGTGTTCACAATACCATGAGTTTTTCACTTCCTCTTTTTAAGACCTAGCGGTAGAGAATTGGGTAAATCTTGTTCCTCACTTAAAGGCCTGCTAGCATCAGTCTTTCCAAGAGCTCATTTTTTCCTCGTTTTCTTCATTCCCAACCTGATGTCCCAGTTGACAGACACCAGCAGCACGTGAAGATCGTTTTCCCCTACCGATACCAATATTTCATATACCAGTATTTCATCCAGCACACGAATTTGTGTTCATCTAAGATATGTAAAGGGATACCTCATTCTTAGTGATTTTTGGTTTTCCACAGCCATTATTAGCAAAATTTAACATGTCCGTATCTTTTCACACCACAACACCTATTTGTTAACTTAGAGTGAAGTAGTCTTTGTACAGAAATCACTCCCTTTGATGTTAATTAAATCTACTAATGTTTCAGTGCATGACCTGTGCTCTGGGAGGTCTTGCGTTTCAAAGGGAAACCTCCCTCAGAGTCTGAAAGTTCTTCTCTAGCCAGGCCCCCTACCCCTTTTGTTAACTGCCACCCCAGCCGGGCTCACATGCCCCCATGACATGGCCTCTCGGCACTGGACTGGCTGCTAGTGGTTGTCCTGATGGTGGTCAGTGGGGAGAAAAAGGACCTCCCCGCTCTCTTTACCAGCCACGGCTCCTGCTCCTTTTCTGCTCTGGGTTGCTGTTTCGCCACATGAGGATTTAACCACTTTGTCTGACCACAGGAGACTTTCTCGATCTTTATGTTATTTTGACCCATCTGTTGATCTACTTTTGTGGCTTTTAGAAGATTGAGTTTAAGACCATCAGCAGCCCTGAACAATGCATTATTCCTTTATGTAGCTGTTTGGAAAGGTTTTATCATGACATGAGGAAGGGCTCAGAATGAGTGAAAAGCAGGATACCCAACTGTGTTTGTATAATCTCAATTGTGTGTCTATACACAAGAATGTGTTTGTGTGTGTTTACATACATGTGTAAAGGGAAAAAATGCTCATATACCAAAATGTCAGTAGTTATTTCTGGGCTGTGCAGTTATGGATGATCTTTATTTTCTTCATTGTAACTTTTCTGTGTGGTCCAAATCCTGCCCCCTCCAACGTTACTTCAGTGAGTGTATTTTGTAGCCAGGAAAATTCATTTTTTTAAAAATGATTTTTTTCAACCATTAGGTTGATCTTTTAGACCATCAGAGAGAAGCATCTTCAAATATATCTGTATTTAGTTGTTCCCTGGGTTTATCTTTTTAGATTAATCTGTATAGTTTTCTGCCAATGTGCTGTTTTATCCAAAGCTTTGAACACATGTATAGGTTTAAGCCTGTTTTTTTAATGCTTTGTTGAAATTTGTTTAAAAGTTTTACTATGAAAAATATCTAAAGAATTAGAATAGTTTAATGAATCCATATACTCATTCCCCAAGTTTAACGGTTGCTCTCATTTTGCTAGGTTTGCCTCACCCTTTTTGCTGAAGTGCATATTAAAATACATTACGTACATCTTGATGGCTCAGTCAGTAGAGCATGGAACTTGTGATCTCAGGGTTGTGAGTTCAAGCCCCACACTGGGGGTAGAGATTACTTAAAAAAAAAAATTTAAAACATGTATAAATAGAAATATACATGTATATACCTACCAATCTATATTTTCTTTATAAAATACACCCCCCAAAGATTTTTCTCTTTTGTTCTTCAACCTCCCAAACCAGGATTCTGGGTTTCCGTCGCGCCCCCTTGGTGGTTGGCAGATTTGTTAATCTACGGACAGAGATCAAGCCCGTTGCCACGGAGCAGCTCTTGAGCACCTTCCTAACCGTAGGTAAGATTATAGAGGACATTTAACTAGGGGAGTAGTTAAAAAGTTAAGTGGGACATCATTGAGTAAGCTGGTTTGTGACTTTTAAGAATTGAAGAACTCAAGGGAGTACAAAAACATATTGGGCCACTTGTTTTTAGGCTACTGGGGGATATGGATCCTAACGGTAGGTAGGTGGCCAGAAAGTGAGAGTTTTCCCTGACATGTACTTGGCTGTGTGAAGGTAGGAAGTGAGGTCATTTACTGATAGTGTAAATAGGTAATAACTTTGTTTCCTTCTGCCTGATCTTTTTATTTTTTTTTTTTTAATGTTTTATTAATTTAAGAGAGAACACAAGCTTGAATTGGGGGGACTGCCCGATGACAGGGAGCACGATTCAGGGTTCCATCCCAGGACCTTGGGATCATGACCTGAGCCAAAGGCAGCGGCTTAACCAACTGAGCCCCCCAGGTGCCTCCTCTTCTGCCTGATCCTAAAGTAAATCTCAGACTCAGATTTTGGCCTAAATCCATTACTGTATGTGTATCTTTGACTTGGTGGATTTTTCATATACATGTATTTTCTTGAGAACTGTCTCCTTAGAATTGAGGGAACTATAAGGCAGCTCTGAAAGAGGGTCAGAAATGCCCTTGGAAGGTTGGATCTGGGCCTGGAAGATGACCACTGCCTTCTAACCCGCAAGGGTCAGCCCGTAACCCACTGTGCATGAACTTGACCCTGGTCCCTGGCCTCTGTGCTCTGTTCTCTCACTCTGAGGTCAGGCATCTGAGCTAACATTCTCACTCCTGTTCTGCTCGTGGGCACGGTGAGAATGGGAAGAAGTCAGAGGTGCCATGGTCTCTTGTCTCAGCCTCATCGTGGTGACATTCTCAATGACACGGTGCTCCGCGTTACAATATGACTGTTGAAACAGACATTGCCAGATGAATTTCACCTTGCTTTGCTAGAATGAATGGATTTATATTTGAAATGAGGTGAAATTGAATATTTTTTTTTAAGATTTCATTTATTTATTTGGCAGACAGAGATCACAAGTAATCAGAGAGGCAGGCAGAGAGAGGAGGAAGCAGGCTCTGCTGAGCAGAGAGCTCGATGCGGGCCTCGATCCCAGGACCCTGGGATCATGACCTGAGCTGAAGGCAGAGGCTTTAACCCATTGAGCCACCCAGGTGCCCCTGAAATTGGATATTTAAAGGACTTGTGACGGAGTCATCTTTCAGAATTTAAACCTACAGGGCTAAGGCTTAAGCTGTTCTTACAAATAACCCAAAGTGAACAGTGTCAGTGATTTGTTTCATGTGTTTTCTAATTACTTTTGCTGGTCCAGTTCTGTGGTCTGGCAGACATGACTTTCTGATGGATGAGAGGAGATCAAGAAGAGTAGGCCAGAGCCCCGCTCTCTGGAGACTCACAGGTTCACTCTCCTACATGGTGCCGAGTGTGGGAGTCGGAGAGGCCAGGATAAAGTTTGTAGAGGAGGCTATTAGCAACTAGGCTGAGTATTGAAGAATCAGTAAGAGCTACCCCGGCAGCAAAAGGAAAGGGCATGAGGCAAAATAATAGGAAGTCATCATGGGAACGAGAGCCTAAAAACCTGGAAGTACACAAGACTGGTACCTTTGGGGAATGAGCTTCTGGATACAGCCTGCAGCACACGCAGTGTTTGAGTGTGGGCTGCCATCACAAGACGTCATGGATGATGTGGCTTAAACAGTAGAGACTTATTCCTCACAGTTCTGGAGATGGGGTATAGGGTCAGGGTGCCAGCATGCTTGGGTTCTGGTGAGGACCCTCTTCCTGGTTTATAGTCAGCCACTGTCTTGCTATGTCTTGCAGAGAGTCCTTCTTAGAAGGACACTAATCCCAACATGAGTGCTCCCCTCAAAAGTCCCACCTCTAGATACCACCACACTGGGATTAAGGGCTCAACATCTGAATTTGGGGGTATACAAAAATTAAGGCAGATAGAGGGATTGCACTGGAGATAGGTTTTAAATAATGAGCTGACCTTAGCACAGTTTTGGGTTGTTGTTGTTTTTTTTTTTAAGATTTTATTTATTTATTTGACATACAGAGATCACAAGTAGGCAGAGAGACAGGCAGAGAGAGAGAGAGAGAGAGAGAGACTCGGCTCCCCACCAAGCAGAGAGCCTGATGCGGAGCTCAATCCCAGGACCCTGAGATCATGACCTGAGCTGAAGGCAGAGGCTTAACCCACTGAGCCACCCAGGTGCCCCATCAGTTTTTTAAAATATTAGATAACTTGATAAAACAACCAAATTCTGCATAACCCTTGCAACTTGACAAAGCACTTTCATACAGTTACCTTATGTTGATCCTCTTGACAAAAGAGTGCAGTGAGTAAGGGAGATTTACCCACGTAAATCTCAGAAGAGTTGGAGGACTTTCCTGAGTCATGTAGCTACTCTTAGCCAGGATTCATACCTGGATTTTCAGACTATCTATATTTCATCTGCTAATATTCTTTCAACACAATTTTATTTCCCTTCTGTGTGGTGGGCTCTGAACTATCTAGAAATGAATGACACCTCCCTGCCCCCAAGGAACTTCATTTGATGGGGAAGCCAGACATGTACAGAGGGCCCATGGCGGCATGGACGGAAAGGGGAGATGTGCAGGTCAGGGTGGTGGTTCCCTGGTGAAGGTGGCATTTCATTCAGGTCTTAAAGGGAGAGTAGCACTACCTCAGGGCGGTACAGTGGGAAAGAACGTCCTAGGTGTTGGGACTTTCAACCTTTTTTGTACTACAGACTCTTGGCATGCTGGAGAAGCTTGGGGATCTTTCCTTAGAATAGTGTTTTTTGGGGGCGCCTGGGTGGCTCAGTTGGTTGAGCAACTGCCTTCGTCTCAGGTCTTGATCCTGCAGTCCTGGGATTGAGTCCCGCATCGGGCTCCCTGCTTGGTGGGGAGTCTGCTCTTCCTCTGACTTCTCCACTCTCTCTCTCTCTCAAATAAATAAGTAAAATTTAAAAAAAAAGGGGGGGGGCGCCTGGGTGGCTCAGTCGGTTAAGCCGCTGCCTTTGGCTCGGGTCATGATCTCCAGGTCCTGGGATCGAGACCCACGTTGGGCTCTCTGCTCAGCAGGGAGCCTGCTTCCCTCTATCTCCCTCTCTGCCTGCCTCTCCATCTGCTTGTGATCTCTCTCTGTCAATAAAATAAATAAAATCTTTAAAAAAAAAAAAAAAGAATAATGTTTTTTAGGGGCACCTGGGTGGCTCAGTGGGTTAAGCCTTTGCCTTCAGTTCAGGTCCTGATCTCAGGGTGCTGAGATCGAGCCCCACATCAGGCTTTCTGCTCAGCAGGGAGCCTGCTTCCCCCTCTCTCTCTGCCTGCCTCTCTGCCTACTTGTGATCTCTGTCTCTGTCAAATAAATAAATAAAATCTTTTAAAAAAGAAGATTAATGTTTTTTAAAGGCACACATTTGAATACATAGACTTTTACAAATGAAATCAATAATATTGAAATCTAGTTTCGTTATCAAAAATTCGAAGCTTGCCATCTATAAGCTTGTGCTTCATTATTATTTAACACATTAAATAACAGATCTAGCAGTGATCCAGTAACTGTCATAATTTCAGACAGTATAAATGATATTTTGCAACAATGATTGATATGATATGAAAAGTCTGTGGTTTCTTCCGGCGAAAGAGTCACAGGTAATGTTAATACCGCCATGGTTTGCTTCCTACTGTCCTAATTTGAAGGAACACTAAGTTTCACATAGAAGTTAATGAAAATAAAGGGGCGCCTGGGTGGCTCAGTCAGGTAAGCATCTGACTCTTGGTTTCAGCTCAGGTCATGATCTCAGGGTTGTCGTATTGAGTCCCATATCAGGCCCCATGTTCAGTGAAGAATCAGCTTAAGACTCTCTCTCCTTCTTGCTCTGCCCCTCTCCCCCGGCTCCTGCATGCGCCTGCGTGTGCTTTCTCTTTCTCAACTAAATAAATCTTTAAAATAAAACAGTTGTTAATGAAAATAATGTGACTTTGTTCCCATCCAGTGCACAGGCTCCAGAGTCAAGTCTGCTTCAGGTGAGGACAGCGTGTAGACAGGGGTGACGAGAAGCAAGAGAAGCCTGTGGCAAGCTCAGGGGAGTTGAGCTACAGTGAAGGGAGGCTCGGGGCTGGTGAAAGAGAAAGGCAGGTGGTCAGGACGGTGTCCAATGGGCCTCGTGCACCAGGCTTAGAAGTGGAGACCTTTTCCTTAGACACTGGGAGGCCATTAAAAGGGCTGGAGCATGAGAAAACCAGATTGGAATTTTGGAAAACCAGCCACAGCAGTGTCGTGGAGGCTGCATTGGGACGGGGGTGGGGTGAGAGCTGGGAGCACGTGGTGGCCGCCGTACTCTGTGCATATACAGGGCGAGTCATAGCTCGATCACGGACAGCCGGTAGGAAGCGTTAAGAGATGCTCAGCAATTAGAATGGAATGAATTTGGTGAACATTTGGGCTGAGTGGGACAACTGAGAGAGAAGGAAAAAATTAAGAATGACTCCCAGTTCCTGAATTGGATGACTCAGTGTATTACAAAGCTGTCAGCTGTCTTTGGAATGTATGAAGAGGAGGAAGATCATGAATCAAATTTTGGACATTTTGTTTTCTTGTGTGAAATAACAAGAAAGATATATACCGGTCTCTGCCCCCGGTGCCTGAGGGAGAGCTCAGAAAACCCTGGTAAATTCCTAAGCCTTAAGAGCACGGGGAGTATAACAGTTTCAGTAGAAAACAAAAAAAAAAAAAAAAAAAAAAGAGCACGGGGAGTATCTCTTGTTCTAATGAGGAGGCTCTGTGTGGGCTGGTCACCGGAACGACAAGCGTAGCTGGAAGCCTGGAATTCTCAGCTCCCCACCCTCCATTTTCCAGGGAGGGGAGAGAGATTGAGAATAGAGTTTATAATAGATCGTGCCTACTGGAGAAAGCCTCCATAAAAATCCCAATAGTATGGAGTTTGGGAGTTTCCAGGTTGGTGAAGCAGGATGTTTCCATGTGCCGCTGGCCAGGCCCCAAATTCCATGAGGACAGAAGCTCATTGGTCTGAGACCTTGCCCTGTGTATGTCTTCACTGGGCTTTTGAAATGTGTCCTCTGCAATACACCTAGTAACCAGTGAGTAAACTGGTTTCCTGAGTCCTGTGAGCCTCCCTGGCCATTTCTTTTTTTATTTGAAGTGTGATTGACATTGAACACTTAAATTAGTCTCAGGTGTGCTTCGTAATGACTTGAAATTTTATTTATGGTGAAATGATTACCACAACGTCTGGTTAACATCTGTCATTATATACATAGTTATGGGATTTTTTTCTTGTGATTGGAACTCTTACGATCTTTTCACATAGCAACTTTCGTTATGGTCTACTAACTTAATAGGCACATTTCTGTACTTCACATCTCCGGGCTGATTTATCTTCTAACTGGAAGTTTGTGCCTTTTGACCCCTTCACCCATTTCACCCACCTCTGGCAGCTACCAGACTTCTCTCTGTATCTAAGAACTTGGTTTTGCATTGGTTTTGGTTTTGGTTTTAGATTCTGCATATAATAAGATTATATGGTATTTGTCTTTTTCTGACTTGTTTCATTTAGCATAATGCCCTCAAAGTCGCATCCATGTTGTTGCAGATGGCAAGATTTCATTCTTTTTATGGCTGAGTCATAGTCCATTGTGCATATATGGCACATCCTCACTCACTCATCAGCGGACACTTAGCTTGTTTCCACGGCTTGGCTGTCATAAATGATGCTGCGGTGAACATGGAGGTGCAGATAGGTTTTCGAGTTAAAGTGTTTTCTTTTATCTTTCTTTCTTTCTTTTTTTTCTTTCGGATACTTAGAAGTAGAGCTGCTGGATCATACGGGAGTTCCATTTTTTTAGTTTTTTGAGGACCTCCATAGCGTTTACCATACTATGATATATACCTTACTATGCCAATTCACATTCCCACCAGTGGTACCCAAGACTTGCCTTTTCTCCACATCCTCACCAGCACTATTTGTCTGTATGTTTGATGGTAGCTTATTGTGGTTTTGATTTGGATTTCTCTGATGACCAGTGATGTGGAACATCTTTCATGCAACTGTTGGCACTTGTATATCTTTGGAAAGATGTGTATTCAGATCTTCTGCTCATTTTTTAATCAGATTGGTTTTTTGCCTTTGAGTTGTAGGAGTTTGTTTTTTTTTATATTTTGGGTACTAGCCTCTTTTCATTTTGTCCATGGTCTCTTTGTGCAGAAGCTTTTTAGCTTGATGAAGTCATACTTGTTCATTTTCGCTTTTGTTGCTTTTGTTCTTGGCATCATATCCAAAAAATCAAAACCTCATCACCCAGACTGACGTCGGGGAGTTGACTCCTGGTGTGTCCTAGGAGTTTTATGGTTTCAGGTCTGATGTTCAGGTCTTCAGTCCATTTTGAATTAATGTCTGTCTGTGGTGTAAGATAGTTCTTGTTCTTCTGCATATGACCGTCCAGTGTTCCCAACAGCATTTACTAAAGAGATTGTCCTTTCCCCATCATATATTCTTCTGTCCTAGCAAATCAAACCCCAAGATGGGGCTCATGGACCCCTGATATATAAGCCAGTCAGAAGCGCAGGTGACAGCCCAGGCTTACAGCTGGCCTCTGAAGTGGGGCATAGTCTCATGGGACTGAGCCTTCAACCGCTGGGACCGGTTCCTCTGGGTAGACAGTGTCAGCGTTGAGTAGAATTGTAGGGTGCCCAGCTGGAGTCGCAGAATGCAGTTCTCCACAGTGAAATTGGCTACAGAGTCTTACCGTGACAGGAGCATCCAGAAGTGAATGGTGACGAGTCATTTAGGGGCTTTAGACAGTCTACAGCTTAGGAGAGAAGTCTGGGCTAGAGGGTTAGATTTGGTTATTAGAGGTGGTGATTCATCCAAGAAGAGCACAGAGACCAGGGTGATCAGAAAGCCAGTTATAAAAGTTAAAAAATCCAGGAAATGAGAAAAGTTTCAGAGCCTAGGCAAATTAGATATTGAAGTCTGGAAAGAGATTGGAGTGAGATTATTAATAATAAATAGCCGGCATTGACTGGTCTCTGACACTGTGTCGGGCTTTGTGCTGAGCATTCCTGTGGATTACCTCACCCCTCACAATGCAGTGGTAGGGAACTGATACCCATTTTACAGAGAAAGCTTAGAGAGTTAGGATCATGTGCCCAAAGTCTTATGTCTAATGACTGGTGAAGGTCCATATTTTAACCCCAGAAACCTGATCCTGCTTCCCACTCAACCATCACACATTCTCCGTTCACTTACTGAAGGGTCTTACCAGACTCAGGAGTTTGGATTTTGTCATGTGTGTGCAGGTTTCCTGCACCCAGCAGGGTTTTGCTTTGTTTTCTAACTGCTTTTTGAATCAGTAATACATTCACCTAACTCAAAATTTTTAAAAAATATTAGAAAGATTGCAGTGCAAAGTTTTCCTTTCTCCCTCCATTCCCTCCTTCCTCCCAGTGGTCATCTCTATTGGTAATTTCTTTGTCCTTTTGGTACGAAATAGGAATATATATTTTTATTTAACTGCCATTCTGTGAAACGTATGTCACAATTTGCGTACTTCTGCATCTTGTTCTTTCACCTAATCTTTTACCTAACAGATCTTGGAAATCTATTATCACATTAAGAGCGTCTTCATTCTTCTGTTGTGTCACCAGCTGCAAAGTGCTGCGTCGTATGGCTCTACCGTAGTTCATCTAACTAGACCTTTATTACACATACAAGTGCCAATCCTGTTTTTACAACCAGTGTTGCCCAGAATTAATGTGAACATATGTTACTTCAGACATGATCACATATATCTAGAAGTGAAAGCACTGGGTCAGAGGGCGTATGTGTTTTTCCATGAATGTTCAACCAGTTCACGTTGCCGGTGGTGACGTGGGAGAATGCCTTTGTTCCGCCAGCGGCATCAACGGTGTGTTTCCAAACTTTGGCTTTTGTCTGTTTCACACGTAACAGCTTTTTATTTAAGAGCCCTTTGTATTTTTCTTTTACCTGTCTTTCTGTATCCTTTGTTCATTTTCAGCTCTGCTTCTGGTCTTCTCAAGGTATAGGAGCTCATACACAGGGAGAATAGTCCTTTGTGATATAAATATTTTTCCCCAGGTCTTTAATTTCTTTTGACTTTGATAATGGTATTTTTTCTTTTTTTTTTCTTTTTTTTTGCCTTACAGACATTTTTGTTTATTTTTAATGTAATGCATCTTTTCTTAAGAGACTTCCTGATTGTGAATCATAGCTTTGCTCCCTCAGAGATTATGGAAGAATTCCACCTTTTTTTATTTTGACTACTTTTATAGTTTTATTTTTCACATTTAAGTTTTTGACATAGTTTAGAATTTATCCTAGTATGTGGGATGAAGTATGGCTCTAACTGGTTGGGGATTTTTTTCCCAATGAAATAAATTTTTGTTTCTATGTGTTTTAGTTTTTGGGTTTTCTGTTCTCTTATCTGTTACTGAGTTGATCTATGTTTTGATACCTGGTAAGATTAGTCCCCTCTCTCTGCTATTTAAGAGTTTGCTAGCAGTTCTTTCTTATTCCTTGTAACCTTAGAAATCATCTTTAAGAAAAATGACAGGAAGAAAAAAAATAATAAAAATAAATTAATTGAAAAAAAAATCTTATTCAGGGGCATCTGGGTGGCTCAGTCGGTTAAGTGTCTTCCTTCAGCTCAGGTCCTGATCTCAGGATCCTGGGATCGAGCCCCACGTCAGGTTCCCTACCCTTTAAAAGATCTATTGCTGTTTTTGATGGGGTCAAATTAAATTTATAAGTTTATATTTTTATAATTATGAACATTATATATGTGGTATATTGTTCCATTAGTTCAAATTTTCTTTACCTAAAAATGTTTTTAAGATGGAAGAGTGACAGAATCAGCTTTGCGGTTGGGTGTGGAGTGTGTGCTGTGCTGGGGTTAGAAATACTTAAGAGGCTTGAGGGCTGCTCATCTCTTCAGGGACACGTGTGTGAGAACAGAACAGTCATTAAGGAGTATGTGAGGGGGTTATAGGTAGGAAGTCCGCTCTTTTGATGGCTATATTTAATAGGTATGGAGTGCCAAAAAAGCATTACTTAAGCTTTTTCAGTTGTTTTTGTTTTTTAAACTTTTTATTTTGAGATAATTTTGGATTTGTATAAAAGTTTCAGAGACGGTTCAGAGTCCCCCAGATTCCTTAACTGTTAACACCTTCGGACTGTTAACACATTTGAGAACAGTGTGCGACATGAATGCTCCTCACACAGGTGTGGGAAGACGTCAGTACCCCCAACCACCAGGGCCCACGCCTCCACACCCACATCCAGTCATCAGCAGCAAGAGACCAACCTTGCACAATGCAGCCCTGCATCGAACCCACGGACCCTAGAGTGCAGATTTTGCCACTTGTCCCTGTAATGCCCTGTAGAAGTCCAGAACTCAGTCTAGGATCACATGATGTGTTCGTAGTCATGTCGTTTTAGTCTCTGTCCATCTGGAACAATTCCTCACTCTCCTTATTTTTTCATGACCTTGACATTCGTAACTGCACAAGTTGGTTACTTTATAGAGTATGCCTTTATTTGAGTGTGTCTGACATTTGCTCGTGACTTACCCATGCTGGCGGGAACACCAGAGAAGTGCTCTTGTGCCCTTCTTGGCATGTCCTGTCAGGAGGCACGCGATGGGGGTTTGCTGCTGTGGCCCGTTACTGGTGATGTTAACTTGTATCCTTTGATTAAGATGGTAAGTCTCTGTAAGGTTTCTCTCTCTCCAGTTAGTATTTTATTAACGGGATACTTTGGAATGATATAGTCTAGAACTATGTAAATATTACACCTGCATCAAGCCTTTACCCACCAGTTATAGCATTCATTGATGACTCTTGCCTGGATCAATTGCTACTGTGAAAGTTGTCCAATAGTTACTTGCTAGTTTTTCATTCCTTCTAGACTTAATAGTCACCAGTCTATTAAAGGGTAGAACTCTTCCCGTGTGACCCACATTTATGTAGTTATTTGTTTGTTTATATCACTATGAACTCTTAGACTCTTAATTGAGTCAGAGTTATGATTTGCTGTTATTTATTTTGATGCTAACGCTGTCCCAGGAACTCCTACACACTGTCTTGTAGATCCTTTGGAATGTTCCCGTCATTCTCTGAGTGCTTCTTTACCCTGGCATAGCAGTAAGACCCTTTCTCTGCTCCAGCCCTAGAGTCACCAGTTTCTCCAAGGAGCCCTGAGTCCCTTTAATACAGTAGTAAAATGATATTTAGAAATTAATATGTGAGTGCTGGGTGTTTACTGCCTTTTTTTTTTTTACTGGTTGTCATTGCTTCCAGGCTCTCTTGAGCGACAGAGGGAGGAAAGCCGTATACACACACACACTCATACACACACACACACACACAGACATCTGTCTTTTTCTGTATCTCTGTTCCAACCAATAGCTGCAGTCCAATTCTAATTCAACACCACAAGATTTATTCTGGCTTTCTGCCTTTCTGTGTGTTAATCTTCTCCCTCTGTGAGAAACCTGGTTTCCATTATCCTCAATATATTTCTTTATTTGCTTGGCACCCCCCCAAGTACCCACACTCCCAGCCCGAGCCTGTCCCTGGATGGGCCCACTCTTCCCTCCCCTGGGTGCTCTGGCCAAAGTGTCGGCCCTGACAGAAGAGGAGGGGCATGACTTTCCTTAGAGTGAGTTCAGACGAGATCGGGCGCGTTCAGGGTGGTATAGCCATAGACTTTAGAGTGAGTTCAGAAAGATAGGGGTGATGCCGCTTGACTCCTGGGAGGGGGACTGGGTGGTGGGGCCCCAAGGGCAAGGAGACTTCTATATACATCCTTTTCTGCCCTTTGACTTTTTTTTCACTGTATGCTTTTTTATAACATGTACAGAAAATAAATAAATGTTCAGATATCATTCAGGATCATTGTTTTTGCAGGTTCTATTCACTTAGCTGCTCCCTTCTACATTGTTGGGGGAATTTGGAGTTTTCCTTTTTCCCTTAAGTGTTTTTGGCTCCTTTCTGTCCCGTAGGAAATAACACTTGTTTCTATGGGAAGTGTTATTACTGCCGAGAAACAGAGCCAGCTTGTGCTGATGGAGACACGATGGAGGGATCTGTCACACTTTGGCTTCCAGATGTGTGGCCTCTGCAGAAACACCGACACCCATGGGGCAGGACATACCGCGAGGGCAAACTGGCCAGGTAAGTGCTCCCACAAACCTCCAGTTTGTTCTGTCCCAGGAGGTGGGTCTGGGAGCAAACCTGCCAGGCAACGACATCTTTTCTCTATGTTGTAAACAGGGCCAGCTACAGAGACACCAGTGTGGCTCCCTTGGTTATATGTTGGACTCTTGATTTCGGCTCAGGTTGTAGTCTCAGCGTTGTGAGATCAAGTCCCACGTGGGGCTCCTTGCTGGGCACAGAGTCTGCTGGAGATTCGCTCTTTCCCTCTGCCTCTGCCCCACACTTGCGTTCTCTCTCTCTCAAAACAAAACAGAGCCAGGTACAGTGCTGGCACTCTGTAATGCTAGGGGTGCTCCTTGCCTCTAGGTGGGAGTACGACGAGAGCTACTGTGATGCTGTCAAGAAAACGTCCCCCTATGACTCGGGCCCGCGCCTCTTGGACATCATTGACACCGCTGTCTTTGATTACCTGATCGGCAACGCGGACCGCCATCACTATGAGAGTTTTCAAGATGACGAAGGTGCCAGTATGCTCATCCTTCTCGATAATGCCAAAAGGTAGGACCATAGGACCATCCTCGTCAGTTAGGGCTTTCTTTGTATACAAGAAGGACATTTTCTAGGACATCCCGGGAAATGTCTAGGATATAGTGGATGGAAGGTGTCCTTCCCATTTCTGGTCAGGGTCTTTGCTTTTGGCACCCGTCCTTCCATCTTGCTCAGGGTTCGTACTCCCTCTGCCCTCAGGGTTCTGAGGACTTTAAATAATGGAAAAGTGGGGTTTTTTTCCCCCAGGAGTCTAACACTGACTCTCAACACAGACAGCTGGATGCCCAGGTCTTTGATGTGTCACTACCTCTGTCATTCTTCCTTGACTATGGTGTCTAGAGTCTTGAGAAATACATATTTAATAGAACATGAAATTTAATTCCTGTTAAATTGAGTCTGTCCAAAGGTTCATGTAGTTTAAATATCAGTTTGATAGGATGTTTTGCTATGTTTATGGCAGTCTAGGCCCAGACTTTTTGTGATCGTAAGAAGAATAGTTCCTTCTGATACATAAAAACAAGTTACTTTTATCTTGACTAAGACAGTCTTATTTATTTTGAATAAATGGGTGGTCCTTAATTTTTTCAGCCTGGGCTCTTTGAAGAGCATATTATATTTTTATTGTGCCCCCTGCATTCTCCATGGTGCCCGATTCAGTATTTCATTTACAGAATTTCATTTCAGAATTTCATGCAGTTACATTTAATAAGTGTTAAATGGAACACTTCCTTGGAGCCCAGAATCGTCCAGGCTCTAGGTCGTTGGTCAACGTGGGTCAGTCCCACGTTGGTGCTGAGGCTCACCTGAGACCCAGGGGTCCTCAGCGAAGAACGCCCAAGGGGCGCTTGCTGGTGGCACCCTGTGTTACCCCGAGCCCCGGGGCCTCATGCTCCATGAAGGGGGCTGCCACCTGCAGAGCGCGGAGGCCGGCACACACAGCAGAGCGGGTGGAGGCCAGTGCTACATGCATTCCTGAAAATTTGTCTGGTTTATACAAATGATCTTTGTGTGTTTGTTTAAATGATTGTGTGTGCTGTGGAAATAGTTGCTTTAGCTGTTAATTATTGGAGGGCTGCACTGTGCTCAGAGCTCCCAGACCTTCCAGCTAAGGCTGAGCTTCCAGGAGAGAAGTAGAAGATTGAGTTTTTCCAGAACCACTTCTCGTGTACCTCTGAATTACTGCTGAAGTCATTTTTACAGATGCTTTGAATCACCGTTTTCTCAGCCTCCATGAGCTGCTTGTCCTATTTGAATCTGGCTATACTTACTTGTAGGGAAAGGATAATCCTGCTCTTTTCTGATTGGTGATTTCGAGGTAGAACAACCTGTTACAAGTGACGACCATCTGTGTGTTAGTGGGAACTGTGGGCATAGCCTTTTCCCCCCTGTGCCCGTAAAACCTCCAGGGGTTCGGGTCCTCCCTGTGGCCCGTGGGCTCCACACCATGTGCCGTGGTTCTGCTTCAGCACCGTACCATAGCCAGTGGGACACAGGAGGCTTGTACATGAGGACATTTGTTGTTTGATGCTGCAGTACAGACTGTTAGGGATCCTGTGTCAGATTGGCCACGCCCTGTTTATTTTTAATTTAAGTGATCTGAGCCGTGGGAGCATGAAATTATCTAGGATCACATTTGGGTCGTCTTAGAGAATTTGCTCGCGCTTTGATGCTAAGAAGGCAACTGGAGCCACTAAGTAATTCACTAAGTTTTTTAATCTTAATTTTCAGCTTTGGGAACCCATCGCTGGATGAGAGAAGCATTCTTGCCCCCCTCTATCAGTGTTGCATGTAAGTTCCTCACAGCAAATACATTGGCCTGTGTCATCTTCCTTTCCAGGCTCACCTAACAGTACATCCGTTTTCCAGGCCTTAAAACTTCCTAAGACCTGAGCAAATGCTTCTCATGCTTTTCCAGGCCAGAACCCCCGGAGCTCAACAGTCCTTTCAAATTTTGTATGAATAGAAATTTTCAGTCTATTCAATACATATTCGTGTTTGTTTTTATATCGGGATACGGTCCTCTCCCCACCAGGACTCTAGTACAGTCTGCATCCCTGGCCCCTGTACCATGTTCACCCTGGGGTTCGAAGTCCTCTCACTGCCCACCACAGACCACCTGTGGTTTGCAGATCTCAGTCTGAAAGTGTGTAAGCCAAAGGTAACTTTTTCAGAGGCATTTAGCCTTGTATTTTTTTTAAAGTCTGTGTTCGAGAACAAAGAAATTAGAAGGCAAATCAAAATGAGATCAAAGAGCGGGCTCTAAGGAGCTCCTTTTCAAAGCATTATGGCTGGTATCAGTTTGAAGGAGAGCCTTAAGAATCTGCTGGGTTGCACGTTGCAGAGCCACACAGAAAAAAAATGTGGGAGCACCGTGTCCTACTTTGAGCTCACCGCCTGAGACCCTCAGATCCCATCCAACTGCCCCTCATCACAGCCAGGCTGTTTCTCTGGCCTCTGTTTTTAGTAGCAGCAGTACGATATTCCGCAGGAAGTGTTGCCCTAAGAGCCCCTTAATTGTTTTCATCAATAGGAGGCAGTAGTATGGCCAGTCAAAAACCACATACATCTATGAAGGAAGATGTTTTTGTAATAATAATATTATCTGTCTGATCCAGTCAGAAGCTAGAAAAGACACAGTAGGTTAAATGGGAAAGTTTAAGCTGGTACAGCCACTCTGGAAAACAGTATAGAGGTTCCTCAGAAAGTTGAAAATACCCTGTGCCTAGCAATTGCACTAGTGGGTATCTACCCCAAAGATACAAGTGTAGTGATCCGAAGGGGCACCTGTACCCCAGTGTTTATAGCATCAGTGTCCACCATAGCCAAACTACGAGAGCCCAGATGTCCATCAGCAGATGAATGGATAAAGATGTGGTGTATATATACAGTGGAATACTATGCAGCTATCAAAAAATGAAATTTTGCCATTTGCAGTAATATGGATGGAACTAGATGGTATTATGCTAAGTGAAATAAGTCAATCAAAGACAATTATATGATCTCACTGATATGTGGAATTTGAGAAACAAGGTAGAGGATCATAGGGGAAGAGAGGCAAAAATGAAACAAGATGAAACCAGAGAGGGAGAAAAACCATAAGAGACTCTTAATCTCAGGAAACAAACTGAGGGCTGCTGGAGTGAAGGGGGTTGGATGGATGGGTGTCTGGGTGATGGACTTTGGGGAGGGTATGTGCTATGGTGAGTACATGAATTGTGTAAGACCATTGATAAATCACAGACCTGAAACAAAAAATACAAACAAACAAAAAAAAAAACAAAAAATACCCCTGAAACAAAAAATACATTACATGTTAATAAAAATTTTTAAAAAATAAATTCAAAAAAATAAATGGGAAAGTTTATATAAAGAAGCTCTGATACAAGCATAACTATAAAAGGGCTGAGAGAGGGTACCCAAGGAAGGACAAACTTGGAAGGGAACCTTGTCACCAAGGCTAGGGTGTGGACCTCCATGGAGAAGGATAGTTCAGTTCATGGGATAGCAGAGAAGTTAGCTAGTTTGCAGGCCCTGCACAAGCAGGAAGCAGCCCTCTGGGATGCACATTCAGGCAGTGACTTGCATTGGGGTCAGGGCAACAGAGGGAGGGACAGCTCAGGAGAAACCGCCTCTGTCACAGGCAGGGCATGTGTGAGGGCCTGTCTTCGGGGCTCGGGTTTCCATGTCAAGAGGGCCTGCTCGTTCTGGCAGTGTGGACCAGGGCAGAGCACCGTTTGATGACCTGCTCTCCCTAACTATCGACCCACCTGTGCAGGAGCCTGAGGTGTCTGCACTTCCCTCCAGTGACCGCTTCGGAGAAAGCTGGACTGGAGAGATGCTTTCAGGAATTCTCTGCATCATAGCAGGGCGTACATCTCAGGAGGACGGGTGTGGGACTGAGAGGCAGACAAGTGAGGCCTTAGTTACACAGGGGAGGCTCTGATGCTGGGGGCGCTTGTCGTGGACTTGAGAATAGTAAAATCGTACCGCCTCTGTGCCTGTCTGCCCCTTCTGTGCTTTGTCCAAAGGTCGCTCTTCCTTTGTTAGTAGATGCGGACCCGGCTGCCTCTTGCAGAGTCGGACCTCTGTGCCTACCTCGTAATCTTCTCATTACCCACAGGAAGTGGGTAGGATTATAATATTGATATTGCAGTTTAGTTATAATATTGCTGGTAGGAATTTTTTACATTCAGAAGCATGGAAAGAAGAGAGTTAAAACTACCTACTAAGATATAAAGCTAACTCCTATTAACATCATAGTGACTTCATTCTAACTGTATGTGTATGTCTGGCTATATATGTGTGTGTGTGTGTGTGTGTACATACACACACATTCTCTTTTCCCATAGATTTGGAGTAAAACTTTTTCCCACCAACTTTTTCCCCCCACCCAGTATTATATCATGGGTATTTTTCAAGCCATTAAATTTCCCAGAACTGTTTTTAATGGCTGCATGGTATTTCCTTGAATGGGTAAGCCATACTTTTAACTGTTTCTGAATAGATGAACATTCGTATTGTTTCACATTTTTCCTGTTACAAATTCAGTTGCACATTGGAGTGAACATTGATAAATCTTTGCATATACCTCTAATTAATTACCTAGAAAAAAAATCTCAAAATGTGGTAATGTAGAGGTCCTTTGGAAACAGATTTTTTTTTTCCTTAGTTGAAACGTCTTACATAATTATTTCTTGACTTTTGCCCACCGAGCAGGCTTTAAACTCCTCTTGACAGTAAGAGGTTTCACGTCATCTCCCTTACAACTCTCTCTTCCAGCATTCGGGTGTCCACCTGGAACAGACTGAACTACCTGAAGAACGGCGTGCTGAAGTCTGCCTTAAAGTCGGCCATGGCCCACGACCCCATCGCCCCCGTGCTGTCTGAGCCCCACCTGGACGCCGCGGAGCAGCGGCTCCTGAGTGTGCTGGCCACGGTGAAGCAGTGCACTGACCAGTTCGGGGCGGACACCGTGCTGGTGGAGGACAGGATGCCTCTCTCCCACTTGTAATCCGCTCCACAGAATAAGCGAGACTCCTTTTTACAAAGCTAGAGAAACAGCACAATCACTTCCGAACGGGATGAGGGGGATCGGAGACAGCCGGCAGCAAGCTCTGGTGATGGGGGGCAGGGTGGCCTTGGATGCCTCTGGCGACTTCTGTAGGAGAAACGAAGGCAAAGATGACAGGTTTCAGACCACGGGAGCGCTCCCGCCGACCCCCCAACTTCGGCGGCGGGCCTCCTGGTTGGTCGGTCCTCGCTCGCATGCCACGGGACAGATAGAGGGGGGACGTGCGGAGAGGTGAATGCTGGGCCTGCTTCTGGAGTGTGTGGTTTGAGTTCATCCTTAGAATCCTTTCTCCACCCCGATGGAGTTTCTGAAAACCCTTGGCCATCTCTGGAGTCCTTTTTGCACCAGGACCGATCCAGCTGGGAATTTGACCACCTCCTGCGGAGTGGCAGCCGGGGAAACCGGGCCTCTTGAGCCCGATAGCATGCTCTGTGGGCAGGGAAACATGTTCAGGATCGAATTAGCGGGAACAACAGCAGCAGGAAGGATGCTTGGGCTTTTAAGCGATTGGCTGATAGTGCTTTCCGTGAGCTCTTAGAGGAGGGAGGAAGAGACGGCACCAGAAGCGGGGAGACCCCCCGGTATTTGAGCTCCACGGGTGTAGAGAAAGCAAACAGGACTTGAACCTCAGTGGATCTGTGTGCTCACAGTGGTATCCCAGTTAGACCGCAAATTGTCCAAGCAGGATGCTCTCATGGAGACTTTTCTTTTTCCCTTTGCCCAAAGCAGGCAAATCCTTTCTGAATTAACAAAGCAAACTGAGCTAACACCTTGATGAGAGTTAAGTTGCCTACGATCTCCACCATCCCAATTTCTCATCTGAAATGATTTCCACCTCAGCCTTTAAGGCTTTCGGTCACTGAAGCTGCTGTTCCCAAGAGATTGGCAGTTCCTGTCTGTCCCTTTCTCGTGGGAAGAGCTAGCTCCCACGCTCAGCCGACCACGCGTTCTGCTGGTGGCTGGACCAGTCTTGTGATGTGGGCCATGCCGATGACTGGGAACAAAGAGTTGAAGCTCTCTGAGCCTCAAAACAAAGGAGGTTACCAGGAAGAGCCTTAAGATTTTGGTTTATGTCAAGCCCTGATTTCTTCGTTTAATTTCATCGGGTGTTCAGAACTGGTGGTGGAGCGCCGCTGTCCCTGTCCCTGTCCCGGTAGTGACAGAAGGCCAGGCTCAGCTTGGTCTGTGTTCCTGCAGAGCCTCCCAGACCTATAAGCCGTTGCATCCTGTCTAGGGGCCGGTCCAGCCTTGCCTTGTGCTTCTGTCAGGCAGAGGCTGCTGTTTCAACGGTGTGAGGGAGCAAATGCCGTGCCAGCCTCTGGAGACCAGTGTGGGGCAGCCAGCCTTTCAAAAACAGCTTAGAATCTAGGTCCTTGTTCTTGAAAGGCATTGAAAGGCAGCTGGGCAGCCTGTAACTGTTAACAACAGCCTGAGGTCAGGATGCTTTTGTACTTTGTAAGTATGTTTGGAGACATCCACAAGAATGGGTTGAGTTCTAAAAGAAGGTATTGAGTCTAAGGAGCCAGGTGTTAGCACAAAACACTGAAATGGTGTTAACAGAAGGAGGCCTTAGATTTCAGTTGTAGGACCATTTATTGTGTGCATCGAGCAGGATTCATAGCTGAGCTGGAGAATATCGTGGATGGTGCTCACCCAGAGGGTCAAGGAGCTGGCTGGAGGGAGACGGTGGGAGGCAGTGGGCTCGCCTGGGTTTATGTTGGTTCAACCAAATGATGGCCCAGTGTCCTTGCAGACACATGGTACCTGTTGTGTGGCGCAGTGGAATGGGTAAGACTTGTTCTCCAACTGGGAGCTTGCTTCCTAATGTTGAAAGCAGAAGATATTGCTAAGGAAACAAGCAGGAAGAAATATCCCATCCTTTTTTCAAAACATGGCAGAAAATGTATGAGTTCATTCTGTTTCCTGCTGTTAAAAATTCATGATCTTAAGAGGTGTTCAGATCTATCATGTTTAATGTCGTTTACTAATAGGGTGGTGTCACAGGACTCTTGGAACATAGATTTATGTTCTAATCAGGATTGGTTTAAGTTAATCTCAGAGAAAACCAACCAAAAGCTTATAGCCCTGAAAGTCACAAAAACCAAATTCTGTTGGAAAAACAGAGGCTGATACCTTTTTTTTCTTTTTTTCTTTTTTTTTTTTTTTAAGTTTTGTCACTGTGTCCTCTTTGTGGTTTCTTTAGCACCGTTAGACAAGTCACTAGAAGTGGTCTTGGTCAGTCCTAGGTTGGGTGTGCCTAGTCAACATCTAAAGGTAGAAGGGGATATATTTTAATACTATCAAACTAGGAAAATCAGAACTGAATGCCATTTCCTTACCTCCTCTCACTTCTTAAATATGTCTATTGCAGAGTTTGAATGGGGAAATATGGGTATAGAAGTTCTATTCTAAATTGTTCTTTAATATGAGGCTCTATTGTGGGTTTGGGTGTAAATAATTTTCTGTGCAAAACAAATTAATAGACAGGATCTGTGATTTGCTCAGAGTATTGTTCGATAATATATTAATAAGGCATTTCTCCCTGTTGCACTCAGGACTAATATATCAAATGAAATTTAAGGAGGAAATGGAAGAATTCAGGTACATCTATTGCATATTATTTGGGGAAGGATGAATCCTGTACATGTCAATTTTTTAGTGTCTCCTGAACAGTAAGTTCTTCCAAGGAAATTCATCTTTCTTTTCCTTAAAAAAAGAAAAGAAAAGAAGAAAGACTTTTGGCTTTCCCTTCCCATCCCCCATATTCCTTCAGCGTCCATTCGCAATGGTCCTTGTCTTATTTGACTGTAAGTGACCACACCTCAGTGGCGATAAAAACCGTGTCTGTCAGTGAGCTGTCCTGTAGGAGTGATCTTTTGAGCTTGAGCTTCAGGAAACATGAGTAAAGGCATATGTATGTATATAGTCATATCTGTTATTGTAGCAAGAGAAAAAAACGTATTTATTTTGACACAGGGAAACACTGACTTATGTTGCTGAAGAACTTGAAGCTAGTGAATGGGTCTCTCCTCAGTCTCTGTGAATGGTCACAGAGAGACCATTCAGCCGGCATTTTCTGGGCACCTTTGGAGAGCTGGGCGTGGCCAGGCACACGCAGGAGCCAGACAGAACTGACTTCGTGAAACCTATCGTCCAGGGGAAGACCAGTTTCTCTCCCTTCAATGCATCCAGCCTGGGTTGAAAAGGCAGGGGCTGGTTACTCCACTGCCACAGGTTTTTAAGGAACTAAGGTGTTACTCACAAATACAAAGTGTAAGCGGGGGAGCTGGGGAGGAACTTACTGGGAAGCTAATTTAGTTTGCTCAAAAGGGAGGTGTAGGAACCGCTACCCTCGATTTTGATCTGCCAAGATTTCCTCTCAGAGCTGTCACACAGCAGGAGGTTGGGCTTGGTAAGACACCAAACAGGACAGATATGCACCCAAGTTTCTAATGTGTTCTATGGGTTTCAATTCTGAAAAAGAAGAAAAAAGTGAATAAAGATTTTAATAAGTATTGATGTATCATCTTTTCCTCTTACTCCTTTTTTTCCCTTTGAAGCTATTTTCAGTGTTCTCTTTTCCAGCTTCCTGTCTGTTTTGTTAGGGGACAGAAAAAGACTCCTGCTCCCACTTAAACCTCCACAGGCACTGTTTCATGGTATCTGATGAGTAAGACCTTTGCACTTACTCACTAGCCTCCAAAAGGCTAATTCCAGGTTGTGACTCTACCAGAAGTTTCCATTGGATAATTCTTAGTTTCTTTTTGTATACTTAGTAGTTCAGCCCATTCCTGCAGCTTCTTTAGAAGTAAAGCATTACAAATCTTAATTTAGCCCAGTACTGTACAGATGTGGAGGAGACCAAGGACCTGATTATTATTCTTCAGACAGCCAGTTTTTTAACTTTTGAAATAGAAATCCAGCATCATAAACCCCAACTAGACAATGAAGCAGACTTTCTTGAGTTTTTACTTGGTTTGTCGCATTTTTGTTTGTGCCACCTTTTGTCCTGTGAACTTGAATACTGGTGGGAGGCTGCAGCCTTGTGTACTTCAGTGATCTTTTTAAGATACAGTTCAGGCTTTGTTTGCTTTTCAAGCATATCAGAAGGACTGGTATTAAAGCTCGGAAAAGGCAGCTGGAGTAGGGAGAGTTCATGTTTGGTCTTCAGTAGACATTTGGGCTTTGGGAGTCCCCTCGAGAACAGATGGTCCCAACAGAAGAAAACTGTGAAGCACCAAGTGTGTCAGGAATGATGTCAATGAATTACAGTAGAAATCAGAGCAGGAACGAATCCCAGGGGGTCAGGAGGGTGAGAGGTAGGCAGAACACACGTGGAAGACAGGGAGAGTGAGCTAGGCCTGCCCTGTATAGAGAAGCCCGATTTCTGAAGTACACAGCCTCCTGGGCCTGTGCCCTGTTTCATTCCTTCAGGGGTGTGGGAAACCATGGAAAGGTTTCCATCAGGCGTGCCCTGTCTCTTGAAAGGACCCGCTGAGTCCAATGTGTTGTTTTAGTTGCTCCTTAGTATAAATATTAAACAAAGTGCCACCAGTGTATAGATGAGCTGTGAAACATTGATTTTATGTTTTCAGAATTTGCTTTTTACATGTCAAGTGTAATTGGAGATAAAGGCTTGATTTTTACTCAGAGATTGTTTTCAGGGCAGAGAAAGTTCGGTCTGCCTCCAGCCGGGGTTGAGAAGAGGTTCGTGGCAAAGCTTGGTACCATGTTGATGACCTCAGTATAGGTTTGTGTGCCCATTTTTCTCTTAGCCTTTGTTAAAATGCAGATTTTGATTGAGTGGTTTTGAGGCCTGAGATTCTGCCTTTCTAACAAGCTCCTGACCACACTTCAGTAGCCTGGAGAGGGGTTTGCCTGCTAAGGAATCATGGCGGCCTGTAGTTTTCACAACAGCCTATAGATGTCTCCATCATCCATGAGTTCTCGTTCCTAGACTTGGAACCAACTGCCTCCAAGCCCTGAGAATGAAATGTTTTATTGAAATCTGAGGTTTGTCTAAAAACTGGTGTTTGGATCCATTGTTTCTGTGTGGAACTAACAAAGGTGAAGAAAAAAAAAACCACGTTTACTTTTACTCTTAGGGAAAAAATGTCCTCTTGAAATTAAGAACTTTCCAGCTGCCTACTTTATTTGCCACTAAATGCTAAATTCAAATCAGAACACTTCAGAAATTAGCAGTTAGTCCTACATGAAAGTTAACAGTAAGAGTGTTATTTTCACAGTCCCAAAACTTGGGTTTTTAAAAGAAACCAGTGTTACTATGAGTAATTTTATCACCATAAATTCACTTGTAAACTGAACGAGCTTATGGCCCCCAGTCAAGTGACTGTTTTATTATGCCATTTTCTAGATGGGGCATCAGGCCTAGGGCAAATAATACCCAGGATCACACATAGGAAATGGTAGAGGCCCTACTGGGTTGGCATTCAGGCTCATTCACTGATTGAGTTCATGTCTTCAATTTCAGGATAAGCATAAAGGTGTGTTCCTTGTCAAGGGTCCGTGCCAGGTTTCTCGGGCTTGTCTGCACATGGAGCAGGGCTGGGGAAGCTGCCCTGTGGGAGGTTTGGGCTCAGTGTTGCCATCACTCTGAGTGGCGGAGACCTACAGTGTGCCGCAGTGTAACTGTGGTGGTGTCTTAACGGGTGCTCGGGGGATTTCTGCAGCTGTTCTGAGAGGGCAGATGTGGGGAGCTGTTGAGGAAAGAGCACACGGTTTGCTGAGTGATCTGAAAGACTGGACACCGTGAGGCCTGGCGTCGGGGTTCACCTTCCTGCCTGCAGAACCCAACCTCAAAGCCACCGAGCCTGTGCCGTTCATGCGTCGAGTCCCACGACCTCTAGACAGCACCTTGTTCCAAGGACAAGAGAGCCCCGCGAGGCAAGTGGCTTCCGTCACTCGGGTGATTCTGAAAAATGCATTAAGGTCTTCTGAAATCCGACAAGCAGGTGGCAGGCTCATGCTGTGGAGACCAGGTCCCGGAGGAAAGGCGCCCTCAAGTCCTGCCAGTGCCATCTGAGGAGCGGCTCGAGGTAACAAGCACTTGAAAATTGCCAGCGTAGCCAAGAGAGCGGACACAGTGTCGCCGAACTTCCCTCAGTGGAGTCCCCCTGACGGGGGTTTCCAGAAGCCGAGCATCTCCAGCCTGGCGCCCTCAGGCCTCCGCTCTCCGCGGGCGGACTCCCAGCTGTGGAGACCTGCTGCTGCCTGCAGCGGTTTCACTTCCCGGGGCGGAGGAGCTCCCCGCCTCCCCAGGGCCTCTCTCCACCCCGCCGCCCCGGCTCCGGCTCCCGGCGACACGCTGCGAGCTGGCCCGGGGCTCATCCGCCGCCGGGGCAAGGCCTAGACGGAGGCCTTTACCGGGCCGGCCTCCACCGGTCCCGGGGCTGCCGAGGGGACTCTCCGAGTGGCCGCCCCTCCTCAGGCTCCCCAGAGAAACGCCCAGCCGGAAGCAAGCCCCGGCGGTGGGCGGTGCCTGCGGGCGGCCCTGCGGTGCGCTCGGGTCGCGGGCCTGGACCTGGGTTCCCGCGGCGGCGCCCATTCCCCCGGCCGCACCCGCCCGCCGCCCCGGCACCACCGAGAGCGGCGGCGGGAGAGCCATGCCTTGCCTGCGCCTCCGCCTGCCGCTGCTGCCGCCGCCGCTGCTGCTGCTGCTGCTCCTGCCGCTCCCGGGCGCGCCGGAACCAGGCGACGATGCGAGCCAGCCGGACTGGGCCCAGGAGCCCCTCCGCGGCCTGCGCGAGCGGCTGAGGGCGGCCGCGGCGCTCTCCCGACGGTACTGGGCGCTCCTGCGCTGCCGCGTGTGGCCCGAGGACTGTGAGCGCGCCGAGAAGGCTGGCGCGGGGCTCCTGGGTAAGAACGGCCGCCCGGGGTCCTTCGGCCGCGTCTCGGGGACTGGGGATTTGAGGGCGGCGGGGGGACGTGCGCCGGCCCGGGAAACCGGGGGCCAATGTCCCGGCCGTCGGGCCGCGGCCATCAGGTAGGCTCCCTGGCTACCCGCTCTTCCGCCCCGCCTGGCCTCGGCCCGGGCTGCGGGCAGGGGCGCCTCTGGAGACCGGGCCGCATCCCCGGCCTGTATCCATAACAAGGTCATCTCCTTCCCCCGGATGCACCCGGACGGGCCCCGGGGCTGCCGAGGGGACTGGTTGGGTGGCTGCCCTGCCCTCGGCGCCAGTCCTTGACCCCTCCAGACAGCTCACACTTCCTTGAGTCTCCCAGTCCACCATCGAGCTGCTCTTCCCCGCCGCCTTCTGGGATTTCAGCAGAGTCCCGGGCTGCACACGACCCCAGTACCTTCTCTCTTCTGCTGCTGAGAGCCCCGCACCTGCGTTCTGGTTCCCGCTAGTCAGTGACAAATTCTGCGCCGGGGTTATCTGTCACATTACTGTTATGGACCAGATGCTCTCTGAGGCTCCTTGCAGTCTGGGTCGAAAATTCCAGGTCCCTAATGCTATTCTAATGATAGTCCTACAATGGTACTGTGAACATTTTTCATTGAAATCAAAAGATTTCGAAGTCCCAGTGATTGGGTTTTGTTTCGTTGTGGTTTTGCTAGTGCTGGGTATGTTCAAATTGACATTTGACAAAAGAATTGAGAGATCCTTGGGGTTGGCTGTAATCACATCGCTTTGGAATTCACAGCAAGTAGGCAGAATGAGCATCACCAGCTGCTGTTGGTCTCCCTGCTAGACTGGCACGAACTCCTTGTGGGCAGCTCTGGCTTTCTTACATTTCTGGCAAAGGCATTCTGTGTTGAACAAATCAAACCTTTGCCAGAGCTGTATTCATAACAAGGACATCGACTTCCTCCAAGCTGGGGGTGCCCCCTCCAGCTCATTCCCTGGCCAGGCACAAGCCAGGCCCATGGAAGAACAGTGCGGAGCAGCTCTGGAAGGAGGACCAAGGACAAGAAGAACCTCTCTGCTTGGTTGCAGGGAGACCATGTCTACCTTCCCCATGGCCCTGGGCTCTGTCCTTGTCTCACAGCTCCTTCTTTTCCAGGCTGGAGCCTTCCCCTGTTGGGCCAGCAGTACCTGGACATCCTGACCTCGTGGTACTGCAGCTTCCAGGCCTGCTGCAACAGCGGGGACTGCAGGATCTCCAACAACTTCACAGGTAGCACCTTGCATGGCCCTGAGGGGCTGGGGATCTTTGGGGAGGAGAGGCAGTCCAGGGGGAATGGCTAGGGTGAAGGCACCCTTCATTGTCCTGCCCACAGCTGACAGTATAGCCTCCCTGTCTCTGCTGGGACTCCCAGAACCCCTCTCCATACCCTGTGATCTCGTGGCTGGAAGGAAGGCAGGCCTCACAGAGGACTTTGAACACACTAGCCACCTTTAATAAGTGTTTGCTGAACTGAATTTATTCACGTGAGGTTGTCTCCATAAAGCACTTAAGGGTTCTCAAAATCTCTGGGTGGGAGCAATTTCTTGGGCATGGGGATGGACTTCCTCCTCCAGACAGGACTCTGCCAACCATTCCTTTTTTTTTTTTTTTTTTTTTTTAAGATTTTTAATTTATGTATTAGAAAGACCTCTTGTGCTCATGCAGGTGCACGCACAAGTGGGGAGAGGGGCAGAGGGAGAAGCAGACTTCCCTTTGAGCAAGGAACCCCTAGGGGGCTTGGTCCCAGGACCCTGAGATCATGACTAGAGCTGAAGGCAGATGCTTAACTGACTGAGCCACCCAGCCGCCCTCTGTCAACTGTTCTGGGGTGTCTTCAGGACCTTCAGGGTGATTCCCTTCCCTCTCTAAATTCAATTTTTTTTTCTCAAACTCTTCAAAAATGGCCCTTGCATCCCTTTGGGCTGCAAGGTCTGTCCAGTGGTTTCTTATTCTGAGGCCAGATAATCCCCACAGCACCCCCTCAGAGATGTTCAGAGGGGCTCAGTCTCCCTGCTGTCATTGAGCCTAGGGGAGACCACATCTGTGCGACCTCACCATGGCTGCCTCTTTCCCCCTCCCAGGCCTGGAATCGGACCTAAGTGTGCGACTGCACGGCCAGCATCTGGCTCGGGAGCTGGTCCTGACCACGGTGAAGGGCTACTTAGAGGTGCCCCAGCCAGGCAAGGCCCTGGCCCTGTCGTTCCACGGCTGGTCCGGCACAGGCAAGAACTTTGTGGCGCGGCTGCTGGCAGAGAACCTGTACCGGGATGGGCTGAGGAGCAACTGCGTCAAGACATTCATCGCCACCCTACACTTTCCTCACCCGAAGTACATGGACCTGTACGAGGTGAGGCCGGGCAGGACTGGGGGCCTGGGCCGGTGGGACGGGAACGAGGCTCTGACAACCTGAGCAGCAGCTTCTGGGATGGGATAGAAGGCCTGAAATCAGCCCTTCCCTGCAAGGAGGTGGCCTCAGAGAAGCCTGGCTATGGGGGTTGGTGGCCCTGGTGACACCATTCCACAAATATCAGGCCCTGAGCATGTGGAGGAAAGACTGATACTCAAACACCGTGCATCTTGAGCTCTGTCTCCTTATCACCTGCACCCCGAGCTTAAACAGAGGATCCAATGTTGGTTGTCTGTTCTTGAAGTAGTGGGAATTTTGCAGGAAATGTGGAACAGAGAAAAGCAAAAACTTGATCAGAATCTCCACACACAGACACAAGCACAGTTCACATTTTGTTGTGCTTCCTTCGAGTTTTATGTCATTGTGATTAACATTGGACAGAAAGTTGCAGATCCTGCTTTTTTGGGAGGATGGGGTACAGGGAGGGAGAGGGAGAATCTGAAGTCGGCTCCACGCCCAGCATGGAGCCCATCACAGGGCTCAATCTCACAACCCTGAGATCATGACCTGAGCTGAAATGGAGAGTCATATGCTTCACAGACTGAGCCACCCAGGTGCCCATATCCTGCCCACCCCCCTTTTTAAGGAGGCATATCATATAAGATTTTCCATATCTTCCCAAATCACCAACAAGTAGTGGGACAAAAATTGTCCTTGCCACTCTGCTCTTGTGGGTTTCTTCCATTTAGATATGTAGTATTTCAGATAAGCCAGATGATGAACAAAATGTCATGTCATTGCTGCATGACCTCTGTCTTTGGCTTTCAGTTCTGCTCTTTGCAGTGTGTTAACCTGGGAAGATTACGTAAGTTTCCGAGGATAGAGATGGTTGAGTCAGCTGCCGTTTCAGTGCAGTGTTGGAGGGCAGAGGTGAAGTGTCCTAAGGTCTGGTGACTGGTGGCTGGTCTACCAGGGCTTCGCAGAAAGAACAAACCGGCTTTGTGGCAGAACTGCTGTGACTCTCCGCTTACATACACACACACACACACATTAGGGAGATGGGTCTGAGGTCAGAATCTGGGAAGGCCAGAGGTGGATGGAGGGGGCCTCTGCTGACAGACCCACCTGTTGTGGACACTGGCCCTATTCTCCTGGTGAAGACTGCAGAGGGCTTTCGACTCTCTGGCTAGGGGTGGGGTACCCCAAGGGCCAGTTGGCTGAGTCCCAGACAGGTCCCACCCAGGTTTCTCCCCTGAGGTCTCAGTCTAGCCTGGGTACTAGTGAGCACCTGCTCCCAGGAGTTCAAGAAGGGGGACTTGGCCACCTCTGGGCACGTGAACCTGCTGTGCCTGTCTCCCCAATATTAGAGCCTGACTCCTACCCCAAGTGAGGCTGACTGATTCCTTCTGGGATGGGACCTCACCGTGGAACACATGAGGCAGGTTGCAGGCTGGGGCCTGTTTCCAAGGCCTGGCCAGCCCTCTTCCTCCACAGAGCTCAGGGTGCATGAGAATCTCCTGGGAAATTCATCAGAGGTGTGGGCGCTAGCCCCACCCCCAGAAGTGTGGATTGGCAGCTGGTGGGAGCCCTTGATGCATTGCAGATGCCAAAGCATGGCCTTAGGGCTGGAGGATGAGTTTGGGCCTCCCCCTGCTCCCCAGCTCCTGTCAGCTCCCTGTATTCCGTGCAGGAGAAGCTAACAAGTGAGATCAAGGAAACACAGGAGCACTGCCACCAGACCCTGTTCATCTTTGATGAGGCTGAAAAGCTATATCCGGGACTGCTAGAGGCCCTTGGGCCACACCTGGCACAGCAGACCCCCAAGAACCACAGGGTCGAGTCCCCGAAAACCATCTTTCTTTTTCTCAGGTAAGGTCTGAGGAACAGTAGTCAGGAGGGCTGGAGGAGGGGAGGGAGGACTTGGCCCAGGTGCCTCTTGGGCCAAGCTTGGGAGGCAGCTGATGGGGGGAGGGGAGGCTTCCGTGCTCCCCTGGGCCGCAGACCCTTCTCCACAAGGGAAACCAACACACACTCCAGCAGAGGAAACAGAAGCCTCGCTGCTTGGGTGGTAGCAATGGTGGGGGGCCATAGTCTCCCGGGTCCTGCCCTGATTCCACCACTGAGGCACCTGGGAAGACTCTGCCTCCCACCCCTCCCCCACCACCACTGGCACGGGTGATGAGGAAGAGCAGCTGTCCCTCGTCTCTCCTCCCCACCCCTGTCCCCCATGGCTATCTTAGGGTTGTGAGGCTCTCCTCGGACTCCCTAGAATACCTAGCCTCCTCAGGGAGAGACAGCTCATACGCCAGGCCTCCCCTCCTAGAAGGGCATTTTGGGGATTTGGGGTCTTTTTTATTGACCTATAATTGACAGCATAGTGTCAGGTGTGCAACATAATTCACTAGTTGTATATACGTGTATTGCCAATGATTGTAGTAAGTCTGGTTAACACCGTCATCATACATAAGTACACAGCTTTTGTCCTGTGATGAGTGCTGTGATCTGCTCCCTCGGCAGCTTTCAGGTCTTCCATGCGGTGTGACCCACAGTAGCCACCCTGTGCTCTGAGCCCCCAGCCTTACTCGTTCCTCACCGCCACTGCCTTTGGCAACCAGCCGTCTGTTCTCGGTATCTGGGAGCTTGGTTCGCTGCTGTTCTTGTCGCCAAGAGTCCACGTATGAGTGGGATCGTACAGAATTTGTCTTTCTCTGACTTACTTCATCTCACATGCTGCTGTCAGGGTTGTTGTTGCAAATGGCAAGATTTCTTCAAGTTTTATGGAATTTTATAAATAATACTGTGTGTGTGTGTGTGTGTGTGTAGCACATTTTCATCATCCATCAGTGGGCACTGAGGTTGTTCCTGTATTTTGGCTAATGTAAACAGTGCTGTAAAGAACATGGAGACATGTATATTATCTTCTTGAGTATTTTCATTATCTTTGGATAAATCCCCAGAAGTGGAACTGCTAGATCATAGATAGGGTGATTTTACCTTTTGCTTTCTGAGGAACCTCCATAGTATTTCCCACAGTGGCTGCACCAAGTTACGTTCCCACCCAGGGCACAAGGGTTCCCTTTCCTCCACATCCTCAGTAACATTTGGTATTTCCAGTCTTTTGGTTGTAGCCGTTCTCACTCATGTGAGGTGGTATCTTATTGTGGTTTTGATTTGCATTTTCCTGATGACACTGCTGTTCAGTGCTTTTTTTTTTTTTTTAAGATTTTATTTATTTATTTGACAGAGAGAGATCACAAGTAGGCAGAGAGGCAGGCAGAGAGAGAGGAAGGGAAGCAGGCTCCCCACTGAGCAGAGAGCCCAATGTGGGACTTGATCCCAGGACCCTGAGATCATGACCTGAGCCAAAGGCAGCGGCTTAACCCACTGAGCCACCCAGGTGCCCCTGTTCAGTGCTTTTTCATCTACCTGTTGGCCATCTGTATGCCTCCTTTGGAAAAACATCTAATCGGATCCTCTATCCATTTCTAATCAGATTATTTTTTGTTACTGAGTTGTATGAGCTCTTTATATTTTTTGGATATTAACCCTTATCAGATACATGATTTGCAAATATTTTCTCCCATTCAGTAGGTTGCCTCTTCATTTTGTTGGTTTCCTTTGCTATACAGAACTTTTTAGGATGTAGTCCCACTTGCTTATTTTTGCTTTTGGTGTCACATCCAAGCAATCATTGCCAAGACTGATGCCAGACAGCTTACTGCCTGTTTTCTTCTAAGACTTTTACGGTTTCAGGTCTCACATTTAAGACTAATCCATTTGTAGTTAATTTTTGTGTACAGTGTGAGGTAGTGGTCCAGTTTGATTATTTGGAATGTGGCTGTTCAGTTTTCCCAACACCATTTATTGAAGAGACTGTCCTTTCCCCATTGTCTAGTCTTGGCTCCTATGCCATAAACTAATTGATCATATGTGCATGGGTTTATTTCTGGGCTATTTTGTTCCAAGACACAAAAGATGTATGTGTCTTTTTACGCCAGTACCGTACTGTGTTGATTATTGTGGTTTTGTAATATAGTTTGGAATATAACTCTCATACTGTGAGTCCCTTCTTAAAAGACCATTAAGTTTTCAAACCAACACATTTGTTGAAAAAAAATTTTTTTCCTCACTATAGAATATACCCTCCCCAGTGGCCATCAAGCCACCTATCCCTCTTCCCTCCACCTCCCAGCAGCCCTCAGTTTGTTTCCTGAGATTAAGAGTCTCTCATGGTTTGTCTCCCTGTCTGGTTTCATTTTTCCCTCCCTTCCCCTATGATCCTCTGTCTTGTTTCTCAAATTCCTCATATCAGTGAGATCATATAATTGTCCTTTTCTGACTGACTTATTTCGCTTAGCATAATACCCTCAAGTTCCATCCATGTCATTGCAAATGGCAAGATTTCAGTTTTTTGATGGCTGCACAGTATTCCTCTGTGTGCATGTGTGTGTGTACATACCACATCTTCTTTATCCATTCATCTGTCAATGGACATCTGGGCTCTTTCCATAGTTTGGCAATTGTGGACATTGCTGCCAAAAACACTGGGGTGCAGGTTCCCCTTTGGATCATTACATTTGTATCTCTAGGGTAAATGCCCAATACTGCAATTGCTGGGTTGTAGCTCTATTTTCAACTTTTTGAGGAACCCCCATACTGTTTTCCAGAGTGGCTGCCCCACTTGCATTCCCACCAACAGTGTAGGATGGTTCCCCTTTCTCCACATCCTCACCAGCATCTCTCATTCCCTGACTTGTTCATTTTAGCCATTCTGACTGGTGTGAAGTGGTATCTCATTGTGGTTTTGATTTGTATTTCCCTGATGCTGAGTGATGTGGCGCACTTTTCTGTGGGTCTGTTAGCCATTTGGATGTCTTCTTTGCAGAAATGTCTGTTCATATCTTTTACCCATTTCTTTTTTTTTTTTTTAAGATTTTATTTATTTGACACACAGAGATCATAAGTAGACAAGAGAGGCAGGCAGAGAGAGGGAAGGAAGCAGGCTTCCCACTGAGCAGAAAGCCCAATGTGGGCTCCGTCCCAGGGCCCTGAGACCATGACCTGAGCTGAAGGCAGAGGCTTAACCCAGTGAGCCACCCGGGGGCCCCTACCCATTTCTTGATTGTATTATTTGTTCTTTGGGTGTTGAGTTTGATAAGTTCTTTATAGATTTTGGATACTAGCCTTTTATCTGACATGTCATTTGCAAATATCTTCTCCCATTCTGTTGGTTGTCTTTTGGTTTAGTTGACTGTTTCCTTTGCTGAACAAAAACTTTTGATCTTGATGAAGTCCCAGTAGTTCATTTTTGCCCTTGCTTCCCTTGCCTTAGCGCTATTTCGAGGAAGAAGTTGGTGCAGCTGAGGTCAAAGAAGTTGCTGCCTGTGTTCTCCTCAAGGATTTTGATTTTGATGGATTCTGATTTTGATGGATTTTGATTTTGATGGATTCCTGTCTCAAATTGAGGTCTTTGATCCATTTTGAGTCTGTTTTTGTGTGTGATGTAAGGAAATGATCCAGTTTCATTTTTCTGCATGTGTCCGTCCATTCTTCACAACACAATTTGTTGAAGAGACTCTCTTTTTTCCATTGGACATTCTTTCCTGCTTTATCGAAGATTAGTTGACCATAGAGTTGAGGGTCCATTTCTGAGCTCTCTGTTCTGTTCCATTGATCTGTGTGTCTGTTTTTTGCCAGTATCATACTGTCTTGATGATGACAGCTTTGTAATTGAAGTCTGGAATTGTGATGCGACCAACTTTGGTTTGCTTTTTCAACATTCCTCTGGCTATCCGGGATCTTTTCTGGTTCCATATTAATTTTAGGATAAGTTATTCCATTTCTTTGAAAAAAAAATTGGTGGTATTTTGATAGGGATTGCATTAAATGTGTAGATTACTTCAGGTAGCATAGACTTTTGCACAGTATTTCTTATTCTAATCCATGAGCATGGAATGTTTTTCCATTTCTTTGTGTCTTCCTCAATTTCTTTCATGAGTATTTAAGTTTTCTGAGTACAGATTCTTTGCCTTTTTGGTTAAATTTATTCCTAGGTAGCTTATGGCTTTGGATGCAACTGTAAATGGGATCGGCTGTTTCATTTCTCTACCGTCTTGTTGGTGTATAGAAATGCAACTGATTTCTGTGCATTGGTTTTATATCCTGACACTTAATTCCTGTAGGAGTTCTAGCAGTTTTAGAGTGGAATCTTTTGGGTTTTCCACATAAAGTGTCATATCATCTGTGAAGAGTGAGAGTTAGACTTCATTGCCAATTCAGATGCCTTTTCTTTTTGTTGTCTGATTGCTGAGGCTAGGACTTCTAGTACTATGTGGAATAGCAGTGGTACCAGTGGACAGCCCTGCCGTGTTCCTGACCACAGGGGGAAAGCTCTCAGTTTTTCCCCGAGAATGATATTCACTGTGGCTTTTTCATAGATGGCTTTTATAATACTGAGATATGTACCCTCTGTCCCTACACTGTGAAGAGTTTTGAACAAGAAAGGATGCTGTACTTTGTCAAATGCTTTTTCAGCATCTATTGAGAGTATCATATGGTTCTTGTTCTTTCTTTTATTAATGTATTGTATCACACTGATTGATTGTGGATGTCAAACCAACCTTGCAGTTCAGGAATAAATCCCATTTGGTCATGGTGAGTAATCCTTTTAATGTACTGTTGGATCCTCTCGGCTAGTATTTGGTGAGAATTTTTGCATCCATGTTCATCAGGGTTATTGATCTGTAATTCCCCTTTTTGATGAGGTCTTTGTCTGGCTTTGGGATCAAAGTCATGCTGGCCTAATAAAATGAGTTTGGAAGTTTTCCTTCCATTTCTATTTTTTGTAACAGTTTCAGGAGAATAGGTATGAATTCTTTTTTAAATATTTGGTAGAATTCCCCTCGGAAGCCTTCTGGCCCAAGGCTTTTGTTGGGAGATTTTTGATTACTGCTTCAATTTCCTTGCTCATTATGGGTCTGTTCAGGTTTTCTATTTCTTCCTGGTTCAGTTTTGATAGTTTATACATCTTTAGGAATGCATCCATTTCTTCCTGGTTGTCAAATTTGCTGGTGTATAGTTGCTTATAATATGTTCTTATAATTATTTGTATTTCTTTGTGTTGGTTGTGATATCTCCTCTTTCATTCATGATTTTATTAATTTGGGTCCTTTCTCTTTTCTTTTTGATAAGTCTGGCCAGGGAGTTATCAATCTTATTAATTCTTTCAAAGAACCAGCTCCTAGTTTTATTGATCTGTTCTACTATTCTTTTCGTTTCCATTTCATTGACTTCTGCTCTGATCTTTATTATCTCTCTTCTTTGGTTGGGTTGAGGCTTTATTTGCTGTTCTTTCTACAGCTTCCTTAGGTGTAGAGTTAGCTTGTATATTTGTTTCTTGAGAAAAGCTTGTATTGCTATATACTTTCCTCTTAAGACTGCTTTTGCTGCATCCCAAAGATTTTGAACAGCTGTGTTTTCATTTTCATTTGTTTCCATGAATTTTTTTTAATTCTTCTTTAATTTCCTGGTTGACCTATCCATAGCAGATTCTTGCTGCACTGCTCCTCCTGGAGGAGGAAGGTGAGTCTCCCTAGATCTGCTGCTACTTGTTGACTGTGCCTCGGATCATGGTTGATGGTAACCCTGAGCTGAGACCTCACTCCTAGGCTCCGTCTTGGCAGCCAGTTTCTCTGCTCTTATACCTGGGAGCTCTGTCACACTGGACACCCCTGGTGTTTTAATGACCCCACAGGTCCTGAGACCACACTGTCCCTAAGAGGGCTCCACTCCCCACTTAGCCTCTGGAGCAACATCCTTCAGTGGAGCCAACTTCTAAAAGTTCCGATTCTGTGCTCTGCTGCTCTGCTGCTTGCTGGGAGCTGGCCCCTCCCCACCGTGGTCTACCTTCCCATGTATCACCTCGGATTCACTTCTCGATATGTCCTACCTTCCAGAAAGTGTTCGCTTTTCTCTTCCTAGAATTGCTGCTCTTCTTCTCTTCCATCTCCTGTTGAGTTTGTAGGTGTTCAGAATGGCTTGCAACTATCTAGCTGGATTCCTGGGACCTGAAGAAATTTAGGTCTCCTATTCCTCCACCATCATATTTATTTAAAATTAAGTACAGGGGCACCTGGGTGGCTCAGTGGGTTAACGCCTCTGCCTTTGGCTCAGGTCTTGATCCCAGGGTGCAGGGATTTGAGCCCCACATCGGGCTCTCTGCTTGGCATAGAGCCTGCTTCCCCCTCTCTCTCTGCCTGCCTCTCTGCCTACTTGTGATCTCTGCCTGTCAAAAAATAAATAAAAATCTTTAAAAAAAATCCTTTAAAAAAATAAAATTAAATTAAAATAAAAATAAAATTAAGTACAAACTATCCTTGAAAATTCCCAAGGTTGACCCAGTTGGAGGATGGTATCCCACTAAGTCCAAAATGGCCTGTTCTTTCTCCAGCCTTGGAAGGTCAGTTTCTTTTCTGATCACGAGAGGAAGTCACTGGCTCTAAGCTTAGGGTATGATGTGTTGAATGAAAAGCTCTTGCTTTCACCTGTGCTGAGATGTACCCTGATCATGCAGGACTCATCCCTTAGCCATTATATGTTACCTGTTTTGTTTGCCTGTATGCTCTGGAAGTGGTTTTGTAAAGAATGACTTGAGAAATCAGCTTGTCCAATCCTATCTTTGTGGCGGCTCCAACTGGGATAATCCTGACCAACGTCTGTTAGAGGTCAAGTTTGGGTTCCTGTTGGCTCAGCCTGAAATGCTTCACAAGCAAGTTCTTGCACTCAGAGTGGAAGGGTTACCCATTGCTCCCTCCCCCTCAACCTACTTCTCACCTTCCACAGGCCCATACTCCAGCTAGGGGCTTTCATTCAGTTTTGTATGCACCTTGTGAAGGTAGAGAAATAGGGAATCTGGATTTCCATCCAGCTGGAACGTGTCAAGGTGCCAGGTGTGGAGGCAGAGCTTGTGTCATTGTGGACCCACAAGACGAAACCAGCTGGAACTTGGCCTGTTGGGATTTCAGTGTGGTGATGGCAAGCCCTTCCTGTTCTATGATTAAGGCTTATGGGACTCAACTGTGCACTGTGGAGGGGTGCAATGCTGGGGGGCGGTGCTCCCAAGGGGATTTTTTTATTTTTTATTTTTTTAAATATTTGAGAGAAACTAAGCGAGAGCACGAGCATGCTGAGGGACAAAGGGAGAAGCAGACTTCCTACTGAGGAGGTTGCCCAACACCAGCTCCGGGACCGTGACCTGAGCCAAAGGCAGACGTTTAACTGACTGAGCCCCCCAGGAACCCCCCCTCCCCAAAGGTGATTTATAAAAGAAAAGCAGAGAGAGAATCTGACCTTTCCCTGACTTGAGCTGTGATGCCAAGGTGCTGCCCTTCCTGGCAGTTCTCAGCTTGGAAAACCCTCACTCTTGCCAGGACCAGCATTTCCTAATGCGACCCAGGTGAACTTGGGCTCTCAAGGCAAACATTTGCCTTTGTACTATTTTGGTCATTGGCCTGCGGGCAGTGCCCTAGTCCCCTCTAGCCCTGCCCTTTCCCTCAGTGACCGGCCTCTGTGCACTGTCCGAAGCCAGGCAGTCACCAGGGAACAGCCATGAGGCTGGGGTGGTGGCTGGGCTTGGGGAGAGAGCTGCTGGGGGAAAAGCCGCCCTGTGGGGCCCACACTTGCTAGGGATGGAGAGGCCGTGCCAGCCCTCCAGGAGGAACCCCCTGGGAAAGACGCACACCTGTGACAGGGCCCACGAGGACATGGTGTCCAGTTCTGGTGTCTTCAGGGCAGGCCTGGACCCAGCCTAGGAGAGTCCATGGAGTTTGACAGGCCTGGGACCCGACCCAGAGTCCTCAGGCCGGCCAGGCTGACTGTGCTGCTCCACACCAGCCTCACCCCTGCCCCCATGTGTCCAGAAAGCAGCACTTTTAAACCCTGAAGGTTTTCAGGTACACACCTTCCTCATTTTGCAGTGGGATTGTGGCCCAGTGAGCTCATTGTAAGTTGAAAATGTATTTAACACACCTAAGCTACCAGACATTATGCTCTGCCTAGCCTGCTGTAAATGGGCTCTCAACATACACATTAGCCTACAGGTGGGCAAAATCCTCCAACACAAACAAAGCCTGTCTTCTGACCAAGTGTCATCTCATGTAATTGGCTGAAAGCCACATGGACGGAAACAGCGTGGTTGCGCAGATGTCACTGGCCAGCCCCTGTGAGCGCACAGCTGCCGCCGGGCATCACAAACCAGGTCTGTACCGTGTGTGTCGCTAGCCCAGAAGATCGAAGTTCAGAGTGAGATTTCTTCTGAATGCTTACTGCTTTCGCACCCTTATCAAGTAGAACATTCCTAAATTGGGGACTGTCTGTATCCTAGGGATGGGTTGGGAAGACCATATTTGAGTCTCTGGATTTGATGCCTGCGGTGGCCTCATCCATGTGCTGAGTTCTTTTGTGTTTGAAAGGAAAGCAGGGCTGATTCAAACCGTTGGTGAGAACAAGTCACATTTGGTGAAGGCCAGCAGTGTAATCACGAGAGAACTCCTAACCGTGTTGCTTGCTTGCAGTGAGGTGCGAGGGGCGTCGCAGTCTCCCCTGTGCCGGCGTTAGTCAGAGCAGGGGAGTCCTGGGCACCAGGCTTGAGGGCCTCCACTAACACAGAGGACTTTCACCTGTCCCTGCCATTCTAGAAGATGTTCCTGGAACAGGGTTGCGGAACTCTGGAGATCAGAGCTCTGTCCTCAGTGAATCAGTACAGTGAAAGGGTGATTGATGTCTCTTCGGGCTGTTGTCAGGGAAAGAAGAGGAAGGACTTTGAACAATTAAAAGAATATGAATATAAATTGTTCATGGAATCAAAGGTCCTGTAGAAGTGTGTATTTGTTGACCAATGAACCTAAGGTGACATAAGGGGGCAATCTGAAATTGGCCAATTTTCTTATTTTACAAATGAGGACACTGAGGCTGAGAGATAGTAACAGAGTGTTTACATCTCTTTAAGAAACACTTAGCAATTAGGGTTGGGGTTTAAGAGTTCTGGAGAGGCCTTTGAAGTCCCCTTCCTTTGAAGTTTTAGAACTAAAGGCTGGGAGGAGGACCTGTTGTCCTGGCCCAGAGCCAGGGGAAGGGCTGGGCTCCAGAGGGGCCTTCAGACCCCTCAGCAGCTGCGGACCTGGGATGATGTGGAGAACAGACGTGCTCCGGGAAGGCCCCAGCTCTTTAACAGAGCGATCCTGGGGCCAGAGGGACAGCCCTGAGGAGCTGAAGACTAGGGCAGGTGAAGAGAGAGAGGGCCCAGTTGTCTGTCTGAGATAAAAGCCGTCCATTACAAAGAAAAAGAAGACATGGGCTGTGAGGCAAAACAAGAAGAGAAATTGAGAGAGATGGAAATGGTGTAGACAAATGTGCAGACGCCACAATTCGTTAAATAATGTTTACTAAGCAGCAAGCATGGTAGTCCCTGTTCCGGGGACTGGATAAGTGCCCCCCAACTCCTCTCTCTGGCTGCCTGCCCTCCAGGCAACCCGTGTCCACCTCCCCTTGCCCATGGGGAATGCGGGGTGGGGCAACCCCTCGGCAGGGGACAGTTCTTGCCTCCATTGATGGAATCATGGCCGCTTGCAGCGTGTGCAGAGAGGACCTGGCTAGGCCTTCCTAGCCGGTCCCTCCCATTCCCTTCTTCTACATTCACACCACTTGTCAGCAGCTGGGGGACAGCAGGCAGCTCCCGACAGATGCTTGTGTGTTTTGATGACTTCCTTTCCCTCACTTCTCACATCTATCAGTCACAAGGGCCTGGCAGTTGGGCCTCCTAAACTAATTCTTCAGTCTTTCTATCTCTATACATGGACTGCTGCAGAAAGTTCCCGCCCTGCTTTCTGTAACAATACCCTGCCTCTTCAATCCAACCTCTGTGGCTCTAGAATGACCTTCTTAGGAGGTAAAGCAAATCAGGTAACCCACCACCCTGCACTCCCAAGTACATACCCCTTCAGTGGTTCTCTTTGGTTTATAAGCTGACTTCTGTGTGTGTGGCAGACGGTAGCCTCCACCTGCCTTCGGGGCTCTGCTGCTCCCGGCCCCAAAGCCAACAAGCCCTCTGGTCATCCAGGCTGGGACACACGCTGCCTGGTCTGGAGATCACTGACGGGTCTGTTTGTACTCAGAAGCCTCATCCTCCCTCTTCAGGTGCTCCTCCCTTAGCACCTGCCACTCAGTCTGGAATCCTAAGCCTCCTCTTCCCTACAGAGGTCAAGGGAAAGTCCGACATCATTCCATCTCTGTGTGCCTTGCCCGAGTGGCGTGTGTGTGTGTCAAAAGGGAGTGAGGAGTGAGGCAGGAAGACAGTGTCTTCTGTGTGACTCTGGGTTGTGACAAGATCTCCTGGACAAGGAGAAGCCCCTTGACCTCCATTCTTCCAATCACTAATGCACAGCCTCAGTGGTCCGTATAGCTAAATATAAAAAGAATAAAATGTGTTCACAAGCTCTTGTTTCTTTCAGTAACCTTGGAGGCAATACCATCAATGCAGCTGTCCTGAATCTGCTTCAGGCCGGAGGGACCCGGGAAGAAATCAAGCTGGACCAGCTGGTGCCCCAGCTCCAGGCCGAGATTGCAGAGTCCACGGGTAAGTAGCTCCTAGCCTCTGGGGACAGCTTGGCGGGGGGGGGCCTCTGGGCTAGGATGTGGGCTCCTGAGTGGGACAAGGCCCAGAGGATATACCTCACAACACCTCACAAGAGACGGTCTAAGAAAGCTAAACTCCTTTTTCTGAGAAGGCTTTGATGGTAGTTGCCCCAGCCCTGGAAACCCAGGCATTGGCTCTTGAGCAAGAGTGTCTGTGAGCTCAGTGGTTCACGCCTCTAGCTACCTCCTGCTTTCTGCTGTGAAACAAAACCATAAACCTGCACGCAATGATTTGGAGTTAGCGGGGCACATTTTCCCTCAAAGGAAACGTGGCTCTGTAGTTCCTGACATGAGCTTTAGGGCTGGGGATGGACACTTTAAAACTCCAGCTGGGGTCAGCCCCAGGATGGGCACCATGTAACTCTGGTCTCCATTTCAGACACTGGCTTTGGCCACAGCTGTCTTGTCAAGGAAAATCTGATTGACTTCTTCATCCCCTTCCTGCCACTGGAGTACCGCCACGTGAGGCTGTGTGCACGAGACGCTTTCCTGAGCCAGGGACTCCCGTACACAGAAGCAGCCCTGGACCAAATTGCCAAGATGATGGTGTATCTCCCCAAGGAGGAACAACTCTTCTCTTCTCAGGGCTGCAAATCTATTTCTCAGAGAATTAACTATTTCCTCCCTTGAGGGCTAGAGGAGGACTTCCTGCAACTGCCTGCCTTTCACCAGTGGGACCCTATGGTGGGTCACAGCACTGTCTGCGACTCTAAGGGCAGGAGGGGTAGGCTGGCCTCCATCCATCACTGACACACAAAACGTGTAAAAAGGAAGACCTTAAATCAGAAACAGAGCCAACACTTTTTAATCACTTGGTGCCTTAAAGAGCCACATTCCAAAACGTGGGCCAGGTGGTTGGAGAAAGCCACAGGCCAGATTGAGTCCCAAGGCCTCGCTAGCATCTCCACTCTTGCCTGCAGATGCCTGGACTTGGGCGTTGAGGCTGGAGGTCACAGGGTCCTCCCTGACAGGGAAGGGAGAATCAAGTTCTGCTTAGCAGCTGCCAGGCTGTGCCTCAGGTGTAAAGGCTGGGGGCTTAGCTTTCAAGTTGTTCCAAGAGGGAAGCTGAGCAGCTTCTGTCTGTGAGCAGATCAGGAGAGAGCCTCAGGCTAAAGGAAAAGTACACAGAGGAATAATTTTTTATAATATATATGATGTCAGTGGAGGTTAAGACTTGCTCTCTTAGATTTAAAAGAAAAATTTAAGTAAGGCGCTTTGACATGGCTGTGTCACGTGTAAAGATTAAAGTTTGTATTTTTCTAAAACCCTCTCTCTTACTGAGACCTGGTCCTCGTGCTCACTCACCAAAACTCCGAGTGGGCGGCGGGTGCTGGCGGACGGGGTGACCCCAGCTCTGCCAGGTCACTTCCCGTCACCTCATGCAGCGGCCAAGCTATTACTAAAGCCTCTGACTGAAGAGCCTCTCACAGCATCGTGCTCCTGTACGTGGAAACACCACTCCCGGGCTCCCAGCCGTAAAAAATCTTCATTTTTGAGGTTAGAATGGCCATGTATAAATGCGAACATTGTGTTTCTAGACACAGGGGATGTGTCTTGTGTCTTTTCCCTGCTCTTCGTTCTTTTGCTTTTCTGGAATCACACACAGGTCTTTCTCTTACTTTTGTCATCACCTCAAGTATCGCCTCTTACTTAAAACCCTCCCCAACCCTCTTCCGTTTAGCCCTGGAAAAACAAAGCTTCGGGCTCTCTCCCATTGAGCACTTGACGGCACTCATTTACACACTGTCTCAAGCTCAGGGAGTACCTGCAGCCTGAGCCACATTACCTTCTCAGTGTGCAAACAGGTGATTGAAGGGACTTCTCACTAACCACAGGATAAAAGCTCGGCTTCACTGCACAGTAATATGGGCTGGGTATGTGGTTGCGGGGGGGCAGTGTTAGCCACTGGCTGGGTGTCTCAGTCTAGACTATTTTGGGAAGAAGATGCAGCCCACCTGATCCTGTTACAACCCCAGCTCCACACTCTGTAAATAGGATTTTTTTTTAGATTTTTTTGCAAGACAGCATGCAGGAGTCGGGGTGGTAGAGAGGGAGAAGCAGGCTCCTTGTTGAGCAGGGAGGCAGCCCAAGACCTGATCAAGGACAAATCCAGGAGCCTTGGGATCATGACTCAGCTCCACCGACTGCGCCAGCCAGGCGCCCCCATGATAGACACTTTACAAGGTAGAACTTTCTATCTTCCAGTCTCAGAGCCACATACCTGCTGCCATCCTTTAGCACTGGCTTATCACAGCTGATGGTGTAAACAGAGGGTGTGACCTGCTTGCACGTGAGGGATGAAGGCAGGCAGCAGGACACAGTGGCCTGGGTGCCATATTTTTTGTGCCAAATATGGCACAAAAAAGTGCCATATTTCCCTGGTGCTCAGTTGCTTAGTGCTGTGAGACCACAGAAGGCCACAGACCGCAGCTGAACCTTGCTTTCTACCTCTGTCCCTGCACTTCCCTCGAAGAGCTTCTGTGAGGATCAAACGAATCCATCTTTATAAAGTGCTCAGGAGTGCTCGCTTCGGCAGCACATACACTATAAAGTGCTCAGGACACAGAGCTCTGGTGTCTAGTAAATCTAATACAATCTAATAAAACTGCTGTCAGCTGACACCACACTCCCAAGCCAAGGTGGGGCCCAGCCCCTGGCCCCACTAGTCCGCACAGCCCCAGCGGAAGTCTGCTGTTGGTAGCCAACACTTGAGGACCTCCCACGGGCCCCGCATGCCCTGTGCTGAGCACTTCATAGCCATTTCATATCATCGTTAACGCTGACTCTGGTGATGAGGAAATCGAGGCTCTGAGAGGGAAAAGATCATGCACGGAGTCTCAGAGCTAGTCAGTGGGCTGGAGGGGCTCAACCCAGGCATTCTGCCTCCAGCTCCCACGCTTTTGTGACTTGTTCCTACAACAGATTTCCTCAGCTGTGTGGGATGTTACAAATAATACAAAAGAGGAAGAAAATCACAAGGGAAGGTTCTCCTCCAGAAACTCTAAAACAAGATTTCCCAACTAAACCGAAACTGGGCAGGAGGAAAGGACTGCAGGGGGAGTGCGAGCGGGTATGCAAGGGGATAGTGAACAGCCCTTCCAACTGAACCTTACATGTGCGCTCCATGAATACAGCCTACTCCGACCTAATTACAGTGGTACTTCTAAAAGCAATGAATGTTTTTTAAAAAAAACATTAAGTCAAGCAAGAGTAGGATGTTCCGACATTCTATACGTGCTTTATTAATGCTACTTTGGCTCAAAACTTTTTCAGAAACAAGGTGCCTGGGAGACTCAGTTGGGTAAGTGCCTACCTTCAGCTTGGGTCATGATCCCAGGGTCTTGGAATGCTGCTCTGCCTCTTGTGATCTGTCAAATGAATAAATGAAAAAGCTTTTTAAAAAAATACCTTTCTGGGGCACCTGGGTGGCTCAGTGGGTTAAAGCCTCTGCCTTTGGCTCAGGTCATGATCCCAGGGTCCTGGGATCGAGCCCCGTGTCAGGCTCTCTGCTCAGTGGGGAGTCTGCTTCCTCCTCTCTCTCTCTGCCTGCCTCTCTGCCTACTTGTAATCTCTGCCTGTCAAATAAATAAATAAAATCTTTAAAAAAAAAAAACCTTTATAAAAAACTAAAAATAAATAAAAATTTAAAAATACCTTTCTAATAACACAATTGGCACTTGGATAGAGTAATTAAAAACACACACACTTACACTTTTTCAGAACCTATTTGGAGTGTCCCCAGAATGGACTCAGAGAATTAAGTCTCCCTTCACAGTCACCGTATGTTAGATACCCACATGCACATACACACATTGCCCACCGTATGTACCTGTTGGGCTCCATTGATGCCTTTGGCCATTTCCAAAAGGTGTACTCCATCGAAGAATGAGCATTCACTCCCACAGAGGACAATTGAAACAATGTGCCAGAGGGCCATTGCTAAAACCAGCTTCTTTACCTTACAGACTTCTATTTTCCTGTGGGGAAAGATCCATCCTGCACAGATTCCCTCTCAGTTAAAACTGTAGGAGAAACACTCCAATTAGAAGCCACTTTGCCAATAAAATATTGCAACCTTTATTTAAAATAAAACACAAGTTGGCAAGCCTTGTGAGACAACAGGCAGACAGCATTCCCCTTTCAAGGGCCTCATTTATTTACATCAAGTTTAACACTGTTAGCAGTTCACAGTCAGACAACAGGGTGAGAGAATTAAATTAGAAAAACAAAACACCTGAAAATATATTACAAGAACAAACACCTGACAACACTGGTAGTGTGACCCATGATTGATGTGTTTTCAATGACATCCCGTATTGTCTCACTGTGTCCCCTCAGCGGTAGGCACAGTGCCAGGCCCTCCAGGCCTCACCCCCGTGCACCCACCACGCATACACCGGTGGAGTGTGACCTTTGGTATAAACGCTAAACAAGTTTTAAAGACTGAATCATGGGTTTTAGGATAAAGGTTTGTCAACAACCATAAAACGTTCAAACTTATTTTTGACAAGCATTAAAACTGGGTTTCTCCACTGATAGTCATTACAGAATCAGATTGCAAGAAGGGAAAGTGTGGGGTCTACCCAGGAGACGGGGGTTCTGAGGATGCATACACAGCTCAGTCAGCCTACTTGTGGCCAACACACCAAACCAGGGCACAGTTTCTGTTCACCGTGGGGAAAGATCTGAGTGACACCCCTTTCACCGACTCCCCTCATTTTTCAGCACAACAATGGTGCAGGTACAGAATGTGGACAGAACACGTACCCTTCTACACAGATCTGAGAGATGAGCGTTTTCAAACATATACCCTAAAGAACTCTGAGTACCTCATTGTCTTTTCTAGTTTCTGAATACTAATTTCTCCCAAGGACAATTGCCCTAACCATGGTGATTTCTTAAGATCACAGAAAATCTCTCTCATAACGGAATTCCAACAGTGGCCACAGTGAAAAATGGCTTGTCAAAATGGAGGCAAGCTGGCTAACCTGGCCCTCGCCTACCAGAAAAATCTCAGTCTCCGGGCATTCTTGCCAACTCTCAATACATGGTATGGTGCTTCTTAATCATGCAGAACAGTATTTGGGATTCAACAGTGAGGACCCTTTATAAAGCCCTACATGATCCTGCAAGATCTTCTGAATCAAGAAGAAATTTATTTGGCATACCTGTGTTACTGTTGTGTCATGACTGATGAAAACTATCCTTACATGTGGAATCTTTATTAACCCATTCTCCAACTGAATTTTATGCTGCTTAATTACAGCATCTGAAATGCCTATCCTGAGGCTCAGAAAAAAAAAAAAAAAACAATAAGCAAGCTTCAACAATATGGACTATTTCCTTTCTTGAAGCCCACTGGTGTTGGACAGTTCGTCGCCACCATGTCCTGAGGAACTGACTACAACCCTCCCAGACCTCAAGCCCTGTGTGTACAGCTCAGCAACTTGGAGGGATAGGCAGGACCCGGAAACTTGCTCTTCTGAGTAAAATGATGAACAAAGGTTTTCACAGAACACATACAGAGGGCACGTATGGGGTGTAGTCTGAGGACAAAGTGGAGGTTAGGCTTTCGACTTAAAGGAGACACACTTTCCTTCCGATGGGTTGCAGGTTAGATCTGTTCACATGCCATCTGTGACCTTGGGCCGTACACATACTGTGCTCAGTATGTGTACTCAACAATGGGAAAGTTAAAGGATGTAAGTTCTCTAACAGATGTAAACAGTTTCAGATTCCTAACTGTGCACAAGAGCAGAGATGTGCACTTGGAGGGAGGGAAGGGTGCATGGAGAGCAGCCTTCCCCCAGCTCACCAAGCGGGCTGGAGGAAAGTGCAGTCTGTCACATCAGCACCCTATGGCGGGGTGGAGGGGGGGTTGGTGACAGCTCAAGCAGGGACTCTCACTGACTGTGGCACTGAGCCACCACCACCCACCTAGCCCGTTCTAGCTCACTAATTGTACACCATCAACCCAGCTTACACGTCCCTCCTCCACAAAATGCACAAAACTCATCTTTGAAGGCACAATTCTCAGAGTGACCTTTACCACTCCAAGTCATCCTAGAATCAGGATGACCTGCCTTGGCCTCCTCACCCAGGGAGAAGCACGCGGTCTTCCTACCCTATCATAGGGTGGAGACTTCCCTAATGTCCTGCTCTTGGGCTCTAGGGTACAGAGTCAGAAATGAAGGAAATACCACTTAACACGTGTTATCTCAAGACAAAACCTACATCTTCTGTATGGCATGAGAAACAACAGCCCCAGAGCAGGTAAACTCTTTTTGGACACTGCAGTAAACTTCAAGTGAGACAGACTTGGATGCTGTCTTAGTCACCTGGGTAGACGCTCTGCACAGGTGGCCCATTGCACAGCCCGGAAATCCACCCACACTTCCTGGCAATACAGGAGGACAGGGAGCGGCAGCGAAGTTCTGGCAGTACTTCAGTACAATCACTGCTACTCCGGCTGCTTGCCCAAAAAAGAAAGCCTTGCATTTGAATTTTTCAATTCTGGTAGTTGGAAAAGTGGAATTCTGTCCAAAGATTTAACTATCCTGACTATTAAGAGTGGGACAAGCTTGAGAACCAGCCCCAGACCCCTCCTCTCTGACTAGTGAAGCTAATGGCCAGTGGCAATTTCCTGGGTTGTCACACGGAAGGGACAGGCTTCTGTGGGGCTGCCTTGGCCTACCTTTGTCAGAAGGGTAGAGGCCCCCCTGAAGCTGTCTTTCCCTCTCTCTTTCCTGATCCCACACATCCCAAACCAAAGCATTTACAAAAACCTGAGCTACTGGCTTGACAGAGCTGAGACAGAGCTGTAGATAGCTAAGGGGGGGGGGGGGGGTCCTATTAATTCATAAGAAGAAATATACATCCACCTACATAAGAAAACTGTTATAACAAATGCTTAGGACTAGAAATGGACCCAAATCCAGGTAGAACAAGTTAATGCCAAGCAAGATGATGAAACCCAAAAATCGTGATGAACAAAAACATAGACAACCCTGTCGGCCCAATGCAAACTCCTGTAGAGACAGAGCCTGATAGTAACAATGACATTAACAGCAAAACTGGAAGCGAGAGGTCAGAATGTAGTGTAGCTGTAACTCAAAAGTGGCCACCAATGCAATTTACTCTGGGGTATTTTATAATCTAATAGGCAAATTGTTTGGCTACTCATTTCAGAAACACACACACACAGATGATGAATGTCAAGCTCATTTCGAACTGGCAGGAAATCCTAGAAAACTAATTCCCAAAGTGCACTGGTTCTACAGCCATCTGATCCCACCCCTCTCTCCTCCCCTCCCAAAACCCCCAACAAAATCACACTGGACATCAGTTTAAAAAGACACTGTCAACATCAACAGGTACGAGTTTGCGCCCACCTTGTTGGGATGCTGTCTGAACACGTTGTGGAAAAATGGTCAAGGAAGAGAGGGCCTCAATTCTTCCTGAGTCAAGATCCCTGGAAGAGCTGCTGTATTCCAGAGTACACATTACTACTTTTTAATGATTACAACTGAACCAGAAATTTGTGGGCACCTGGGTGGCTCTGTCAGTTAAGCAGCTGCCTTCGGCTCCGGTCCTGATCCCAGGGACCTGATCGAGTCCCTCATTGGGCTCCCTGCTCAGCGGGGAGTCTGCTTCTCCCTCAAACCCTCCCCCTGTTCTCTCTCTCTCAAATAAATAAATAAAATCTTTAAACCAGAAAGTTGGTCCGCAGTTTTCTGAAGTAATTCGGCTGAGCTACAATTTTAGCAAAACACTTACTATGCCTGCACATATTCATTTAATAGTTTCCTATTTACAAATGTGGTAAGTCATGGGGTGATTACTTATATATGTGCATTTTCTGGTCTCCCACAGGCAAAAGCCTACTAAGTCAATCAGCATCTAACCGACTGTTTGATCTTCTAAATATAGACAGTAATAATACAACCTTATAAATTACATTTGATACTTTTCTCAAAGTGCTTTCATATATATTACCTCATAGTCATTAAAATGATATGGAATAAAGTTTTATTTTAAGAAAAAGGAATGTAGGACTAGGTTTTTTAAAAATCAAGTTGGTATTTTTTTATTACAAAGTGCAGACTACTGCTGTGTTGCCAGGGTCTGTCCAAAAGAATGACCCCACACATTTTTCTAAATACTGAGCTCTACTGAATGCCTGCTTCACTGGTGTTGCCATGACTCAACATTCAAGACCCGTAAGGTCAGAGAGTGCCAGGCGCATGTGCTTTAGAAAGTGTGCAGCACTGTGCAGACTGATTGTCTATCTGAGCCGCTTTGTTTTGTTTTGTTTTGCAGTATCTCACAAGGCAGCAGGAAAGGTGGAAAGACCCCACAACCAGAAAGTCCAGAGACCTGAACCCAATATAGCTTTGGCTCTGCCACTAACTAACTGAGACAGTGGGCAAGTAACTTCATCATGCTCTCTTCCAATTTCTGAAGCTGTGATGAAAAGGGCTGGAGTCCTGACAGTGTTCAGACAGTACAGGGTGTCTAAAACACCTGGAGGGGTTCTCAGCTGGGACCTTACCCCACTGGGAAGTCTGGTCTTGGGTAAGCCAATGCATCAGACTGTTTTAAATGCCAGGGATTTCATTGCCCATCCCTGGCCAAGACTCACCAGACTGAGTGTTAGTGACAGCAGGACCTGCGCCTGCTTACGGAGTGCTCGTTAGTGCCAGGCACCAAGCTGAAAATCTCACATACATTATCTCACTGAATCCTTACAACAACCCTGAGGTAGTTACTATTATTATCCCTGTTTTCCAATGTGGAAACTAAGGCTCAGGAAGGTTAAATGACTTGCCTTCTAGACTGGCTTCAGAGTCTCAACTCTTAATCACTATCCTTTAAAACTCCAAAGCTCCATGACTTTAGTTAAATAAACATGGGCTATATGTTTTGTTAACAGGGCACTATCTTACTAGCCAAATTTCAATTGCATTGTAAGAAAATTCTAATTTAAACCCAAAATACAACTGGCAAAGGATCTCTAATGATATCAATGAACAGGGGTTCACTTGGAAAAACACCGAATGAATTTCTCAGGGCCAATCTTTTTTAAGGCTATTATCTCTGAAAATCACAATGGAAGTCTGTAGGAAAATATACACACTTCAATTTTACACAAAGCCTTTTAAGAAAATACTTCATGTAAAGCATAATCAAGATGTATTCTACACAAAACACTGCGTTTTAAGGTAAGAAATCTACACTGAAACCCTGTTATCCAGAGCTGAAAGGACGTAGGCGGTGCCAGCCCGAAGGTGCGCACATGTATCAGCCACGTGAGAAAGTCGTCAAACTCTTGCAGAAGGCCTCGTGCTCCTGGCTTTGCTTTTAAAGACGACTACGTTTTAAGTCTTGGAGAAGCAGTTTTCTCTGCTGTGAATTCAAACTTTTAAATTTACATAAGGTTATTTTAAAAATCGAATCCTTTTCTATTAGAAAAAGGAGCAATCTAAATGATATTTTTAGAGTAAGTTGACAGTGCCTCTTTCACTTGACCCTGGAGTCCCACACAGTTCAAGCATCATGTGGCTGGGCTGTGCTACAATCGTTCATGCTGCTCTTGACAGTGTTGAGAAAAAGCAAATTCATTTCATGAACTTATTGAGCACCTACTACAGGCAAGACAGAGCCAGGTGCTGCCCCTGAGTAAGACACTGTCCCCGTCCTCAAGACTGTTCTGCCATGAGAAAACCAGGGAGCTTACACACACTCAGTAGTGTTCCTCCAAGGCTTATTTTCAGAGCTCTCAAGGAAAGATCCTTTGCTTTTAAAAAAAAAGTCCCCTGAAAAAACGCAATTATAATTAACCCATCAACTTGCATCCCACAATGACAGATAAACTTAAAAAGCAGCATAATACTCTATAAAGTTTTAGCTTTCCCTGTCCCACCCTTAAAAAAGGCTAATGGCTAAAACGATTTCAAGTTCACAGAAATGACTGCTGAAAGGGAGTGGCAGAGAGTGGGAGGACCACGGAGGACCACGGGCCCATGTTCAGATTAAAGGGAACTCGTCTCCTCGTCCACCTACCACAGGAAGCTCTGCTGGATCGCTAGCGGCCTGTGCTGCCTGTTAACCTCTGGCCACGGCTCATCCACACCCTCCCAGGAAGGCCCGGGATTGTCTCCTCCCTTCTTACCCTGCTCCTGACCTGGGCCTCCTTCAGAGCAGCCACAGTAAGAATCAGGGTTTTCTGTCTAATGAAAACTGAATTTCCTCCTTGGTCAAAGATGACGAACTCTGTCCAAAACACAGTTTTTCCTCCTTAGTATTCTAGCCCAGTTAGGATCATCTCGGCACTTCAACATTTCCATGACTGCTACTGAGCAAAGAAGAGAATGCAAATCATTCAACGTAACAAGGCTGCACTGAAACAGCTCTCAAAGGGATAGAGCTATACACTTATTTGCAAATAGCCCTTAAGAAGATGAAGCATTACCTTCATTCAACAGATTAAGAGATGGGGCTGTGGCTTGACAGTGGATCGATGACAGAGCCAGGAAGAAAAATCACAGGCCATCAGTGTTCAATTCTTATCTTCCTAAGTTAATATTCCTTTGGGAAGAAAATAATGTATTTATTCTCTTGTATCAGGTTCTCCTTGGGCAGGTGTGGGAGGTGGTTGTAAAGCTTTAAAAAGAGAATGAAGTGTTAATTAAAATTAGACCTGATATCAAGGATATTAGTAATATCTAACTGATTAGGTTCAGTTCATATGATCTTAATTAGCTTCCATAACAGTAACTGAACAGAAAGGAAACGGCTCATTTTTCAAGGCAAAACACATTTGGGGATTAAGTCATTAGGTTTCTAGGATTTAATCAGTGTTTCCTGGAAATGACCTGCCCCCTCAATTACGCATTTTTCAAGGAGAGGTGAAATGACAAAATAAATATCAAAGAGTGTTCCCAATAAGATTATTTACAGATAAGCACAACAACAAGGGGGAGGAGGATATGTGAGATGAGAAAAGCATAGGAGAATAATTTGGGGTGATTCACTTGAAATCCACAGAGAGTGAGAGAATGTTTTTCCTTATCCTATACCTAGCCTGAGTCTAAGTTGATAAGGGAGGAGAAAGGTACAGAGAAATGGTGATTGGGACCAAGTTAGCCTCTCAAAAACTCTTGTCACAGACATCTGAACCTCGCTGTTGGATTCCAAGAAGGGACCTCCCTCCCTGGTATTTTAGCTGATTAAAAAAAATACAGAGCTGCTCAATTCCTTGGCCAGTATGTTGGTATGCAGGGACACCGTATCAGAAGAGGATTTCCAAGAGAACCTGTACATGACCACTATTTTCAAAATCAGCATTGGTGAATGCCCCGAATACTGCCAGAGATAAAGGAAGACAGCCTGCTCAGGGCAGAGCAGAGAGGAACCACGAAGGTCTACCCCCATGCCTATGATTTATAGATGGGCACCAGCAAGTAGAAACCCAATCCTGGTCCATCAGGAAATCACGAGACTGGGAGAAAGGACTTCTGCTCATCAGTGGAGAAGATGTGAGAAGGAGGTTTCAATCTCCCTGACTACTTCCTAGCATTCTTTCACTTCCTGCACCAACTAGCACACCATGGGGGAGAAGATGGGAGCACACCCAGCGATCTGATCTGCAGTTCCTACTACTGCAGGGAGCTCTGCAGAAACAGCTGCGCTCAGCAGCCTCAAAGAAAAGGTCCCTTGGTACATTCCCAGCTTTCCCTTCTTCTGTCCCACCCCATTCACTTGACGAGGTGGAGTGACATTACCAATAGTACCTAGTGGAGCCGCAAGTCAACCCTCCTGTGTGGCACAGCCAGTCCCCGAGCAGGCGCGGGCCTGCAGCCCTGCCGAGAGCAGCCCCATGACATCACCGCGCAGCATCCTGGGTAGGAGTGGCCTGCACTGGGTTCTTCGCGGCCTGACATACACACGTTCCCTGATGTCCCGGGGCACCTTCCAATCCTGTCCACGACTGCTCCGTCCCCATCTCATTTCCCTGTACTACGTGTTTTGTTTTTTGTTATTTTTGAGATGAACCTGTAAACGTGAGAACTCAGAGATCTGAGGTACTTCACATAAACACACTCAAGTATCAGTCTTTCATTTTTTGAAAACAAGAACACAGGAAAACAAGTCCCTCCCCCTCTCCCTCAGAACTGTGAGCATCTTCCCACGAGGCTCACAGTGGCTACCTCTGCACCACATCGCTGATCTCCTGCACACATGACAATAAGTTATTAAGGACAGGGTTGGCCCCGGGCACCCCAGCAGCGGCCGAAGACACCTGCAGCTCCTGCAGGCTGAGTTCCAGTTTGCTCACAGCCTCTCGGAAGGCAAATTTGTTGCGCGTCTGAGGGATGCAGTCCACATAGCCTGAGCAGTAGTCAAGGAGCTGGTGGCCAGTGTCCACCAGCTGGCTGTTGGGCACAGGTTCTGTGATGGCACTGGACAGTAGGTCAGCACATTCCAGCAGGGCCTCTTTGCTGATTTTGTCTGCTGAGATTTTCTCAGCCGCCTGTTTGGTTTTTCTCAGGGCCACTTTAGTACCTGCTGTGCCATTAGCCATTTTGGCTGGCGAGATGGAAGATGTGGGCAGAGGCACTTGAGGCGGAGGCATCACTGGCCTCCCGGCTTTCCCACCGCCAGGTACTGCCCCCGGAGCGGCCTTTTTCCCTCCGTCCTGTGTTTCTAGTGCGGGCTGTCCTGCAGTAGAGGCGGTCGGCTCTTCCGTGGGGTCTGAGCACAAGGACGGATGCTGCAGTAGTCTCATCACTGGGGGTGGGGGTGGGGCACACTTTGGTTTTACCCGTCGGGGTCGGTCCTTGTCTCCAGAGGATGTGACCTGATGCTCAGATAAGAGTTTGAATTTATTGCCCTGAGAGTCTGTGCCAATGAGCTGCACGTCAGCAGGAGTGTGCTTCAGAGTGGGTGAGATAAGGACTGGCACTTTGTGGTTGTGAGTGGTTGGGAGGGCTGCTGCAGCCTTGGCCGGAGAAGACCAGCCTGTCTGATCGCCGTCCTCTGGGACTCCAGCCATGCCGAGTCGCGCCCCACCATTCCTCTCCTTGCTCTTTGGGGCAGCTGCCACTCCAGCCACCCCCGCCCCTGGAGAGTCCTTCTCTGTAATGGCTGGATCCCCAGAGGGGGTTCTGAGAGGAAGAGCCGCGGCTCCTCTGGGCAAAAGTTTGGCTTTTGGTCTCTCCCTGCTTGGAGCAGCACCTTCCTCTGATTTTTTTGGAAGCATGTCATTGGCCCTGTCCACATTCTCTTCTGGCTGAGAAGAGGTGGACACTGTCCTTTCCAGCTGGAGTTTGGACCTCTGGCAGTTCCTGGGAAGGGTCATTGCCATCCTATCCTGCTCTGGAAGCCCTGAGGACATGGAAGATGTAGAGTTTGACCTTGGAAAAGGCTTGGAAGTGTCATCAATGGCTGTGGGTTTCCCCGCTCGTAAGCCCAGTGTCTTTTTGATTAAGCGTGGTGTAAAGAAGCCTGTGATGCCAGACCACCCGCCCCCAGCGGTGCCACTGCCCCCGCCCCCACCGCCATCGTCATTACAGAGGTTCCTCTGTGCAAAGCTCCCCCCATAGCACTTGGGTGGCACCAGATTCGCCTCTTGCTGGGCAGGAGTGAAAGAGAACCCATCAGCATGCTGCAGAGAAGCAACAGATGAGAAGTTACCCGTGAGCTCATATTTCTTGTGGGGTTGATTCTCCATTTCTCGGAAGGAGCTGCTGCGTTTGGGGGGTGTGGGAGCATTTCTCTTTTTCATGAAGGAGCTGAAGAAGCCTCCCTTTCTGTCTCTGGTGAAGCATGTCTCTTTGGCATCTTCCAAGAGGCTGCTGGGTGACTTGTCTCTTTGTTTTCGAGGCAGTGCTGGGGACCCAGTGGGGGCCTGTGCACCTCTAAGGAACCCTGAAGAGAAACAGCCAGTCAGTAATGTGAAAGACAAACAGTGACTCCATTACACTTGAGTAAATAAGGTTACATTTTAAGAGTTTTTTCAGGATCTCTTAAATGTCAGGCATTAGCAGGACTCAGAGAAAACTAATAAATACAATATCACCGATAATACTATTTCACACCGATGAGTGTCCCAAATACAGCATGGGCTATAAATGCAAAGGAACAACCCGCTGATTTTCACCTCGGCATCTGTCTTTTCTCTAAAAATGACAGCACGCCCTGGCCTCATCTATCAGGCAGTTTTTGCCAGAACTGTAAGGACGGTAAGCGGCTGGGATTCGGGAGCTGAGGAAAGAGAGCAGGAGGCTGAGCTGAGCAGCGGACGGAGAGGTCAGGACTAATGCCAGCACTGGGGGGCTGAGCCCAAGAGCAGGATCTGTTTCAATGCCGGCCGCTCTCTCCTCAGGGAAGACGGGCAGCACAGTGGAGATAAAGCATCATCCCCAAGGTTCTAGAAACGAAGACAGTTTGCTGCTACCCGCCTAGCGACCAATACCTGGTGCTGAACTAGAAGCAGAATTTTCTGTGGCGTCCTGTGCCCCTTCGATGTTCTCCTTGTTCTCCACCTGTTTCTTCAGCGTCCGGGTCTTGGAAGGAAGTATAGGCAGTCGGGGCAGGTATGGAACAACAGATGAGGAGGAGGCGGCTCTCCCAAGCTCCTCAGCTACCTCTGTGAAGACAAGGGTACTGATAAAAAACCATTTTGTGACACAGAAAAGGTTTTCTTCTCTGAAAAGATATACAACGGAGAAAAAAACTGGAGAAAAGAGCACTCAAATATGTAATGGAATCACAGAGTACGGACTCTTCTACGCCAGGCTTCGGTGGTCCAACATTGAGCATAGCCTCATCCACGGTGTGATCTGTGGCGGGGGCTTTCTCTCAGGGTGCATCGTTCAAATGTGTGACTCAAACAAAATGAATCTATCTCTCTTTTACGGGTATTTAGGCTGCTTCCAGTTTGGGGCTACTGTAACTAGGCCACTAGGAACACCTGGCTACGTGTCTTTTGCTTCAGAATCATACGTGTATGTCTGCTGGGTACATCCCTAGGAGCGGGACTGGTGGGTTACAGGGCACACAACACTCAGCTTCGCTGGGTCCTGCCAAACTGTCTCCCAAGACAGCTGTACCAATCTATACTCCCACCGCATTGTGTAAAAGCTCTGGTTACTCTGCATGCTTGCCAGGGTTTGGTATTATCCGTTTTGGGGGCTCGATTTTAATTTTAGCCATTCTGGTATTGGTATATGGTGGCATCTCACTGTTCTATTTTGGACTTCTCTGATGAGGAGTAATGTTAAGTAAGCACGGTTTCACAGGCTTTCAAATCATTTGGCTAGCCTTGTTTACTGAGTGCTTGCTCAGAGGCTGAACAAAGGCGACAGATTTCTGGAGTTATTTTCATTTTTAGGTTGCATCTTACCCAAAGAAGGAGGGTAGATACATTTGATTTCATGCAAATGAAGCAAATGAGGCTTGTGAAGAAGTGTTCACCCTTTTGAACATGGCTATGTGTTTTGTGGCTCCTACTGGGGCAAAGACATACTTTAGTATTCATTCCGGAACAAAAATGAACCAAATGAGAGCAATTAAATTTCTGGGTAACTATTTCAAAAATCGGCTCCCTCACAAGAATGGGTACATGGTACATAACCCAAGCCATGCCACCGAGACTCTTTTCCTACACTGCTATATACAGCAGCTGGCAGAGAGACATAAACTATGAGGATATGACCTCAAGGATGCTAGCAACTGTGCCCCACACCTCTTGGAAGATTCCAAGGATGACATCAATGCAGAGACAAAAGAAAAGTGATACTGCGTGGGAGAGGCTGTGGAAGGAGGAAGTCCCAAAGCTACTTGAGTCTGTGGCTTCTACTGACTTTGAACCAAACCAGGGTTTGGTTATGAGCAAGTAAATCCTCCTTTTATTGCTTTAGAAAGCTTGAGTTAGGTTTTTTCCACTCACAACCAACCAGTAAGTACATCCTTTTAAGGTAGGTACTGTGTCTTATCTCTGTTTCTTCAGTAATGTGCTTCCCACAGATTAAACGCTTAATAAAATGTGGGTTAAATAATCATATATTTGTTTAGCAATTTTGAATTGCAGTTACCTTTGAAAACGGTTTGAAAATGGTTGATTTTTTTAAAAGGATAGAACATTTTCAAGAGAAACAAATACTTAACTAAGGAGTCAAAAGAAGTTAAAAGTTGACACAGAAGCATCAAAGAAATGGAGCCTGTTATTTCTACCACTTGAACGCCACATGAAGTAAAGCACAAAGAGGAAAGAAGAAGGTCATGAGGGGCAGCTACTCAATCTGGCCCAAAGGCTGATGTGCACAAGTTTGAGCTAGCAAAGTACTAGGAAGAAAATACTTTTCATTCAACTTCAGGGTTGTACTTTTCCCTTTCTTCTTGTCCAAAATGATAAATAGCTAATGGAAGACAACAAAATTCAACTTGCCTGATTTCCTCTTCTTGTATTTTAAAACCTGAACTTAAGTCATAAGCTCTTATGCTCAATTAGGAAGTAAAGAAGAAATTGGAAAAATATGTGCAAAATTCTGGAGCTATACTAGAGAATCCAATCAGCACACATAACTAAGAATTCTGTTTTTAGCTCCTAGGAATAGGCTGTCTCTGTAACAAGTGTACTGTCTCACTTCAGCACATATAATTGTTAGAGGCACTGTGATACTGACGTTGGAAGCTGCCTGTATGTGCCCATACATGCGTTTTTCGGATATGAAAAGGGTTCTCACTGTTCATAGCTTAACATGCTCATTTTTAAACTATTTTCCATGTCAATATATCTAAGAGTATCATTTTAAATATTCAATTATATGAATATATCAATTAGCCCACTGGATTTTTAAATTGTTCATTTTTCAATATTAAAAACTACATGCTGATGTAACATCCTTGTAGCTAAATCTTTATTCACACCCTTAATTTTTTCCTTAAGATCTATTTCCAGAAATGAAATTTCTGGATATTGCTTTTATGATTTGATTCTGTCTTTGTAGGTATGGTTCACGGAGGCAGAATATTCTTCCTACTCATTTTTAATTCCCTTCCATATATGGTTAAGTGTTGGTGGTTTAAGAACTACCCAACTTCTCTATGATGAGATTGAATTTCTAATTAAAATACAATTTCAATATTAGAAATGAGCTTGAGACATAGAGACACATTTAAAAATAGCAAAACAGAGGGCAAAATAAGAATTAACGAAGGCCAAGAATTAATTCAGTCCTCTGAAATAGAGTCCCAAACTAGAGGAGTCTATCATTTTTGCAATGTTATTATGACCCCTGCCACCACCAATAACCTGCCAGAGTCCCACCTTCAGAAATGCTGGAGTCATGGAACATGGTTTCAAAAGCCTGATGTGTTTCAGCAAAAGACGGCCGGTCAGCAGGGCTCCACTTCCAGCCTGTGGAACAAAAGAAGGAAGTGCTGAAAGCTTCTTGCAGAAACTAAATACCCGGGGGCACACCTGCAAGGGAGGCTACTGAGGCGGAGGTACAGCAGGTTCACAGTGAGCAAGGCAGCTGCTTCTCAGTTCCAGACTCAGGTGTAATAAACCCACTTCCCAGGGCTGGTCCTTCTATGTAGCCCCAGCTTCTGTTTTTCTTCTATAGGGATAAAGAGGGGTAGAGAGATGGTTTATGAAATGAAAAGTTGTTTTCTACTGGGAAAATGAAGGGCATGATGAGACCTGTCTTCAAACTTCTTCTAACCTTACAATCAGCTGTCCATGTTCAGAAATATAACAGGATATCAAAAGGAGGAACTTAAGAGTTCACTTTGACAAAAACAGGAGTTTCTTATTAGCTTTATCATATAAGTGGGCTGGGGAAATTTAGTCAATATATGGGCCATGGATGACTGTGTCAGGATTCCAATTAAACTTGATGATTTATCATATATGCCAACTGGATGATCAATGATCAACCTTTTCTTTTCTTTTTTTAAAAGATTTTATTTATTTATTTGAGAGAGAAAGCATGAGTGAAGGTGGCGGTGGAGGGCAGAGGCAGAGAGAGAAGCACAGAGGCTTGATCCCAGGACCCTGAGATCATGACCTGAGCTAAAGGCAGAAGCTTAACTGACTAAGCCATTCAGTGCCTGACCAATCCTTTATATGTCAGGAGGCTGGAGTCAACCTCACACTGAGAGGAAAACGGTTTCTTATTTCTTTAATCATCCTGAATCACTGACTTAAGTCTTCAAAATTAAAATACGAAAGAAAACACTCACATGCTCTCATAAGTTCATAAACCTTAGGGGGGCATCCTTCAGGTTGTTCCATTCGATATCCTTTCTCCAGTAGATCATACACCTGAGACAGGTCAATGCCTGGATATGGTGACATTCCATATGTAGCAATTTCCCACAACAGTACCCCAAAAGCTGCAAAGGGGAAATAAAAAAAGCTGAATGTTTCTTCTGATTTGTTATCTATTTTATACTATTAGGTGACTTCTCTTTCAAGTTTTGGATTAACATCCACACTGTTACAACATTAGTAAACTGTTCTAATTCTTAGTAACATTCTAATTTTTACAGCTGAACTTGTCCTAAGGTATCTGCCACAAAATGATTCAGATAGACTGTTTTCTATAAATTTCCCAATTTTTTTTTTAGGATTTTTTATTTGACAGAAAGAGCACGCTTGAGCACACAGTACAGGAACAGGGAGGGAGAGAGAATCCCAAGCAGACTCCGCACTGAGTGCGCGCAGGGCTTGATCCCACATCACTGACACACCAAAATCACAATCCAAGCCAAAACCAAAGAGTCCGACGCTCAACCAACCGAGTTACCCAGGTGCTCCATTAATTTCCCAATTTTTAGATTTAACTGTAGTGAGGGAGAATAAATTATGACCATAAAAAGTCTGGGACAGAACCAAACTACTCTTAGAACAATTGATGATCTATTTAATGAGTTCCAGGTATTAGATCAGCTAATACTGAAGGAGTAAAATAGAAAATGGACTCTTTTAAAGTCAGAGGGGGAAAAAAATCAAACTAGCAAAGAAAATTTGCTTGATTTTGTCACACATTATTTCTGAGTTTGAGATTTCTGTAAAAAGTGACTCGCCATCTTTCAACTATTTCTGTTGGTCTATAACCCAAATTTCTAGACTTGTTCAGTCCAAGAGCCTCTGCTATATTAGACTGCTTTCCAGGGTAACAGAAACAAGATGAGTTAGTTACAAGGACAAACTCTAGGTGCAATTCCATCACGCCTTCCTTGAAGAGAAGAGGCTACTCTGTGTCACAGCACTTCGAAAATGAGCAATAAATTTAATATAGAAAACAGGGACTTTACAAAGAGAAGATCAGTAAAATTCCAATGCAATCCAAGATCTAGACTGTGAGCTCTTTGAAAGTGAGGACTTCCCCCCCACACTTTCCTCTTTACACTTCTATGCTAAGTGCCTAACACAATGCCTGGCAGATAATAGATATTTAATAAATCCTTCCTGAATTTAAAATGGGGGCCAAGGCAGAGTTTACTGATTGCATAAACGAGAAGCTCTAAAGAATTAAGAACATTAAAAACCTAAAATGACAGACACAGAAGAAGTTCCTTCCAACCTTACCCCAGACGTCAGATTTAATTGAGAAGGTATTGTAGGCAAGACTCTCTGGTGCTGTCCATTTAATAGGAAATTTGGCTCCAGCATGCGCAGTATAGGTGTCTCCCGTCATCAATCTACTTAAGCCAAAGTCGGCCACTTTCACCACATGGTTTTCTCCTACGAGGCAGTTACGGGCTGCGAGATCTCTGTGGAAAAGAGAACCCTAATGTGATTCCATTCAGATGTTGAGAAAAATGTCCATGAACAGTCTCTTCTTGGTCCTTTGTGCTGTAAACAGAGTTGGTTAAGTCCATGCTGACAGACACAGTAGCACCTGATGATAGCTGCTAACACAGGAGAAAGCCACTAATTATGTATCACTTGTAGAGTCATCTCCAAGAGGCAGCAGTCATCTGATACTAGAATAAAGCCCACTTCAGAACATGGGTTCCTATTTACCAGTACGCTGGGAGAGGTTTCAGAGGTGAGCAAAAGATGCTTTTCTACAAGGCTTTACTTTAAGTTCTTTACTAAGACAGCAAGCTATTTTTACAATTAAGCCATTAGGTAGAGCAAAAGGCTCTTGGAAATGGTCCTGGGCAAAATAAAGAGCATTCTGTTTTAAGAATCAGCAAAGGCCCATTAATACTTTAACCAAAATACTGTAGGTTTATAAACTGGAAATGACATTATAGTGGGTGGGTCCTGTAAAAGAGAAAACTGTTTTTTCTGGGTCATCTGGAAATTTCCAGTAAGATTCTCACATTCTTTTATTTGCACATCAAGCAAGGTAGCTTCATGGTTAGTCACAGGCCATAATCAGGCTTTACACACCTATGGATGAAATTCTTCTTCTCTAGATACTCCATTGCAGAGGAGATCTGAGTGGCCATGTACAGCAGGACCACCGCAGTCACCTCTTCTCGGCTGCATTCTCGGAGATAATCGAGCAAGTTGCCATACGGCATGTACTCAGTCACGATGTAAAATGGTGGCTCCAAAGTACACACACCTGATAGTGGAAGAACAGAGCTTGTTTTATTAGGATATTTCCAAAAATTCCCAAGCACTTGGACAAGATTAACAGACACATTTTAAAGTTTAGCTCAGCAGTAATCTTTTCCCTTCTTGCCACCACACTCTCCTAAAATAACAGAGCAAAGTTCAGATAAAAGTGGTTGATAAGGGAGTCCTGGCTTTCACTACATCATTCACTACATCTGAGTATCTGCCTGCTTGGGGAAAAGCATGAATTTCATAAGGGGTCAAGAAGACCAAAATGTCCTTAGTTCGTTATATGCCCACGATTCCCATCCTCACCTGTACACTAACAATGTTTATCTTTAAGTAACAGCAATTTTGTATTGAAGACCAGGTGAGCCCAGTCTGTATCATGCTTTGTAAAAAGAATGTTTCCACAGTCAAGGATTTTACTGATACATGGCAGACTCCTTGAAAAGATTCAAAATGAAACTGTCCCAAACTTCCTTTGGGACAGTATGGCTCAAGGTGAACAAAGAAACTGGTCCTCCTTTAAGAAGGGCCGAGAGTTCAGTCACTAGTTTCTCCGCGACCTGAATGGGTGAGAAGCTGTTCTGCAACAGGACAGCACCTGCTGCTGAGGAAGGTGAACCAATGTGTGTGGCCACAATTTGGAATCTGCTTCGTCTCAACAGTTCTTTGTTTCATGTCTATTTTGTAAAATATTTTTTGACAATGTTTGGTGTGGTATCATTCTGAGTATTCTTGAACCTTGATTCTGAGGCAATTACCATAAGTTGGCCAGTTTTATATATTATAATCAACCCAGGCCACTTTCCCGGGCAATTTTTATTAAAATTTTTTAAAATTAATTTATGTATGTATCTATGTGATCTCTACATTGAACTTGGGGCTCAAACTCATGGCCCCAAGATTAAGAATAAGATGCTCTACTGAATGAGCAAGCCAGGGACCCCGTTTCAGGGCAATTTTTAAACCGAGAGCCTGCTGATTAAAATTAAGTGTCATTAAAAATGACAACCACTTATTGAAGTAGATTTGTACTAGAGCTTCCACCATGGTGATACAAAAGCAGCATTTGGAAATAATGGGGTTGGGAGACAAGGACCTGTGAGGAAACCTATGGTTCAGGCAATCTTCCTCACCTAATAGTTGGACCAGATTAGGATGCTTGATTTCCTTCATCACTGCAGCTTCTTTCAGGAACTCTTCCACCTCCATGGTATCTTCCTGGAAAGAGGGAAAAGTAAGGAGGAAAAAAATAATAATAAATAAATAAATAAAACCCAGAACAGGGGACAAACCCCTATTTTAATCATTTGAGTCAACTTATAATCCTAAAACTACAGTTTTAAAAGGAGGTATCTTTTGAATATTCTAGCAGATTACTTACAGAAACTTTATCAGAACCTAATAATAGGCTCCAGAGACATCGGATTAAGAGAGTGTCTCTAAATTTATCCAATATTTGAAGTTGGAGTGAAAATTATCAGGGCAAGCATAATTCAGCCATCATATCCCATCACAACTGAGGCCTGGGAGACCTGGATGGATAACTCAGTTCTCTGACAGTTTACTTCCCTAGGTACCTCAGCCTTCCAAAGAGGAGACAGAAGAGTTAGCTGTTCATGCATTTGTCTTCCTGACAAGTTCCTTAAGGAGCAATACATGTGTGCAAAGCCATGTATACTGTCTCACACTCAAAATATGCTTAATAAATATCTGCTGACTGAAACTGATCACACTCAGGAAGCCGAAGAGCAGCCCTTACACGTGATTCGCCAGAGCTACGAGGCATATGGGAGATCTTCAGAGAATGGAATGAGTGACAACTTTGTAATTAGATACTGGGACGCTTAAAGAAGGCAGTGGCATCAGAAAGAAGATTCCTTGACTATTAGGAGAAGAAGTGATCTAATCTCAGAGAGATGGGGGAGCACGAGGCAGAGAGCTCAAGGAGAAAAGAGAGAACACACAATTCTTGAGCACTGCATGAACAATGTCATCCAGCAGGGGTCATTCTCAGGAAGCAAAACAGCTTGTTTGGCTTTTATAACTTCTTTAATCCGCTCTAACCTTCCACTAAGACCTACATCAACACCCTCCAGAGACCAACCTTCCCCACATGTGGGTTTCACTGCGTCGCAATGAACAATCTGTCCCCGCACTGTCAGCAAGGGCACTGAGGTTACTCATCAATTTGCTGATGTGCTTGGCACCAGTGGGTGGAAAGTGCTCCAAAGTTAAAGAGGGGCGCGCTCATATTTCCCAGTGATTCAGCACAAGAGGGAAAAAAAAAAAAAAAGGCCTGGAAACTGTAATTCTCAGCAACCCACCTTCAACGTCTTCACAGCAACCGTAAGGCTGTATTTCTTCCAGACGCCAACATAAACTTCTCCGTACTGACCACCCCCAAGCTTGTGCTTCATGGTAATATCCGTTCGTTCCATTTCCCATTTGTCATGGATGGGGGACACACCATAGACTGTGGGCTTATTACACTTGGGCGCTGGGTAATGTAACGTTGTCACCAGCCCATCAGCCACCGTGGAGTGATGGTGCACAAGCTCTGCCAGGGTGCTAAAGCGGCTCTCCGCAGTGACGTAAACCTGGTGAGAAAGGCAGGAGAAAAGCTAGCAACTTAAAGAGAGGTCTGAAAACCTTTTTCAAAGCCCATTATTTCACTGGTCTGAAGATATGAAGATAAGAGGCTCTTTTACGGAGGTAAGTGAACGAATTAAGCGATGAGGAGAAAGGAAAACACAACTTCAGTTTAACCCTCTTTACACCACTCTTCCCAGGCAGAGTGGGGGAACGAGATTTCCAAGCTATCTTTCTGGATCATCAAGATCACTGGTCTTCGAGGGGTGCCTGGGTGGCTCAGTGGGTTAAATAAAGCCTCTGCCTTCAGCTCAGGTCATGATCCCAGGGTCCTGGGATGGAGCCCTACATCGGGCTCTCTGCTCAGCAGGGAGCCTGCTGTCTCCTCTCTCTCTCTGGCTACTTGTAATCTCTGTCTGTCAAATAAATAAAGAAAATCTTTAAAAAAAAAAAAAAAAGATCACTGGTCTTCGAATATGTTGAAGCAACAAGACTGTGAAACCCAAATTCATAAGATAAAGGCAGAAATTCTGATATAAGTGGAAAGGGGAGACCTGGTCTCTGAAAGGTCATGAAGTCTTGCACAGAACATAATTTGAAAACCACTGGCTTCCTTTTTTTTGGGGGGGGGGGGGAAGGAGGAGAATATTTAAGGATCTTACAATTTTTACTTAATTAGGATGTGCTTTGAGTGGCTAGGCCATTAAAAAAAGAGCCACAATTTTATTTCAGGGTTGTTAGCAAAACAGTAGTTATTTTGTGGCAAGTAATTAAAGTATAAAAGATGAGCAGTCTTTGAACCGTATGTCTTGTGGGAGCTAACCTGTTTATTGTTTACCGAAAAAGAGATTGTGCTATATACAGATACATATTACATACAGAACTGATGATTTTTATACAGTGAACTCACCCACATAAACCTCTCCCACACCAAGAATTATAACACTACCAGCACCATCCCAGCTAAGCTATTCACTCCTTCAAAGGTAACCACTCTCCTGACTTCTCACAACTTACAATAGCTTTGCCTGCTTCTGAATTTACACAAATGGAATCATACCTCATGCACTGTTGTGCCTGCTTTCTTCCATTCCACTCTTCTTTATTGTGAAAGAATTCACATACCATAATGCCCACCATTTTTAAGTATACAATTCAGTGGGCTTCCCAAAGTTGTCCAACATCACCACTATGTAACTCCAGAACACTTCCATCAGCCTTCATTATGAAGAAATCCCATATCCTCAGCAGCCCTTGCCACTCCCCTCACACCCATCCCAACAATGACTAACTCCTTTCACTCAACTTTACATAGGTGTGAGACTCACCTACGACATGGGTCAACTAACTTTTCTGCAGAGAGCCAGAGAGTAAATATTTCAGGTTTGTGGCCATGGTGCCTCTGTGCTAACTACTCAAAGCGGGTATAAGAATGAGAAGGCAGGGGGCACCTGGGTGGCTCAGTGGGTTGATACCTCTGCCTTTGGCTCGGGTCATGGTCCCAGGGTCCTGGGATCGAGCCCCACGTCGGGCTCTCTGTTCAGGAGGGAGCCTGCTTCCCTTCCTCTCTCTCTGCCTGCCTCTCTGCCTACTTGTGATCTCTGTCTGTCAAATAAATAAATAAAATCTTTAAAAAAAAAAAAAAAAAAAGAATGAGAAGGCAGCCATAGACAATACATAAACAAGCGGATGTGGCTGTGTTCTAATAAAAATTTATTTACAAAAGCAGGAAACTAGGTGGGCCACAGATTTTCCTCAGAATGTACACAGCAGTATAACACTCATTTCTTGTTGCTGTATGAGATTCTATTTTATGAATATACCACAATTTATTAATTCATTCTGTTGTTAGACAATTAAGTGTTTCTAATCTGGGGCTATGACAAATAATGCAACTACAAACATCCTGGACATGTCTTCCGTACACACATGCACTCATTTCTGTTGGGTATGTAACCAGAAGTAGAGCTGCTAGGTCTCTCCTACATTATCACTTAATCTGATTCAATGTGGTTTCATCAGGGAACAGTTGTGTCTGTAGGATGATGCAAAAGAGAAAGAGAATAATTACTTCCTACTTTGTACCAGCTATTATGTTTTAAGGAAATCATTTCATTTAATCCTCATGACAATCCAATAAAGTGGGATGAGAAATTGAGGCTTATAGTAAGGTCACAAAGTTAACGAAGAGAAACGGTGGAGTTGTCCAGCAAACCAGGTCGCTTGCTCTTGGCAAAGTCTGTGTGCTTTCCCCTACTATGCAGATCACACACAAGGAAAGAACAAATGATTCAATGTAAATTTACTGTTCCACAGAATGGACATAAATCTGTGCTTCACAGTTCAGAAAGTAAAACAGCTCCATTCTTACACTACCATTCTACAATGGTTGGTCTTTCTAACAGGTACATTGCTAAATATCCAAATTATCTATCTATACTACCCATCAATCCCAGTCTCAGAAGCCCAAATTCTTACTCTGCAAACTTTCTGGGAGAGATTATTATAAGTTTCAAAGATCCAAGGCTTATTAATTTGCCAATTCTGGGGCATGTGGGTGGCTCAGTGGGTTAAAGCTTCTGCCTTCGGCTCAAGTCATGATCTCAGGGTCCTGGGATCAAACCCCGCATAGGGCTCTCTGCTCAGCAGGGAGCCTGCTTCCCCTCTCTCTCTCTCTGCCTGCCTCTCTGCCTACTTGTGATCGCTGTCAAATAAATAAAATATTTTAAAAAAATAAAAAGGGTTAATTTGTCAATTCTGTACAACGTACTAGATGCACGTGTGTGTATGTATCTGTATATGATGATTAGAACCACTAACTTATATAGCAGTTCCCTTCACTCACCTTCAATTCTATTTCATCATTAAACTATTAATGTAGTACTGTTTTTAAATCCCATTACCATATTCTTTTGAAAAAAGTAAGGTTCCACATGCCAAATAACCCAAATTCACATCAGTGATTATTTCGTTTTATGTCTGACATAAAAACTATATTCTTTAGTCATTCTGAGTATTTTTTCTAAAAAACAACAGTCCACACCTAGAGGCAGAGCTGGCCCATCTTACCTTGCCATCTGTGGTCGTATTGATCCTGTAGTGATATACACGCCCCTCGTACCTGAGCGAGATGGACAGCTGCCCGGGGCTGCTCTCACTTTCTCGCACCAGGAAACTGCCATTGATTAGACTGCTGAGTAGATACTCTGCTGCACTGCGTGACACGGGTCCATGGTACCAGGAATGTTTCTCTAAGCTGTTCACTGGGGTGATGTAGTTGCTTGGCACCCAACCTTGTCCATTCTTGGAGCGAACTTCACTCCACTCACCATTCTGGTTATAACCAAGGACTCGAAGCTTTTCACCTAGCCATGAAGTCATCAGAGAAGAAAAGAGAAGGTGTTAGGACTTTATCTCAAGCAGTAGCAGTCTACTGTCAAACTCAGAGAAAAATCAATCAGTAACTCCTATGCCAACTTTTTTTTAAAAATTAATGAAAACAAACTTGGCTGTTCATCATATCCTGATCAACCTCTTTAGAGTGTAGCTTAAACAGAAGCAGCATAGTTAGAAATAGCCTGCTGGCATTGACTAATGGCTTTTACACCAACTAAAAATATGTCTTCATGCAACCCCATGTGTGGTATAGTACAGAGGCATACAAGGATAGAAAGGTTATGGACCTATAAATACAGAGTAGACACTGATGGTTGCCAGAGGGGAGAGGGAGGGGCAATGGGCAAAATGGGTTAAGAGGAGTAGAAGATACAGGCTTAAAGCCCTTTAGAGAATGAATAAATCACCAGGATAAAAGGTACAGCTGCATAGAGAATATAGCTGATAGTATTATACAGCACTGTGTGATAATAGATGGTAGCTACACTTGTGGTGCGCACAGCATAATGTTTAGAATAAATTACTATGTTGTATACCTGAAAGTAATGTAATATTATATGTCAACTGTACTTCAGTTAAAAAAGGAAAAAAAAAGACAGAAAGAAATGGAAAATGGAAAATGGCACAGCCTCACCCCTCAAAAATAATTCATTTTTTTTTCTCACATAACAGTCTGTCAAGGAATATATCTTATACATGGTTCAATGTTAGTAATAATCAAGGCTTTGGTATGAGAATCATGAAATACAAAGTTACTTCTAAATTTTGTTGCTTCCAGTTGGCACCGAGGCAACAAAACCATTTATGTAAAAAAACAAATAAGAAAACAAGACAAAACAGAAGCAGACCAAAGGGCTTTGGGCAATGCTTTCAGAACAAAAACTGCTGGGGGTGCTGGGCAGGTAGAACTCTCAAAGCACATTCCAGGACTCAAGTTTTAACAGTTATAGTTTCCCAACTTCCCTCCCATTTCCCAAGAATATGAGTCAGTCCTATTCATTCCTCCAAAATTAGTGTGTGGGAAGGGAAGCTGACACTGAAGCTGGAACCTAAGACAAGTTACTCAGAATGTCTTTGCTTGCTATCAACGTCAATGCCCTTGATTTCTGTTCAAGTTGTGAACTTTAAACTCACTAATATACATTTTGCCCCTGAATGTGCAACTCAGACAAAACAGGAAAGGTGATAGGTATCATTAGTAATAACTAATAACCTAAACCTTTTTTGCAGGGGGGTGGGGGGAGACTGTGGAAAAGGCCCTGGGCCCCTATCTCTGAGAGATGCACATCTTCCTACAGAGTTCACACCTACTTCTCAGTGTCGGCAGAAGAAAACCAAACCAATTAAAATCATATGGCCCACTAGCTGTCAGACATAGGCCACTGAGGAAAAGCTCAAAATCATTATTCTGGCAGTCATCAAATTTTTCCAGCAACCCACAGAAATGTTTACCATAGGATAACTTTATCACTCTCTCACCATTGACACCTGGACGTGAGACATTTAATGACAAAAACCTAGGAGTATGTACTCATACGATACACATATGTATAGAGGGACAGATAGGACTGTGTGTCCTGTGGCTGTGGAAATGCACCAGTATGCAGAGAAATACTCCCCAGCCATATCTGTAGGAAAACAAAAAACTCAATGCTACTAGAAAAGCTAAATAAAACTCGTTCCTGTGTAGCTTTCCTGTTGTACCACAAAAACCAGAAAATGTAAACATCAAGTATACCGTTGTTTCTGGTAACAGCAAGTCATCATAAGTAGGATACAGTAAAAAAAAATCCTAGGTGTTTGTTTTCCTCTCTTTTGGAAGTTAGGAGAATATCCTACTCTGGAAGTTTTGAGTACCATGGAAATTGATGAGTCTGACTAAGGGGGATGTACACATCAGCTCTACTGACAGGAATGTTGGGAGAACTCTTATTTTTTAATTCAAGCAAAAAAAAATCTTCAAAAAAGGAAGTAAAGTAGGAATCATTATTTTTCAAATATACTTTCTTGTCCTTTAAAATAGTAAGATAGCTTTAGCATGACATCACTTTATATCAATATGAACCTGACAGAAAAATCTGACATTTCAGGTTTGTTTGTTTTTTTTTTAAGATTTTATTTATTTGACAGAGAGAGATCACAAGTAGGCATAGAGAGGTAGGCAGAGAGAGAGGAAGGGAAGCAGGCTCCCTGCCGAGCAAAGAGCCTGCTGTAGGGCTCGATCCCAGGACCCCAGAATCATGACCTGAGCTGAAGGCAGAGGCTTAACCGACTGAGCCACCCAGGCACCCCCATTTCAGGGGTTTTGAGACAAATCACTGTTCGCCATGAGAGAACAAGAATCCCAGCCCTTGAGCTGCACACCAGCAGCTGCCATAACTGGTAACTGAGGCAGCAACACAGTCTTGACTGGTATTTCCTTGGTGACAGAGCTATCTTGGAAAACAGTGACATGAAAAGTGTATCTAGGAAAGAATGTTCTGAGTCACTGCTTCACAAACTTCTCTCCTGAAGTATCAATAAAGGTAAAAGAGTGTGTTGTAGCCCAAAGAGACTACGCACAGTATAAAATTCTTTGAAATCCTTTGTTTTATCCTAAAACTTTGTGTAAAATTTTCCCCTGATACATAAACCTCACACACATACAAATACTATCACCATCCCGTCCCCCAAAACTACCCAAAGTTTTCAAGTAACTTGCAACTAGGAGATCACATATGTTTACTTTTCCTTCACCTCCGACACCTCCTGGCACAAGTATGTATGTATGTGCCTCCCACCCACTCTGGAACACATCTATACCACAGTTTGAGTTACAGGTTTCTGCTCTGGACTTAAAAAATAGAAGCACATAAAAATTTTATAAAAGGGTAACAATCCCTGAATGGAGGCCTATCTTAATCTGGTATATTCACTCCCATTTATTACCTCATTCTGAACCTTATAAATAAAAGGCATATGTCTGACAAATTATCACCTAAAGCACAATTTCATTTAAGTCAAAAATTATCCTGAGGGGCGCCTGGGTGGCTCAGTCCTTAAGTGTCTGCCTTCAGTTCAGGTCATGATCCCAGAGTCCTGGGATCATGTTCCATATTGGGCTTCTTGCTCAGCAGGGAACCTGCTTCTGCCTCTGCCTGCCACTCCCCCTGCTTGTGCTCCCTCTCTCTCTGCCAAATAAATAAACAAAATATTTAATAAAAAAAAAAAATTATCCTTGGGACGCCTGGGTGGCTCAGTTGGCTAAGCATCTGCCTTTGTTCGGCTGGGGTCATGATCCCAAAGTCTTGGGATCAAGCCCCGTATGGGGGGGAGGGGGGGGGGCGGTCCTTGCTCAGCAGGGAGCCTGCTTCTCCCTCTGCCTATCGTTCCTCCTGCTTGTGATCTCTCTCTCTCTCACTGACAAATAAATAAATAAAATCTTTTTAAAAAGTTATCCTGAAATATGTTCTTTCCAGGAGGAGGCTTTCATAGGTTCAAAAGAACAAACTTGGGCAGATTAGCATTCCAATCCAAGGACACAATGAGAATGGTCCATGCCTCTTTCTTTCTTTCATTCCTTTTTTTTTTAAGTTTTTAAGTTTTTATTTATTTATTTTTTAAAGATTTTACTTATTTATTCGACAGACAGAGATCACAAGTAGGCAGAGAGGCAGGCAGAGAAAGAGGAAGGGAAGCAGGCTCCCTGCTGAGCAGAGAGCCCGATGCGGGGCTCGATGCGGGGCTCGATCCCAGGACCCTGGGATTATGACCTGAGCCGAAGGCAGAGGCCTTAACCCACTGAGCCACCCAGGCGCCCCTCCTTTTTTTTTTTTTTTAAGTAATTTCTACACCCAATGAGGAGTTCAAACTCATGACCCCAAGATCAAGAGTCACACATTCTACCAACTGAGCCAGCCAGACGCTCTTTCTCATAGAAGTTCCACATTCTCTATCGTTGTTCAGAAACACTAATATTGAATGATTTTACTTGGTCATATTCTTAATCCTCCCTTTTATAAGAATTTTCTACCAAAATAAACTACTGCTCTCTTGAGAGTATTACTACAACAGAAACCTTTCCTATGATCCCTTTCAGTAAGGCACTTAAACAGAGATGAGAGATGGTCTCCGCCAGTGCTACTTGAAGCAGGTCCACAATGTGACAGGACACTTGCACTAGCATATGGAATCACTAGACTACTTTCTTCTTGTTGCAAGTCCTACTCCCCCCAAAAAAAGAAAATGTCTCTAAACAAAATAAGTAGTATACCTAGTGATTAGTTCATTTACATATTGGGAACAAGTTCTATATCTTAACAATGAGGACTGGTAACGAAAGGTTCTCAGACAGGCAGTCAGCCCAGGGACAGCACTCCAAGTAGCAGCGGCTCTGGCAGAACGACTCATGTTAGCCATGGTTTCATTAGAAGGGATGTACAGTGAACCTTACCGCCATATAAGATGAATGCTGGCCTATTACAGAGAGAATTGAATCCTGAGAGTGAGAAAAGTTTAGTATAGACCGTGTGGTGCTTTTTCTAAAGTTCTTTATCTCCTCTTACCCTTAACAGGACAGATAAAGGAGACACAGGTTTTTTAAAAAACAAACCAAACCAAGACAATGAACCCTAAAGTATTGGGGCCCAAATCACCTAATTTTGGTCAGAGGCAGAATCTAGAACAGACCCCTTTATTTCTTAACCACATGAAAACTGGAAAGTGAAGCTCACCTTTAGTGATGCTGAGTGTGTTATCACCACTGGCTACGAAATCGTAAAGTGCAACAAAGAGATTAGGGTCGCTCTCAGTGGCTCCAAGTAAGTTCTCCTTGGAGCTCCACCGGATGGCTTCATTCAGTGCCTGGGGTTCAACATCACAACTATAGGGGCGGTGCAAGGCTTCTGAAAGACAAACAGAGAAAGGAATTCACAGTAAGTTCAACGGTTAAATTAAGTTCATTTAATTCAGTACATACACAGTATTTTAGCTGCTGGCATGTGTATACTGATGGCTCCAGGCCGGAAAAGAACTGTATAATATGGAGCCATGAAGAATGAGCAAATGGCACCGTCTCCTAAACATGAGAGAAGTCTACTTGTTGAAAACGCAACAAGACAGAGAAGAGATCACAAAGGAGCATTCAGCTGTGATTCATATGCACTCAAACCAGAATCAGAAATAAACAGAAAAAGCAGGGTTTCTCAAAATGGAGGGGGGGAGAACCCCACACTCAAAAACATGGCAATTCATTTTATAAAACATATAGGCTACTTTGTGGTGGTGGTGATTTTAAATTGTTTTTAAAAATCCTCCCAAACTACCCTTCTTCACTGACTCTCTCCACACAAAACAAGTTGTGGAAAAGGTAACAGAAACTTTAAGAAATATGTACATATTTCATAAATCCGGATCCTCTGTGTACATACAGAAAAATTATAGAAACAGTGCTTCCAGAAAAAACCAAAAATACTAAAATTATCTGTTAAACAACAGAAAAATGTTTTGGCTTAATACAAATATTCTTGGCACTACAAAATACCTTTGCATTACTATGCACAGTGTATAATATAACAGCTTCCAACTGTTGTTTTTAAAAAGTTTTTACCTTATTTTCTTTTCCTAGGTGGTACATTTTTTAAAATATTTTGAGAACTTAATTGACAGCTCTAGAAAATATCACCAGCAATAGCCATTTGAGTATCTACAATGTGTAATGTTGAAGCCTTCTAAGACCTAATTCTTTTTTTACCTCGAGGCTTTATGGGTTCCTAAATTTAGTCACACTACACAAACAGGTGATCCCTATAAAGATCACCTGCTTTTTGCAGTTCAGGTCATTTACACAAAAAATACACCATGCCTTCAGCAATGATCTTCTTGATCACAGGAACTGTTTATAGTGGCTCTCTGCCACTCTCCAACTACCCACTGTGATGTAACACTTTACTATCATCTCTCTCTCTCCTCCCTGCACTCATTTTTAATTTAAAATTGACTTTACTACACCTGAAGAAGAAAAACCTTGAATCTGTGGTTTCACTTCTTTTCAAACCCACACCCTCCTCTCCATCTCTACTGCCAACACCGCAGATCAGACCCCCACCATCTCTCACCTGGACTACTGCCTCCAGTCTTGTCTCCCTCAAAGCCATCCTCCACACAGCTGGCAAAGTGATCTATTTAAAACAAAAATTTGACCAGGTCACTCTTTTTAAAATTCTTGAATAGTTCACCATCAAGCTAAAATCTCTTTAATTGCCTTCAAGGTCTTTTATGGTCAGGTCTCTACCTGCTTCTCCAGGTTACCTTCCCCCCTCCAAATTTCAAATTCTAAACTTTAACACACACCATGATGCTTCCTGCTTTTTTGTGCCTTTGCTCACGTAGTCCTGGCTACATGGAATGGGATCTCAACCCACCCGTCTTTTGACTGGCTCACATCTCCTCATTTTGTAACACTCAGATGTATTTTAATCTTAAAACAGAATTAACTTGTTTTAAAAATGGCTTCATAACAGTCTACAGACATTCCTGCGGTAGGATGGATCATAATTTTCCTAATCGGTTTAGAGGTCACTTCATCACATTCCTTCCTCTCCTTAAACAGAATGTATCTTTACAGTTTCAGAGCTAATTAAATTTTGTTTCACATTAAGAATATTATGACTGGGGCGCCTGGGTGGCTCAGTCGTTAAGCGCCTGCCTTTGGCTCAGGTCATGATCCCAGGGAACTGGGATCAAACCCTACATCAGGCTCCCTGCTCAGCGGAAAGCCTGCTTCTTCTCCCTCTCCCATTCCCCGTGCTTTTTCCCTGTCTTTGCCAAATAAACAAAATCTTTAAAAAAAAAATTATTAAAACAAATCTGAAGGTATGCCCAGATGCCCTGAAAAGCTAATGTGAATCAGATGCTCCTTGTTTAAATGCAGTTACAAGGAATGGAAACAGCTGTATTATGTATTAAGGTAACCAATTAGGCTTACCAAACAAAACACCATATTCTATGAAACAACCTCCAAACAAGTCACATGTACTGTTTTTCCTTATGCTTGAGAAAATATCCACTCTAGTAGCAAAATTTCCATGAGACTACAAAATGCCAATCTTTTATTAAAATGAAAAAAAAGACTGCCAAAAAGTATAGAGAATATTTGTAATATATATTAGATTCTATACTGAGTATCACATGATCCTCATTAATAAATGTTTCTTGTCAATGATGGTGTTTAACATTATAATGTTTTGTGATTATTACCCTGTTTAATGATTATCAAACAGTTCAAGAACATTTTCCTCTTTTGCAACAGAAGTCCCCCTTGTTTAAGGCTATACAAGGAACAAAAATCAAGGGTAATAAGAACTTCTCTACTATCATTGACAAAGTTAGAAACAATAATTAAGCAGATACTGAAGCCAACTCTTAAATCCTAGCAGACCAAAACCAGCAACGTCATACAATTATACCTTGTGAAACCCAATATATGAAAACTTTAAGGTTTACAAATCTAATAATTTTAGAGAACATCTACTATATGTCATCAATCTGAGTTTCCAAATATAAAAATTATAAATCACTAATAACACTATTTAGACTTAGAAAAAAACACTCTCTGTTCTGTCCCCAAATCTGCTTCTCTCCCACAATTCCCTATATCTCACTTAACAGCAATTTCCTCTTCTCAGCTGCTCAGGCCAAAAACCGTGAAGTTTAAATACAAACTTCTTGCTATAAGGGATGTCTGGATGGCCAGTTGGTTAAGCATCTGCCTTTGGCTGGGGTCATGGTCCCAAGGTCCTGGAATCGAGTCCCACACTGGGTTTCTTGCTCACAGGGAGCCTGTTTCTCCCTCTGTCTGCCTCTCTCTCTCTCTCTGAAAAATAAAATCTTAAAAAAAAAAAAAAAAAAAAAAAACTAATGGTGGCACCTGGGTGGCTCAGTGGGTTAAGCCTCTGCCTTCGGCTCAGTTCATGATCTAAGGGTCCTGGGATCGAGCCCTGCATCGGGCTCTCTGCTCAGCAGGGAGCCTGCTTCCCCCTCTCTCTGCCAGCCTTTCTGCCTACTTGTGATGTCTCTCTGTGTCAAATAAATAAAATTTAAAAAATTTTAAAACCTAATGATATATTTTATGTTAGCTAATTGAACATAATAAAATAATTTCTTAAGAAAAATAAATATACAATTTATTTTTTAAAAGCTAGCTATAAGATGAGTAAGTTCTGGGCATCTAACATATACCACAGTGATTATAGTTAATAATACTGTATTATCTACTTGGAAATTGGCAGAGTAGATATTAAATGTTCTTACCACAAAAAAAAGAAGTAATTATGTGATGTGATACAGGTATTAGCTAATGCTGCAGTGGTAATCATTATGAAATACCTAAGTATCAAATCAACACACTGTACACCTTAAACTTATGCAAAATGTCCATTATATCAATATAGCTGGGGGTGGGGACCAAAAGTAAAATCCTTAGAATCACTCAGGACTTTTTTTTTTTTTTTTAAGATTTTATTTATTTATCTGACAGAGATCACAAGTAGGCAGAGCGGCCGAAAGAGGGAAAGGGAGAAGCAGGCTCTCCACTGAGCAGAGTTTGACATAGGGCTCAATCCCAGGATCCTGGGATCATGACCTGAGCTGAAAGCAGCCACTTAACTGACTGAGCTACGCAGGTGCCCCTCAGGACTCCTTTTCTGCACTCACATACTACATCTAATCCGTAAGGAAACCTTATTGGCATTGCTTTCAAAAACATACCCAGGATCTATTCATTTCTCACGCCCTTCACCACTATTACCCTGTTACCACCATCATCTCTCTCCTGGGTTTCACCACACTCTTGATTTCCACACTTCTAGCCCTTGTTCTCTGTCTATTCTCAACACACCAGCCAATTTATAAAGCTTAAGTCAGATCATGTTACTCCTCTGCTCAAACTCTTTGATGGTTCCCTACCAGAGAGTAAAAAGCCGAAGGCTTGCGAGAGCCTGCAAGGCTCTTCACAACTTGTCTTGCCCATATTTGTCTATACTCCTCCGCGGGTTTACCTCATTCTGGATACTGGCCTCCCTGCCATTACCTGAACAAGGGAGGCACGCTCCTGCCTCAAGACGTTTGTACTGGCTATTTCTTCTAAAACATTCCTTCCCCAAGACATTCACATGACACTTCACTCAAGTGTGTCCCTCCTGGTATAGCATTCTCTGACTACCCTATTTTAAAATGTGGCTATTCCTGACAACACTCCCACCTCCCCCCACGTCTCCTTCCCTATTTCTCTCCATAGCTCTTACTACCGCAAAGAATATAATTTACTTATTATATTCATGTATATTACCTAACTCCCCCCAACTAGAATATCGATTTTATGAAGACAAGGATTTTTGCCTGCTTTGTTCACTGATAAATTCCAAGCACCCAGAATAGTGCATGTATGTAAGAGTCTCTCAAAAAACATTTGTTGAATAATGAATCATGTGTAGTGTTATATTCACATGCTATGGTGCTATGAGAGAACAGGATAGAAAACAAAACTCTGGATCACAAAAGGTTTCAAAGAAGAGAAAGCATTTAAATTAGATGAGCAGGATCTGTGCACTGATGAGATAGCTGGCAGGCTGTCAACGCGTAAGGACATGTCTACAACATGTAACTCATCTGTACTGGAGACAAGCTCCATCAGCTCAAAGAAGGTTTGTTAAAGGCAAGTTCAGCTTAAAAACCACATTACTTGAAAAAAGGCAGGGGCACCTGGGTGGCTCAGTAGGTTAAACCTTTGGCTTGGGTCATGGTCTCAGGGTCCTAGGATCGAGCCCCACGTTGGGCTTTCTGCTCAGCAGGGAGCCTGCTTCCCCCACTCTCTCTCTACCTGCCTCTCTGCCTACTTGTGATTTCTCTCTGTGTCAAATAAGTAAATAAAATCTTAAAAAACAAACAAAAGGCAATGAGCACAATTTTATGTAAACATGAAAAGATTATTATAGGCCAAACAATACTGTGCATAGTACTTTGAAGCCAAAGTACTAAAAGAACCATGACTTGGAAAACAATCCTTTTCATTTCTCACTCCCCTTCTTCCCATCTCTGCTTCTGTGATCTTTTTGGTCAAGTCAAAAATCGTACTTCCTGGGGCGCCTGGGTGGCTCAGTGGGTTAAAGCCTCTGCTTTTGGCTCAGGTCATGATCCCAGGGTCCTGGGATCGAGCCCCACATCGGGCTCTCTGCTCAGCAGGGAGCCTGCTTCCTCCTCTCTCTGCCTGCCTCTCTGCCTACTTGTGATCTCTGTCAAATAAATAAATAAAATCTTTTAAAAAAAAATCTTACTTCCTTCCTTTCTTCTTTCTTCCCACTCATGCTTTTGTTCTCATAGAACTAAGGGTCAATTTCCTGTACAATCCGTCTGCACAGGATATCCACTTAAACACCATCCTATCCGCTAGCACCAAACAAAAGGAAAAATGTTCTGAAGACAAAAAACATCCTAACATTTTCCTAAGACCAAGAATGAACATGTATTAAATCATGAAGAGTTAAAGAACTAAATGCAGGAGAACAAGCTAAGGAATAAGGGCAAAAACAAACAAACAAACAAACAAAAAATCCATAGGAAAGGCAAGTAAATGTCACCATGTTATTCAGTGGGTCTAGTCTATGCCACTTTACTTGTCGGCTTAAAACAGACACAGCTGGAAGATTCAGATGCACTGTGCCCTCACAAATCCAAGCGGGAAAGCTGGGAATGGGTTTCTGGTTTTTTGTTTTTGTTTTTTTTTTTTAAAAACAATGTGAAGTGACTACTATATATTAGGTGCCTTAGCGGGTTGATCTTTCATTTAATCACTATTACCGAGGTAATCATGGACTTAAGATGAGACAATAGACTTGATTTTCACCAATGCAACACAGGACCCAGCTAGAAGAAATATGACTATTAAGTAAAGGTAATTTTATTACTTTTATCTGAAAGACTTGCTGAAGACAATAAAAATAAGGCAAAAACACAGAAAGAGCAGTTTGTACAAAGTAAATTATCAGGATTAAAGAAGTTAAAATCCAGAATAAGACTCAGACTCAAGGGGCACCTGGGTGGCTCAGTGGTTTGGGCTGCTGCCTTCGGCTCAGGTCATGATCTCAGGGTCCTGGGATCGAGCCCCACATCGGGCTCTCTGCACCGCAGGAAGCCTGCTTCCCTCTCTCTCTCTCTCTCTGCCTGCCTCTCTGCCTACTTGTGATCTCTGTCTGTCAAATAAATAAATAAAATCTTTAAAGAAAAAAAACAAAGACTCAGACTCAAATTCAGAGACAATTCCTAAATTTAATGTTTAATTTTATTAAAAAACACTTTTACCAATTAGTCATTCAATAACTTTTATCATTTTAATTAGAAATTCATCAGGAAAGTAACTGGAGAATTAAATACAAACATTTTTCACTTGAGGCATTTATTTCCAAGCATTTACAAATCTGTATCTTGCCAGAATTCCACTTTATCTGATTGCTTATTCTCTAAGAAGCTACTACTTTTTAATATCTCTTTTAACAACTATGTAAGGTAGATGGATAAATCATTCAGCAGCTCTCAGTATAGCTTAAGTTCTTCATATCAAGCAAGACATATCTGAACATCACAAAATATTACATATTATTCACTATTCTTTCTTTCAGTAAGTACTTACTGAGACCCTACCTATGAAATACCAGAAACAAAGCACATAAAACTTCCCTGCCAATGAGGACAGTTAACAGTAGAGAGAATTTTTCTGAAATCTCCATTCACGCTTGATTACTGTGAATATTCACACCCCACCCAAGCTATCACCTCTGAACCATACCTGTCAAGTTGGGTACAGCAGTGTCTGAGGCCTCACTACTACACAGGCAGCAAAGCGAAGACGTGTCCTGATCCCTGCCATAACTATTAGGTGAAAGCAGGACTGTTCCAAGGACCATTCTTCTGACCAGAAGCACAAAAGTTAAACTGTTCTATGTAGAGGAAGTCTTAGAATTCCACTCCCTGACAAGCCATACCACATGCATGTGGCATTTATTCATGTATTCAGTGGCCACAGGGAACCAATAGGAGGGTAGGCATTTACAAGTCCCAAAGTGGGTGGAGAGTAACCTAAAGGAAAATGTCTAGTAATCAGCAAAGACTGAGTCACAACAGGGTTATTCAGAAGAACCTCTGGGAATGTTTTGAAGGAAAAGAAAAAAATAAGTAAAATAAAAACCAACACACATAAGAGTAACAAATAATAAAATATGTAGGGATCAGTATATATAGATGGGATTTTGTTCCTAAATGGATGATGATGTAAGCTGTAGAGAAAAGTTTCCTTGGAGAAAACCTGTTTACAATAAAATACCAAATATACTTTTAAAAGAGGAAACGCCCTAAGGAGACTCATCTTTTGTGTCCCTTAAATTAGTTCAAGTAACCACAACTCCAAAGTCAAAGAAATAGTTACAATCTGATTCATGAGCACAGAAGCCAGGAAATAACTGCCTTCACTAACATTTTGGCTCTACAGCTTAATACAGTTAAAAATATGGCATAAAGGGGCACCTGGGTGGCTCAGTGGGTTAATAAGCCTCTGCCTCCGGCTCAGATCATGATCTCAGGATCCTGCGATCAAGCCCTGCAGCGGGCTCTCTGCAAAGTGGGGGGCCTGCATCCCCACCCCCACCCCCGCCTGCTGCTCTGCCTACTTGTGATCTCTGGCAAATAAATTTTTAAAATCTTAAAAAAAAAATACAGCATGATTGAGACAACACAGATAGACCTAGAGGGTATTACATTAAGTGAAATTTTCAGACTAAGACAAATATCATATGATTTCATTTTAATGTGGAATCTAAAAAAGGAAACAAACAAATAAAACAAAAAGCAGAAACAGACCCATAAATACAGAGAATGATGGCTGTCAGAAGAGAAGGGGGTTGGGGAGATGGGCGGCTGACAAAGGTTTCCAGTTATGGAATAAGTAAGTCACGGGGATGAAAGCTATAGTGTAGGGAATACAATCAATGGCACTGTGATAGCACTGTGTGGTGACAGATAACTACACTTGCGGGGAGCACAGCATAGCATATAAATTTGTTCAATCACTGAAACTAATGCAACATTGTGTGTCAATTATATCTCAATTTAAAAAATAAATAAAATTTTAGGGGCACCTGGCTGGCTCAGCTGGAAAAGCATGTGACTTTTTTTTTTTTTTTTAAAGATCTATTTATCCATTGGAGAAAGAGCGAGCATGAGCAGGAGGGGCAGAGGGAGAGGAAATCTCAAGCAGACTCCATGCTACTCGTGGAGTGTGGAGCTGGAGGCAGGGCTTTTATCTCATAACCCTGACTGACAGACAAGGTCCGAAGACCATGACCCGAGCTGAAACCAAGAGTCTGACACTAAACTGCCTATGCCGTCCAGGTGCCCCAAAAGAGCCATCTTGATTTCAGGTGGTGAGTTTGAACTCACACTGGATGTAGAGATTACTTAAATAAACTTAAACAAAATAAAATAAATAAACTTAAACAAAATAAAAATAAAATTTTTGAAAAATAAAAACATGTCATGACAGTGTTGAAAATTTCTGAATGTTAACACTTGAAAAAGCAAATCTTTACTAATATATAGGAACAAAGTTAAATAAAATGTAAAAATCTGAGATGAGAGTACTTTGTTGAGAATTAAACTAGTAAATCTGCAAATAGTATACTAAATTATTCAGTGGTATTATCTACAAAACTAACACAAGAATGCTTCTAACTTGGTGCCTGGGTGGCTCAGTCAGCTGAGCATCTGCCTTTGGCTCAGGTCATTACCGCATGGTCCTGGGATCAAGTCCCCCATCAGGCTCCCTGCTCAGCAGGAAGTCTGCTTCTCCTTCTCCCTCTGCCTCTCACCCCTGCTTTACTCTCTCTCAAAAAACAATAAAATCTTTTTATTAAAAAAAGTATTTCTAAGAACACTCATTGATCAATATTTAATAAGCACCTACTATGTACTAGCCACTGTGCTAGGTTTCAGGTCCATAATGGATGTTTCCATTGTATTGTAATATACCAGGACTGAAACAGTGTTTTATAAAGTTGAAACAAAATTACAACGTACCCTTAGAGAAAGACTGTCTCTGAATTACTAAGAGCTTAAAAAAAAACAAGGCTTATACTTACAATGAAATTAAACTTTTATAAAGCCAGTATTGTTAACATCATGGGAAAAGCAAGAGTTAAATGACTAATAGTTACCTCAATTAATGACTCAAATACCAGGTGTTTCAAACACCAGGTTGAATTTCTCCTTCCCTAGATAATCTTTAAAAATATAACAGTAAGGGGCACCAGGGTGGCTCAGTGGGTTAAGCCTCTGCCTTCGGCTAGGGTCATGAACTCAGGGTCCTGGGGGAAAGCCCCGCATCAGGCTCTCTGCTCGGTGAGGAACCTGCTTCCCCCTCTCTCTCTGCCTGCCTATTTGTGATCTCTCTCTCTCTTCAAATAAATAAATAGTATCTTTAAAAATATATAACAGAAAGGAGCTCCATAATCCATATTCTATACACACCTATATTCCATACCACATAATTTACTATTTAGCCAGAAAATCTGCTCTTCAAATTACTAATAATAGCTACAACTCAGAAAACTAGAAAAATTAAGACACTACAAAAGTATAATATAAAGAAAATAAATACTTTTGTGATTCTATGCTGCTTTTAACTATCTAAACTATCTAATAACTTCTAAATATTTTAAATAAAATGAAAAAGAACACATGCAAAACTAATCACCAAAAAATAGTATATGAAACCTAAGGAAATTAAACTCAACAAAACCATTAGAAAGACAAGTTCTTCTTTTTAAAATTCTTTGTTTTCAGTTTATAAAAGTAACACATGCTTATTACAGAAAATTTGGAAACAATATATAAAAAGACAACAGCACATCACCCACTTCTACAGCCCCATTTGTTATATCATTAAAATAACATTGATACCTTTGCATTTGGCCCTTTTAATCTGCATGTTTCATTCATTCAGCCAATTATTTCTTGAGTGGGTACTATGTGCAAAGCACTTCACCTTAAATATCAGGTGCTAGGCAAGAAATGAAGTCCGTAACAGATGAAGATAATGGGTTGGAGAGGGGAGGAATTTCACTACTTTAAAGAAGGTGAGGGGTGCTTGGGTGGCTCAGTCAGTTAAGGGTCTGCCTTTGGCTCAGGTCATGATCCCAGGGATTAAAGCCCATGTCATGCTCCCTGCTCAGGAGGAGTCTGCTTCTCTCTTTCCCTCTGCTCCTCTCTCTTTACTCCTTCCTGCTCCATTCTCAATCTCTCTCTCTCTCTCTCTAATAAATAAATAAAATCTTTATAAGAAGAAGAAGGGGGGAAGGAGGAGAGAAAGGAGGAGGGGGGGAGGATACAGACATACAGCATACAGTGTTAACGCCATCTGTAGGAACTTTTCAATGCATGTAGATATATGACGACTACATAACACAGTGAAAAGAAAAATCTGTATGATGGCAAGGTTCCCATATTTCACTTGAGGTGGCAAAATACTGAATTTAAGTAGTGTGAAAAGTTCAATATGTATACTGAAATCCCTATAGTAATTACAGGAAAACCTATCCAAAGAGATAAATCCAGAAACTACAGGTAAGTGATATGGAATATTAAAAAGACATTAATAATCCAAGAGAAAGCAGAAAGGGGCAAAGAGATGAAGTAACAGAAAAAAAAATTGTAGACTGAAATCCAAACATATCAATGGTTAACATTAAATGAAAATGATCTAAATACAATTATAAGCTAGTTTGTCCTAATAGATACGTATGATAAAACTACAGGCTATCTAAAAGAAACTCACTTCAAATATAACCATGGAAGTAGGTAAAAATAAAAGGATGAAAACATATGTCCACAGAAAAACCTGTATATGAACCTTCATAGCATTATTAATAATAGCCCAAAGTAGAAACAACTGAAATGTCCCATCAGTTAATGAATAGATAAATAAAACAGCTCAGCAAAAAAATTTTTTTAAAAAGGGGGGGGGATACTAATACATGCTGTAACATATATGAACCATGGAAACATGTCAAGTGAAAGAAGCCAGTCAAAATGAACGCATGTTGGTATGATTCCATTTAGATGAAAGGTCTAGAATTGGTAAATCCGTAAGACAGAAAGTAGCTTAGTGGTAGCCTAAGGTTGGGATGTGGGGAGGAATACAGAATGATTGCTAAAGGCTATGGGGTTTCTTTTTGGGGAGTTATGAAAAAAAATTTTTTAAAGATTTATTTATTTGACAGACAGAGATCACAAGTAGGCAGAGAGGCAGGCAGAGAGAGAGGAGGAAGCAGGCTCCCCACAGAGCAGAGAACCCGACGTGGGGCCTGATCCCAGAACCCTGGGATCACAACCGGAGCTGAAGGCAGAGGCTCTAACCCACTGAGCCACCCAGGCACCCCAGGGGTGATGAAAATATTATAAGAGTAAATTGTACTGATGGTTGAAGAACTTTGAATATACTAAAACCATTTTATCATACACTGTAAGAGGGTGGATCTGTATTTCAGAAAGCATTAAAAACATGATGCTATGGGAAAAAGGGCCAGATTTAAAGTCTACATGTTGCAGGGCGCCTGGGTGGCTCAGTTGGTTGGATGACTGCCTTCATCAGCTCAGGTCATGATCCTGGAGTCCCGGGATCGAGTCCCACATCGGGCTCCCAGCTCCATGGGGAGTCCTCTTCTCCCTCTGACCTCCTCGCTCATGTTCTCTCTCACTGTCTCTCTCTCAAATAAATAAATAAAATCTTTAATAAAAAAAATAAGTCTACATGTTGCATGATTCCATTCATATGAAATACCCCAAAAAGAGCATGTATATATAGACAGAAAGGAAATTAGTGATTACCTGGGACTAGAGCAGGAATGCTGACTGACTATAAAATAGTACAAGGAACATTTTGGGTGATGGAAATATCCTAAAACTAGACTGTGGTGAGAGTTACAAAACTATGTACATTTTTCCAAAAAATCACTGAATTATATATCTTTTAAAACTTAAGTTTTATGAAATGTAAATCATAGCTCAATAATGCTATTTTTCTTAAAGCACAAAGGGTAAAAAACAAATTCAGACTTTTGTTCTCTGAAATGTATCATCAAATGATAAGCCACGGACAGGAGAAAATATTTGCAAGTTACATTTTCTGACAAAGGATGTATCAAGAACTCTCAAACTCAACAGTATGAAAACAAACCAACTTCCAGTGGACCAGGAAGTTCAAAAGCATAGATTCTTCAAAAGACAAAACCACTGTGGTTGCCAGGGGCCAGGGGTCAGGCAACCTGGTCCCTGCGGACCAGGAAGTTCATGACCAACTGACTAGTTCAGTGCAAACAATGGTTATTGATGTCCTTTATCCTGGAAAGGCAACAGTACCTAAGACAGAAATTCAGGAAAAATTAGCCAAAATGTACAAGACCACACCAGATGTTATATTTGTATTTGGATTCAGAATCCATTTTGGTGGTGGTAGGGCAACTGGCTTTGGCATGATTTATGACTCCCTGGATTATGCAAAGAAAAATGAACCCAAAGACAGACGTGCAAGACATGGTCTCTATGAGAAGAAAAAGACCTCAAGGAAACAGCGAAAAAAAATGCCAAGAACAGAATGAAGAAAGTCAGTGGACTGCAAAAGCCAATGTTAGTGCCGGCAAAAAGAAAAGAAGTGTCTAGCAGTAAGCTGGAGATTGAACAACTGAAGGAGTAAAAGATGCTGCAGTGGCTTTATCTGTGGTGATTGTGCAGATTTTTCATGAGAGGATTAATAAACTAAGAATGTTAAAAACAAACAAATTTTCTAGTCCAAGGACCTTTTCAACTCATGTACCTATTTCCAAAAAAGTTTACCACTTTACACTAATAACAATGTATAGATGTTCATTTCACCAAGGTGTATATATGTATGTATGTATGTGTGTATATATAATTAAGATTTAAATAATTGACATTTAAATAAATATTTATTTATTAAAATAAAATTTAAATAATTTAATTAAATTTGAATTTAATTTAAATGTTTATTTATTAAAATAAAATCTAAATAATTTAATATTTAAATAAATAAATAATGTTTAAATAAAATAAATAATTTTTTTTAAGGCAAACAAAAGTAACTTGCTTAAATTCACAATTTACTTCCCATTTCTTTGGCTAACTACACAGTAATTTATTCCTCGTGACATAAAATATTTTCTCGTTTCTTTTGCTATTTGTTTCCTATTTTTCAAGCTGTTAAGAGGCACAAGCAATAAATCAAAATCAATAAACAGGAAATATACAAATATATAACTTCTAGTGGCACTCTTCCCTCTAGATATGACAAAGAAAAAAATCTGATTCTTCCCTATGTAGGCCCTCAATTTCAAACAGTTCATCACTGGAGCTGTCATTTCTTTTCTTTTCTTTCTTTCTTTTTTTTTTTTTTTTTTTTGGAGCTGTCATTTCTATACCAGCATGACAGCCACACCAGATGAACTATCCCCAACAGATCATCTATCCGTTTTTCCTATCAGCATCACACAGACAGCATTACAGCATCCAATGCACAGAAAGGTACTAAGACAGGGGTCTTTTCAAGTAATATTTTGGGACGGAATGGTAGACCTCAAAACATGTTCAATTCCATTATTACAGAGTGAAAAAACAAAGCCAGTGTCAGAACCAAATGATCTCTAGTGTGGCAGATGCCACAGCCCTGTCTGCTGCTAACCCTCACCCCTCAACCTCCCAACACGGCAGCTGACTAGAATTCTAAGAGAGCAGAGCACCAATTCCATGTCATGCTACTTCACTCTTGGTGTTCACCACCTTACCTTTCCTTTTGTGAATTCAAGGCTTCAGGAATAAAAACTGGCCTCTCATTACAAAAACCAATCCCTAATGTTAAGTTTTTTGTTTTTTGTTTTTGTAATCTAAGACCTCAGGCTCTGTTCTAAGTAGCCCTGGGCTCTGCCATTCAAAACGTGAGGTTTCAACTTGGTTAAGTTATTTACAATATCTGAGTGTCCAGTTTTCATACATAAGACAGAAAGAAAATGGTAAGTACTTTTATGTAGTCCTTAAATGAGATTAAATTGATGTAAAGTGTTTACGGGAAAACCTGACACCGTAAGTTAAAACTTTAGTACCTTCTGTTCTAAAAGTATACCTTCCTGCCTGGAAAATACATCTACTAAAAGATAAGAATACATTTGTTGAGCTCGAGTTAGACGATCTGTATAGCTAACAAGAAGTCAAAGATACAGAAATAAAAGTAAGCAACTCTAAACTTTTTTGCAAAAGTAACCCTCTTAAGGTCAGTTAGTAATAGTAGTTATAGATGATCTCCCAAGCTCTCATACACTCTCAATTTGAGTATATCACAAAAAGTCACAAGAATCAAAATGAGGACCATACTTATACTCCTCCTTTGTCTATTTAAATTCTGTATTATCTTTCCAAGTGTAGCTCAAGTTCATAGATTTCTCCCTGAACCCTACCTCTCTGACCATTTCTGATTAAGTACTCTCTGCCTTTGCCTAGAACAGCAACTGTCATACTATATTGGGACATCTTCTATAGTGTATTTACTATAATTTACTACTTCCTTTTTTTGTCTTTTTTCATCCAGTATGATTAAGTTTCTACAGGTATAGAACCATTATGTTTCTCTGTCCTATGAAACCCAGCAAAGTACTTTACTAATAAATAATGACTGGTAAAAAGGATTAACTCATTTAAAAAATTCAGTGAGACTTACTGTTACAAAAATAAAACCTATTAAGAGCATCTTTTCCCTTTTTCTACACTAGTGTTTCTCAAACTTTTTTTTCATTACCACTACTCTAAGGACTAAAATTACATTTAACTTAAATTAACTAATAATTTAGCTTAATTCAATTTCTCCCTAACAAGAGAAAGTAAAAATTAAAAGGGTAAGATTTTATAAGGTAGCACTGAGATTTGGAGGGTCACAAACCACTGTAAATACCTAAGTTATTATCAGCCCTGTTGAGAATGCATGTTCTATACTTAACCAAATCCTCCAAACACTTGAAGGTCCGAACAGGACTCATTTGTTCTTATTAGAGTAAGAGCTTTCTCTAACTGCAAAACCAAAGATGTCAACACACTTCAGACTCAAAGTTTTCTGTTACAGAGAAAGGAAGAACACGTTTTCCTAAGCAGGGGGTAAGAACATAAACACACACGCACGCACACATGACAAAGGCAGAGAAGAAAAAGCATTGAGCATTTTAAGTTTTACAAGACCAGACCAAGACATGTGGGAACCTGGGTAGGCTATTAATACAGCTTCAAAACAACACTCCTTAAATGTATTCAACATTTACTCATCAAGAAGCCTGAAGTTTGTGCTAAGGGAGAAGGGAAAACAGAAACAAAGGAGTGATCCGGAATAACTCATCTCTAGCCCTAAACTCAGGAGTCCTGACTCAGCAAGAGACCCTGCAGTTAACCAGAATTACCCACCTCAGCAGGCACTTTCCCATGCCCTTTCGTGGTCTAAGGCTCTAGCCCAAACAGCTTATGAAAATATTCCCCAACACCACAGATAATACTCTTTATGAGAGGATTTTTAGAAGCCGATTTCTTCTCCTTGTTTCACTTCAGGTGAACCTTTAGAAACATAATCTGGAGAGGAGCCCAGCTGGCCCAATCCTTAATCCAGCTCAGTGATTCTGCTGCATGAGAAACTTGGCCTGATTAGAAGAGACAAGAAATCTATGTGTCTTTGTCAAGCAATGGGAGATATTTATGAGCCGAATGACACAGACAACCTTGACAACCAGACAAAAGAAGAATTAAGACTATACTGAGATACAGTAAGTAATCATTGTAGATTTGTGAGAAGTAGTAACACATTGACTGTGCTATTTAAAGAACACTGGTCTAAGACACCTGGGTGGTTCTGTCAATTAAGGTTCTGGTTCTTGATCTCAGGGTCATGAGTTCACGCCCTGGATTCAAACCAGACATGGGGCCTACTTCGGGCGAGGGATGAAATTGGGGAACCTAGATGGCTCGATCAGTTAAGTGCCCAACTCTTGGTTTGGCTCAGGTCATAATCTCATCGAACTGAACCTGGTGTCAGGGTTCACACACAGTGTGGAGTCTGCTTGAAGATGCTCTCCTCCTGCCCCTCCCCACACAGGCATACAGACTGAGTGAGTGAGTGAGTGTGTATGTCTTGCAAATAAATTAATCTTTTTTTTTAATATTTTATTTCTTTGACAGAGAGAGACACAGTGAGAGAGGGAACACAAGCAGGGGGAGTACGAGAGGGAGAAGCAGACTTCCCGCTGAGCAGAAAGCCTGATGCAGGGCTCAATCCCAGAACCTTGGGATCATGACCCGAGCCAAAAGCAGATGCTTAACACCTGAGCCACCCAGGGACCCTAAATAAATCTTTTTTTAAAAGAGTAAGGGAAAAAAATAAAAATAAAAAAAAATAAAAGAGTAAGGGAAGAGGACTGCCCTATAATGCTCCTGATGGACCCCCTGCATTTACAGAGACCAACTAAAAGTTTGCCTCAGAAAACTAAGCAGGGATAATAGCCTGTTCATGGCATAGACAATGACATATTCAAGAAATGTTTTGAAGAAGGGAGTTGACAATTATCTAGTAATAGAGGATATAGGAAAGGAAACTAATAAATCTATCTCTAGTTTGGAGCAAAATGATTTCAAAGCCAGAGTTGTAAGACAAGAAATATAAATGAGGTATATCCACTAAGGACATTACTTTAAGAATTGTCAACATGGTTCAACATTTAATACAAAAGGCAATGGAAAGCAGAATTTCATCAAGACATTTTTTAATCAACTAAAAAAGTGGCAATAATCACAAGGACCGGTATCACTGGGACAAAATGTAGTTAACAAGGCTTCGGCCCCCTTTAGACGCTCTGGGGAAGAATCCATCCCTGGCCCCTGTTAGTTTCTGGTTGCTACCAGCATCTCTTGGTTTGTGGTCACATCACTCCAATCTTCAAAATCAGCATCTTCAGAGCTCTCTGCTCCAGCTTCATATCATGTATGTGACGTTTCCCTCTGTCTCCCTCTTACAGAGATACTGACTGCATTTAGGGCTCACTCAGGTAACACAAGATAATCTCTCCATCTACAAAGACATCTCCTCTCCCCACTTTTTTGCCATGTAACATTTACAAATTCCAGGGATTAGGGCATGGGTATCTTTTGAGGGGGCACTTTTCACCCCACCATAGCTCCCAAATCTCACCAACCCCAAATCTCTCTCCTGGTCAGTTGACTCCAAGAGCCTCTAAGTACACTCAGATATCCTAAAAGAACCAAAACCCCATTTTGTTCTTACTTATGCTTTTATTTCTTTTTCAGTTTAGCATGTGTATGTGCATGTGTGTTCTTGCTAATGGCATACCCATTCACCCAAGTATTTAATCCGGACACCCCATCATCATTCTAGAATCCTCTTTCTTCCCTAATTCCCTCTAACACTATTATCCTACAGATTCCAGCTCCTAAATCTCTCTCAAATCCATTAACTCTACTCCCTTACCACCTGTCCTCATTTAGGCCCTCTTTATTTCCATGCCTGAGCTGCTACAACATTCATCCACCTGATCTTCTTCAGTTTCACTCTGCTCCAATCTAATACCCACACTGCCTCTAAACTGAGTTTCAAAGGGCAAGACCACCTAGAGTTATGTTTATACTTAAATCCTTTAAGGTTGGGACGCCTGGATGGCTCAGTGGGTTAAAGCCGCTGACTTCAGCTCAGGTCATGATCCCGGAGTCCTGGGATCAAGCCCAGCATCAGGCTCTCTGCTCAGCAGGGCGCCTGTTTCCTCCTCTCTCTCTGCCTCTCTGCCTACTTGTGATCTCTGTCTGTCAAATAAATAAATAAAATCTTTAAAACAAACAAAAAAAACCTTTAAGGTTTAAGGGGCTGCTGGGGGGTGGGGGGCACAATCAGTTGAATGTCTGACACTTGGTTTCAACTCAGTTGGTGGTGAGAGTCCTAGGATCGAACCTCATGTCAGGCTCCACAGCAGAGTCTGCCTGGGCTTCTCTCTCGCTCTCTCTCCCTCTGCCCCTCTTCAGCCACACTCCTGTGCCTGTGCTCTCTCTCCAATAAATAAATCTTTAAAAAAAAAAAAATCTCTAAGAAAAAAAAAATCTCTAAGGATTTGGGCTCTCTACTGCACAGAGTTAAATTCCAAATTTCTCACCATGAGAAAGATTAGCTATGATCTGGCACTTAGCCAGATCCTCAATCTTATGTTCATCTATATACAACTCTCCCAACAGTTCTCTGAATATATCAATTTGTTCAACCTTTGTTGCTAATTCTCTTCTCCCATAGTCTTCCTTTCCAGTTACCTAGTGAACTCATTTAACACAATTCATATTCCTTCTGTTCAATGTTCTCAAAAGAATTTTCCCTCTCCCCTAAAATAAAGTCTGTAACTCTACACTTCATCACATTCACACAGATTTTAATTAGTAGTAGTTATTTGTGGGGGTGAAATACTGCATAATACAGAAAAATGCAAAGTACTATTATTTACAATGTATGACTCCAGCCTTACCCCCATGTAAAGGAAGGGATTATGTTTTATCCATATCTATTTGCCTAGGACATGCATTCAATAAACACTTATTGACATATCATTTTTTCTCAATCACAGAACCAAGACTTGCTCTTTTTTTTTTTTTAGAAACTAAAAGATAACAGTATGAAGACAATTAAAAGCAGCCATGATCCCAACACCCAGAAATAATTACTGACAACAATGTTCATACATTTTAATACAGTCTTTTCCTCATTTCCTTCCTAAAGATGTTCCCTTATATACTCTCACAGCAATTTTAGCCTTAAGGCTAACCTTAAGCCTAAATAATAACCTACCAATTCCTTTAGGTTAAGGTTTAGAACTTGGCAACAGAATGAATTTAGTCACAGATTTGTCTGGGAAATGTGCAAATTTGATTTATCTCATTTAAATTTCTAGATATTCAGATCCCTAAGATCTAAGATCTGTACAAGTGTTATGGTTTTAAGGAATTTCAAAGCAAACTTCAACATTAGGTAGTTTTTATACATTTATAAAACAATTTTAATTTTGAAAGATGAACAAAATTTAAAATAAAACACAAGACGTGATCCATTCCTGAAGTAGTTTACCCATTTTATGGCCAAAATACCAAACGCGCAAAAGTATATAGTCCTTACAGACTGTCAAAATGAAACTGCAAAGTTTCCAAAGTGTTTCAGAGATTTGGTCTAATGAGCTTATAATTTTACTTTTAAATGGCATGCTTAATTATGTACTGGTCTTTGTGAAAGAGAAGTTGAAGGCTCCCCTCTCCCTTCCCAGATCTTCATTTTCTCACAAAGTTGAATCAGAAGCTTGGCTTCCAATTCAACCATCAAGGAGACGGAGGACTTGTGATTTACTATATTCGAGACAATGAGTAAGTCACACTTTTCCCCATCTCTTGTGTTCTCCTCTTTTTTCTTATTAGAAGGTATAGTCTTTTCATGCAGCTAGAGGTAAGATCTATTAATTTGATCCTACATAATTGTATTTCTTCAATGGGGTCCAAAGCCAAAACTCTTGCTAACAAAGTGTTATCCTGCCTTCCTGAGTTCCACATGCAAGCATCATTCTTGAAAGAGGATCTTGTATGAAGGGAGTGATATAATATGGACTTAGGAATTCTTGTGTTATAAAAGCATCTCTTAGAACATCTCCCTAACAACACCCACTTCTCATTATTTCTTACATTATCATTTGCCCTCTTTCTGAAGGTATAGTTTTTTTGGAGGTATAGTTGCCTTTAGATAATATGAGGATATAGGCATTTGGGAAAGAATCACCTAGCCACAGATCAGACTCTTTAAACAGCTGTTTGCATTTAACAATATGATCACTAATTTTCTTCTGTATTAATCACTGCATCTTGCACATTGTAGGCCTGCAAGTATTTTTAAATTAATGTTCGCAAATCTCTACCAGCATGAAGTTTTTATGCAAACTAAAAATGACTCAAAACAATTCTAGCCCTCTACAGTAGGAATAGAATGACAGCTACCATTTATGGAGCACATACGTACAAGGCACTTCACACACTTTAACTGATGTATTATAATTTATAATATCATTACTTACAGCTCTGAAAGAGAGGCATTATTATTACCTCCCTACAGCATGAGTGTTAGAAGTAAGAAGAAAAAAAAATAGTTCAAATTACAAAATTCTTTTGGTTTAGTACTCATATTAATATATACTTTTTGTTCAAATAATCTATTAAAAAATGCCCATGATTTAATCCCTATTGCAAAACTCTGTATTTATCTCCAACTTAAAATAAGACTATCATTGAATTACAAAATTATTGAAAAATTTTAATGATATCTCTTTGTTAATAAAGCTATTAAAGTTATTTTTATTTGAACATCTGTCAGCATCAAACTGTGAGTCCCTGGTATGCTAAGTGTGACGTGAATACTATGTATTCACATGACTGTGTACAATAACTCATAGTAGAGTTGACTATTATCACTGGCTTATTTTATGATGCAAGGTAAAAACCCCAGGACAGCAGAAAAGTCTGCGTTAAACACTCCTACAACTACCAATAATGTCTTCCCAGACTAATAGTCCAAATATCAGTTGAGAGCCATAGAGAATTAAAAAAGAAAGAAAGTGAATACTTTACAGGTATCTACAGATAAAAATACAGAATCCTTAAGAGCAGGAGTCAGCTAAGTTTCTTCACCAAGATAGCCAGGCCCAGGTCAAGAAAGAACTGGCTTCCCAAAGGTATGACTAATTTCAATTTTCCTTTTCAGTTTTGCTAGATTTCCACTGATTCTATACTGATGACAGAAGGGAAAATACTGCGCTCAGTAGCAACATCTATAGGACCTAGAAAGAACGTAAATCAGACATCAAAATTCTTCCTAAATGGTGAGCAGGATTGTGAGGAAAAGGGATAAAGGACAGAAAAAAATAGTAAGAATATGGGAGGGTGGGGAGAAGCAATGTTATACCAACCCTGTAAGAATAAAACTTGAAGTCTGGCTTTTTTTTTTTTTTTTTTAGATTTTATTTGAGAGATAGAGCGTGTAAGCACAAGCAGGGGGAGCAGCAGGTAGAGGGAGAAGCAGGCTCCCCACTGAGCAGGAAGCCTGACATGGCGCTCCATCTCAGGACTCCCGGGAATTGTGACCTGAGTTGAAGTCAGACGCTTAACCGACTGAGCCACTTAAGCATTCAAAGTCTGGACTTTTGAGCACCATACCATCTAGTAGAGAATAGAAGACAGAGATAGAAAATTAAAATCTAACAACTGTTGAGTACTTGCTTATATAAGCCAGGGAATTTACCTATGTTATCACTAATTCTCATCTTAATACTGATAGGAGAATACTATTCCCCTTTCTCAGATGAATAGCCATGTGCTATAAAGCAGGGAGATAATTTAGTGGAATTTTTCAAAGATGTACTTAATTTATTTATTTAGAGAGTATGTGCACAAGTGGAGGGAGGGATAAAAAAAACAGGGAGGGAGAGAATCTCAAGCAGAGCTCAAACTCAACGATCCTGAGATTATGACCGGAGCTGAAATCAACAGTTGGACGCTTAACTGACTGAGCCACCCAGGTGCCCCTACAGAGACAATTCTGGAGTAAGAGCTGAAATTATGCCTCTAGCACATACGAGCCTTGAAACCTTAAATTACCACGGGCAATTAATAACTAAAAATATAGCCATCCTATTATCAGCAAAGCACAATAGAACCATAATAGTCTTGCAAAAGCATATGTGCCTTATTAAATATCCTCCTGTGCCAGGGATCACCTGCCCTGGGCTGCCAAAGCCAGAATGTTTTAAAGGGCCCCATAACTGCCTAATTATTTGGCTGTCTGGGCCTTATGCAGTGAAACTGACCTCTGACTTAAAACTAGAGATGGGTGAGTAAAATAAGCCTCTTCCATGATGGGGGCAAAGAGAGTAGAGAAGGACTTCAAGAAAAGATAAAGCTGGGGCACCTTGGTGGCTCAGTGGGTTAAAGGCTCTGCCTTCGGCTCGGGTCATGATCCCAGGGTCTTGGGATAGAGTCCTGCATTGGGCTCTCTGCTCGGTGGGGAGCCTGCTTCCTCCTCTCTCTCTGCCTGCCTCTCTGCCTACTTGGGATCTGTCTGTCAAATAAATAAATAAAAATCTTTAAAAAAAAAAAAAAAAAAAAGATAAAGCTGAAGATACCACAAAAAAAAAACCAAACATATAGACCAATATTCGTTATAAACATAGATGCAAGGGACACCTGGGTGGCTCATTCAGTTAAACCACTGCCTTCAGCTCAGGTCATGATCCCTTTGCTCAGCAGGAAGCTTGCTTCTCTCTCTGTCTCTGCCTGCCACTCTGCCTGCTTGTGCATGCTCACTCTGACAAATAAATAAACAAATAAAATCTTTTAAAGGGGGGGGGGGGCTGAGAGGCTCAGTGGGTTAAAGCCTCTGCCTTCAGCTTAGGTCATGATCCCAGGATCCTGGGATCAAGCCCCGCACTGGGCTCTCTGTTCAGCAGGGAGCCTGTTTCCTCCTCTCTCTCTGCCTGTCTCCCTGCCTACTTGTGATCTCTGTCTGTCAAATAAATAAATAAAATCTTAAGAAAAAAATAGATGCAAAAGCCCTCAATAAATTACAAGCAAACAAATCTAGGAGTATATTAAAAGGATTATTCACCATACCATGTAGGATACATCCCAGGAATGCAAGGTTGGCTGAATACACAAAAATCAATCAGCTAATACCCCGCGTCAATAAAATAAAGGGGGGAAGCATATGGTTATCTTAATATAACTCTTATTTAAAAAAAAAAAAATTTAGGACATCTGAGTGGCTCAGATCCTGATCTGAGGCTCCTGGAGGATCCTTTGGCTCAGGTCATGATCCTGGAATCCTGGGATCAAGTCCCACATCAGGCTCCCTGCTCAACGGGGAGTCTACTTCTCCCTCTAATCTCTCCCCATCATGCTTTCTCTCTCTCTCTCTCTCTCTCAAATAAATAAATAAATATCTTTCTTTTTAAATTAAAGCATGAATTCTTGATTTAAATACATAATTTCTGCATTTTTTTGTAAAGAGATGTTTAAAAGTAATGCTTTGCGCATAACTCCCCCTAGTTGCGTTTAACAAAATATATATCATCATCTCTCAGTTATTGAGTACATAACACATGTGAAGTGTTAGGTACATGAAGTTTAATTACAACCATCCTGCAAGGCAGCTGTTACAGAAGAGGCAGAACAGCCAGAACACAGTCAATAATAACATAAACTGCAGAGCCAGATTCCCTGGGTCTGAATCCTAGTTCTACCACTTACTAACTACATGACCTTCAACAAATTAACATATCTGTGCCTCAGTTTCTTCATCCAAAGGAGTGTAATAGTAGCACTCCTCTAAAAATAAGAATTAAATGATGCTTGTATATAAAGACCATAAAACAGTGTCTGATATGAAGAGTTGTATAAAATGTTTTTTAGTTGATGAAGAGAAAAAAGCTAAATAGAAGAAACGTACACCGAGCATTACCTTCAAACCTTAACAATAAAATTTCCGTCTTTTCTAACAGACTGCACGGGATGCTTGGATGAAAGCTGGTTTCGATTTAATGTAGATAATATGCACACTCTAAGTACAGATAGTCTCTTTAATCTGGAATCCTTAGAACTTAATGTCCAAGGACAATTTTCTAGTTCACAGAGAGGGTTTATGCTAACCCCCTCATTTTTCACAAGGTAATACATGGTGAAACAGTCAAGAGGGTACATGACGATTATCACATCTTGCTGGTGAAGGAGTGGTCAGCAGTCCTAGACTGTATTGTGCTGATGGCTGTTTCATAAATTATCAGTAACAGACATCTATAATGGAATTTCTGGCTCAGGTGATATCTTGATTTTCTGACCATATATTTAAGAGATTGCTCTGTTTCAAAAAGAGCTAGAAAATATAGTGTGAACAGTGCTTATCCTTTCAAAATTTGCTGATTCTGGTTGTTTTAACTTGCAGCCTTCCTGAAAATCTGATTAAAAGCTGTTAAATAGCTATACTTTTTTATACTTGACTAACACAGAATAGCACAGAATTACATTAATCTCTCAAATAATCTAGATTGGTATAATGTGTTTAAATGCAACTTCTCTAATGTTGCTTATATTGATACAAAATCATTTCTTATACAAGTACTCTACCTTCTGCACTGCTCCTATATGTCTACATATTACTTAAACCAAATGAGGGTTTGAAAAATGTATCAAGATACATGTAATTATCAGGGCACCTGGGTGGCTCAGTGGGTTAAATCCTCTGCCTTCGGCTCAGGTCATGATCCCACGGTCCTGGGATCGAGCCCCACATTGGGCTCTCTGCTGCAGAGAGCCTGCTTCCTCCTCTCTCTCTGCCTGCCTCTCTGCCTACTTGTGATCTCTCTGTCAAATAAATAAAATCTTTTAAAAAAAGAAAGAAAGAAAGATATATGTAATTATCCTATTAGTATGTATCTAATTGGTACATATCTAATTATCAAATTCTCATAATTCTGTCAGGTAAAGAACTTAACCAGATTATACAGGTCTGCTCCAATTTCCTTTATCTTCCTTATATGCTATATTTTATGATAAAAATTCATCTTTGAAAGATAATACTGAGACATAGGTCTTTTTAAAATACTTAGATATGGGGCACTTCAGTGGCTCAGCTGGTTAAGCGCACGACTCTTGATTTCAGCTCTGGTCATGACACAGGGCAGCGTGGGGCTCCAAGCCCAGCTTAGGGTGTGGATTCTCTCTCTCCCTCTCCCCACCTCCGCGCTTGCTCTCTCTCAAAAAATTAAAATTAAAAACCAAAGTACTTAAATATATTCTTTTTTTTTTTTTTTTATTAAGACTATGTATTTATTTGAGAGAGAGAGAGAGAGAAAGCACCAGCCAGGGGAAGGGGCAGAGAAAGAGGGAGAAGCAGACTCCTCGCTGAGCAGGAGCCCAACACAGGCTGGATCACAACCAGAATCACAACCTGAGTCAAACAGACGCCCAACTGACTGAGCCACCCAGGCACCCCTTAAATATTTCTTAATAAAAAATATTATGGGGGCGCCTGGGTGGCTCAGTTGTTAAGCATTTGCCTTTGGCTAAGGTCCTGATTCCTGGGATCGACCCCCACATTGTGCTCCCTGCTGTGCGAGAAGCCTGCTTCTCCTTCTCCCATTCCCCCTACTTGTGTTTCCTCTCTTGCTCTCTCTCTGTCAAATAAACATATAAAATCTTTTTTTAAAAAAAATATTATGTACCTTATATGACAATTTGTAATTTTTCTAAATGTAATCATTTAATCCAGGGTTTCTCAACCACGACCCTACTGACATTTGAGCCAGACAGTTGTTTTGTGAAATGCTTAGAGCATCCCTAGCCTCTCTACCCACTCAAAATCAGTAGCACCCTATCATCACTTGCAACAACCAAATACGTCTCCAAAGGTTATCTAGTCTCTTGGAGGGCAAGCTGAGAACCCCTGATTTTATCTTTATCTTTAATCCTATGATATACAAAGCTTTGATAAAAGCAATAACTGAGTGGTGTACAAGCTTTCAGACTCTGAATCCAGGGCTCCCTCCTCTACAACACATCTGCCTCCCCTTATATGCCCCCAAATCATAGCCACAGTAAAGAAAACATGTGATAGGGGTGCCTGGGTGGCTCAGTTGGTTGGACGACTGCCTTCAGCTCAGGTCATGATCCTGGAGTCCGGGATCAAGTCCCGTATCAGGCTCCCAGCTCCATGGGGAGTCTGCTTCTCCCTCTGACCTTCTCCTCACTCAAGCGCTCTCTCACTGTCTCTCTCTCAAATAAATAAATAAAGTCTTTAAAAAAAAAAAAAAAGAAAGAAAAGAAAACATGTGATAGTGTGACACTCCATACCAACATGTGCAAGTGAAATAAACTCATAAAACATTTTTTAACACAGGTGACGCTCTCATGGTCTCCTTCCCTTCCCTCTATATATTCTCAACTGCTGGTGGCTTCCCAATGAAGTGATTTCACAACCTACAATTGGAAAACTACTATCCAAGGCAAGAAAATGAGACAATCTGATCTATTAGTAGTGTTCTAATGCATTTTACAAAGTTTTTCAACATTAAGAGATAATACAGTAAGGTATTCTAGTTAATCCAAGTCACACCTAGATGATCTCAATCTTCTCAGATTTTTATTTATTTATTTGTTTGTTTGTTTGTTTGACAGAGAGCGATCACAAGTAGGCAGAGAGGCAGGCAGAGGGAGAGGGGGAAGCAGGCTCCCTGCTGAGAGCCCTGAATCTTCTCAGATTTTGTTGCTCTGACAACAAAACCCTAAACTTAATGATTCCCTAGAGTGAGTTCTGCAATCACCTGAAGGACCTATTGGAAAACACAGATTATAAAGCATCATTCTAAGTTTCTGACTTGGTTGGCCTAGGGTAGGACCCAAAGAATATGCTTTCCAATCTCACCCAGAACTGATATTGAGGCTAAGGGTCTACAAATCAAACTTTCAATCCATTGCCCAGAACTTTCTCAAAAAGGGGATAGGACACATATGAACAGATGAAGGGGATTAAGATGAAGGGCACACTTACTGTGATGAGCATTGAGTCATGTACAGAACTGTTGAAATCACTATGTTGTTCACCTGAAACTAACATCATGTATTAATTATACTGGAATTTTTAAAAAAATAAATGAAGAAAAGGAATCATGAACAGAATATTTTAAAAAGAGAAAGATTATGTTAATCTACATAACCCATCCCAAAATAAGAGTTAATATATTTTTTAAAGATTTATTTATTTTAGAGAGAGCAAGAGAGCAGGAGGGGCAGAAGGAGAGGGAGAGAGAGAATCTAAACAGAGCTCGACCTTACAATCCTGAGAGCACATCCTCAGCCAAAACCAAGAGTTGGATGCTTACCCAACTGAGTCATCCAGGTACCCAAAGAGTTTATATATTTTTAAATGCTATTTCAAGACTTAAACTAAATGAATCGTGTGTGTGTGTGTGTGAATAATATTTATGTTACCACGTGCCACACTATTTGGGGTAACATGCTAAGTCAGTATTCCCCAAAGTGTGTTCCATACAAGCAGGTTAAGCACCTATGACATAGATGTCATAGGCCAAGTATTTCCACAGTTGAGTAAGATTGGAAAATGCTAAATAAAAGTAGTTCTACAACAAAAAAAAAGTCTAACTTACTAGAGCCAGTAATATACTCATGTTCATAGCTAGCCCTCCAAAAAGCGGCTATATCAAGTAGCCTATCTCAGATTCATTGTCACTGAGCATTTTCAAAGACTAGTATTCCAGGGAATGCACTCTAAAATAGGAATTGAGGGGGGAAAGAAAGGCTTAGATAAAGCTATGTGCCAAGCACTTCATGTCTATCAATTAAAATTTTCTAATTTTTTTTAAAGATTTAATTATTTGACACACAGAGACTACAAGAGAGGGAATACAAGCAGGGGGAGAGGAAGAAACAGGTTTTCCACTGAGCAGGAAGCCCGATGCAGGGCTTGATCCCAGGATCATGACCTGAGCTGAAGGCAGACATTTAACAACTGAGTCCCCCAAGTGCCCCCAAATTTTCTAATTTTCATAATAATCCTGTCAGGTAAATAATTTGTCCCAGACCAGAAAGTGATTTACAGAGTAACCCACATTTAAAACCCAGCTGTTGGTTTGTCTCCAAAGTCCTGTCACACTGTCTTTTAATAAGAAAATAAGAAAACTGATGGGAACAAGAAACATTATTTACTGGGGCGCCTGTGTGGCTCAGTGGGTTAAGCCTCTACCTTCAGCTTGGGTCATGACCCAGCGTCCTGGGATCGAGCCCCACATTGGGCTCTCTGCTCGGCATGGAGCCTGCTTCCCCCTCTCTTTCTGACTGCCTCTCACCTACCTGTGATCTCTCTCTGTCAAATAAAGAAAATCTTAAAAAAAAGGAAACATTTACTGAGGATATACAAAGGCCAAACAAAAATGGGTAAAGACACTAAGAAAACACATATATAATAACAACAACAACAATAACAAAACCAGGCAAAACTCTACCAAAGAGGTTACATGAATGGCAAACAGGCACATGAAAAGATGAAGAGCAGCAGCCACTAAGGAAATGCAAATTAAAACTATGAAATACCACTACATGCCCATGAGAACAACTAATACAAAAACGACTGACTACATCAAGTACTGACAAGGATGCTGACCTACTGGCTCTCTCAGACTTCGTTAGGGAGGACATAAAACGATACAGGCACTCTGGAAAACAGCTGGGCAGTTTTACTCGTAAGTAAAACATACACTTACCACATGACCCAGCAATCCCACTGGTGGGTTATTTCACCACAGAGAAATGAAAATTTCTATTCACAAAAACCTGTACAGAAATGTTTATGGCAGAGCTATTTATGACTGCCCCAAAATGCAAACAACCTAACGTCCTTCAACAGATGAAGGGAACACACAGGGGAACACAAGCAGCACTAAAAAAGGAATGAACTATTGACACACACAGCAACTTAGATCTAAGTCTCAAAGATACCATGCTGAGTTTCCAACAGAAGCCAGTCTCAAGAAGTTAAATGCTGCATGGTTCTTTTTCAAGTGACATTCTGGAAAAGGCAAACCTACAGTGACAGAGAACAGGTCAGCAGTTGCCAGGAATGATGAGATAGAGAGAAGATGAGACTACAGAGGGAATGCACAATAAAGTTTTTAGGGATAATGTAATTACTTTGCTGCTGATTGTGGGTTTAAACAAATCTATAGGGGTTAAAATTCATAGAACTGTACAGATATAAAAATCAATTTTACTGTATGATAATCTGAAAAGTAGAGAAAAAAGGCAAAGAAATAAGTTGAAGCACATTTAACACCAGTTACATGAAAAAAATCAAAGCCATGTCATAAATATCAGATGAACAAAACACTAAAATTTAGCAATACCTACCTATAAGAATTTAAATAAGAATTTAATTTCCATACTTATTTTTAGATATAAATACCTTTCTGTTAAGAACTGTGACAGAAGTTTGGAGGAAGGATCCTTCCTAAACACATGAAATTTGTGGAATTTAGCATTCCAAGATCTTTGCATCTTAGCAGAGACACATCATTGCCTATGTTGTTATGGCAAAAGATAATGAAATATCTAAGGGATGAAAGGAATGTGCCAATCCTCTTTCCCTCATGGAATTCCCAAAGTCAATGTAGCTGGCAACTGGTATAATAACTTCAATGCAAGCTCAGAGCTGACATTCTAGGGAGGAACTCACAAATAAACCTAGATCATTCCTAAAGGTCTACAATACAATCCTCTGAAATCCAAGCGGTCAGCTGTTTGAAACTATGGAAGTATGTAACAACTGCATTTTTACACACACACACACACACACACACACACACACACACTCTTTTCTATGCATGGAATGTTTATGAATGTGTCTGTATATCCAGAAAGAAATAAAATAACTCAATCCACAGGAAATAATGCAATGCCTAACTCTGAATAATTAATACACTGATGATTACTGAAATATTTACTGAATATCCACATTGAACCAAGCACTATTAACAAGCGCCAGGAATATATCAGTAAGTGGAAAGATGAAACCTGGCTCTCACATATCACCTCTGGTTTAAAGACAAGTATTCTGTATCAACCATCTGAAGCAGGTAAAGTGAATGAAGATAAAGACATTCCAAGTAAAGTATGATTAGTAATAATAAGCTGCACAGTATATTCTACAAACTGGGAAAGAGGAGAAAAAAAAAGTGTGGGCCAAAGATTTGAGTGGGTGGAGAAGTGTGTATGCATGAAATGAAAGTGCTCAGAAAATTAAAGCAGGAGAAATAAGCAAGGACTAGTTCTTGGAGAACCTTGAATGCCACACTAAGTTGTTCAGATTTATTTTGTTGGCAATTAGAGGCCATTAAAGAGCAGTAAGAATTTCAAGAGTTTTTCTCTCAAACAGATGCTTTGAATTTTCTGGATTATGGAAGAAGGGGAAAATATTTAAACCAAGGAAATAAAAAGCACACAATACACACTAGGTCAGAGATAATAGTGTTTCTCTATTTCAATAAAATAATATTCATTTATTAACTCTTTTCCCAAGAAATTAAAACAAAGAACATCCTGCACAATATTAACAGTTGGCATTGTAGTAAACGTTACTATTTATGAAACATTTTAAACATTGTTAATATTCACTGTTCTGTAAAATTAAAGACTGATGAAATGTAGTGAAAAGAAGGGCACATGCACCCCAATGTTCATAAGAGCAATATCCACAACAAACTGTGGAAGGAGCCGAGATGCCCTTCAACAGATGAATGGATAGAAGATATGGTCCAGATATACAACAGAATACTACTCAGCCATCAAAAAGGATGAATACCCACTATTTGCACCAACATGGGTGGGACCGGAGGGGATTATGCTATGTGAAATAAGTCAAGCAGAGAAAGACAATTATCATATGGTTTCACTCATATGTGCAGCATAAGGAATAGAGCAGAGGACCACAAGGGAAGAGAGGGAAAACTAGGAAAAAATCAGGGAGTGAGACAAACCATAAGAGATTCTGGACTCCAGAAACGAAACTGAGAGTTACAGAAGGGAGGAGGGTGGGAGGAATGTGGTAACCAGGTGAGGGTATTAAGGAGGGCACATGTTGTGATGAGCACTAAATGTTATATGCAATTAATTAATCACTGAACATTACATCAAAAACTAATGTACTATATGTTGGCTAACTAAACAGAATAAAAGAAATACTGATGACATGTATCAATTGAAAAAATGCCCTTGTTCTAATATTCAAATTATATATAAATGAGAAAATGTGACCAATATACTCCTTGGCTGAAAACAGTTCGAATTAGTTCTCTGTCGCTTAACATCATCTCTTTCCAGCCCTAATTCTACTCCCTTAGTTTCAGCCACCTTCATTCCTCACCTAACTTCCTGCAATGATCTAATCACTGGTCTCTCAGACTCTGGTCTTCCTTAACAACATTCTAATGTGCATAAACAGTCAAAATGATTCTTTTTTTTTTTTCCTTGAGCACAAGGAAGTCTGACCACATCGCTACTCTATTTAAAACATTCCAATGACTTCCCTACTGTATTGAAGTTAAAGTCTAATCTCCCTCACATGGCATAAAAGGCTCTTTTGCAGTAACCAAAGCCTTGGTCCTGCAAAATTCTTTTTGATAAACACCTGGCCTCTCACCCATGCTTTGGACATACTCAACTCTCTGGTTTCCCAAACTCTCTCTTATTTTGATAAATACTATTTCCTCAGCCCCAAATATTTTCTTCCCACTTATCTCCACTGCCATTTTGCCTGGCTTAACTCCTACTGCTTCAGATCTCAATGAAGAGTCTCATTCTAATAAACGGTATCCACAGACACAGAAAAAAATACCTCTTTAAAGATGCACAACATAGGGGCACCTGAGTGGCTCAGTGGGTTAAGCCTCAGCCTTCAGCTCAGGTCATGATCTCAGGGTCCTGGGATCGAGCCCCGCATCGGGCTCTCTGCTGGCAGGGAGCCTGCTTCTCCCCACCCTTGCTTGCCTCTCTGCCTACTTGTGATCTCTCTTTCTCTGTCAAATAAATAAATAAAATATTTTAAAAACCAAAAAATTTAAAAAATTAAAAAAAATGCACAAAATAAGTTAAGATTTTTGTTCCCAATTTTTAAGTTCCTCACTGTTACAGAATTATACATGCGTATCTTTGGCCAAAAGACTTTACAGTTATGTACCACTGAAATGGGCAAAATATATTTCCCTTCCCCACTGATGCTGGGCTTGGCCATGTGACTTCCTCTGCCCAAGAGTATGGGCAATGTCCAATTTTGAACTGGGGCTTTACCAGGCCTCATGTGTGTTTGTTTCTCACCCTTCCTGTGCTCCCGCTATCTCTAGGAGATGATTCTCCAGTGAGACATGCAGAGCAGACCTGTGGGTGTGGAGCCAAATCTAGCTGAAACTAGGCAAGCTAAGCTGGGATCAACCAAATCCCAGCTGACAGAGAGACTTATGAGGAAAAACAAGGAATGCTGTTTTAAGCTACTGAGATTCAGATTATTTATTACATAGCATTTTTGCACCAACGGCTGATATAATGCATTTCCAATAAAATTTTACTTTTAATTATCAAAATATATGCTTATATTGTCTTGATTATGTACTAATAGGTTAAAATCTTAAATCAATCATAAAAATTTTAAACAGAGATACTGAAAGAAAAATCTAACTTCAATTTACTTACCTATCTTAGGTGCAGAGAGTTATGATATGGCATTTGGATAGTCAAAATACATTAGAATAAACTCCTCTGAAGGAAGTGGAATAGAAATACAAATCCAAAGAAAAACACAAACAACTTACAACTTTAGGCTGTTAAAAAAGAGCCTATTCATGTACTTTGTAAAATGGATTATGGTAATGATGAATTACTATAGTATTTAGATTCCTAGATACATTTTTTAAATGATGTCTTATTTTAAAATGTCATTATTTATAATACACCAATAATTACATAATTTGCAATTTTTGAAACTTATGATGAAAACTTTTGTTATCACCCAAAACATGTGCAAGACAGTAGACAGCTACTTTCTTTCTCTTAGTATACAGTTCTGTGAATTTCATGTAATCAATACCTATTTGTATAAGATACAGAACAATCATCCCTCTCATGCTGTCCCTTCACAGTATATCCCTGTCCCTGTCACATTCTCTTCTCACCTAGATCTGTTTGAAGATCTTTTAGGAAATATGTGAACAAAGAAGTTGAAGAACACTGCTATATGACACTAACTAGCATGATTTACTAGACTGGTTACAGAAGCTGCAAATTTTTAGCAGAATTCAAGTTCCTTGAGCAATATTAATAACACCCAAAACATCCAATAAGCAATAGTAAAATCTACTCAAAGGGCAAAATAATATATCCAAGTCAGTCTTGAGTTGGTTAATATGCTTACTGACTCATAGTCCACTGCAGTCAATACTTAAAGTTTCTGGGGCGCCTGGGTGGCTCAGTGGGTTAAGCCTCTGTCTTCCACTCAGGCCATGATCTCAAGGTCCTGGGATCAAGCCCCGCAACAGGCCCTCTGCTCAGCGGGGAGCCTGCTTCTCCCTCTCTCTCTGCCTGCCTCTCTGCCTACTTGTGATCTCTGTCTGTGTCAAATAAATAAATAAAATCTTAAAAAAAAAAAAAAGACTTAGAGTTTCTCCACACTACTCATAAAGGATGCCTATTTTCATCTGAAAATTAGTATTTTTTAAATACATCTGCTTGGTTATCCCGACTGTATTAAACGACCTCCGAGTCAGAATTTTCTTCCATTTCTGCTTGCTTTAATTTTACAGGAAGTTTAGACTTGGATAAATATCACTTTTAAAGAGCAATTCCAAATGAAAATCAAGGAAGTATAACACAAACAAAAAATAAACCCTTTTGCACACAAAAGGGTTTCAACCAGTCTTTCTCAAAACTACCAAGCATACCACCACTAGGAGAAACATCAAAAGTCAAAGCCAGGCAGGACCACTTACATGGCTCAGTCAGTTAAGCATGGGACTCTTGATTTCAGCTCAAGTCAAGATCCTACAGTTGTGAGATTGAGCCCTGGGACTTGGAATCCCTGCTCAGCAGTTTGCTTGAGATTCTCTCTCCCCGCCCCTCCCTCTAAGCGCACACACACACTACATGCATTCTCTTTCTAAATATAATTAAAGTCTTTTAAATAAAAAAGTTAAAAGCAAAGGACTTCAAACAATTATGGAAACTATAAGCAAGTAAGGTCAAATATAGGACATAACCTAAAGTGGTCCTTATTGAATTATTTAAGAACACGAATTTATTTCTAACTCTACAAAAAAAAAAAAGAAAGAAAGAAAGACTGATAATAAAGATGGATTTAGTCATTAAGGCCAAACAGTAAAAATCACTTTTTTCTAAAAAACAAAAAAACACAGTATAAACCCCAACACTGTTGTACTTGAGAATAACAAAGAATTAAATGGAAAGTAGGAACTTAATCATCTTTATTCGTATTAATACAAACAGAAATGCCCATTCACTCAAAAAATTCAGAACTTACTTTGCTCGAGAGACTACAGTTCTGAAATACTATGACTGGTGACTGGCTCTATGTCTACTGACCAACCATATTGGTAATCTTACTAACTTTTCCCTTTTTTTTAAAGGCTTTATTTTTTTATTTACTTGACAGAGAGAGGGAGAGAGAGAGCACAAGTAGGCAGAGTGGCAGGCAGAGGGAGAGGGAGAAGCAGGCTTTCTGCTGAGCAAGAAGCACAATGAGGGGTTCAATCCCAGGACCGTGGGATTATGACCTGAGCCAAAGGCAGCCCCTTAACCGACTGAGCCACCCAGCCACCCCAATTTTACTAACTTTAATTATATACCACATTTTTGGGGCTCCTGGGTGGCTCAGTCTGTTGGGTGTCTGCCTTCCGCTCAGGTCATAATCTCCAGGTTCTGGGATTGAGCCCCATGTCAGGCTCCTGGCTCAGCAGGGGGTGGGGCCTGCTTCTCCCTCTTCCTTTCCCCTCCTACTACTTGTGCTTTCTCTGCCCCCCTCTCTCAAATGAATAAAGAGAATTTTTAAAAAAGATATACCACATTTTGGACCCCACTTACAATAGGGTTCTGTTACTTAGTACTGGAAGGTACAAAGATGAAAGATACGGACACTACACTCAAGAAGCTTGATGTCTGAGAGATTTGGTTAGAATAAATTCATTTTACACTTAGGAAATAAAGTACAACAGGTACTTAATTATTCTACACCTAACTACAATGAAACAGAAATACAATTCTATAAGGAGTTCCATGACACTTCAAAGAATGGGTTTTCATGTTCATGTTGTCATATGTCCAGAAAAGTCCTGCATAATTTATGTTCTCATCTCTTTAAAAAAGAATAAAAATCATCAAACCTAAGTACCAATGATCGCAAATATCCCTTATTTGTTGCTATGTTATCTTCCCCCCCCAAAAAAATCCCAGCAGAAACCACAAATACTTTTCTCCTTACTAAAACTGATCAGAGTTAGAACTTAAAAGAATTCATGACAAAATGAAAAAACAAATTAATTTACCTCAAAAGAAAAAATAGGCAATCATTTTCAAATGGCAGACTTGAATTAAAAGTTGGTGTATGCTCTACTTCGAGATACATACTCCTTAATTTATCCTAGAAAAGATGGTAAAGTTGGCCTTGACAGGCAGGTACCCTCCTTTCCTAACCTCTCTTTCTATTTTCCAAGGCCTTTAACCCCTCGAGATAAACACGCCTACCTGAATGCACATACAAACTGCCCCAAGTCAGTCTATCTAAAGAGCTGAAGCTATTTTATGTTTTTTTTTAAAGATTTTATTTATTTATTTGACAGACAGAGATCACAAGTAGGCAGAGAGGCAGGCAGAGAGAGAGGAGGAAGCAGGCTCCCTGCTGAGCAAAGAGCCTGACGTGGGGCTCCATCCCAGGACCCTGGGATCATGACCTGAGCCGAAGGCAGAGGCTTTAACCCACTGAGCCACCCAGGCGCCCCTATTTTATGGGGTGTTTTTGTTTGTTTGTTTTTGTTTTTGTTTTTAGCAGACCCCAATAGGGGTCTTGATCTCACAACCTTGAGATCAAGACCTAAGCTGAAATCAAAGATCTGCTCAACAGACCGAACGAACCACTGAAGCACTCCTAATTTATCTTTGACTGGAGGGTAGTAATGGGAGGAAGAGAGCAGATTCCACTTATCTTTTTTTTTTTTTTTAAAGATTTTATTTATTTATTTGACAGAGAGAGATCACAGGTAGGCAGAGAGACTGGCAGAGAGAGGGAGAGAGAGAGGGAGGGAGGGAAGCAGGCTCCCTGCCGAGCACAGAGAGCCCGATGCGGGACTCGATCCCAGGACCCTGAGATCATGACCTGAGCCCAAGGCAGCGGCTTAACCCACTGAGCCACCCAGGCGCCCCAGATTCCACTTATCTTAATAAAGATCTAAAGGTATTTACTCTTCTAAGGTCTCCAGAACAACTGTGCTCTAGAACCTTAGAATTGAAAGATAATCTATGAAATTTAAAGATAACTTCATAAGAAACATTTACAAAGTATAACGGTCCTGAATCCCCACCCCCCCCGCCACAACACCCCCACACAACCAGCCACTGCAGTAATATTTACACCGTAATAGGTTAGGCAGTTAAAAATAAAAGAAATTTCCCTAAAGAAATAATTTTAATCATTAACAAGTAGGCAGGGAGACACTGCTGGTGTTCCTCAAATCATGCCATAAAGCTTGTTCTATCCCTGTAGAAATACATATGGGCTAGCTCTGTTTTAACAAGGAAATCTCCACTGAAGATACTAAATTAACAGGGTCCAACAAATGCCCACCCAGAATATTATGAGGAAATTTATAATATAAAATATGAATATAATATGCCCCATCTGCATATTTAGAAGCAAAGTTTGGTTTTTTTTTTTAAGATTTTATTTATTAATTTGACAGAGAGAAATCACAAGT